>NC_053160.1:162871305-164071305 GCF_016835505.1 Polypterus senegalus
TGTTCCTTTCAGCAATAACAAATCAAATCATTCAGTTGTCTTTGCTCATATGTCATTTTAGAGCTGGACGCCTGGCATCTTTTTGGCAACAGGTTCGTTTCTGTTTGGTGTGAGGTTCTGTGTTGTGGAGATTCTCAGGATGGATTGCAGGTGCTCATCAGTGAGGCGACTCCTGTGTGCTGTTTTGTTAGTCTTTATCACTGAGAAGAGCTTCTCACACAGATATGTGCTACCAAACATGCACAAGGTTCGAGCCGCATGTAGGCGGACTTTTTGTTCTTCAAAGTCACCAAAGCGCCGTGCAAACTCAGTGCGCTCAGTTTATCAGCAAAGTGCGTATTTGGGAACACCGTAGTGACGACTTGGTTTAACATTACTTGGCAACAGGGAAAGTGGGGCAAGTGGTTGTGTCTCCCATAAAAGCAGCTTCACTTGAAATCACTTTGTGATTGTGCACGGGTAAAAACGTCCGCTGAAGTGTCAGATTCTTATTTAATTCTTCTGCTTTCTGTATCTTCTGCATTGCATTCAGGTCTTTCAGGTTACCCTGATGTTTTGTCTCATAGTGCCGTCTTAGATTAAATTCTGTAATTACAGCCACATTAGCTCCACAAATGAGACACACGGGTTCAGTAAACATATACTCAGCCTCCCATCGGTTTTAAAGGCTCTATTTTCAGAATCAACTTTTCTCTTCAGCATCGTGTGAGCTAGCCGCAATAACTTGCAGCATCATAAGCTAGACTTGATTAACGCGGTAAGTGTTAGGCAAGGCAGCTGAAGCGCTGCATTATGGGATCTGTAGTTTATTGTGTTACCAGCGCTTCATATACCGGGCTTTAATAACAATAATACAGTATATAAAATGATCTCGCGGGCGGATATAATTACGCCGGGCGGATGTGGCCCGCCCTTGAGTTTGACACATATGGACTAAATAGAACTTGAAAAGATATATTTTTCAAATGTGATCGCAATTCAGATAGAGTTGACGCGCACTACAGCCTGCATGCCTCAATAAGTCATCCTCCCTCGCCTTACTTTTTACCGTTCATCTAATGAATACACTGAGTATGGCTTTACCAAAACAATCATTGATGGCGAATAAAGTATCCATTATTCGAGTATGTAGATCGGGTTATATATATATACATATATATATACCCGTGTATCGCAGCGGAGAAGTAGTGTGTTAAAAAGCTAGAAAAGAAAAGGGAACATTTTAAAAATAGCGTAACATGACTGTCAATATACAGTATTTGTTTTGTGAGTGTTACTGAGTGTTGCTGTCATCAAGGATTTGATTATCATTATTTCTTTCAATCAGGTTCGTATTTGTAGGATGTGTTGTGTTCAAGTTACATTCCGTGTTTGTCAATCGTTGTAAAGATGACAGGTTTCATTCATCGATTCGTTTCTTACTGCATCAATAAACAGCTCGTCTTCTTCTTTATCTGAGACCTGACACACTGCATGCACGGGTTTTTACACTGTCTTCCTTTAGCGGGACATTGACTTTTCCAACGTGTGCTTTGTTTCCGCAGTAGTTGGATTTATGAATATGCTTGTATGTATGAGGCGCTTCATATTTTTGCTGCCTTTTCAATTGTGTAATTCGGTTTTGTTCAGCTCTTTGGAACTGTTGCCTTTTATCTGTGCACTGCGCCAGTTCACGTGAGCCACTTCGGTGTACATGCATCGAAGGTTCCCAGCTGTGCTGGTGCCATCTCGTGCTATGTCCATGGCTGTATTTAATGTTACCTTAGTCCTGGCACTTAAAACTTTCTCTCGCAGTTTAGCTGAGTTTGTGTCAAACACCACCCTGACCATCTCATCTTCCTCTCCATAAGCACAGTCCTTCACCCGTGAATATTTACCCGTGGCAGTTTGTATTGGATTGCCGCTGACGGACGACCTTATATGGGCAGGCACTAAATTACAAGCGCCAGCGCAGCCTGTCTATGAACTTAATTTAAAGTGTAGGTTTACATCGTGCTTTGTTTCAGTAGCAGAACTCATGAATATGGTTGTATATGTCACTTTTCGCTTCTTATTGTTTAGCTGCCTTCTCAATTATATAATGCATGTTTTCTTCAGCGCTTTTTGAGGTCTTCCTGGTTTTCTATGTACTGCGTGATTACGTGGGAGGCGTGATGATGTCACCGAAACTCCGCCCCACGGCGTTGAAGCTCATCTCCATTACAGTAAATGGAAAAACTGCTTCCAGTTATGACCATTACGCGTAGAATTTCGATATAAAACCTGCCCAACTTTTGTAAGGAAGCTGTAAGGAATGAACCTGCCAAATTTCAGCCTTCCACCCACACGGGAAGTTGGAGAATTAGTGATGAGTCAGTGAGTGAGTGAGGGCTTTGCCTTTTATTAGTATAGATATACACATATATACATATACACACACACACACATTATATATACACACACACACACATATATGTGTGTGTGTGTGTCTATATATATATATATATATATATATATATATATATATAGATAGATAGATATATAGATAGATATATATATATATATATATATATAATTATTATATATATAATTATTATAATATACTCCATTTTAAAAAATAAAATATATATATATATATTTTATTTTTTTTAAATGGAGTATCTAGCGGATTGGATTTACTTTATTATCATTCCAACCATACAACATGGAATGAACAGCTGAATGAAATTGCATTTTCTCTAGGCTCAATGTACAAAAGCAAATATAGACAAGTGCACGTTATACATCAGACAGACATAAACAGACCACATAAACAGACAAAATATATGTATAATCCAACAGAAAAATTGTTGAATAGCTGTAAAGTGTTCAAGTGACAAAAAATACTAAAATAGTGCACAGAAATAACAGCATTTTAGGAGAGGTGTGATTCTGAGTATATGGGTTCAAACAGCATTTGGAAAGAATTTGGTTTAACAATCAGAAATTGTTGTTAGCTAGTTTTCATCATACTTATTAAATCTCTAACTACATATGTGTCTGCATTATTATATCTTGTTCATTACAATTTGGTTCTGGGACCAATAGGTTTTTTCCTTTCAATGTTGTCGTTACAGGATTCAACTCAGAAGCATACAATTCAAATCTATTTGAACAACTTTTACTCCATTTGGCTTAAACCATGAAAAGTGCCACTTCTGAAAATCATTTTGAGTGTTTCCTTTGGGATATTTGAAATATTATTGTGCTAAGAAGTCAGTCACATGCATAACCTATTAAATGTCATTGAAATGTTTTGCTCAGGAATTCCCTTCCACAGTTAAAATTCATGTTAAATGAGTTGCTCAGTTTCAGTTTATTTTTGCATAACATTCAACACAGTGTAGGAAAAGAATGCTGTAACAAGTTCACAGACAAAAACATAGCAACAAATGTCACAAATTACTAATTAAATAAAAGATGTAGGTAGGCTAAAACACAAAATTAACCAATTTCAAACTGAATGACATGAAAAGATCCCAGCAATATACAGGATGTCCCAAAAGTCACTATACACTACCTTTTTCTATTTTGTTCCAGGAATCATTCGGATCAACATGTCATCAATGACCCTTAGGCTTTGCAGATTTTGTAGGCAAACATTCCCTTAACCATGGCGCCCCTACCCACTTTGCCAGGTTAGTCAGAGATTTCCTGAACATCAAGTTTCCTGACCAAAGGATTGGTCGAAGGGGTCTCCTTGAATGGGCTCCACGTTCCCCAGACCTTATACCTTGTGACTTTTTTTGTGGGGCTATCAAAAGCAAGGTTTATGCCACTAAGACCTGTAACCTGTCACAGCTTGAGGAAAGAATCCGCACAGCCTGCAGCGAGGTTGGGGAAGAGATTCTGCAAAACATCGGAGAGGCTTGCGTCTGAAGGTGGCTGAAAGTTGACAAAAATGGAGGTGCTCATGTGGAGGTATACAAATAGTCTTCCAAGATGTTGGAAAGTGATGGCAAGTCTAGCAAGTAAAACTTCAACAACTCCTTTGTTGATGCTAGAAATATTAATAAACTCAGTTTCTTGTATAATTTTTAGGAATTTATTACAAGTGTATAGTGACCTTTGGGACACCCTGTATGTCCATTAATATTGACACTAACTGCTTAGGTTCAGATTGGACAGGCTGTTCCTCCAAATCACACCCTTCCAGATTTTGCGGTCATTGCCCACGTGAGTGTTATAGTCCCCCAATAGAAAGATAGAAGACAGAATAACAGAACGACAGTTAGGTCTCCAAGAAGGCTGAATACTCGGCACACAAGCATAGGGAGGTGACCATCTTGCTCCCTCTCATACCCTCTAAATAACCACAACCACAGGGGGACTAATGCTTTCATGGGCAAGGACAGTGAAATTTGGAAGGGTGTGATTGGGAGGAATCATTTGACTCATGTGTAAGTCACACTTTGTCTAGAACGAAAGCCTCACATGGAGATACAGTCAGACAGTAGAAGAAGCACTTTGAGGACCTCCTAAATCCTACTGATTGACCTTTCATTGAGGAAGCAGTCTCAGGGGACTCGGAAGGGGACTCCTCCATCACTAAAGCTGAAGTCACCACCTCACTGGCCTGTCACCAGGAATAGATATTTGCCCGGAGTTCTTAAAGGCTCTGGCTCACATGCCTCTTTCACCATAAACGTGAAGGTCAGGGACAATGCCTGCCCTCAGGATTGGCAAACTGAGATGGTGGTCCTCATCTTTAAGAAAGAAGACCAGAGGGTGTGTTTCAACCTTAGGGGGAAATCACCCCACTCAACCACTCTAGGAAGGTCTACTGTAGGGATCTGGAAAGGAAGATCCAGCTGTTGGTCACGCTTCAGACTCAGGAGGAACAATGTAGAATTCATTCTGGACATGGAACAATGGAGCAGTTTTTTGACCTTGAAAGGATTCTGGACAGTTAATGAATGTTTGACCAACCAGTCTACATGCGTTTTGTGGACACAGATAAAGCATCTGACTGTGTCCCTTGAGTTGTCCTGTGGGGTGTTTTTCGAGAGATGGAGTAACATCCCCACTGTTGTTAGCTATTTGGCTCCCGTAGAACTGACACAAAAGCTTGGTTCACATTGCTGGCAGAAACTTGGCATCATTCCCAGTTTAAGGGGGACTCTGCCAGGACTGCCCTTTGTCATCAATTATGTTCAAATTTTTATGGACAGAATTTCTAGGCTAAGAAGTGATGGGTGTCCAGTTCAGTGGCCTCAGGATCACATATCTGTTTTTTGGGGATAATGTGTCCCTGCTGGCATAATCAGGCTGTGTTCCCCGGTTCCCCCTTGGATATCTGTGAACAGCATTACACTTAAGGCTGGTTTATACACTTCATGCATTCACACTGGGTGCAAGGGACACACAACGAAAATGACATATGACTTGGGGATGCATGCTAGAAAATATTTCTAAGTACACAGCATGTATTCCAAATGGTGAATGTCAAGGACAGGCTGGTTAGGTTTGTTCCAGAATGATGAACAATGGGTTGAATATGATGTGACAGGTCATCAAAATGCAAGGAAGACATGCAAAATATTTGAAATTAATCTGCCCATTATGTCTGTGACTTGTTATGAAAATATTGTGCCCTGTGGAATTCAGTGTCCTTTTTGATTTGGTGCAGACACACTAAGGTGTGATTGTCATGGATTTTTTCATGTTCAAACATCTTTGCATGCGGTTTCTCTTTTAATTTAACGCATGCTCCATGCAACGCGCTGGCCTGTCTGTCAGTAAACATGCAGGTACAGTCATCTGCCTAATGTTTCCTCATGCACAGCAATGTGGTGCATCTGTGTGTTAAGGTTGCAGGTGTACTACATGTTATTGTCATTTTATTGGGATGCTGTGTGATTGACAGTGGATGGTAAACTTTGTTAAAATTGTATCGATAAATGCGAGTTAGTTGTTACTTCAGTCATTTTTGCATGCACACTATATGTTCTTTCATCAATACATTTTTCAATGTAAGCTCATCAACAAAGAAACACGAAAAATAAGATTGAAGAAAAAATTAATACTAATAGTATAAATAAAAATTCATTACTCAACACTAACTCTGTACAAGGACATTTTAAAGACAAATTGTTAGAATAAATGTGCTAATCCACTTTCATACATGGTGCCTTTCTCTTAAACATTTACTCGGAAGTATTTTTTAAGGGAAAAAAATTTAAATAGAAAAGGCTTTGTCGTGGAACTCAAATTTCACCTCTGTCCATTAAAGGATCTTATTTTCACACAAGGTACCATTATCCTATAAAGCTCTTTTTCCTGCATATTACATGCATAGTTGATCATGGCAGATTAAAACTGATCAAACTGTGTAGTTAAACTGCTGCACAGTATCATTAATAAGCCTATTGGACAATCTTCTATAGCATGTTAATCTCTACTTTGCCCCTCCACCCCTTCCACCAGAGGGTACACTCATTTCCACATTGCCACTGCTGAGCCTTTGCTGCAGAAATGCATGCTCCTGCCAGCTGCTTGCAAAATCAAAACTGTGTAGCTGACTGTAGAAAGTCTTCTATATCACTTTCTACAAACCGGATTCCAAAAAAGTTGGGGCACTATACAAATCATGAATAAAAACTGAATGCAATGATGTGTAGGTGCCAACTTCTAATATTTTATTCAGAATAGAACATAAATCACGGAACAAAAGTTTAAACTGAGAAAATGTATCATTTTAAGGGAAAAATATGTTGATTCAGAATTTCACGGGATTTCAACAAATCCCAAAAAAGTTGGGACAATGCCATTTTCACCACTTTGTGGCATCTCCCCTTCTTCTTACAACACTCAACAGACGTCTGGGGACCGAGGAGACCAGTTTCTCAAGTTTAGAAATAGGAATGCTCTCCCATTCTTGTCTAATACAGGCCTCTAACTGTTCAATCGTCTTGGGCCTTCTTTGTCGCACCTTCCTCTTTATGATGCGGCAAATGTTCTCTATAGGTGAAAGATCTGGACTGCAGAGTGGCCATTTCAGTACCCGGATCCTTCTCCTACGCAGCCATGATGTTGTGATTGATGCAGAATGTGGTCTGGCATTATCTTGTTGAAAAATGCAGGGTCTTCCCTGAAAGAGATGACGTCTGGATGGGAGCATATGTTGTTCTAGAACCTGAATATATTTTTCTGCATTGATGGTGCCTTTCCAGACATGCAAGCTGCCCATGCCACACGCACTCATGCAACCCCATACCATCAGAGATGCAGGCTTCTGAACTGAGCGTTGATAACAATTTGGGTTGTCCTTGTCCTCTTTGGTCCGGATGACATTGCGTCCCAGATTTCCAAAAGAACTTGAATCGTGACTCGTCTGACCACAGAACAGTCTTCCATTTTGCCACACTCCATTTTAAATGATCCCTGGCCCAGTGACAACGCCTGAGCTTGTGGATCTTGCTTAGAAATGGCTTCTTCTTTGCACTGTAGAGTTTCAGCTGGCAACGGCGGATGGCACGGTGGATTGTGTTCACTGACAATGGTTTCTGGAAGTATTCCTGAGCCCATTCTGTGATTTCCTTTACAGTAGCATTCCTGTTTGTGGTGCAGTGTCGTTTAAGGGCCGGAGATCACGGGCATCCAGTATGGTTTTACGGCCTTGACCCTTACGCACAGAGATTGTTCCAGATTCTCTTAATCTTCGGATGATGTTATTCACAGTTGATGATGATAGATGCAAAGTCTTTGCAATTTTTCGCTGGGTAACACCTTTCTGATATTGCTCCACTATCTTTCTGCGCAACATTGTGGGAATTGGTGATCCTCTACCCATCTTGGCTTCTGAGAGACACTGCCACTCTGAGAAGCTCTTTTTATACCCAATCATGTTGCCAATTGACCTAATTAGTGTTAATTGGTCTTCCAGCTCTTCGTTATGCTCAAATTTACTTTTTCCAGCCTCTTATTGCTACTTGTCCCAACTTTTTTGGGATTTGTTGACACCGTGAAATTTTGAATCAACATATTTTTCCTTTAAAATGATACATTTACTCGGATTAAACGTTTGATCTGTCATCTACGTTCTATTACAAATAAAATATTGACATTTGCCATCTCCACATCATTGCATTCAGTTTTTATTCACAATTTGTTTAGTGTCCCAACTTTTTTGGAATCCGGTTTGTATATCCATCGATTGAAAGGGACACTCAGCCTTAGGTCACTGAAATGCTCTTCTGTTTACAAAATGAACAACAGATGGCTAAAATTGAGATAAACCTATTTAAAAAAATTTAAGACGACTTTGGTAATTTTTTTTCCCCACTGTGGCCTTTTGTCCTATCCACAGCAAGGTACACTTATTGCCTTCTTTAATTTTGCCTCAAGGTGCAGCAGCTATTGACAGTTGTGTTCTCACAATCAATAGGATATCAGACAGACCATTAAGGAAAGAAAAGTTGCAGGAGTTTCTGCAGCATACTGGGCTAGAATCATTTGCTCAGAATAAAAATGTGGTGCCCCGGGATAACACTTAGATCTCAGACAGACTGGAAAATAAAAGGCAGGGAAAGTCAGTGAGTAGTATCAATACAATATCCAACTCAAAGGCTCAAGTCTCACCAACTTTAGAAATAATCTTCAATTGCATGCTGAGAAAACAGTGGAGGTTACTGTCAAGGAACTAGAAAGCCAGTGTGAAAATATGAGGGGTAATCACAGCAAGAAAGCTAACATGGGTCTGAGCTCATACATTGCTTCTCAATCTTCTGAAACAAGGCCAGATGATTTAAACACTTTTGGAGAAAATAAGATTGACACTTTAATTAAACAGTACCAGGAAGTCCTACTGAAGAATGCATATGGTGTCAAAGTTATACAAATGGAAGAGATAGTTAAAAATTCTGATTAAAGGCTGATTCTCAGAAAAATCTTACAACAGTTTGTTAAGTTTTACTGACGAAAGAGTTTTATTGTACAGATTTCCACAATATTCAACATCTTGTTGAGATCCTGCTTTTTCTGCCAATTTCAACAGCTCTGTGTGAATGTGGTTTTTCAGTACAGAACAGAATAAAACCAAAGCATGAAACCCACTCAATGTCTTAACCTTGGAGGATTTAGTCAGAATCAGTAAAGAAAGTCCATCCTGAGCCATGTGTCAAACACTGGCTCACTTCAATCAAGAAGAAAAGAAGACCACATTACATTGGACAGCCCTCTGACACGGACATTCTGAAGGTCAGTGACATGAGAGTCTGAGTAAAATACCCTGTTCTTAATGACTGTACACAGATTGAAAGCTATAATGACATTCTGTTACCCAAATCATCAAGACAGACATAAAAGCACAAGGGAATGATACACTGAACAAAAGAAGGAAAAGAACTGGACCCACATACATGGAGGTTAAAAACTTACAGACTGAAAGATTAATATTTTACACATTTGGCACCTAAATCAAAGCTATTGGCTCCATTTTTTCCTTTTAGGAGCCACTGGCTCCTTAATGTGAATTTTTGTCGAGTTTTGTCCTACTGCTTTCAGTGCAAAATAAGTAAAGCTATGGAATAAAAAAAAAGTTACTGTATAGTACTATTGAGAAAACGGATTATACACAAGGACAATTGGATGTACATTTTATACAACATTTTCCAATTACATTTCAAATAATTGCCACAAAAAACAGCACTAAAACAGTGGCTGCACATTTTTGACACTTAAGGTCAGTTCTATCCAGATAAACTGAAACTGTTAGTTCAACACTCTGTGTACATATAACAGACCTGAAAAATCACGTAAGTTTAAAAAAAAAAATGCTGCAAGCAGATTTACTTCACAGAAGTAAGCAGGAGAAAAAAAAATGTAATAAAGCTGACAACATGCATCAGTTGGAATCACCAACAGTATGACCTGTAGCTCCACCATTTAAATCAACAGCTTCAGGGAAACCAATAGAAACAGTAGATCTTCCAAAGTCACATATATTCCACCTAGCTCAACAGAGTTTTATTGTTCAAAGAACAGTGCCTAAAACAGTGGCATAAAGAGCATTAATCCACTGGGTGGGAATTTGCAAGCACTGGTATGGTGCTAAAACAAATTTACAATTGCAGAAAAGGAAATGAGGAAAACAAAGGAAGGGGGAAAAAAATAAAGTGCAGTTGAAATACAGTTGATTTGGAGCATAACTATTATCAATTATAATAAATGTGGCAAACGTTATTTGTTCAGGTATCTGACTGAAAGTGTTCATCCTATAACAGGTCCACATTATCTGATACAATACTAGTTAAAGACTCAACATCCTGTACAAGAAAATATTGCAAAGAAATGAAGTCTTTCCACATGCAAGAGCCCATTTTTCACTTTTTATGTACACCTGTCTTTTCTATGCTGAGATTTGTTGCCACATCATCCATTCTGCACATACCTTCTCATAATGATGCATAGCTTCTTTTTGCTTCTTGCATTGTGGAAGCACCATACCAACTGCATTGTTGGCTTAAGCAAAATTGTAAATATCCCCACTTTAAAAAATTTGATGCAAATCTGTATTGAATACTATACCAAATAAAATGAATGAAAAGCACCACAGATGCATTTAGCTCAAACAGTGTATCATTTCAAAGATCCAGGGAGGAAAAAAAAAAACAATACTGCCTGTATTATTACACCCCTAATATTAATTGTTTTAATGAGCCTTATTCTGTCAGTCCAACCCTAGAATAAAATGTCACAATATCTCAAAGTACTAAACACAGATGTTTACTTAACTTTACTTAACGAGTGAATTATAGAGTGCAAAACAAGAAATGCACAAAAAGACCTATTTGCCGTAAGTAATCTCAATTTATAATTCCATCTTATTCATAAATGCCTCTGTATTCGCAATTGTATGCAGTCCCTGCCGGGATGTGCACAACAGTTCAAAACTCCTTGCCCTCAAGTTACTATAAGGTTGTCACTATGACACAACGAACAAAAAATACATCACCAAGCTATTTGAAAGAACAGGCATTCAGGATACCTCATACACCACAACTTACAGTACCCAAAGTTCTCAATAATATAACATGGTCAAGTTATTACTGTTGTTTCTTGTGGTCATAACAGTTCTCTGCTTGCTCTGAACACCTCTTAGCCATTGTATCCATCAATCTCGTTACCATTGCTAGAAAATCATCCATTGTCAGGTGTATATATAAAGATTTTTTTTTCAAAGCACATGCAAAATTTGTGAGGAAAAAAACAGAACTACCTTGTTTGGCAACCTAAACATAACCGTATCTTAAGCTATATTGCCATAATGCAGTGATTGTATTTAAGATTAGTATTGAACACTGAGCTTTACCTGATATGTCAATTAAACTTTGTTATAATTAAGACTCCAAGTTATCTTTTAATCAATTCACAGCAAAGACGTGTACAAACATTTAAAGAGAGGAAAAAATGAATCAAGTGATTCATCTGATAAGGATGGCATATTTCCTCAAACATGAGGACTCTAAACTAATACAACTTTTAATCCACACAGCATTCAAGCAAAGATCACTTTGCTAACATAAAATGTCAAGAATGTTTTTTCAATGCAAAATAAAAGCAGAAATTGCATGCAAATCAGCATGTAACAAAAGAGAGATTTATGGCACTTCGACACCAAAACAAACACATAAAACATACAGATAGAACACTGTCCTGACACAGCCTTTCACACACTATGCAGGGGCAGAAACAAGTAAAACTATTTTTAAAATCAGATGATTAGGACTATGGATCGTGAAAGGCGTGATCTGTGAATGAAGCATGATGCATAACAGAACTCTGAAAAATCTATTTATTTTGTGTCACATCTTAAATTTAAGTAAATGACAGATGCTAAATTACAGGTCTGACTGAAGCTATAGCATTCTATCTGGGAGTTGGAGAATTAATGTAAACTAATGCCTATAAAATGCAGGAAAATAAAAATAATTGCCTATAAATAAGAGACTGCATCACTTCGATCATTTTGATCAAGAGCTAAAAAGGCATTTTCAAAAATATCTAATTAAAATGAAACACAAAAGAAAAGCCGCAAAGGAAATGAAAGGTTATCATTAAAAAATAAAAATCAGACCAAGGATACTGTAAACTTAACTTTGAAACAAAAAAGCATTTACAAGTTAAAAAAGATACTGAAAAAAAGAGGAAAGGAAACAAGGCTTTAGAGATGCACAAGAAAATGTTAACAAAAATGTAAAATAAATATACCCACCTACTTACAAAAGAAGACCTAAAAAAAAAATAAGTGGAATGCCTCAGGCTGAAATGAAGGAACTATACCTGTATGCTTAAAATTTTTTAAAACCAAATAATCAGATGTGTTCCTAGCAGTGTTTGTATTAAAAGATAAACAAAAATCCTCAGGGAGTGATGGGATTGTTTTTCAAAGAAACCGTTAGTCAAATTTCATTTATCATTTTTGATTGGGAATCTGAAAAATGGAAAGAAGCCAATGGCATCAAAGGTGACTTTTACAAAAGTAAATTTTAAATAGTTTTTATGTACAGACATATAGTATATTCTGTTATTAGCAAACTTGAGAAATTTCCAGATGACATTAAAGTTCAAGAGTACAGCAAAAGAAATTCAAACACACCTTGGAAATCTCTAAACTGTAAAAACTTGTAGTTAATGTGCAATATGTTATATACAGGCAAAACCTACAACCAGAGATACAAACTAGGAAATACTGATGTACAAAAAAGAACCATAGAAAATGATTTAGGGGGTTTACGTTGGTAAAGTAACACTTTCATATCAATTACAAAGGCAAATAAAATGTAAAGTTGTACTGTATTGTAAAAATATAAATCAAGGGAAGTCATATTCAAGCTCTAAAATGTTTTAAATAATATCTGGAGTCTACGCCAGTGCTCCACAACCTTTTATCACCTACGACACACCAAAGTTCTTCCTAGAATTACACGGCACGTCAAAAGCTAAAATATATAGCAGTGGCGTAGCTGGGGGGTGGTCCGCTCCGAGGGCCAGCTATTTAGGGGCATCCAAACTACGGTAGTTTCCTTTTTTTTTTTTTTGTTCCTTGAGGAGGCGCAAAAAAAAATTTTTCAGCTTTGGGGTGTCAAATTTTTCACAGCCCTGGACAACATGATCTCCAGCTACGCCACTGATATAGAGATATTAATTTAATACACAAATTTCACAATAAACTTTCATTTTTTATTACAAGTATACATTTATTATAAGTATACATACATAAAAACTATACTATATTTACTTTTATGCAATCTTAATAATTATTATAACATAATGACTGATTAATGTGATACCTGCACTTGTTTCAATGAACACAAAAGTTTTATATTCGGCTCAATATTTGACAGCGCAACCCGAAGTTCTTGGTCAAGATCTTTTAAGCATGACCGCATATCATTTTTAATTAAACACAAGAGTTGAAAAATTTTGCTCACATGAATATGTCGTCGAAAATGGAAGTAGTGTTAGGATGGCCTTGTCGGAAACACGAGGAAATTCTTTAACGGAAATCCAGAAAACTTGTAACAGAATTTCGGCGAAATGAAGTTTTAACGTCCTGTCATTACTTAATTCTATAAATTCCTCTCGAATTTGCAGTGACAGTGCTTCTGTAGAATTTATTGCATTGGTTGCAAAGGATTTTGAATCCAATCGTATTGTTCCATATTAATAGAATAAAAATAGTGATCAAATTTCTGCTGAAGCATACTTAAATGTTGTTGGGCCAAATCCACAATTAATTGCTTGTTTTCAATCGTACTATGGTTGGTCCTTTGGTACATTTCTAAACATCCTTTTTGCAACTCTTTCTGCCAAAGTTTGAGATTTTTTTTGAACCCCTGTAATTTATCGGAGCACATCAATATATTTTCATTCCGTCCTTGCATTTTTTTTTTTTTAAAAGTTCATTCAGATGCTCGAATATATCAGCCATGTATGCAAGTTTGGCTATCCAGTAATCATCATCGAGGCGCTGGTATAGTTCGGGCATACTTTGATCTAAAAAAAAACTTACGCACCTCGTAGCGAAGCTCAAACAATCTAGCCAAAACTTTTCCTCAGGATAGCCAACGAACTTCAGTATAAAACAATAAGGATTCATATTTGGCTCCCATTTCTGCACAGAGTATTCCAAAGATTCGCGAATTTAGGGCTCACGATTTAATTATGTTTATGATTTTAATGCATTCATTCATCGTGTTCAAAAGTTCCTCTGGCAAATTCTTGACCATCAATGCTTCTCGATGTATGCAGCAGTGTGTAATTTGTATTATCGGATTTTTTTGTTTTACACAAGAGACAAAACCTTTTTTGCTACCCGTCATTGCCGCAGCACCATCCGTGCAAATAGCAATGCAATTGCTCCATTGAATATTATATATTTTGAAGAAATCATCGGTTACTCAGAAAATTTCTTCACCGGTAGTTCACTCTGGAACCTCCTAACAAAATAAACAATGTTCTTTTATAAAGTCCTCGTCAACGAAACGTACAATAGCTATCAGTTGTGCTTTATTTTTAATATCGGTCGATTCGTCGATTTGAAGCGCAAATTTTTCAGCCAATATCAGTTTTCTAATCAGTGCTCCTAAAATATCGCTTGACATGTCGTGAATACATCTTTTAACAGTATCGGCAGACAACGAAACTTTATTCCCTTCCTTAACTTCATTGGGCCCAAGCATAAGTCGAACAATTTTCCATGCATGCTGGTTTAATAAGTGTTTCGCCGATAGTATGTGGTCTTTTCTGACGTGCAATTAATTTTGCAACATGGTAGCTAGCTTCTAAGGCCTTTTCAGAAACCGTAACAGCCAATTTCATAAATTGCTTCTGTTTTTGATTTTATTCTAAGCGCCTCTGAAAATATTGTTTGTCTTTTTTGGCGTAACTGGGATGGTTTGAATTTAGATGGCGATTTAGATTACTGGGTGCCATTGCCTCATTTAATAGCTGATTGCCGCAAATGATGCATTGTGGCTTTGGAGCCATTTCGTCACCACACCACGAGAATCCATATCGAATGTAGTCTTCGTTGTACTTCCTTTTCACAATCTTTGTTTTTTTTTTGCAACACTTGTGCTGGGTTCTTCATCATCTGTACGTGAAGACGAATCATTTCCACGTGAAAAATTTATCCATATTTAAAGGGGTATAAAACTAAATATGAATCACACGAAGAACGTTAACCATACACAATTCAGCAACACAACTAATAGTAATGAATGATAATTACTGTCGCAAGACGAGTGAATGCGATGTAGCACGACTAATACGTCGGCTTGAATTGAATCTAGGTGAGGGCACGCAGCGCTCTGCCTATCAAAGCATACTACGCAGTTGTCTGGCGACTACGTAGGGCCTACTTTGTAGGCGACAAGCGCCAGGCGATGGGATTTATTATTTCAGAGAAATGACACATAAAATTATGAAACCTTTAAAAGGCTATTTACGCGAATATTTCATTGCACGTATTCTCGTTATTGTGTTTCTAAGGAGGACCGTTGAATTATTATTTAGTTAGAAAATGGTCTTATTTGACCGCGTCACACCGGTTGCGGAGCACTGGTCTACACCATTCAGCCACAACGTTAAAAACACCTGCCTAATGTTTTATTGGTGTCCCTTGTGCTAACAAAACAGGTCTGACTTGTCGAAGCATGGCTTCCACAAGTCCTGTGGTATCTGCTCCAGGATGTCTGCTGTAGATTCTTCAAGCTCTGTAAGATACAAGCTGTAGTCTCCATCAAGGGGTCTCGTCTTTCCAACACACCCCATAGATTCTTACTCAGATTGTAATCTAGGGAATTTGAAGGCCAAGTCAACACCTTGAGCTCTCTGCCATGTTCCTCAAATCATTCCTGAACAATTCTTGCAGTGTGGCTGGGCACATTATACTTCTAAAAGAAACCACTGACATCAGAGAATATTGTTGCCATGAAGTGGTGTATATGGGCTGTAACAAATTTTAGGTGGGTGGTAAATGTCAAAGTAACATCCGCAAGAATGCCAAGACCCAAGATTTCCTGGCAGAACACTGCCCTGAGCATCATGTTCTCTCTATCGGCTTGCCTTCTTCCCATAGTGCATGCAACCTGCTGCCAACTCTTTCCAAGGTCAGTGACGCACAACCATGTGGACATCCACATGATTTACAGCAAAAGACCATCTACTTCCATTGATATATGGTCCAGTTCTGACGCTCACATGGCTCAAAATAAGCGTGTTATGCAGTGGAAAGAGGTCAGCATGGGCACTCTGACCAGTCTGCGGCTACACAGCCCCATTCCTGGCAAACTGTGAGGCTGTGTGTGTTCCGATACCTTTTTTTCCCATCACCAGCATTAACTTTGTCAGCAATTTGTGCTATGATGATTATTCTGTGGGATTCAACCAGGCAGGCTAGCCTTTACTTCCCACATGCATCAATGAGCCTTTGGCACCCATGACACTGTCACTAGTTCACCAGCTGTCCTTCCTTGGACCGCTTTTGGTAGATAATAACCACTGTATACTGAGACATCCTGCCATACTTACCATTTTGGAAATGCTCTGAGCTAGTCTTCTAGCCATCAAAATTTGGCCCTTGTCAAAGTCATTCAGATCCTTACATTTGCTCATTTTCCTGATTCCAACACAACACCTTCAAGAACTGACTGTTCACTTGATGCGTAATATATCTTATTCCTTAAGAGGTGCCGTCTTAACAAGTTAATCAGTGTTACTCACTTCACTGGTCAGTGGTTTTAATGTTGTCAAAATGTATTAGTAGTCAATGATGTTCATCCAGACAAACTGTTTCAGTTAAACAGTAAATCACTTACTTAAGGACAATGAAAGCTCAAGGAAATTGGTGGAAATTAATAGAACATGCCTGTAAGAAATAAGCCAGGGACCATTTCTCCACATAAACATTCATGGGTATATGGAATAAACTACCAGGTGAAGCAGTTAAAGTGGAAATTTTCACAACTTTTAAAAAGGTATTTGAATGTTTTGTCAGCTAAAAAAATTATTTTGATGGTGATAATTGTCTTCTCTCATTTGTCAAAAGTATTTTGTTCTTGTGCTACCATGATACATCTTAAATGTTACAGTATTTCAACAGTACATTATTACAGCTAAAAAGTAAATTATTCTTATTCAAAATGAATGCTGTTATGAAGAAAGAGTAAAAAAACGACCAAAATCTTTCTGTCAAAACCTAACTTTGTACTCTTTCAACTTGCAATACTAAAATGCTTTTCGTCTCTCTCAGTACTCTTCTTGAAATGCTGCTATTATCGAACTCTCTCCCAGTTTTCCCAAGGAGACAGAAAACCACATGTACGCAGCATTGCCTGCATTCTGAAAAGTTTTCATAAGAGAGGTAATGTCATAATAAAGCAGCAATAATTTTTACAAAATACTTTGCATAACTACTATCATTTTTGTGAAATAATGCAAATAGATATTTGAGTAGTATAACCAAAACACCATAAAACCCCTTGCGTAGATTAGGAGGTTGGGAAGGGAGCCCGATAAATACAAAATTTACTACGTGAAAGAAGTGTTGTTACTTCTGGTGTATTTACAGTGCTATATAAAAGTTTGGGCACCTCTGATAAAAATCACTATATCAATTTATAACTTACTAAGCGATTGAGGCAGCAACTTCATTTCAACATATTTTATACCTTATGGAAACAGCAACATTTCAGTAGTGAAATATTTTTTATTGGACCAACAGAACCAATTTAATGTGGATTTAAACAAAAGTAGGCAGGTGCATAAATCTGGGTGCCCCAAAGGAACAATCTCATCAATATTTAGTAGAGCCTCCTTTTGCTGAAACAGCAGCCTGCAGACGCCTCCAATAGACACCGACAAGTCCCTAAATTCCGGCTGGTATAATTTTGGACCATTCTTCTGTACAAAATCCCTCCAGTTCAGTCAGGTTTGATCACTTCCGAGCGTGGACTGTCTGCTTCAAATCAATCCATACATTTTCAATAATGTTCAGGTCTGGGGACTGGGATGACCATTCTAGAACATTGCACTTGTGCCTCTGCATGAATTCCTTGGTAGAATTTAAACAGTGCTTTGGATCATTGTCATGCTGAAACATCCAACCCCGGTGTAACTTCAACTTTGTGACTGACTCTTGAACATTCTTGTCAAGAATCTGCTGAAACTGGGAGGAATTCATGCGGCCCTCAACTTTAACAAGGTTTCCAGTACCTGTGCTAGCCACACAGCTCCATAACATGGACCCTTCACCACATTTTACAGTAGGCAGCAGGTTCTTCTCCTGGAATGCTGTGTTTGTGACCAGATAACTCTACCTTAGTCTCATCTGTCTACAGTATTTTTTTCCAAGATGTTTCTGGTTTGTCCCGATGCACTTTTGCATACCTCATGAGACTCTTCTTGAGGCAAGTACTCAGAAAAGGCTTTTTACGCATCACCCTTCCACCAAGCTGTTGCCCGTGCAAAGTGCGCTGGACTGTAGAATGATGTACAATGACACCATCTGCAGCCAGATGTTCTTGTAGCTCTCTGGATGTGATCTGTGACCATTCTAACCAGCCTTAGGCTGTGCTTTTCAGATTTTTTTTCTTGGCCTACCACATCTTTCCTTCACAAGAACTGTTCCTGTGGCCTTCCATTTCCAAACTACATTTCTGATTATGGAGACTGACAGTCCAAACATTTGTGATAATATCTTGTACCCGTCTCCTAATTCATAACAATGAATTATCTTAGTTTTTTTAGGTCAGTAGAAAGTTCTTTAGAGTCTACCATGTTGCCACTTTCTAAGAGAGAACCAAGGACAAGTACAACTAGCAATTACCTATGTTAAAATAACATTTTTCACGATTGGTTTTAATTGTCTAGATTAAGGTCTAATGAGCTAATCAAAGCAATTTTGTGCTGAAACCTGTCAGCATTAAATGACTACAGGTCTTCAAATAAATACAATTAAAAAAGGTACCCAAACTTTTGCACCTCACATTTTTTTTTTATTTCATACAACTCAATGCTACATGAAAATTTTGGTCTGACAAACATCCCCTTGTTTACATTTCTCTAGTAAAAAATGGCTATTGCTGTGATCTTATCTTATGAAGACAGAGCAAAGTATCATGCAACCTCATGAGGGTGCCCAAACATTTACATAGCACTGTACAATTTACCTTAGTCACTTCATTTATTTCAATGTCAATGGGTTAGTACTTACCAATTTCATTTATTAAAGCTCTGGCTTTTGATACAAATGGTCCCACTTCACTAGGGTGCATCTTTGATCTTTCTTTGAGATCAGCTCCTGAAAAAACAAAAAAAAAAAAAAAAAGAATTCAGTCTTAGAATAATTTTGCAAATGTGTGTGGTCATTAAAAATTTGAAGAAAAGCAAAATTACAACATGCACGGGTGCAATTATAAAATAAATGCAATATACAGTTCCTTGCAAAGGTTTGGACAACACTGGCCAAATTACATATTTTGCTGAATTTAAAGTGAAAAAAATAAATTTTTATGAAAATGGTAATGTGCAGTTACATTTTATTTGCTGAATTAAAAAAAATTAAAATTAATAAATAAAAATAAAAAGCATTTGAAAAAGTTACAGCACTCTTTCAGTTGCATGGTCTCAGAACTTATTAGGTCACTAGTCTGGTCTGTTTAATTTACTTGATAACATTATATAAAATATTTGTAAAGAGAAAATAATGTGCTGGCTAAAATATTTATTATATGTAAACAGGCACAGACGAAACAAAATGAATTTGACATTACTGAGCAATGACCAAAATAATGAACAAGGAAATTCCCCTTTCATGTGGTTAATATTTATATAAAAAATTTAGGTAAAAAATATCTAAATAAGAAAATTATTTTTATGGTTGTCAATAGCTGAACAAAATTAGCAAAAAAAAAGAGAGAGAAAAGCGTTACAGCAGGAAACTGTAAAATAGAAAAAGATTGTACTTTGAAAGAATATTATATTAGTATGCAATAAAAATGATTACTACTCATGTAATAAGCATCCTGTCAACTACAAATGTGAAAAATAATTGTTTTCATAGACTAAAAAGGTCCAGGTCAAAGTTGTGTTTTAATTTTTTTTGCATTTTTGTAATGGATATATTTCAGTATTCAGTATTTCAGTGACATTTTTCCATTTAAAGCATGACCTAATTCTAAGTTGCCATAATATGCAACCAATTTTTAAACTTCTGAAAAAATATAACTCAATATTTCATACTTTTAATCTACAGTGCATCTGGAAAGTATTCACAGCGCATCGCTTTTTCCACATTTTGTTATGTTAAAGTTTTATTCCAAAATGGATTAAATTCATTTTTTTCCTCAGAATTCTACACACAACACCCCATAATGACAACGTGAAAAATGTTTACTTGAGATTACTGCAAATTTATTAAAAATAAAAAAACTGACAAATCACATGTCCAGAAGTATTCACAGCCTTTGCTCAATACTTTGTCGATGCACCTTTGGCAGCAATTACAGCCTCAAGTCTTTTTGAATATGATGAAAACAAGCTTGGCACACCTATCCTTGGCCAGTTTCGCCCATTCCTCTTTGCAGTACCTCTCAAGTTCCATCAGGTTGGATGGGAAGCGTCGCTGCACAGCCATTTTAAGATCTCTCCAGAGATGTTCAATTGGATTCAAGTCTGGGCCACTCAAGGACATTCACAGAGTTGTCCTGAAGCCACTCCTTTGATATCTTGGCTGTGTGCTTGGGGTCGTTGTCCTGCTGAAAGATGAACTGTCGCCCCAGACCGAGGTCAAGAGTGCTCTGGAGCAGGTTTTCATCCAGGATGTCTCTGTACATTAGTCAGGATAAAGGGAAAGATGACTGCAGTAGTCTCCCAGTTCCTGCCACTGAAAAACATCCCCACAGCATGATGCTGCCACCACCATGCTTCACTGTAGGGAAGGTATTGGCCTGGTGATAAGCGGTGCCTGGTTTCCTCCAAACTTGACGCCTGGCATTCACACCAAAGAGTTAAATCTTTGTCTCATCAGACCAGAGAATTTTGTTTCTCATGGTCCGAGAGTCCTTCAGGTGCCTTTTGGCAAACTCCACACAGGCTGCCATGTTCCTTCTACTAAGGAGTGGCTTCCGTCTGGCCACTCTACCATATAGGCCTGATTGGTGGATAGCTGCAGAGATGGTTGTCCTTCTAGAAGGTTCTCCTCTCTCCACAGAGGACCTCTGGAGCTCTGACAGAGTGACCATCAGGTTCTTGGGCACCTCCCTGACTAAGGCCCTTCTCCCCTGATCGCTCAGTTTAGATGGCCGGCCAGCTCTAGGAAGAGTCCTGGTGGTTTCAAACTTCTTCCACTTACGGATGATGGAGGCCACTGTGCTCATTGGGACCTTTAAAGCAGCAGAAATTTTTCTGTAACCTTCCCCAGATTTGTGCCTCAAGACAACCCTTTCTCAAAGGTCTACTGACAATTCCTTTGACTTCATGCTTGGTTTGTGCTCCGACATGAACTGTTAACTATGGGACCTTATATAGACAGGTGTGTGCCTTTCCAAATTATGTCCAATCAACTGAATTTACCACAGGTGGACTCCAATTAAGCTGCAGGAACATCTCAAGGATGATCAGGGGAAACAGGATGCACCCGAACTCAATTTTGAGCTTCATGACAAAGGCTGTGAATACTTATGTACATGTGCTTTCTCAATTTTTTTATTTTTAATAAATTTACAAAAATCTCAAGTAAACTTTTTTCACATTGTCATTATGGGGTGTTGCGTGTAGAATTCTGAGGAAAAAAATGAATTTAATCCATTTTGGAATAAGGCTGTAACATAACAAAATGTGGAAAAAGTGTTGCGATGTGAATACTTTCCAGATGCATTGTATAATCATCATTGTGCAAAACAAATTAGTAAGATGCTCTGAACAAAAGTAATGAGTTCTAATTAAAGGTTTTGTTGATCAAAAATATTACCTTAAAGTGCATGCTGGGCTGACCTGGCTAAAAATAAAATACCATATAATAAGCTACCCAGCAAAGTTTTGTTTTGTGGATGACAGGATATCATTTATTAGATTTGAGTATTCGTAACTAAAGGACAAAATATTTACAAAAAAACAAGTGACTGACATTTTTTTTTTTTGGTTATTTACAAGTCATCTAATAAAATTATGCAACTGCTTTCTTCGCATTACTGTAATTAAGTAAAAATCCTTCTATATAAAAGCGGTTGGGATTGTCCTTCCGTCCCATGAGTGCCACGCAGGAGCGGAGTTTCACACACGCCCCGTCCATTTTGCAATGCACGACGGGATTTGTAGTTTCGTTTTTCCAGGTAAAAGATGATTTTCTACTCCAGACTGTGCAATATCGTCTTCTTCTTTCTTACTATATAAAAGCGGTTGGGATTGTCCTTCCGTCCCGTGAGTGGAAAGCGTAGCGGTATTCCGCTTATCACAGACTTACTACTTGCAGCTTGCGGTACGAAGCGGCATGATGTGAGCAGAGTTCTGGTGCACCCATCGTTCCCTTGCATTTGTGCGCAATGCGCTGGAAAAATAGACAAAATTATGTCTCTGGAAATAATTAATGTTGATGGAGTACAAATGCCTCACCAAATAGTAAATATCAGGGGGGTTCAAAAGGGCGACCTCAATATAGAAAAAAAAGTTTAAATTTCATCACAAAAATAACAGAAACTACGAGTATTAAAGTAATACCGCTCAAATGGAATATAACCAAATTAATGAGTTTGTATAAAATATCAAATTGATCTACTGTACATATTGAATTGCCTTAAGAAGTGGTCAACTTAAAAGTCGGTCGCCTTAAAAGGCGGGTCAGCCTAGTAAATAAATAAATCCCATGTAGATTCAGAACTTCTCTGCAATTAAGCAGGCAGTTAATCTGTTAAGATACATAGTGAAAGATGAATAACTACCACCTGCAGATCAGTACTTGTTAATCACCAAAGACTCCTTTGGAAAATGTGCTATGTGACATACTGTAATGCATTCAAAGCTTTCAGATGTGCTCTTACTTCCAGTAAACACTGACCTAACGTTTTTTTTTTCTAAATCCTAAATCAATTTTCAAGAAAACTACAAATAAATACCAAACAAAACAAAATAAAAATTTTACACAATCGATACATCCTTTATTAATCCCCAAGGGGAAATTCACATACTCCAGCAGCAGCATACTGATAAGAACAATATTAATTTAAGAGTGATAAAAATGCAGTACAAGTTAAAAAATGCAAGGTGGAGAGTGCAAGGCAGGTATAACAGACAATAACATTGTATAATATTAATGTTTACCCCCCAGGTGGAATTGAAGAGTCGCATAGTGTAGGGAAGGAACAATCTCCTCAGTGTCAGTGGAGCAGGACAGTGACAGCAGTCTGTCGCTGAAGCTGCTCCTCTGTCTGGAGATGATACTGTTCAGTGGATGCAGTGGATTCTCCATGATTGAAAGGAGCCTGCTCAGTACCCATCACTCTGCCACAGATGTTAAGCTGTCCAACTTTACTCCTACAATAGAGCCTGCCTTTTTAACAAGTTTGTCCAGACATGAGGCGTCTTTCATCTTTATGCTGCCACCCCAGCACACCACCGCGTAGAAAAGGGCACTCGCCACAACTGTCTGGTAGAACATCTGCAGCATCTTACTGCAGATGTTGAAGGATGCCAACCTTCTCAGAAAGTATAGTCTGCTCTGACCTTTCTTACATCAGTATTGGCAGTCCAGTCCAATTTGTCATCCAGCTGCAATCCCAGATATTTATAGGTCTGCACCCTCTGCACACAGTCACCTCTGATGATCACAGGGTCCATGAGGGGCCTAGGCCTCCTAAATTCCACCACCAGCTCCTTGGTCTTGCTGGTGTTAAGGTGTAGGTGGTTTGAGTCGCACCATTTAACAAAGTCTTTGATTAACTTTCTGTACTCCTCCTCCTGCCCACACCTGATGCAGCCCATAATAGCAGTGTCATCAGCGAACTTTTGCACGTGGCAGGACTCCGAGTCATATTGGAAGTCTGATGTATATAGATTGAACAGGACCGAAGTACAGTCCCCTGCGGCGCCCCTGTATTGCTGAACACAATGTCAGACCTGCAGTTCCCAAGACGCACATATTGAGGTCTGTCTGTAAGATAGACCACAATCCATGCCACCAGGTGTGAGTCTACTCCCATCTCAGTCATCTTGTCTCTAAGGAGCAGAGGTTGGATGGTGTTGAAGGCGCTAGAGAAGTCCAGAAACATAATTCTTATTGCACCACTGCCTCTGTCCAAGTGGGAGAGGAATCAGTGTAGCATGTAGAGGATGGCATCCTCTGCTCCCACTTTCTCCTGGTATGCGAACTGCAGAGGGTTGAGGGTGTGGTGGACCTGTGGCCTCAGGTGGTGAAGCAGCAGCCGCTCCATGGTCTTCATTACATGGGACATCAGAGTGACAGGCCGGAAGTCATTCAGCTCACCAGGATGTGTTACCTTTGGGACTAGGGTGATGCAAGGTGTTTTCCAAAGCCTTGGGACTCTCCCCTGTTCAAGGCTGCTCAGGTTGAAGATGCACTGTAGAGGACTGTCCAGCTCAAGCACACAGGCATTCAACAGTCATGGCGATACCCCATCTGGAACTACTACGTTGCTGGCACAAAGTCTCCTCAGTTCTCTGCTTACCTGGGCTGCTGTAATTGTGGTTGGGGGTAAACTCTCTGCAATGCTGGTATCAGCAGAAGGATGGGTGGAGGATGCAGTACTCGGAGGTGAGAGAGTGTTGTTCATTAAGTTTGCTTTCTCCCGGTCTCTCTCGATGAAGGCACCCCGCTTTGAGCTACAGCCAGTGATGATCTTCATCCCATCCCACACTTCCTTCATGCTGTTATTCTGCAACTGTTGCTCCAGTTTTCTCCTGTACTGCTCCTTCACCACCCTGAGCTGGACTCAGAGTTCCTTCTGCAAGCGCTTGAGCTCATGCTGATCACTGTATTTAAAAACCCTTTTCTTCTGGTTCAAAAGGCCCTTGATGTCACTTGTAATCCATGGCTTGTTAGCATAGCAGCGTACAGTTCTTACTTGAACTACAATGTCCATAAAGAAATTGATGTAGTCAGTAGTGCAGTCAACAACCTCGTCAATGTTCTCACTATGTGACCTCTGCAGAATATCCCAGTCCGTAGTTCCAAAGCAATCTATCAGAACCTGCTCCGCCTCAGGGGACCACTTCCTGAATGAGCATGTGGTTGTAGGTAGTTCCCTCACTCTTGGTTTGTTGTGAGGCTGAAGCTAAAGCGCAGGCAGTGGGGTGGCACTGTAAGTGGAAGGTTCAAATCCTTTTACCTCTTAAATTAAAACCAGTTTCACTTTTTTTGGCTGCATTATATCTTTATGAAGTAGTGATGTACAGCATGAAAACAATGCATGAATAAATTAACGTAAATTCCAAGGTCATTCCACAATAAACTAGAGGATACTTTATTCCACAACGTAAAGAAAAATGTGTTTAATACAACAGTTGACCTTTGCATGTACAAAAAAAAAAAAAAAAAACATGAAAGAAAAAAAAATATATGATTCTACTACATTGTTAAAAGAGAATTGATTTTTATGATGGTTGAACCACCTACAACTTTCAATTGCGTGAACATTTGGTCACTTCTCAGAAAAGGATGGGAGAGGAGGAGGACAGTCCCTACATTATTTACAGCAAAGATTCCATTTACTTTATGTGTTATTGTTTACAATCAAACTGATCAAGGTCCAGATAAAATGCCACCTAATAAAGTATTTCAGTCCCACCTCCAGATTCACGACGACTGTTCATATACTGAACAATGTTTATATTAATGACATTTCAGACCACAAAAACTATGGAAATATTTTAAAGAAGTAATTTTAGTTATTTCATGTAGTAGAGATGGCATGCAGAGTAATCCAAATTATATTTTTGTTCTTTAATGATCACTGTACACTCAGTGCTGCCAAGAAAGACCTCCACAACATCAAATTTTGACTAACAGGAAATTAGATTATTATGTTAACTTTTTAACAATCGCCTTCAGGGCCTCGTAACAACAACAACGGCTTACAAAGTACTGACATGAAATGTAAAGGAAATGGCAAGTGAAGGAAAAATAAAACCATTTAGTGACCAATAGGCCAAATTTTCACTGGATTGGACGAATCACCCATTTAGGTAACTTGCAACTTTCATTCACTTCTGTTAATGGCATTAGCAATATTTTTTGATATTCCTTTCACAATAATGAAAAGTAACGACCCAATCCAAATACAGGTATTAACTGTACTAAACTGTCTGCAATAACTTCATCCTCAACAGTAAGTACTTTGTTTGTAGATTAAAAATGCAGCAGAATCTTAACCAGAAAAACAACATCTCAACAGTCTTAGCATTTTAATATTAGTTACCCACGTCCTTTAGAACGGACTTCAAATAACTACTTTAAATAACACCGACAATCCATGTTGTAACCTTGGATCCTCTAATGGTGGACTACTCACTACTCCAAAAGCTAAGCATAAAAGAAGTGGTGAGATGGCCCTTTGCAAATATGCACCAAAAAAACAAGAATAAAGTTTACCAATACATATATGCCAGGCTAACACTGCAGATCAGTTTAAAATAAGAACTCCTATAAACCCACTTTATTTGGTTTTTTCATCATTATATTTTAGTTCTACTCCTGATAGAATATACATGTATAGAATTATCATATTCTTCAATTAATTTCCAATAATTATTAATCTCTTCTTTGTTTTCTTTTCTATGTGGCTGCCTGTGAAGCTCAAATGAAAGCAGATGCCTAATTTTCCACAAGACACAAATTTTCTAGGACAAAGCCTGAAAAACAAAAAGATACTACTTTAGAACATTTCTGTCGGGTATAATGCCTAGTAGGGGCTGTGCATTTTTTTGGCCTTGGAGCCCATGCAGATTTTCTTATTGTCTCCCAACATATATGGAGCTTATTATCTTTTCTATCCTCTCCAGCCAGCTGACCTTATCATTAAGCTCATCTTCAGAGGCTTAAAAAATGATTCTCTATATATACCACATTTCTAATAATAATATATCTATTTTATGTAAGTGTGTGTGGATTTATTTTTTGTATGTTAATTATTAATTCTCAATCTTCACCAATTTCAATTTTTTTTTTCTTGTAACTATATCTATATCATCTTGTAAAGAACTTTGACCTACATCCAGTTTATGAAAATGAGTCACAGAAATAAGTGCTATTGTTATCTAAATTTAATTTCTACTGCAACAACAGTCTGCACTCCCTCACACAGCTACTACAAAAGGACATACTTGCTAACGCAGATTCCACTAGACAACACTATATATCTTCTGTATATTACCACCCAAAAATGTATTATTTTTTACTGTATTATCTATCCAACAGAATTTTGTCTTTCCTGGGGTACTGGAGTGAAATTAACACAAGCTGGGGAATTTATTAGAGTAGATTTAATTGGGTGTTGGCAATCACCCATTGAATATATAGGGAGGGGAGAAAAGAAAACCCAAAGGAATAAGAATGCCCACATATGAGAATATGCAAATTTCACCCAGACAAGAACCATTATATACAGAAAGTCCCCTGAAACTTATTTTTATGATTAGATTATTCCTCCAAATTGCATCAAATCTGAATAAAGTAACATAATCATTCTATGTAAAAAGCCACAGAATGGAAGTGCAGATATATATTTCGTCCTGCTTCACTTGAAAGGATGTTTAAAAAAATTAAAAATTAATTTTGATATCTTAAGAGCATTATGTTATTATGTAAGTAAGCTAGCACAGTTAGTGACTTTAGGAAGATATTTTTCCCAAAATATTGTTGCATTCTCAATTCTAACTGAAGGAAATCTTAAAAGGTTTTCTTACGCAAGCATAAAAAACTACCAATACTGATATTTGAATAAGATACCAGCATATCAGACTGAAAGATATTCTAAGTAAACTCCTAGATTATTATATTTATTTTACATGGCATTTCCACCTCACAAAAAATTTGACATGAACTTAGTCCAATTCACTTTATCATGTGAAACTGCCATCACACTCACTACTCAACCAGGATATATATTTTTTTATTAATAAAAGAAAACCTGACAGTAAAATGTGAGAGCTGATGAGACAGAAATTACAATGACATGTGAAAAGTGAAAAATGGCAAATCAAAACATTGAGAGAGAAGTGTTGAATGATAAAAGATAAATAATTGTTGACATGGAGTAATTACTAATACTTCACATCTGGAAAAGTAAAAAAAAAAAAAAGACAATGCCTTAAAATGGAGGTCATGCATCTGCCTTTCCCTCATATTTGACTTTTCAATAACTAACAGTATTGTCTGTTTTGTACTCATTATGTATCGCTTTATTATACCTTTGCTTTTCTTTATCACATTTCTTTATTGTAGACTACTGATAAACATTTTACAGTCAGTCTACAAAGAGATCTCAACCAGTTCAACCCTTAATTTACTCTAAAGGAAAATAGCCACATTAATGCACAGTATGAGAACATTGTAAAAGTATCCATGGGTTTCTCTTGTTTGTAACCTTCAATCTGTTACAAGCAGCAGCAAATTACTCCAAAAATTCAAAAAGAAGTTGTAACAACAATATAAAACATAAGATGCAGTGGAACTCACTGTTAACTAAAAGATCAAGATATTGTGCTATTGTTACATTTTATGACATACTCTATGTCACAAGCAAGGCAGAAACTTTACAAGAAACCCTGGTTCAATGCTTTGGTCAATTGAAACATCATTATGGCAAAGCCCAGTTAAGAGAAACAATTGTCATGTAATAACAGACACTGCATCTTTTCAAGTGTATTCTCTGTTGTTTTCATTGTTCCATAAATGTCAAAGGCACTACAATTAACAGAAAATTAACAAATTGTAAAAACCGACTTAAAACAATTCAAATACTCCCAGTATTTTACAATACACAGTAAAAACAGTTTGTCATATCAGGTGCGATATCCTGATTAACAAGCATTATTACATAAAAATAATTGCATTAAATTTATATAACTTACTCTGTCACCTTCACTGGTGAACAAAAATGTGGTGGATAGAAAGTGATAAATTAAGTGCAACTCAGGCTGAAAGATAACAGCAAAGCATGTGGTGTATGTTGCCACCCTAATCCTACTGTATATATGAGGGGTGTTCAATAATTTATCTATCGGAGTATGAAAGAAAGTAGCAAGTTTGTTAAAACAAGTTTGGGTATGTTGTGACATGTGTCAAGGTTACTCATACACAGTTGTGGCTCAATGCGAGTCTAACATTCCAAGAGACAGGATGTCAGGAGAGTCCTCATGCGAATCAAGTTTGCTTCCTCACGACAATGCACCGGTTCACATGTCACATCAATCACAGGCTACGATCTGAGAATGTGGGTTCCAGCAGCTGAACCATCCACCCTACAGTCCTAATCTGGCTCCCTCAGATTATTTCCCATTCTGAGTTTAGAAGAAATCTCTCTGTGGACAGCAGTTTTCAAGTAAGGAAGATATCAAGGTAGCTGTGACATCCTGGTTTGAAGGTCAAACAGAAGATTTCTTTTTCAAAAGGGTTAAAGTCATTGCAGGAAAAGTGGACAAAATTTTTTTTGAAAAAGCTTTTTTTTTTCTTACTGAGGTAGATAAATTATTTAACACCCCTCGTACTTACTTTAATAAAGGCTGGGGTTCTGATTTATAGGAAAGTAAGTCTAGGGTGGGTTTAAAAAGCTCTGTCTAGTAACACTGTGGATAGTGAAAGGAAAAGCTCTAAGGCAGGCATGTCAAACACGTAGCCCACAACAGAAATCTGTGCGGCCCGCATGCCAGATCCTAGTTAGCACTAAACTTGTACAAAATGATTACTCTCATTTGTGATTGAATTATTCTGCATCTTTTGCATTACTTATTGACTTTTCTTACTTCCGCCTTCTGACAAAAGCGTGTTTTCCCATGGCATTATGGTACCGGAAATGTCATCTGCTAGTAGAGTTCCAGCTGCGGTGTCAGCTCCTCGATACCCTAGGCATGACACCGCCCCCTCATCACGAGCCTTGACCAAAGTTAATGAGCCGCGATGTCGCAACTGAAGTGCTAGGCTGCAGAAGCCTGGCAGGCTACACTACTGGCTGGGCTGCTGAAACTGGCCACTGGGCAGAACTGACCATCACAGACAGACACTTTATAATCCCAAGGGGAACTTCACATACTCCAGCAGCAGCATACTGATTAATAAAAAAAAAGATTAAAGAGTGATAACAATGCAGGTATAACAGACAATAACTTTGTATAATGTTAACGTTTACCTCACCAGGTGGAATTGAAGAGTCGCATAGTGTGGGGTCTCCTCAGTCGGTCAGTGGAGCAGGACAGTGACAGCAGTCTGTTGCTGAAGCTGCTCCTCTGTCTGGAGATGATCCTGTTCAGTGGATGCAGTGGATTCTCCATGATTGAAAGGAGCCTGCTCAGCACCTGTAGCTCTGCCACAGATGTCAAACTGTCCAGCTCAATGCCTACAATAGAGCCTGCCTTCCTCACCAGTTTGTCCAGGCGTGAGGCATCCCTCTTCTTTATGCTGCCTCCCCAGCACACCACCTCATAGAAGAGGGCGCTCGCCACAACCGTCTGATAGAACATCTGCAGCATCTTACTAAATTATTGGTAGGTCAGGGGGCTTTTTGCATATCGGCTTATTTTACATTATAAACTTTGCGCTGTTTGCGTCACCATACTCTTACAACGTTGAGAATGCGCCTGAGAATATCCAAATGGAATTGTTTGAACTGCAGTCAGATTCTATTCTGAAGGCAAAATGCAATGAAGTTGGTGTGCCAGGCTTGTGTGCTTACCTGCCACCCTCGTATGTGCAGATCTGTAAGTTGGCACTGAGGGTACTATGTTCAGAAGCACTTACCTTTGTGAGCAATTGTTTTCGTTAATGAAAGCTACCAAAACCCCATATCGCTCAAGATTTACTGTTGAGCACCTTTCATTCCTCATAAAAGTTGCAGCCGCACCAAGATTTCAAGCCCAATATTGACGAACTGGTTACTAACAAGAGATGCCAAGTGTTGGGAGAAAAGAAATAGATCTCAGACTGTAAGACTCCTATAATAAGAACCTAGCTAAGAGGCTAAGACTCTAATTGTACATTGTTGTACGGAGATTGTATGGAAATAAATTGTTTTTCTTTAAACTTTAACTGTTACATTTTTTTTTAAGTTTTCAGTATAGGAAAGAAAGCTACAGTAACTTTGTATAATAGTATTTGTTACAGTGCAGCCTGCTGACGTACGTATGGCAGTCGAAGCGGCCCACCAATGGTAGTGAGTTTGACATGCCTGCTCTAAGGGAATTTGAAAATATTGTTGATAAAGAGAGAGAGAGAGAGAGAGAGATTAGATGTAGAGAAGTCTGTAAATTTGGTGTTTGAGTACCTTATACAGGTCAGAATGACTGTCATTTTGCATCGAAGTTGTGTTTTATTGTTTAAGTTACTAGCCACGGTACTGGTCAAACACAGGTAATAGAATTATTAAAAAATATTTGTTATTTAATGCCCTACTTGTATCTTCAGCTCCTTTGCTCTGTACTTGCGTTTGTGAACATCTCTTCACTGGCACACCCTCTCTCAAGCACATTCTTATAAAGCCTGCTTCTCGGACTCTCATTATTTTCAAAGCACCTTTCTCACCTCCTGTCAAGATCTATACATTCCATCTTTGAAGGAGACTCTCTCAGAGAGCACCTTAACTCCCCCTTATTCATCTCACACTCGCAATATCTTCTGTCACATCACCAAAGCCAATCTGAACCATCACACAAAAGCCAAAAATTGCTCATAGAACACACAGACCTTAGTGTTTTATTATATAGTAGATAGATTAGTTTCATGAATTTTATTATGCATACAATAATGCAAAATGTACGGTTTTTACCAGCTTACTTAAAAGTGTAATAGTGGCATATTATATAGTTTAGTTATTTTTTATTCAAAATGTTCATTGTAAAAGATCCCCCATAAAAAAAGTCATGTTAACAGTCTAAGTCATTTTCATACTATAGTAATAAGATTTTTTTACATTTTCCAAGTTTCTAAATACAGAAGGACAATTCAGAACTGCTCTACAATCTAAACTAAGCTTGCAGAACAAAGAAAAATTAAAAAAAAATCTACACAAATTCATTTCAAATCTCATAAATTCTAACAACCAGACTAAAAACAGTTCATTATAATAATAATATAGTCAGGTTCTCAAAAACATTTCCCTGATGAAAGCAACAGCCATAGACTTATTAAAAGGGATCTTTCATAACAATTTTCTTAGAAGTAAGTGAGTCAACTAAGAAGTGAAAATTAACCACTGAAAATCCAGTTCTCATTACTGCACTCAATCACCAAGGTCACATAGTAAAATTCGATCTTGGTGGCTTTTTGCATTTTACAATTTACCAGTCGCTTAGTACAATTAAGAAAAACACCTTAGATATAAAAATATTATATATTACTTCATATACATGCACTGTGAGGGAGTATATATTATAAATATACACAATCACATACACGGGAATAGTACTGAAGCCTCATAGATACAGTGTGCTGGGTTGGAATTCCAGAGCCAGATGCTGGCAATATGGAGTTAACATCTTCTCCACATGTTTCCATAGGTTTAAACCCAGATACTACACTTTTCCTTCCACATTCCCAAAGAAATGCAAGTTAGGGTTACAAACTGTGCGAGTGTGGTGACGTTCATGAGTGGACTGCAATGGATAGTTTCTGGCCCAGTGCAAGCCTGAAATGGATTAGATGGGTTTGACAATGGGAGATATATTAAATGTACATTAATATTGTTATAAAAAGGTATGATGGAGCCCCAGCAGCGTTTCTTGAAATATTTCTGCTGAATAATCTGCTGACTTAAAGTACTCAGTATGTCAGGGACAGGAAGTGCAGCATTGTTCATAATGGCACTCAGGATTTATTAGCTTGTTGATTTGGTGAGCCTTTCTTGAAGTGATGTTTCCAGCCCAGCACACCACAGTACAGACAATTGCCAATACATTTAGAACATACAGTATATTACTGGTCATCATCCCATGAACAGCATCCTTGCCATAAACCATGCTATGAGTGAAGAGAGTATTGAAGTAAAGAGGAATCCTGAAGAAAAAACCTGTTGCATTCTTCCATAAACATCGACTTTCACACATGTTTAATTCAGGTTTTCTTTCAAAGGCTGGTAGTGCTCTGAAGCCAATGTAGGATAAGTATGAGAGAAAGAGGTTTTCTTTTATAAAGGCGGCAATAGCAAGAGAACAGGGTTGCATGCAGTAGATTCAACTTTTGCTTTTTGGAAGTTTCTGGATTAACCCCTAGAATGGTTTTCAGTCCTCGGATGAAGAAGGCAAACTGTACATTGTTCATTCAGACACATTAATAAAAAGACTGGAATAGCAAATATACTAAACACAAAAACCCAGAGGCTTTGGGAAAATCAAACAATTTAACAACATGCCAGGCATGTGTATTAAAATATTTTAGTTAGTGACTGTGAGAGAAAGGGACGACTACAGTATCTTACTTTATGCCATTTAGGCATCTATCTTGTTTGATATTTCTTGCTTTAAATTTCCTTACTATGTAACTGAAATATTTTAGCTTAAACTCGACTAACTACAGCATAAAATAAAATTTAAACCAACTAATCTGTCCATATAGCAGACCATGGGCTTTAATCTTCTCCAGGACCATGATTCAAATTTTCTTTTCTCTGATTTTTTGAATAACTTTTTTTCATAGCTGTTTGTGTTTACTGTATATATATTTGAGACTTTTCTTGATAACTTTGACTCTTTGAAATTCATAAGACTCTCTAGACATGTAAGCATTTTTTGTAAAAGAAAATCATCTAACCTACTGAAATGTGAAAATGAAAGAAAATGCAAGGTGAATATCAATAAAAGAAAAAACGTTTGGATCAATTGCCATATATACTGTAAGAAAGTTTTAGAAAATACAAATAAATCTACAATTAATATTTTAAACTAAAAACTATTGACTCTCAACTAGAGTGTTTATTCATTGAAATGATTTATCACCAAATAAAGTGAAATGCAAATTAATTCATCAGTAATACAGTTTCTTTTACCTTGAATGAAAACTATTAGTTAAATTTCCTGACACCATAATGACTAACATTTCCTAAGGTCAAATATAACTGCATTTACAATTTGCACTATACATTACTGTTTAAATACCAATGAAAAGGCGTGTAAATTTAATGTTTGTACACTTGTGTAAAAATAGGTATTTGCTTAACACATCTGCAAGTTTTTTTCATATCCTAGATGGAAAGTAGGTAAAATATTTAGACTTTGTGCTTCATTATTAGAAGCTAAACTCCTTTGGTGCCGTTTGACTATATGATTTTTCTTGGTAATCTAATCACAATGATCTCACTTCTGCACTTCAGATTCCTTTTACAGGCCCATGTGCAGTGTGCACCCACGCCACCTTTACAGAGTTGATGTGCTTAACACAGCTGGTTCCTTTTTTTTTTTAATTTTCATTTGAGGAGATGGTGCATGATCAATTGTCATCTCACATCTAATGACACCTGCTGTGAAATTTGTCTTATCTGTATCACTGACAAGTCCTGCATGCCATGTTTGTAGGCACTGATGCAGAATGCACAAAAAAAAAAAAAGTAAGCTGTATTTAGATTTGCTAACTAGCTATGTTACCCTATCTTGCTCGGGGAGTTTCCTAAGTTATGGGGCCATTGGTTACTATGTATCAAAAATACCATATGAATAAAATAAAAATACAAATATTATATACAGAAAAGTACTTAACTGCTTTAGTTTCACGAAGGGGACACTTTCCCCCACTCTTCTAATTGCAGTTGATTCACAACAGGGAAAAACAACCCTGCTGTTCAAATGTCTGTGGGCCATGAAGTGACTTAAAACTAAAACTGGGTCACAGGGCTATAAAGGTTGAGAAACAGGGCTCAAAGATAAATTCTGTAATTCAGCTAGACAATAAAATTGTTATCCCTAAGTAGCTGGTGGTTAAGGGGTTAGGGTTTTTTAGCAGCAGTTGCTACCTTTAATAACCTGACATTTTATTAATGCTCTGATTTAAGACATTTCCAAACCTAGTTCACTTGGACTAGTTTCTTCAAACAGTGGTGCAATTTTCTCGAAAGTCTGGCTCATTAAGTGCTGACCAAAACAATCGCACTGAGACCCTTACAAATGGGTGTTCTTAGTGCTGTATCAAGCGAACCCTTGAGTGACTTGCTTGAGGTATGAATGTAATCCAACATGGTACCAATCTAACTTTATTAAATACTATACATTATGTGCAAAATTCTACGTGCTGTGGAAGTCGCACTTTTGTCTACTGTTGGTAATGGTGGACCTTCCTTTATAACATAATGAATTGAGGATTAACATGGAGAACTAATAACAAATACAGTAGTCCCTCCTCGATCACAGGGGTTGCATTCCAGAACCCCCCGTGATAGGTGAAAATCAGCGAAGTAGAAACCATATGTTTTTATGGTTATTTTTATATTTTTAAGCCCTTATAAACTTTCCCACACGGTTTATAAATATTCCCCACACAGTTATACAGCATAAACCCTTTGTATTCTGTTAGACATTAGGTAAGATTCATTGAAATTATGTATGGCATAAACCCTTTGTATTCTGTTAGATATTAGGTAAGATTCATTGAAATTATGTATGTAAACACACTATTTATATACAGTAAAACCTAAATATTATTTTAAAGATATCGAGCGTCTCTGATATCACATATGTTACAGCCATTACAATAGACAGGCCACCAGCAATAAACATGTACAATGCAAGAAAAATTGTACACAGTAAATGTGTGTACAGTGACACTAAATGTACGTACATGTACTAAGTACTGTATGTAGAAAATTAATTATGGTTACTCACCAACAATGACACAACGACTTGTCCGATAACGATGAGTTTAGTTTTACTGCACAACAAAGGAGAGTGTTACAGCTTTTCTAAAGGAGCCTCTTCAGGCGACCGTGTAGCATCGCTGTTGTTCTTCTTCCGGCAGTCTTCAATCCAAATCCCTAAAGCAGATTCCATCTGGACTACCGCCTTATTACGTCCACTTACAACTCATTTTGCGCCCTGGTTAAAAGGACACTGCGGCCGTAGATCTTATATTCTTTTCCTCCTTTTTAAATAAAAAGAATCGTGGACTCATTGATGCCATAATGGCATCCTACAGCAGTGTAGCTTTTCCCTTTCTTCAACATATCCAAAACTTTTACCTTTTCGGCAATCGTTAGCATCTTCCGTTGGCGCTTGGGCACGGCCTCTGAAGCAGTAGCAGATCGTTTTGGAGCCATAATGAAGGGCTTGACTATGCACAAAGATAAACACAAAAGAGCACAAAAGTTAACTCTTTACACAGCGAAACACCTTGATGCTGAATGAACGAGACAAGACTTTCTGGTTAACGGTGCGGAATCGAATTCGGCGCCCCATCACTGAGCCAATCAGCACACAGGACCTTAACTGCGTGCTCTGATTGGTTAGCTTCTCAGCCATCTGCCAGTAGCGTCCCTTGTGTGACATCAACTGGGCAAACCAACTGAGGAAGCATATACTAGAAGTAAAGACCCATTGTACGCAGAAACCCGCGAAGCAGCGAAAAATCCGTGTTATATATTTAGATATGCTTACATATAAAATCCGCGATAGAGTGAAGCCGCGAAAGTCAAAGCACGATATAGCAAGGGATTACTGTAAAGGGTGGAAAAAAAAAAAAAAAGGCTAAATAGGCACATAAGTAAAAATGTAACATAATTTGCATAAAACTACTCTCACAAAGACTAGCAACACCTGATTCATGCTCAAAGCCTCGCAGCCTCAGACAACAACTGACAATATTTTTTTATTTATTTATTTTTTTTTTTTTTTAAATATGATAAAAGGTACATAAATTTACTTGTGTTCAGATAAATCAAAACACATGTGCAGGTGTCAAGGAATGAATAGCATTGTCCTGTGAGACAGACAATCAAACATTCTAATCTTACACCACTACAATGATGTAGGTATCCTGTCATATAGGTAGGCGGGACATCCTCTCAATGTGTGCACTAACTTTGACATGTTTCTCAATGTTAATCAAGCATTTTAAGATAAATATTAATAACAAACGTACAAAAGTTAAGACAGTACTACTCCATTCCTATTGTAGTGACCCTCTGTATGAATAGAGGAGGTGGACAATATGAATTGTGGAATTACTAAAAAAAAGTTAAAAAGGTTTATTCTTAAAGGTTTCAGTAATGACTTCAAAAAAGGAATAGTGTCTTTAAGTGATGTTACAGTAAGAAATGCAATACGCTATTTGCATCACATGATCTCATTAGACCTTCTTCTAATGCAAAGAATGTTGGTGTCATATTTGACTCCTCCCTTTCTTACTCCACCCACATAAACCACATTAAGAAATTTTCTTACTTCCACCCCCATAACATATCCTGCGTTCGCTCATTCCTCTCCTTTTCCAATGCTGAGAAACTTGTCCATGCTTTTATCACATCCTGCATTTATTATTTTAACTCCCTACAAACAGGTGCCTCTTCAAATCCTATATCACATCTCCAGTTAATTCAAAACTCTTCTGCAAGAGTCCTTACATGAACCAGCAACAGTGAGCACATCACACACATCCCACTTTGCTTTCACTGGCTCCCTGTCTCTTACAAGATCGAGTATAAAATCTGATTAATAACCTGCAAAACTTTAAATGCCCTTGCACCAGACTACATCAGTGAGCTTCTCCAACACAATGCTCCTGTTCGCCACTAAGGTCCTCTAATTGTGGCAATCTTGTTCTGCCCCACACTAACCTGCACTCTATGGGAGACATGGCCTTCAGTTATACAGCGTCCCGACTTTGGAATGAACGCGTAAAATTACTTAGATCAGCTGACTCCATTTATTCTTTTAAAAACAACTTAAAACTCATCTATTCAGGAAGACTTTTACCTTAGCCTAACTCTCTGCCCCTCATTTCAGTTCACCTCTCCATCCAGATGCTCAGGATAATTTGTGGGAATGTTGTACTATAAATAATGTGATTTGTTCAGGCATTTCTTTTAGTATTGAATTTAGTATTGTACTCTGGTTTATTCTTTCTTTTATTCAGTTTAATGCTTTTGCACATCCTGTGTTTATTTGTTTACTGTTCTATGCAGAAACTATGTGTATCATTTTGTTTTAAGCACCTAGAGCATGGGAAAGAGGTGCTATATAAATAAAATGCATTACTATTATCCCAGACTGCCACTTCTCCATCCCAAGGACTAGCCAGTGGAGAACATCCTGACTGTTGCTCAGGCACATCATTCAGCTGCAAAGCACACCATCTCACTAATATGACTTGTGCACTTTTGCTCTTTTTAGTTCCATTTGTTACTCGTTAACCCTTCCAAACCTACCCAACCAGATCCAGCTCTTGTTTTAACCCTTATCTCTCTTTGCATAGAGAGCTGCATGAGGCCATCTCCTGTGAATATCATTATTTTCAGGGAGACCAGGCAGATTAGCCCTCAAGTTTCTTTCCCCGGTTTTAATTTGCACAGGTTAAGGTCCACTGGCTGCGGACAGTCACACTGGTGCCAAAAAACAAATGACATGCCGCAACAGACATGCCACTTTACAGCCGAGACACTACACTATCTTCCTCCAAGCAGTGCTTGATGCGGAACAAAAGTTTAGCCTGTGTCTTTTTCCTCCTTTTTCCTTAATTATTACTTTTACACAAAGGGCTCAGGAATCCCCCTTAGATATCAGAGTGGGTATATAAACATCACGCACCACTGGTACCAGCCCTGTTAGAGCCTGTGAGCTCCACAGCAGTGTGGTGCTGCAAATACACATGTACTATTCCCATTCAAACTATGCACATGATGCACTGATCAGGCTGCCTTCCCTCAACTACACTGCATTCCTGCTAAAAAGCAAAGCACAGGAATCTCATGCACTGTGACTATGAATGCCTAACAGCTTTAAAAAAAAAATAAAATAAAATAAAAAAAGGGACAGCAGTTTGACACTAAGGAAATTTCTAAATATGTTTGAAGCCAATCAATAATATGTATTTACAACTGCAATACGTCCAGCCAATTGGACATAGATGATATCATCGACCATCGGCTCAGGCCAAACTGGAAAAAGACCACGCATAAACATAGCATAATCCTTTAAAACTCATTTATTTACAGGCATATTCTCTTCCAAGCTGCCGATTGTCTTTCTGTTGGAGTAGAAGACAGAGTGCTATGCATTTGTGTACAACAAAACTTTACAAATAAACATTGCTGTAAAAAGTTGCAGGTAACCCATACCCTGTATATAAAGGAGGGCTACCACAAAGTACACCTGGCAGACTACTGTATTCATTTGTAATTTGTCTACCCCATCTTATTCACATTTAAAACGAGTAAATGTTTCCTTAGTAATTCACAGCTAAAATGCAACTTTGCACAAGACAATTTACTTCTGTGTTTAAATTGGTATTTGATATAAACGGTATGTAAATAAGGAAGAGAAAGTTTTATGAGCCCAACGTTATATGCAAACATGGTTCTGCCTATTCAAGTCAGGTTACTATCAACACAACAAAGCATTCCAATACTTAATCCAATTTAAAGTGTTGCATGGGAATCCTACCAAAGCTGGACAGGGCACAAGGTAGGAAACAAGCCCCAGTAAAGCATGACATATATAACTACATTCTCAAAAGGACCAATTTTGAGTTGCAAGCTAACCTATGCTGTAATATAAGTACTTATACTTGTACTTATATATTGTAAGTAACTACTTGTTTAGCAGTGTACAAAAGAAACCAATGAAGACAGAAGGATAAAATGCAGACTCCAAACGAACTCTCATTGGGCACAGGACTGAAGCTCAGCTCACTGAAATTATGAAGCACCAATATAAACCACAGCACCACTGTGCCAACCTCCATGTCAATAAAAGATTATTCTTTATTTAAAAAAAAATATATATATATATATATATATATATATATACACACATATATATATACATATATATATATATATATATATATATATATATATATATATATATATATATATATATATATATATATATATATATATATATATATACACACACACACACACAAACACACATATTGTGAACTTGGATCCGGACACAGACAGACGGACATCTTTGTTTTCACCCAACACACCGTTTATTTACAACTATATACAAATTATTTTCGTGCACTCACAACCCCAGTGCCTCCAGCACCAAATCCCCAATGTCCAGGCCTCACAGTCCTTGTGCCTTTCTTTCCTGGCCGCCTCCAGTCCTCTCTCCAGCTCTGTCCACTTCCACCTGACATCCACTGCTCACTGAAGGGAGACGGCCCCTTATATCTGATTCCCGGACGAGCACCAGGTGTTCCCGGCATTCTTCCCTTGGCCACGCCCCAGCGTAGCGGAAGTGCCGGGCTCCCAGGATAATCAGGCACTGGGTCGCCGCCTGGCGGTGGCCACTGGTCCCTACAGGGCTGGGCTTCCAAGCCCTCCACCCGAGGCCTCCAGTATAACCAGGACGGACGCCCCCTCGCGGTCCGGAGGAGGCACAAGCCCTCCTCTGGTCCTCCAGGCCGGGCTATATCTATATCTATATCTACACACTATATATACTGCTCAAAAGAATTAAAGGAACACTTTTTAATCAGAGTATAGCATAAAGTCAATGAAACTTATGGGATATTAATCTGGTCAGTTAAGTAGCAGAGGGGGTTGTTAATCAGTTTCAGCTGCTGTGGTGTTAATGAAATTAACAACAGATGCACTAGAGGGGCAACAATGAGATGACCCCCAAAACAGGAATGGTTTAACAAGTGGAGGCCACTGACATTTTTCCCTCCTCATCTTTTCTGACTGTTTCTTCACTAGTTTTGCATTTGGCTATAGTCAGTGTCACTATTGGTAGCATGAGGCGATACCGGAACCCTACAGAGGTTGCACAGGTAGTCCAACTTCTCCAGGATGGCACATCAATACGTGTCATTGCCAGAAGGTTTACTGTGTCTCCCTGCACAGTCTCAAGGGCATGGAGGAGATTCTAGGAGACAAGCAGTTACTCTAGGAGAGCTGGAGAGGGCCGTAGAAGGTCCATAACCCATCAGCATGACCGGTATCTGCTCCTTTGGGCAAGGAGGAACAGGTTGAGCACTGCCAGAGCCCTACAAAATGACCTCCAGCAGGCCACTGGTGTGAATGTCTCTGACCAAACAACCAGAAAGACTTCATGAGGGTGACCCAAGGGCCCCATGTCCTCTAATGGGCCCTGAGCTCACTGCCCAGCAGCATGCAGCTCGATTGGCATTCGCCATAGAATACCAGAATTGGCAGATGCACCACTGGTGCCCTGTGCTTTTTACAGATGAGAGCAGGTTCACCCTGAGCACGTGACAGAAGTGAAAGGGTCTGGAGAAGCCATGGAGAACATTATGCTGCCTGTAACATCATTCAGCATGAGCAGTTTTGTGGTGGGTTAATGATTGTCTGGGAAGGCATATCCATGGAGGGTCACACAGAACGCTACAGGCTTGACAAAGGCACCTTGGCTGCCATTAGATATCAGGATGAAATCCTTGGACCCATTGTCAGACCCTATGCTGGTACAGTGGCTCTGGTGCACGACAATTCCTGGCCTCATGTGGTGAGAGTATGCAGGCAGTTCCTGGAGGATGAAGGAATTGATACCATTGACTGGCCACCACACTTTCCTGACCTAAATCCAATAGAACACCTTTGGGACATTATGTTTTGGTCCATCCAATGCCACCAGGTTGCACCTCAGACTGTCCAGGAGCTCAGTGATGCCCTGGTCCAGATTTGGGAGGAGATGCCCCACAACACCATCTGTCATCTCATTAGAAGCATGCACCGATGTTGTCAGGCATGTATACAAGAACACAGGGGCCATACAAAGTGCTGCGTACAATTTTGAGTTGCTGCAATTAAATTTTGGCAAAATGGACTAGCCTGCCACATAATTTTTTCACTCTGATTTTTAGGGCGTCTTTGAATTCAGGGCTCTGTAGGTTGATCATTTTCATCAAACGATGTGGCATCCTTTCGTTCCTAACACATTACCCAGTCTATATCAGTATAGATATCCAGGAGGATTTCTTTTTCCCCATTGAGATCTGATGTGTTTTCAAAGTGTTCCTTTAATGTTTTTGAGCTATATATATATTTTATACACATACACATATACATACTAGCAAAAAACCCGCGCTTCGCAGCAGCGAAGTACTGCCTTAAAATTTTTATTAAGAAGAAAAGTAAACCATTTTAAACTGAGGGAAAATATACCATTTATTAATTTGTTAAGGATTTCTTTGTATGCCACGTTGTCAGTTCAGCCCTCCGGTTGTAATATGACCAAGCTGTGCGCTGAGCTTACTCTTGAGCATGCAACGTACAGTTGGCCATGTGAAAAGCAATCTTGCCTCAGATCTCACAGCTTGGATTGCTGCTGTCATAATCGGTTTGAGTTTCATGGTTTGTTTCAATTACGTTAGTATTTGCTGGACTGGTTATGTTGAAGTGACAATCAGCATCTGTCAAGCGTTGTAAGCATACAACCGAATTCATCGGCATTTCACTCTTCTAGTGCTCCTGTGTAGTATAATTATCTCCTGTACCATCATCAGTCCACACCTTGAACCTTTCCCAGTCATTCAATACATAAGACACAATGTTCCTCCGGATATCAAGAGTGAGCCTGATATGGCCATGCAATATGTAACACAGAGAATGGAAAAGGCAGGCGCCATTCTCCGTGCATTGAAACCACTCGGTAAGTGACAGTTCTTTGATTGATGGTGATCACCTCGATAAACATGTTAATGGGGGTACTGTTGGAACGATAAAGGAAATGGGTACCTGAACAATGTAAACGAAGTCTCAAATTATACTAATAAAAGGCAAAGCCCTCACTGACTGACTCACTCACTCACTACTAATTCTCCAACTTCCCGTGTAGGTAGAAGGCTGAAATTTGGCAGGCTCATTCCTTACAGCTTACTTACAAAAGTTAGGCAGGTTTCATTTTGAAATTCTATGCGTAACGGTCATAACTGGAATCTACTTATGTGCATATATACAGCCATAGCCTGCAGCTCGGTCACCCTGTGAGGCGGAGTTGCATCCCTCATCGTCACCCCTCCCAGGTAATTGAGTGACTGCCCATATAAGAATGTCCGTCGGCAGCAATCCAATAAACTTGCTGCCGCTAAATATTTGCAGGTGAAGGACTGTGCTTATGTAACGAAGATGAGATAGTCAGGGATAGACTAGTGTTTGGCACAAATTTAGTGAAAGTGCGAGAGAAACTTTTAAGTGCCGGTCTTAGCTAACATTAAATAAAGCCGTGGACATGGCAAGATTGCACGAGATAGCACAAGCACAGCTGAGAACCTTCAATGCCTGTACTCCGAGCAGCTCACGTGAACGAACTGTGAACGCAGTATGCAGACAACAAGCAAGAGCTCCAAAGAGCGCTGAACAAAAAACGCATTACACAACTGAGAAGGGAGCAAAAGAATATGAAGCGAGTGACGCATACAAGCATATTCATAAGTGCAGCTACTGCGGAAACAAAGCACACGGTGGAAAAAGTCAATGTCCAACTAAAGGAAGACAGTGTAAAAAATGTGGTAAATTGAACCACTTCTCTAAAGTTTGCAGGACTGGGAAAGGTAAACCCATGCATGCAGTGTATGATGTCTCAGATAAAGAGGAAGACGAGCTGTTTATTGATGCAGTAACAAAGGAACAACCCTCTGTAGACCTATCAATAGGAAAGCAAGGTGTAAAGCTTAAGTTTAAATTAAGTTCACAGACACGCTGCCGCTAAATATTCGCAGGCAAATCCACAACTTAATACTGGGAATGCCTGTTAAACATCTTAGATTCACGAGTACCAATTTGGGTAGCAAACATTATGATGAATGAAACCGGTTATCTTTACAACGGTTGACAAATACGGAATGTAACTTGAACACAACACATCCTCCAAATACGAATCTAATTGAAAGAAATAATGATAATCAAATCCTTGATGACAGCAACACTCAGAACAGTCACAAAACAATTACATTGACAATCATGTTACGTTATTTTTAAAACGTTTCCTTTTCTTTTTCATAACTTCTTTAACACACTACTTCTCTGCTGCGAAGTGCAGGTATTTTGCTAGTTAGTGTGTGTATATGTATTGACAGACAAAAAAAAAGAATTTTTGAAATTGTTGCAGATTTATTAAAAAAAGAAAAAATGAAATATCACATGGTCCTAAGTATTCAGACCCTTTGCTCAGTATTTAGTAGAAGCACCCTTTTGAGCTAATACAGCCATGAGTCTTCTTGGGAAAGATGCAACGTTTTTCACACCTGGATTTGGGGATCCTCTGCCATTCCTCCTTGCAGATCCTCACCAGTTCTGTCAAGTTGGATGGTAAACGTTGGTGGAGAGCCATTTTTAGGTCTCTCCAGAGATGCTCAATTGGGTTCAAGTCAGGGCTCTGGCTGGGCCATTCAAGAACAGTCACAAGAGTTGTTGTGAAGCCACTCCTTCGTTATTTTAGCTGTGTGCTTAGGGTCATTGTCTTGTTGGAAGGTAAACCTTCGGCCCAGTCTGAGGTCCTTAGCACTCTGGAGAAGGTTTTTGTCCAGGATATCCCTGTACTTGGCTGCAATCAGTCATCCTGTCCCTGCAGCTGAAAAACACCCCCACAGCATGATGCTGCCACCGCCATGCTTCACTGTGGGGACTGTATTGGACAAGTGATGAGCAGTGCCTGGTTGTCTCCACACATACCGCTTAGAATTAAGGCCAAAATGTTCTATCTTGGAGTTTGCTAAAATACACCTGAAGGACTCCGAGATGGTGAGAAATAAGATTCTCTGGTCTGATGAGACCAAGATAGAACTTTTTCTTGGAGAATCGAACCTCAGACGTGGTTCGTTTATTTGACAGTATGTAGATCGGGGTAGTTACATTCAAGGGAACCACCTATACAATCAGATTGTGATTCAGACTACGAATGCAATAAATAAATAAATGAATACCAGTAGCAGCGTACTGCACGATAACGTGCAGTGAATACACTTGACGTGAAAATTCCTAGTTTTCCTCCTCTTTCTCCATCTCCGTTTAGCATTCATTTGCTCAGAGGTTGACGCGCTTGCTGCTTCCTGAGCAGCTCTTTTTATCCACACTAGCAGCCCGCTGCTTCTCTTCTTTCGTCGGCATCTTTTCGCATTAAAACTGATTAAGTTAGTTTTTGTGTTGCAATTACTTAGTATGGTTTTCTTTAATTTTTCACTTAAGCCGGCACTTAAGTCTTTAATCTGCCTCAAGAATGATTAGCGAAGGTGGTAGGAAATGAGAACGGCGCCCATACGCATATGCCATACGGCCACCCTGCCAAGAGTTGATTCTACAATAAAATAAAATAAAAATAAAAAGTAATAAAAATCATCACCCCGAAAGCGGATAGTAGACGTCACGTAATATATGTGAACCAAATTTCAACTCAATAGGTAAAACGGTTTGCGAGCTACAGGTGATTTAAAATCCTGGACAGACAAACAAACAGCCACAGTAGAGTATTATATAGGAAGAAGATCTAGATTTTCATATGAGAATAGCAGCTCTATTTGTATGACCACAAAGCACAGAAGAACAATTCTCATATACCACAGTAAGAACAACAACAAAAACAAAAAATCAGGTTAAAGTATGATTTGGAAAAAAGTGTCTTTACCTGCACAGAATATCCCAGGCACTAAACTGCAGAGAATTACTGTTCTAATGCTTTTGTTTCCTCTCACGTTTTCCACCGTTTCACTCATCTGAAATTAAGGAAAATAAGGAAATTATTTTCGGTAGGATAAAACTAAAATCTGGAAACTGCTATAAACAGCTTTATATTTATTACATACCATTTTCACAAGATTTTTGCTGATTGCATTTTTTGCTTTCGGCCTATTTATTCCAACTACCACGATTCCTACAAGAAACGAAAGAAAGAATAGGTATGACTGACTAATCACAGTGAAGTATGGTCCCATGATAAGTTAGCCTTTAATGGCTTAAAATTAGCTCACATAGCCACTAATATTTCCACTGCTGCAACATTAATAAGTGCAATTTGCTCAACTAAAATGTCAACTTAAAGGGCATTTTTCACAGTGAATGCCATTAACAAGGAATTTGTAACAACCATTTTAACAATGTGTGTGATAAAAAAAAATGCAATAAATAAAAAAATAAATAAGTAAAAGCCAATTATTTCCCAGTATCAGGAAGAGTATTGATATTATAGCAAAGCATAAGGGAAGTATTCTATATACTGTAGACCCCTCTGCTATTTCTTTGTCTACTGAGCATATATACTTGATAAAAGTTAAAACAATATGGTAAATTGAAAAAATAAACTCAATAATGTCCTGAATAAGTGGTTATCACACATGGTAACTAGACATTTTCTGTTATGAAGGATGTTTTATTTTGAACATTCATAAACCATTATGGTCAAGTTTTTTTTTTGTTTTTTTTTTTTACAGTTGGCTTTCCTTGAAGTGTGCAATCTACTAACACCAGTTACAGGGTACTGACTTAATACTATATATTTGGAGCTCAAAGTTTACTTTTATAGATCTAATAGATTTTAACGCTCAACAGCTTAATCCCAACTATACAAAATTGTCTTACGTGAGTAGGGACACTGGAGTGGAACAACAATCTGGTTCTTAATAAACTCCATCAAAATTCTCAACAATCAGGCACACCCATTACAATGTAAATTTTAGCTCTGTGGCATTAAACAGATTCTGTCATGTTCATCATATTCCAAGCACATTTAGCCATTCTAAAATCACTGGTTGGCACCTGAAACACTGCAAATATTCCAAGATGGCAAACAAAATCTAGAATTTCTGATGAAAGCTAAAAAAAATTTGTAACTTTTTTTATTGCGACAAATGAACTAAAAATAAATGATTTTAATCAATAGTTAAATTCTGAAAGAAAAAATTCAAGAATAACTCTCAACAGGCAAAAAAGCTTTTATATCTCCTGTCTTTGAGAACTGATACAAAAATTTACCTTAATTTCATTAGGATTTACCCATGGAGGCTTTTCCAAACACCTTTGATGTTTTTTTTATTTTTATTAAGAGCTTACTGCCCTCTCTAAAATTGTGCAACTATAATGCAAATGCCGTCTCGAACTGTGCCACTCTAATTGTTGAACCATACTAGCTGATGAAGACTGATACTTAATGTAATGAAAATAAATTTATATTAAATTAATATTTTCACATACATCAATGCACTGTTTCAGAGATCTGTGCAGAAACACTCTAGGAAACATTTAAAGCACATTTAAGGGGCCAAAACATTTAATACAATTTGCATAAAAATAAATTACAAGTAAAAGGGTATCAAAATTCAGCTTTTGACCACAAAAGGATCAAAGAAACGAATTCTTATGCTACATCATTTCCATTAAGAACATGAAAGCTAATATGATTTTAGCTCAGAAAATAGATGCAGAATTTAATATAGTTGGTGCAAAGAAATATAGCAAACATATTTAAGAAATACTACAAGATTTTATACACATTGGACTGTAACAACAGTGAGGCACTTGCCAAAGATGTTCCCAGGTAAAATAAAAATGTCACAGCTTAATGCAATGTGCGTGGATGGGCTCAATAAACCATTGAAACGCTCTGAAATGGAAGATGCTATAAATTCCTTACACAGTGAGAAAACCACAGACCCAGATGGCTACTCAATGGAATCTTAAAAAAAAAAAATGTTAAATTAGCTCAGTTAATATTAGCTATGTTTAAGGAAGCTAGACAAGATAACATATTGCAAAACACACTATACCAGGTATCACTTTCTGTTTTTCCAATAAACAAAAAAAGGATTCATCCTACAGACCAATTTTCATGCTTTTATTTGTAAATGAAGAAAAAGTTTTTGATACCAGTCATCTTAGACATATGCTCAATGTGCTATGCAAACTTGGATTTGGACAAACACAGGAAATAATCATGGAAAACATTTTGCCCTATAAAACACAAGAACATGGGCAAAAAATAACCCAAAGGTAAACATAATATTTGTAATAATTTAGCATTTATTACCCAAAATACACTAAAATTCAGTTTTTACACAGTGATTTGATCAAATGTCACTTTTATATTTAAATTTATCCCCTTCCCATCTTTACAATGCTGTCATTCTCAAAATGGAATGCTGCGTTGTACTACTTGCTACTGCAACACCTGCTAAAAACATTAACAAAAACACCACCAGCACATGACTCAAAACTATTAAAAAGACTCATCTACCAACCACAGAAGCCCTGAAGATACATTAACTCAAAACAGAAATGCATGCTTATAAAATATCTTGACCATATTGCTCGGGCTGGACAGTTGTGTATTATTATGTGTGATTATGATGGCCACAATATACAGTACTAATGATGGAAACAATTCTTACATTTCATTTAGTACTCCCGTTCTCTCAGAGATCGGGCTTCCCCAGTTACAGAGCACTGTAAGCAGCAAACATGTGGATAGTAATCAAGCACAAACACTTACTAGCTGTTAAGGCACTGGCAAATCATAGGCATTCACTTTACAGAATTACACACTAAACCAGGGGTGGGCAAGGTCAGTCCTGGAGGGCCACTGGTGGTGCAAGTTTTTGTTCAAACCTAGTTGCTTAATTGAAAAGGCAATCCTAGTCAAACTCAGAACCTATTTAATTTTATGGCTTGTTAGTCTTCAATGTTAGGTTTTTATATTGTAGATTTTTTTTCCTTTCCAATGATATCATCCAAATTATTTGAAGCCTAAAATGGATCATTTTCAGTCTGCAACATTTTTCTCTTAAACGTTTTATCAAACCAAATAGTGCATGATGACTCCACACAGGTATAAATGGAATCAAGTTAAAAAGAGAACAACTGGCTCCTTTGTCATTTGCATCTTAATGCTAATAAGGCACCATTAAAAACAAAAAATGCAGCTGTTTAAGACTGAAATAAGCTATTAAAGGTGCAGAACCTTAACAAGACAGACCACTAAAATAAAGCATCAAAATGTTACTTGAGAAATGAGTGCTTCATCAGCAATAATTTACTTTCTTTAAGAAACGGGGTTGGAACAAAAACTTGCAGCCACTACAGCCCCCCAGGATTGACGCTGACAAACCCTGCGTTAAATGCTAAATGCATTTTTAAGACTCCAAACCACATTCTTTAAAATGTTAAATAGATGTATTTTCTGTCTGACGCAGCTTAGATATTCTCAGAGAATATGGACACCACTGCTCATGGACTAAGAGTTTCACGCAGCAGCATGTAACAATGCGTTACTAACTAAATTCTTCTTGAGCTTGCTACGCACATTGTTACAATTAATGTGCTTACATGTATTGTATGTACAACATAACTATTAAGCAGTGCTCACTCTAACTTCTTACATTATTGTAATTGAATCTTCTTTATTATCTGTAACATTTGTTTTCTAATAGAGCAGAAATCCAATATAATATTTCGACATTTACCTTTCCCCCACCATTTTATATTTTTTGAAATGGTGAGTGGTAGTTATGGCTGGCTTTTCAAAATAAACATTTTACAGGAAAAAGGGAAAAGTTTAATCAAAACACAAGCATATTTTATTAAGTTTTATATCTATAATTTACCATACTAAAAACTAACAAATTTTATAACAGGCTATATCTTTATTGTAAAAAAGGAAACATTATTAAACACTACATTTTTAGTTTTCCAACTAATCCAGAATTTAACAATTTCAAATTAACAATTTAACTGGTTTCCTGTAGAAATGGAGGTTCTGCTATACACTGTGTAACAAGAATGAACTGTATGCAGTTGGCAAAACAAGGTGCATATTTCAATGTTCTCTTAACTGAAACTAATAATTGCATTTATAATATTGAAGGCAATAATCATCAATTATTAATTTTGTCGTTTTTGTAGACTTATATGTATTTCAAGGCCCAATAGGCTTTTTCTCACAGCAGTGCCAGTATTGTTGTTAAGCTCATTAAAACAAAAAACATTCAGCTTTCCGGCCCCAAACGACCAAGTTTCACATGTCTGCATACAGTACGGGGAATGATCAGTACGGGGAATGATTGTTAATCTGTCCAATGATGGTTAATGGATGGGTCAATTTAAGTTAGAAAGCAGTCTAGAATCTTAAATCTAGGATTCTCACGGTGTGATCTGTACACCACCTGAGATCAACAAGCTTGAATAAAGCCATTTAGAAAGTCACATTCCTCATATCATAGAGGAGTTCTAATTTGCTCAGATACGTCACTCTGTCATAAAGATATTTATTTAAAACTCCCAGGCTACTGCCTGACAACCAAACTAGATCCAAAAGTATCACCATTAATCAGACTGGCTGACTCTTTTGCTAATGGTAAGTGTAACGCTTCATTAACTTTGCATTGTGTAGGCAAGAGAAAACTCACAATGAGCAAAAAGAATTAATGAACACAAATAAGAACTTTATAATGCATAAAAGGAAAAAGTATATACAGTACACCTCCTTAACTGCTTTTTAGCTCATTTCCAACACCATTCTACATTACTGTAATGAATTTTAATAATAGGAATGCTGTATATACCATACCAGAGGTCCTTATGTTCAGCCCTGAAGGGAAACAGTGGCTACTGGTTTTCGTTCTAACCCAATTTCTCAATTTACAACTAATTATTGCTGCTGAGGCAAAAACTCAAGCAACACATTTGTGCTTCATTTTAGTTACCTAACATTTTAAGATTCTGATTCCTTAATTGGTTCTTTTATTTTTAAGCAGCTGCATGCACGATTTCTAAATGGTTGCTTTAAATGGTTCTCAAGTTCAGTACTTAGAGCCCATTGTGGATACAGGTTTTGATGCCAAATAACTTCTGCTGGTAAATGGACTGCCATCTCAATTATCTTGGTTTTTATAAGTTTTAGGGTCAATTCAAATAGATAACTGGGTTTTAGGGGAATGTACCAAGAACTATACATGTAAAATGAAGATCATTTTTTTTTTATCTTGATTTTTAAGATTTTCATCACCATCACAAAAACTTCTACTTTGTTTTGTTATTTAACCAATGTTACTGATGAGCATGCAAGATGCAAGTACAGTAAATGAAGTCTTATAGGTTGACTTCTCATGGTGTATCCTATGCTTGTTACTTGTCATTGTTAGATTAAAATGAACAGAGCTAAGTCCATGGAACAACAATCTGAACAATGGCAAAAATAATTTTCATTTCTTATAAATGTAAAAATCTTATTTGTTTTTCTGATTGCAGAAAAAGAGAAGAACAAAAAACACCAGTAAATCAAACAGTGAGATCAACTGGAGGTAAAATGAGTTACTGATACGGAAATTAGCTGGAACAAAAACTTGCAGCCACAGAGGTTACCAACGATTGAACTAGAGAAAAATTTACCTAATGTGTTCCCACTTGCAACAGTGTGTGCTCATCACTGAGCATCTGGTTTAATAAATAATTTGGAATGAAACAGAAAAGCAAAAAATGAAGAACTGACAAGTATTAATCTGATACAGTTTACAAATCACTTGGATGATACTCTTCGAAAAAAGAAATAGACAATATAAAAATTATCTGAAGAGGTAGAATGAAAGCAACTGGGTTGTAGAAAGAACCTGCAACCAGGACAGCCTTTGGGAATCACTCTTGAGCTGTACCAAAATAAACAATTTACTTCAATGCTGACCTTCCTACTGTACCCCTGTTCACTTGCAGTGATAGCTCACTCATATTCTAATTTAACACTTGTTGTAAATCAGTCTGTTCCTAGTCCAACCTTCAAGAGTTACTACACGTCTTCCTTTAATGTTTACTTTAATATTAACCTGGAAAGCCCATCTCTGACCACAGTAATCCTTTGATTCCATTTAGCTGGTGACATGTGCCACATCTGTTGCATCAGACTATTGGCCGTTATGCATCCATCTGAAACACATTGAGTACCAAAGACTTAAGCCCTATTCGGACAACTTAAATTATACCTTCTGGTGTAAATCTAATTCTATGTCCTAATCGCTCATGTCAGTAACTTTAAGGACTTTGATATCCCACTGCAAACTACTGATTAGATATTTGATAGCTATTTAAAAGCAGATTGAACATGCAGTACATAAATAGACAATAGACAATATACAAGACAATAACTTTGTTATCAATACTAAAACCTTTCCAAGGTAGATGTGGACTAATATGTTGGTATTGTATGCCTCCTGAAAAGTGATTACATGAAAACAATTGTCCCATGTACACTTGCATATGGTTGACACGTGATTGAGTAAAGCAAAGTAAGTGTGAAAAGAAGTGAAGTATTGCTTATTCTGCACAAATATTCCAAAATGACCTGGACACATTTGCTGGTACACCTAGATGCATACGGGCGTCGTTCTTATCCCTACCACCTTAGCCGTCACTTCCCCTACCTCTTCATATTTTACATCATTCTTGAGGCAGATTGAAGACTTAACTGCCAGCTTAAGTGAAAATTTAGGGAAAACGTACTAAGTAATTGCAACACAAACACTGAAAATCAGTTTTAACACGAAAAGATGACAATGAAAAAAGAGAAGAAGCAGGCCACTAGGGAGGAGAAAAGAAGAGCTGCTCAGGAAGCAACAAGCGCATCAACCTCTGAGCAAACGAATGGTAAACGCACAGAGAAAGAGTATGAAAACTATGAATGCTAAAGGCAAGTGTATTCATTGCTTGATATCGTGTAGTGCGCCGCTACTGGTCAAAAATAACTGGATTAAAGCGATTTTTCAAATTAGTTGCTTTCTTTAATTAGTCTCACATGTCTCCAATCGTGCAGTCATTCACCCTATTAAAATGGGGAAAAGTCATCACTCTGTTGTTCTGTAACATTGCGTCCCACACTGAACAAAGAAGAGAGTAGTCAGGTGATCAGAAAGAAAATACAAGCATTTTAAAGACAAAGTCTATGAGACCATCTCCACGCAGCTTGATGTTCCTATGACATCAACAGCAAATATTAAGAAATTTAAGGTCCATAGGACTGTAGCTTCCCTGGACGTGGCCACAAGAGGAAAATCATCCCCAAAATTGTCATGAGAATAGCAAGAAAGGATGACAAAAAGCCAAGAACAAACTTCCAAAGAGATACAAGCTGAACTCTAAGGCCAGGATCCATCAGTGTCTGATCTCCCCATACATAATTAATGAGTGACAGCAGGGTGAAAGGAAAAAAGACCCAGGAGAACGTCACGGTTTGGGGAAAAAAAAAGAAAAAAAGCTAAATTGGAAATTGCCAAAATACATATTGAAAAGGTACAATGCTTCCGGAAGAATGTCCTTTGGATATAACTCAAAACTGGAGCTTTTTGGAAAGTCCACAGAAAAAAAAAATGAAGCTTTCAAAGAAAACACCATACCTGCTGTGAAACATAAAGACTCCGTTATGTTTTGGGGCTGCTTTGCTGTGACTAGATTGTGGTGCATTGAGTTTGTGCAGGGAACAATGAAATCTCAAGACTATTAAGACATTGCAGAGCAAAACGTATTGGCCAGTGTTAGAAAGTTCTGTATCAGTCATAGGTCATGGATTCTCCAACAGGATCAAAACACATTGCTAAAAGCCCCTAAGAATGGCTAGAAACCAAATATTGGAGTATTCAGGAGTAGCCTTATATGAGCCCTGATTTGAATCCTGTGGAACATCTATTGAATCTATTGAATATTGAATTATCTATTGAACTGAAACAGTCTGTCTGGAGAAGGCACCTTCAAACCTGAACCTGCTGGAGTAGTCTGCTCAGGAAGAGTGGGCCAAAATACCTGTCAACATGGGCAGAAGTCATACTGAGAACTACACAGGCTATGTAACAAAATATTAGTTTAAAAGGTTCCATTACTTTTCTCTATGCCGTTTTCATTTCCGTGATTAGCTGAAATGTTCTACTGAATCAAAACTCTAAAGCAAAGTCTGATTTTTGTCAAATACAAAATGAATAATGATGGGTGCCAATTACTTTTATCAGTTTCAAGTTATTTCAGGGACAATTGCAGGTTCTTCTTTTTTCGGGGAGAGGTACCAACAAATTTATCTATGACCCCACCCCCCCCAACCACACACACACACACAAACTTACATACCCGCACTCCACATCTGAATGGGACTACCATGTTGGGAGAGTGGTTAGCACTTCTACCGTACAGTTACAGCATTCAGGATCTACAGTAAATCCCACACCCGGCTGTGGTTGATTTGCATTTATATCCACAAGTGATTTTTTTGGTACTCCCATTTCCACCCTCATACTAAAAAACATGCCTATTAGGTTAATGGGCAATTCTAATCTCATCCTGTGCAAGTGTAAGTAAATGTAGGAGTGAATCCTACATTGGACTGACACGGTAAACCACCATGGATGGCCCACCTCCTTCTTTTCAACCCATAGAAATATCTAATTACTGTGTATTTAAAATGCAATTACAAAATTTAGAGAAATGTTCCATAAAATTAGGTCTGCTAATAAAAGGCTGATTAATAGCAAAAAAGTCCTTACTAATATCATAATTCATAACAATGTGTCCTTTACACCAGCTATGTACACAAATGAACTCCAATTCCCAGCTCACACTGCATCAAATATGACTCGCTACTATGGGTCAATCTTGTTGGTTCTTTAAACAGACAACAAAATTACATAATTTCACCTAACACTATCGAAAATATTGATTTAGTACCTAATTCAACAAAAAAGATTTACAGTTTTATGGTGTTATATAATTAACCTATCTACCTTTTCGTGTACAAAAAAGTACATTTTCCAGATGACCTGAAAAGATAGAAACCAGACAAAAAATAAATACTCCAAATTAAAAGACAATGAGCAGGGCTAGACAGTATTTAGAATTTTATATAAAAAAAAAAAAAAAAAGTTAGTTTTAATTATAAAAAAAATCTAAGAATGACAGCATTCACACCACAGTATTTATTCATTCTTACAGTAACTGAGAGATTTCCTGAACTGCAAAGAGCTCAACTGCTAAACATAGAGAAGATATAAAAAAAAAAAGAAAAAAAAAAAAAAAGTTGACAAATGAGTGGACCGCTAGCAGACAGAAACAGTATAAATATGGACAGATTAACTCAAAAATTAAAATGTACTTTGGGTGGATGAAGGCCATGAAATTCCCTTTCGTTGCCATAACACAGTGTACATCACCCTCTTTAGTTAAAAAAAGGCTATTTATTACACTTGTAAAGTGTAATAAATACCACAACATGTACCAACTACCAAAAGAACCACATACTGAAGTGAGTATTTCATGTAACCTCCACAAATTTAAAAAGTATGACCAAAGCCACAGTTGAAAAAAAAGATGATAGAATAGAGAACCTATTTTATTTTTATGCTCAATTTCTGACCCTGGTCTCTTTTCTTTTTGTCAAACCTATGTTTTATATACTGTGGAAAAATACAAAATGTCAATCTGTATGTGACACAACCTATGAGGACCAACATATTTAATGCTACAATTACATAATTGATTTGATAAATAAAAAAGGAATATTTAAGAGTAAGCAAAAGTGTGAGGAAAAAAACAGAGTAAGCAATATCTAAAACACACAGACCATGACACTGATGGCTACTGTTTAAACATTATACTGCAAGCAAGACTACTACCCTCAGGATAAGCATGTTTGGAAAATGGATGGACTATTGCAGTAAACGTACATTTCTGATCATAAAAGTGGAACCAGCTGTTGCTATCATTCAATATAAAACACTACAAATAATTTAAGAAAGGCCTTGTGCAAAAGTAAATCGTACAATATAATACTAGTGTAGTATAATATAGCCCATATCAATAACCAATGATAATAATGAAAATATAAAAAGTAACTTTAAGCAGAGGTAAAACTCATAACAAAAATCACTCCAATGTAAATCTGCTATGAGCTTAAAGGCAGCAATCCTTACCATTCTATTCAATGTTGGTTATCTTAACTATAATGTCTTAACTAATAAAAAGCATACTTTGCATTAATATTATTTTTAATACTATACAATCTGTATATGGAGCAGATGTCAAAGTCCAAAATGTTTTTTTTTTTTTTTGTTGCTTGATCTACTCTAAAATCCCTCAAATTAAAATAAATGCAAAGAGATGATACTGATGTAATATACTATGCAAAAGGCAAAGGCTGTTCATTCTTAATAAGTCAGTCACTCAGATTTCTCTCAGACAACAAGTTTGTACTATAAAGAAACTCATTCACATGTAAAGGGATGAGCCCATTGAATTATTACTTTTTAGGACAAGCTTGTTTGGTAGTAAATGGCAACTTTTATACAGTAAAACAACTTGCACAAAAACTACATATAACTTAACTCACATAAATAAATAAATGCTTGCCTTTAAGATGAAAATGCTTCAGCCATCAAAATGACTTGCCATATATTTTAGGCAGAGGAGAGGGAGCTGTATAGAATTAATTATGATACATGAATAACTGAAATGTCACTACCAACATGAATATAAAGATCTCCCTGTTCTCTGCACCTTTATCTGACCTTTCTTCTAAACTCACCGAGTCCAACTTAGGATCATGGGGAAAAGAACCCGCATCCTTCAGCACTGGCGCAAGGTAGTAGCCAAATATGAAACCCCATCAAAGGCAACACTCGCCTATATACCCATTAGTACCTCATAATTTTGAATTATTTGCCTAACAAAGTTTTCTGGGACATGGGAAGACACACCCCTTCTTGTTTGTATGTATTTTTTGGGGGAGACGATTGATCAATAGATATTTGTCCCCAAGGAATAATAAATGTTAGAAACAGCAAAATATAACACATAACAAAGGGAGCATAACATAATGTACATAAGGCAATATACCAGAGATTTCAAATCAATTCCCAAGCTGCAAGATATCACTGAAGGCAATTTTCTTAATTAGAAGTCAGCTGCCACAAATAGATGATCATTTTCAGATTCATTTTAGTTCATATACTTAAGATTTTTAAAACCCTTAATTGCTTCTTTTACTCTTAAATAGCCAGAGAGTCTGTTCCTTTTCTATTAAAAATTGGCAAATAAAGGCTCCAAAATTTAACTTGGTCTCACTGATACCTATGTGTGTTCATCATAAAGTACACATTTCAATAACACTTTAAAAGAAATAAGTTGAAATGGATGTAACTGTACTAATCTACTATACTTCAGCATAATTCACAACATGTCCAATATGACAGCTTGAGAGCACTAACATATAAAAATAAATAACATTTCGCATTTACAGAAGGGGTTAGCTAAAGGCGTTTTTCCACTGCATAGTACGGCACAGCACGGTTCAGTACAGCACACCTTGGTTCGGCTCGGTTTGCGTTTCGACTGCAGTTTAGTACCGCTTTAGAGTGGGCGGGATTATTCACGTGTCGTTATAGTTGCACCGCCTCTACTGCCGTGACACCGTGGAACTTTTACAACAACACGCAGACAACGACAACACTTTAGCTCGACAACGCGCAAGGGTAAGCATCTAAAAAAAGCACATCACTAGCTAACTTTTATCACTGTTGCAAAGCATAAAATGAAATTAACTGCCAGTGTAACATTAAAATGCTGATTCTGTATATTACAGATCTTCCACATTTTGCAAAAAAGTCGCCGCAACAGACCATCTGTTTGGACATTTAACCGTGCTTCAGAGTGGTGGGATGTGATTGTTCCCGGTTTTACAAACACTCAGTGGCTGGAGAACTTTCGAATGTCTGAAGAAACATTCATCCACTTATGCAACAAACTGCGTCCAGCGATGGAGAGACGGGACACAAACTTCCGCGTGTGTGTACCTTTAAAGAAAAGAACCAGCAGTTTACACGTCACGTTTTGGTAACGGTTCGGCGCGCTTGGAACCTCGGCTGAGGTGGTACTAAAAAAAGGACCAGGTACCAGGTACTGTTCCCAGTGGAAAACCCCCCAAATGTGAGCTGAACTGAACCATGTCGTGCCGTACTATGCAGTGGAAAAGCGCCATAACAGAGAAATTTGCTGGATCAAAAATCTGCACCCACACAAAATCTCACAGAAAAAAGCCAACAGCCCCTATCATACATAATGTACATTGACAACAACACTGAGGCTTTTAATAAAATGCACTACAATCACACTAGAAACTGTACTAACTTTGTATTTTTTACTATCTCTTGATGCCTAAGGACATGCTTGGTTGACAGGAAGGACTTTAGTTTTTTGCTTTACCTTTGTACAGAATGCTTGCTTGAATATAAAAATGGTATTCATTCATTGTAGTTAGGTACTGTTAAAAAATAAATTAAGAAAACTTTGGTTATTGAAATGCAAAAATTTGAAACTGCTCTACAAAAGAGCACCATATTTATAGGGTCAAACTAAAATAAGAAATTTTCTTTAAGTGGGATGTGTTTTTGCCTCCACCAAGTAGGCCGCTCCTGTGTAGTGTTATTAAATCACAGAATTTTCTATATAACTAAATCTAGCATGGGCAAGGGAATGTGAATTGGGAAATGGATTTAGCTTTTTGATTTGACAAACTGTTTTAATCCCCAGATAGTGATAAATTAAACAATAATACTTCTTCCAATACCCTTAAGACTAAGTAAGGAAGAAAACCATCTGCCAATGCACGGCTCTTATTCAAATGCAATTGCAAGTATATTAAAAAAAAAAAAACACTTCTCCTTCTGTAAACAACACATCTTTCCAGACTACTTACAACTGTGACGACAACAGGCCATTCAGTCTAATGAGCTCACCAATCCTATTTACCTAGATTGCTAAAAATAACATCATATCAATATATAAAACACCCTCAAGTCCTACTCTCCTCCACACTACTTGGTAATTTACTCCATGTATCTTTGGTTCCTCATGTGAATGCTCTCATGTGTGCAAAGTTTATCCTTAATGTATCCCAGTATTCCTGTTTAAAAATTAACATAATGTTAAACACATCAGTCATGTCACCTCTTAATTTCAGATTCAACTCCTTCAATTTCTCCTCACAGAACATACCTCTCAGTCCCAGAATCAGCCTAGCTGCTCTCCTCTGCACTTTCTCTGACACTGCTACATCTTCATTTGTAATATGCAGACTAAACCTATACAGAGTACTCCAGCTGATTATATCACTTAATCTTAATCCCCCTTGACTTGTACTCCAGACACTGTGATTACAGACATAACAACCTATTAGCTTTCTTGATCGCATCTGTACACTATGTTGATGTAGGCAGTGACGAGTCCATTATAACCATCGATCCTTCTCATAAGGCATACTTTTCAAGTTTGAGACCTCCCATTACGTTATCAAATCTAACATTTCAACTTCTGACATGTGATACTTTACATTAAATTTCATCTCCCACAGATCTTCCCAAGCCCGTATGCGATCCAGGTAGTAATCTAGATAATTCTGCATGATTTGCCTTTCTACCTAGTTTGGCATCATCTACGAACTTAACTAGCAGGTTATATATATTCATATCTAGATCATTTATAATGAAAGGAGCAGTGGCCCCACGACCAGTCTTTAAACATTACCATATTCTGAAAAAGCTCCCCTCACCATGACCCTTTGCTACTTGTGCATCGGCCAATTTTGTACCATGTCCATACACCGTGTCTTGATTTCCCACATTTTAGTCTGATCACTAACCTTTCACGTGGTACCCTGTCAGAAGCCTCCTAAAAACAGAGTTAAATATGACAGGACTGGTAACAATCCCTGCAGTGGGCTGGCACCCTGCCTTGCACCCTGTGTTGGCTAGGAATGGCTCCAGCAGACCTCCATGACCCTGTAATTAGGATATAGCGGGTTGGATAATGGATGGAGGGTAACAATCCTTCCCGTTTTCTTTATATTAGGAGTGTGTAGTTCTGGTCCTGGAGGTCCTCACTGGCTACATGATTTTATTTGAACTAACGTCTTAACTTACAAATCTTGTCATTAAACTCCTTGTTTAATCATGAGACATTTTAGGTTTTTGACCGATGCCTCAGAATTAATAAACAGTGATATTTAGTGAACAACAATCTTTTGCATTTCTACATTTCCCTGTTTCATTTTAATTGTCTTGCTTTCAAAGAATTTTAAGTTACAAGTAAAAATAGAGGTAAAAATTAAATAGTTATTGTCAGCTATATGTGTGTTCTTTATTAAGCTTTTATTAATTTTGTGGGGTAAAAAATTAAGATATAAGATTCCAAACCTCCAAAGATACACGGAGCTGAATATCTGCAAGTTTCATACACAAAAAGCTAAACACTGCAGGCTAACCACTCCACATTTTTATTGTCTCTATTACTTTTGGAGCTATATCAATATAATCTGCAGCAGCTGTAGAATGTCTTCTAAATGTGTGATTATTTACTGTCATTAAAATTGTAAGAGGGATGTGGGATGACAAGAGGAGATGGCTGAAACAGTCAATGGCCATTATTTCCTTTGCTGAAGGCAAAACTGCTGAAATATTTCTCTCATGTATCCAAGCCAGGATACACTATTTGCATAGCCATTTTTCAGTTCAATAAACATGACACCATCTCTTGGAAATATATTTAAGTTTCATCACTATTCCTGAAGATGTTACAACTGTACATGTAGAATAGATCAATCAAGTTAATGCATGCAATGTCTGGGGGAAAAGTATTATGCATGAACTCAACAGCAACAATTAATGCACAATCTACACTGCAGTGAAATCAACATGGGAGTGTGGCTTACTTTTTGTCTGACACAAAACCCTCGGGTTTCTGAACCTCACTGTTTTAATTCAAAAGAAAAAATAAAAACAGTCATACAATAATTATGTAGTGTCTGTAGTAAGAAGCAGAGTATTTTAAAAAGATTACTCATTTCATCAAATACTGCAAAACTTATGCTTGTCTTGATATAGAAAAAGTACAATTCCATTATATCCTGCAGAGGTAGCAAGGGGGAAGAAAACCATCATAAAAACAGAACAAACTCTTGTTTATCTTATTAACAAGGATGTTGTAATATATTATTCCCTGGCTCCATCTTGCCAGTGTGAATGGCACTGGTACAAGCTCAGTTTAAGTGGCTATTATTTTTACTGTTCAACACACACAAACTGTACAGATGTAACAAAGAACACACAACGATAAAGACGGTTCACAAAATGAATATAAAGATGGAGGTTTTCAGCATTTATCCATTCTCACTCATTTTATTTTCAAATCCCTGCCTGCAATAACTAGCTTTTACAACTTGAGATGGAAGGAAATAACAAACGAACAATAGATTTTACCTCACTAGAACTAAAACAGACTGTGTGAAGATACCATGGATAATATACTGCTTGGACTCCAATATTATCTTCATACACAGACTTTTGATACTCTGGGTTAAACAGATGATCACAACTCCATGGTGATCAATAATAATTATTAATGACTGCTCAATTTAAAATATTTTCAGGTTACTGACAGTGCAGCACATACGCACAACTGCAAATCTCAAAAATGTGGTTCTCAACTTGGGATTAATAACATTTATGTAAACTAATCTAAAGGGGAATATTAGATGTATTCAGCGGCAGAAACATAGAAAACAAGGATACTGACTCAAAGGACAAATAATACAGGCAATCAATTGATAAAATAAATGTATATTAGGGCATGGTTTACTGCATTTCAGACATGAACATGTCTGAATGAATAAGACAAACAGAAAATTCAATTCGCACATTTTTGCCAAAAAAAAGAAAAACTCAAGTTTTCTGAACAACCATCTTATATACGGATTACACTGAAAGTTTTCTGTCCTTCTCAAAGGACAGTGACATGCACATTAGCATCTCCTACTAGTAATGAGCAATAACTTTGACAAACAACTTTAAATCAATAGGTCAGACTTTACAATGTGGTCATGTCATTAGCTTAAATACACCTTTCAAATGAAGCAGAAAAAAATCCAGTCTAATTATGTTTTCAACATACAGAAATTGAAACCAGTACCACAACGCGTGCATGCTCAGGCATTAAAATTCTAGAAAGCATCAACTACATATATCAGTAAACATAATATGGATGTTATTAATTTCTGCACCAAGCCAACTAACATGCCATTTTTCACAATACCCTAAAGAAGGGGTAACTTAACTCTAGTCCTGGAGGACCACAGTGACAGCAGGAGTTTGCTTTAACCAAATAATTTATAACCCATTTATCCATTAACTATTTTTTTTTTAGTTCTAGTTAACTCATTTGCAATGACTCACAATCGTTAATTGCATATCTTAGTTAACCTGCCATCACTTCATAATAAGGTGCAAATGAAAAAGGGATCACTAGCTTCCCAGCTAAGGTGCTTTCATTTAAACTTGTGTATATGCACCACTAAGTATCTTGCGGTAACACAATATTTTGGAATAAATAAGACAAAAATGGAAGGGCAAAGAGGTACAAATCTGTGCCAGACAAATAAACATGCGGATGACATTCTCAGAAAACAAAAACTCTACAATGTGTAGATTTGTCATGGAAGAATGAAAGCACAAACAACCCATATAATTAAAGTTTCATTATCTGCTAGGCCTTGCTTGGAATTGAAAAACTGGTTGGAATAAAAATCTGCACCCACTGCCAGCCTTCAGGACTGGATTTGAGTGCCCGTGCCCTAAAGCAAAAGAGTTGGTGCCTTTAAATTTGTAGCCACTTATTTACCAAAATGTACAGAAAAAAATCAAACAAATGCATATGCATATCATGGGTGTTGCTAGATGCTTAATGGTTTAAAATCAAAACGTACTTTATGTCCATCTTAAATGAACAAGGAGAAACACTTTTATATTAGGTTAGCATACATATAGTAATGGACTATTTAGTCATACACGTTTGTGCTGCGCTACTCTGGGCAAATTCACTCCTAGAAAGTCGAAGGATTTTCATTTCAGCCAGCCTGATGATCAGAAATGTACATCTCTAAAAAAAATGCAGGAATATATGGAATTACTGGAATAAAAAAATAGAAACCAAATCATTGCTTAAACTAAGCTTGATTGGTAACTTTGTTTTTAAATAACTTACTAGCACACATTTGTTTTGTTGCATCGTACGCTTTTCATCTGTAACACATTCACTTGTTTAATAAGGAAAACGTGCAAACTAATGTGAAGGTTAAGTCCGAAACTGCACCTGTCATCCATATCACAAGTACTAAACCACTGGAAAGACGCGAGGTGGGTGCTGTGGTGTTCTAAATAAATGTAAACAACAAAACTTCACTATAATACGTAGAACGACAGAACCCATCCCGTTAGATTGTTTGAACACGATAATAAAACCGTGCAGGATCTGAAAACCTCAAAGAACCTGCTCATTGAAAGACTGGCAGCAACGAAAATCTGCAGTTAACTGCGACAGTCCACGGCCGAGTTTGTCCACCACTGGTAGCATTTCAAGAAAGAGATTCTCAAGGGATTACGTTTCCTCTTCCTGATAAATAATAATCAATCAGTTTACGGCAATGTCACATTCACCATGCTGTGTTATAATATGCGCTGCCCCTGCACAAGGTCACATTTGGAAGGCCCTCTGGTGCGTTTTGTATAACCTCCCCACCAGCCCATTTACGTCAAAGTCACTTCACACCCGATCTCTTCCCATGATTTTGCAGCACCATTACACCCTGCACAATATGATGACACCGGAGTACTGCACAGGCGGTGGAGCGTACCTGAGTCCTCTCCATCCAGATACCTAACGCTCAGGTCGTCTCCACCGCTGTGTTTGGCCTCGGAGCTGGTAGAGTTGTAGCGGCGACCCGCTCCGCATTCAACCACGCAGCCTGTTAGAAGACAATGCCGTTTTGCTTGTGCACGAAGCGCTGTCTGCACCATGACAGCAGACGGCCGTAGCACATTTACATATGGACAAAAACATAGCGCAGACCAATACGGCCGCAACAACGACCCGCAACCAGCCAAATGCGCCATGCTACTGTGCGCGCCGCTGTTTGCTTATGCGGACTTTGAACTCTGACCCGTGATGACGTGAGGCGCCCGCGCGCGTTCTGCGTCTTAGCACGGAGTGCAATGGAATCGCAGGAGGTGGCGTGTGTTGTGGGTAAAGAAAGAAAGCGGGAAGCTGTAGAAGAGGACGAAACCCGTCGTTTCCAGTTGCCACGCCCCTTTAAATAATGCTAACACGTTATGATTAATATTAGTTATCACTAATATGTTACCGAAGTAACGAGAGGAATTGCATGTGTGGGGTATAAGTGTGTCCATCTAAGATTGCCTCCAAGCTTGTGCCCCCCTACGTATTAGATAAGAGGGTCCGATCCCACCGCGACCTGACCAGAATTCGAAAATGGGACGGAGTGTAGTTAGCGCTGCAGGCGTGGAGCGAAGACTTGGATTTTCCACCGTTGTTAGTGCCAGTCCTGACAAGGTGATCGCTTTAAGCCATAGAAAATACAGCTTTTGCTGTTGTCAACCCTCTCTCTTCTATGAGTGATTTTTTTTTATAGGAAACACGAAATTATTAGACAGAAAATTTAATAATGTCCATATAAGGAGATGTGTAATGCCTTCAAGATTCATTTTCGGACTGCAAAATTTATTAGCAATGACCGAAAAACCGTATAGCTAACCTTAAATAGATTATAAAGTCAAAGAAGCCACTTATAGAATTACACGTAAAACGTAACAGGTTAAACTAAACCTGGCCAAATTTAAACAATTTTGTGCTAATGAAAAAAAGTTTGCTATTTATATTTATACCCTATATTTTGCAAGAAATTTAAAAATTACATGTCTGGAATTCTTTGGATTAATATTAACTTTAAAGAACTTATCCACTTGTGTTATGTGTAGATTAACAAGTCTAGAAAAATAACGTGCAGTGAAAAAGTGTTTTGCCATCATCCTGATTTCATCATTTTGTGCTCATTCATAACACTTGTTTTTGCCATCCAAACAGTTATATGACACAAAAGACAACCTGAGTAAACACAATACACAGTTTTTAAATGTTCATTTGATTTATTGAAAGAAAAAGTTCACCAATGCCAATGTCACCCGTGTGAAAAAGTCAATTGGTGAACTAAATGTAAATGATAATGGATTAAATTGCACTACTACACACCCAAGTTTGGTTACTGCAAGCTCTGCTGAATCTTAGCATCATTTAAAAGCAACCTTTCCAGCAATGCGATGTTGGCTGCAGCACACCATGCATCAATCAAAAGAAATTCCAGAAGTCCTGAGAAAGAAAGTTATTGAAATAATCAGGAAAAGGTTACAAAGCATTCTCTAAAACCCTGGGACTACAGCAAACCACTGTGAGAGCCATCATCTCCAAATGGAGCAAACTCGGAACAGTGGTAAATCTGTCCAGGATTGGCCGGCCTAGCAAAATTACTCCAAGAGCACATGGAAAACTCATCTAGGAAGTTAGAGATGAACATCTAATGAACTACCAGCCTCTCTCACTTTAGTTAATTTCAGCATTCATGATTCCTTTAGAAAGACACTGGCAAACAAATGGTATCCGTGGGAGAGCTGCAAGATGAAAACCACTGCTAAACAAAAGGAATATAAATCCTTGCCTAACATTTGACAAAAAACACATTGGTTACCCCAAAACTGTATTAAGGTTCTGTGGACTGATGAGGGAGTGAAAAGTGGAACTCTTTTGGAAGACATGGGCCCTGTAACACATGACGGTTTTCCACAGTAAGCACATCATGCTCACTGTGAGACCTGCTTGTGGTAGTGTGATGGTGTGGGGATGCTTTGCTGCTTCACAGCAGGGTGTGACTTGCCATAATGAAGGGAAGCAGGAATTCAATTCTCGACCAAAAAGTGCTGAAGGGGAATGTTTTGTCATCTGTCTGTATTCTGAAGCTTAAGCACAATTGGGTTATGCAGCAGGACCACAATTGAAATCAGAAGAGCAAGTCCACCTCTGAATGGCTAAAAATGGTGATTGGGAGATTTCATATAAACAAAGCTAAATGGACCAACAGTCTTCTACTGTTCATTACGTTTAAAATTAAACTTCAGTGGTATTTAAATTCATTAAAGAAGCTGAAAAACAAGGTAAAGAGAACAAATGATATATGTAAACAATTTAATGTAACAGGAATATGTCTGGTTGGTGAAGGACTTTATTGTACATTATCGCACGATTGTATGTTTTTTGAGTAACAATACAAATACAAATAGAAAGTAAAGAAAAGGGAAAAGAAAAATCTTGGGCTCTCAGTGTTGTATTCCAAAGACATGCATAGGTTAGTTGAGGATTTAACTTCAGCCTTTTCTGGGAGTTTATGAGTGATTGGTGTCCTCATCTAAGCTTTTTTTCTGTCTTGCACCTACTGCTTTGGTATAGGTGCCAGCATTACTAACTGAACTGATACTCAACTTAGAAAACAAATGGATACATTTAATCATTTTTCTCAACACATTTATCTATGGCTATGTTTAGGTTTAGCATACACTACCAATCAAGCATTTGGACACATCCAGAAATATAAAGGTTTTTGCCAGAGATTGCTACTCTTTTTACCAAGTTACTATTAAATTGATTTAAAAATATAGCCAAGACTAGTTTTTCTAATGGCTATTACTACTTTAAATGACTGTTTTTTTAATGTAGTATTCACTTATGACTGCAATGCCACATTCTCAGCAGCCATTCCTTCAGTGTCTCAATGGTAAACTCCCTGAGCTTATCTCTTTTTTTGTGTTTTTTTGGCAGAATGAACATTATTCTAATGTGACAGATTGCCAAGAAACTGAAGATTTCATACAAAGGTGTCCATTACTGTCTTGAGAGAAGAATGCAAACTTGATCTGACCAGGATAGAGAAAGAAGGAAAAGCCAAGATAGACAACTGAATCAGAGGAAAAGGACATCAGAGTATATAGTGTGAGAAACAAACACCCTGCAGGTCCTCATTTGGCTTTTTCCTTGAGTACCCCCCAAATTACCAGTGCCATCTGCAGCAGAGAACACTGTGAGTCTTTGTCAAGTATCAAATACAAACTTAGTTAGATGAATGACTGGTTCTTCTCAATGTAAGATGTATGTGCTTATTTTTGTCTGGTTATACAGTATATTTTGAAATATTTCGTCATTATGAGAGACTTGAAGAAAAACACATGGAAAGCAGTTGTTGTTTAGCCCGGTGTGAATCACTATGGCCAGATCCATCCATCCAACACCCTCCCCACTTATTCAGTCTAGGATCGTGGGGTTGAATGTTCATTTTTATGTGTAAATTTATTATAACTTATTATAAAACCACCATAGGGGTGAAAAGGAGAGGAAAAAAATCATACAGCCCTAATATAAAAAAGAGAAGCAAACTGGAACACTTCACTACCAAAATGATGATGAAAAAGAGATGAAAATCCATCCTTCCATTATTCCATACCTGTATTATCTAGTTCAAGGTCAGTGGGGAATCAGCCCACTGACCTTGCATGGGTCACTAGTCTATTGAAGACCACACTTGTGCAGACTCCAGGCCTATTAAGTGTCAGCAATTGATGTAACATGTACATCATCAGAACGTAGGAGGAAAACCCGCGGGCACACAGACAGCAATCAGATACAAGACACAAATCCAGGATCCTCAAGGTGTGAGGCATCAGTGGTAACACTGCTTCATCTGTTACCTAAAATATTCAGTATTCCTTATACCATAAGAAAGAACATGGCATTCCAGGTTATGTATATTGACTTAGCAGTAGCATATAAAAGATAGGACATTGTAGCACTAACAGTCAGACTCTTTTTAATTTGCCTCATGGTGTGTGCTTTTCTGGCTAAAGTAGACATAAAATTCTGTCCAGCCTCCATTTCTAAGTGACTAACAAAGCACACTGAAAGCTATCTGAACCACTCACACACATGGATCTGATTCTACATAACAGACAGCATTAAAAGCCAGGATATGGTCTGGAAAAGGCTGCATTCAGTGCATGAAATACAGGAAGTCTTGTATGGGCTAGAACTAATTATAGTTATTATACGGGCTAAATTATCAAAATCACAGGAAGCAAAAGATAAGTTCAGAATTATGGTGAACTTGAGTGTACAAGGCAGAAACACAGAGAGAAGTATCACGTGTATGAAGCTCAGAGCATGGAGGCTGTATGTGTCTACATGTTTATGATGCTTTTTAAATAGGAGAAATATTTTATACAGGAATTATGCTCATGATAGTAACATAGAGGATTGTTATATAAATAACAATTAGGTAAAAGTGAAGTTGTAACAATTGATCATTATTGGCTGTTATATCCTATAAAAATATTTTGTATCTCAGTAGGTTAACAGGTGGTTTTAAAATGGCCTGGTGTGAGTGTGCATGTAAGTTTACTTTAACTGGCTCAAGTGAGTTTGGTAATTTGGTTAATTTGATACATTAGGTACAAACAGTGGGATTTTTCCCCAATTGTGACTATTATTTCATAAGGAAAGTTGATGAATTAATTGACTTTCCTGTAGCAACTATTATTTTGACTGTATAAAATAATATTCTTCTTCTGTTTTCTTCTATATGCTGAACCTGTCTATTCCATCTCATCAACATTAGGCGCATGGTAGAACACAGCTTTGAATGGAACAACAGCCCATCTCAAGGTGTACTCAGCATACTCCTTTATAAAAGTCTAATTCAGAGTGAGTAATGAATGTAGTACACACTTCTTTGAAATTTGGGATAAATCTACAAAATCAACAGTAACAACAACATTTATTTTTATAGCAGTTTTCATTCAAACAATGTAATTCAAAGTGCTTTACAAAATGAAATAAAATGAAGTTAATAAAACATAAACAAACAAGATTAGGCAATAATGTTTCACAGGACGTAACAAAGAAAAAGGTAAGGTCGAATGGTATGTAACAAAGAAAAAGGTAAAGTTGAATGGCCAGGAGGACAGAAAAAAAAACAGGGTCTCCAAGGCCAAAAACCCTCACTGGGCATTCTACCTAACATAAATGGTCTGAATCGGTCCTTATGGATTTCAGGCTTCACATAGAAAAAATTGAAGATGATGGTCATGTGGACATCTGGGACACCTGCCATTCAATCCTTAAACACAGGGGTCAGCATGGTACCTTGATTAGGTGGTGGAGGCAAAGATCTCCACCACAGACGATAGCAGAGAATAGTACAGATTAGTACGAAATTGCAGAATCCAGAGGTAAATGATAACTCAATGCAAATATAGACTAAGAGGGATACAATTAAAATGTAGCTACAAAAAAGCCATTTTGAAATAAAGGGTTTTTAGCAGTATTTTTAAAATTGTTCTACAGTATTAGCCTGGAGAATCTCTATTGGTAAAGTATTCTAAACTTTAGACACATAACAGCAAAAAGCCACCTCACCATTTCTTTTCAGGTTGGCTCTTGGAATTATAGCAAATCTGATGATACAACTTGGAGTGTAAGGGGAGAAACATTCCAAAATAAAGTAGTATTTTAAAGTCAATTCTAAATGATATGGGTAACCAATGTAACAATGGTAAGACTGGTGAAATCTGCTCAGATTTTCTTTTTCTAGTTAAGATTCCTGCATTCTGCACTAACTGTAACCGATTGATGTCTTTCTTTGGTAGTCTTGTAAGGAGTGCATTACAGTAATCTAGTCGAATAAAAACACAAGTGTGAACAAATTTTTCAGCATCTTGCAAAGTTATAAGAGGTCTAACTGTTGCTATATTCCTAAAGTGAAAAAATGCAGTCCTAGTAATTTGATTAATATCTGGTTTAAAGTTTAGGTCAGAGTCAATAGTTACCCCTAAATTCTTTACCTCGGACTTGACTTTTAAACCTAAGGGATCAAGTTTATTTCTAATACCCACATTATATCTATTTTGCCAATCGCTCAGATATCTGATTTCTCCTTATTTATTTTAAGAAAGTTACTGCTCATCCATTTGGAAATGCAAGCAAGACGCAGGATCAGAGAGCCCAGAGTGTAAGGATCCTCAGGTACTATCAATAAATACAGCTGTGTGTCCTGTCATCAGGAGAAAACTCATGTGGACCATGGCAGAACATGCTGTCTTTACACAGACAGCGGCCAAGCCTGCATTCTAACCATATTTGCTCCAAATGTGTGCATTTGTTGCAAGTGTATGAAAATAGTTTCAGAAATTCATGACAGATAAATTCAGGAAGCTTTGTAACCCCCTTCTCCAGTTCAGGGTTGTGGAAGCCCAGTGTCTAATCTAGCAGTAGTGGGCATAAGGTGTGATACAAGCCTGGAAACAATACCAGTCCAATGCAGGACTATTAATCTAACTTGTATGTCCTCAAGATGTGGGAGGACACCCACAGAAAACACTAACAAAATCAAGATAGTATCCAACTAGAGCAGGTTGGTGGGTTCATTTATAGCTAAAGCAAAAACAATCTGGAAAGTCCCCCCAGATGAAATCAAGATGTTTGCTTAAAGAAAAAAAAGGGTGGGTCAGACTGACAGAATTTAATTTCCAAATATTTCTCAATGTATGCGGTCATGGTGGATTTTGGAGACAGTGCACTGCATTGTTACGTAAGATCTGAATTGCCTGTGAGTAAGTGCATTTCAGCAGTTACAAGTTCAACTCTCTTAGGAATGCAGCTTTGTGAGTCAGTAGTTGTGCTATGACAAGCCACAGATTGCATCAGCACTAAATGGTGGACACTGCCAGACTGACAATTTTATTTTAAATACATTTATATCAAACTCCTGACAAATTATTTTTTCCTGCATTGTCATCATGAAAAAGTGGGGGTAACTGTCAAACTATCAGGTAATTACAGTTATAATTTTATTTTTGTTTAGCATGGTTCAAATGACTGCGGGGGGCTGGCGTCCTGTGTTGGATGGGATTGGTTCCAGCAAACCCCGGTGACCCTGTGTTCGGATTCAGCGGGTTGGAAAATGGATGGATGGATGGTTCACATGACTGCGGGGGCTGGCGCCCTGTGTTGGATGGGATTGGCTCCAGCAGACCCCCGTGACCCTGTGTTGGGATATAGCGGGTTGGAAAATGACTGACTGACTGGTTCAAATTATCATACAGCTTCCAGCACCGAGAAGATCACCAAAATGAAATTCTGTAAATATGGATCAGAGTAGCCAGTAGTTCAAACACTTGTAATAACTGATTCTACATTAGTGTTCTTTAATTTGAATTATAAAACTTAGATGTATCTTTAAAAACATTTTATTTATAAAGATTCAAAGTGTGTATACATATTTTAGGACACCCAGTATACATATAATATATATATATATACACATATATCCATCCATCCATCCATTATCCAACCCGCTAACTCCTAACTACAGGGTCAAGGGGGTCTGCTGGAGCCAATCCCAGCCAACACAAGGTACAAGGCAGGAAACAAACCCTGGGCAGGGCGCCAGCCTACTGCAGGGTACACACACACACACACCAAGCACACACTAGGGATAATGTAGAATTGCCAATGCACCTAACCTGCATGTCTTTGGACTGTGCGAGGAAACCAGAGTATCCGGAGGAAACCAACACAGACACGGAGAGAACATGCAAACTCCACATATATATATTGTGAAATAGAGCAGCCCGGACACACACAGGCGGACACTGTTTCAGCCATCACCACACGTTTATTTACACTTCTAATATATACAAAGTCTATGTGCATCGCCACCTAACCCCCCCAGTTCCCCAAAGTCCAGGCTCTCAATAGTCCTTTCTCCACACACAAATCACTTGGGCCTCTCCTCGCCTCCTCTGCACCGACCTCGTCTTCCTTCTCACCCAACTCCAGCCTTGATTATAAATAGCTGGCTGATTGTCACAAACGTGTGAGTAGGAGGCAGCTAAAGGGTCTGAGTAAGTGTAATAAAACATCCGACCAAGGGGCGGCGGAGTGTGCTGACTGTCTTTCTCAGTTCCCTACAGACCTTTTGCAGGAAATCCTGCAAGGTCCTGACGCCTCAGAAGACATCACTTCCAGAGACAGCCCCTTTGATGATGTCACTTCAGAAGCCGGCCCCTTTGCTGACATTAGGGAATCCATTCCTGGACGGGTTTATCCATTCCCGGGAATTTGGGAATCCTGCATGTCATTCCCGGGAATCCTGGGCTCCCAGGGATGACACAGTGCATGGGCATCTTACATGTGAACGGTTTTAGAACAACCGACACTTATGTTTAATAAAACTACTGCAATATGTTGACACCAATAAAAGACTAACCTTATCTACAAGCAGATCATGCTGTCATATAAGTACATGTATCTAGTTCAGGGGTGCCACACTTTTTCGGATTGCAAGCTACTTTTAAAATGACCAGGTCAAAATGGACTACCTACATTAAAAATGCTATATATATATATTTGCAGCTGGAGATCCACAAAGGGAGAAAATTAATCACGTATCAAAAGTAGTTTTTTTATTCCTGAGCTTTCAACCCCTGTCAGGGTCTTGATCAGTGGATAATACTTAGGCTTACAAGAAAATTCACAATGGAAAGAGAAATTAACTGACATATAAGCTTCCTGGACATCTACATTGAAAGAAATAATGACGCCACCCTGACCACTAGTGTTTACTGTAAAGAATGCTACGCAGACAAGATATTACACTTCACCAGCAACCACCCGGTATCTCATAAAAGGAGCTGTGTTAAAACTCTATTCAGAAGAGTCCACACCCATTGTAATACGAAGAAAACAAAATGAATGAGAGACGCTATCTCTTCCATCTTTTCACTTCAGACGGATACTCAAAACATTCATTAATCAAGCCTACACAGAAGACACCAAAAACTCAGCAAACAATTGACTTGAATCAGAACCCCACCCCACCTGGCACTCACTCCCTTGTCACCACAAGGTGTCTGAAGGTGCAGCGCATCCTCACCAAGTCAGGCATCAGATTAGCACACAAACCCACGAACAATCTGCACGGTCCTCTTTAATGCTAAAACAAGAAATCGACAGCAGAAACACGAACGCAGTGTACAGCATTCCATGCAGTTCGTGCTCAGCGTTATACAATGAACAAACTTCAAAAAGAATCGCAACACATATACAGGAACACCGCGCCGTCAGAAGAAAGGACCCACTATCATTGATCTATACACATACTAAATCAACAGGACATACATTTAACTGGGACAATGTACAAGTAAAATTCAAGGCCAGTCGAAAAGTGCCAGAGACCTGGCGAATCCTGGTTATCAAATGAGAACTCCATCAACAGACACTTGGACATAAATCCAGCATATGCAAACTTAAGAAGAACATATTCATAATAAACAAGACTTTACACCCAATACCCTCCTCCTGACCACACTGACTTAACCACCTCCCTCCCACGTACTTTTTGCTATATACGGTATTGCCTTTGATCCTTGTAAGTCTAAGCATTTTCCTCTGATGAAGACCCTGACAGGGGTTGAAAGCTCAGGATTAAAAACTACTTTTGATACGTGATTCATTTCTCCCTTTGTGGATCTCCAGCTACAAATATGCAAACCGTATCACAGACCTTCTCTTCCATATATATATATATATATATATAGTCACGCATGCATGAGTAGGACACGCTGGATGGATCTTAAACCACATCGAAGATGTTCGCCGGCAGGGAGTGACGGGTACTAACCTTTCTCCTTTGTTTTCCAGGACCAAGACGCTCCGCTATAACTCTTTCCCAGTACGTCTACTTCCGCCCTTCCTCTGCCATCTTCGATGACGCCAGCAGTCCCATCATCCCTCACGCCTCCTTTCCAGCATTCCTCCACTTCCGCTCCTCCCTTATAAATGGTCACCGACGCCCAATATGGCGTCGCGCATATGAACTGTTTAGTTTATATTTTTTGACCTGCATTTTTTTTGCTATTGTGGATCGTCTACAATATACGGGCCGGAAAACCCCAAACCTTTATGCTGCTTGTTGTTGCATCTTTTACAATATATATATATATATATATATATATACAGTGGTGTGAAAACTATTTGCCCCTTCCTGATTTCTTATTCTTTGCATGTTTGTCACACAAAATGTTTCTGATCATCAAACACATTTAACCATTAGTCAAATATAACACAAGTAAACACAAAATGCAGTTTTAAATGATGGTTTTATTATTTAGGAGAAAAAGAATCCAAACCTACATGGCCCTGTGTGAAAAAGTAACTGCCCCTTGTTAAAAATAACCTAACTGTGGTGTATCACACCTGAGTTCAATTTCCGTAGCCACCCCAGGCCTGATTACTGCCACACCTGTTTCAATCAAGAAATCACTTAAATAGGAGCTGCCTGACACAGAGAAGTAGACCAAAAGCACCTCAAAAGCTAGACATCATGCCAAGATCCAAAGAAATTCAGGAACAAATGAGAACAGAAGTAATTGAGATCTATCAGTCTGGTAAAGGTTATAAAGCCATTTCTAAAGCTTTGGGACTCCAGCAAACCACAGTGAGAGCCATTATCCACAAATGGCAAAAACATGGAACAGTGGTGAACTTTCCTAGGAGTGGCCTACCACCAAAATTACCCCAAGAGCGCAGAGAGACGACTCATCCGAGAGGTCACAAAAGACCCCAGGACAACGCTAAAGAACTGCAGGCCTCACTTGTCTCAATTAAGGTCAGTGTTCACGACTCCACCATAAGAAAGAGACTGGGCAAAACGGCCTGCATGGCAGATTTCCAAGACGAAACCACCGTTAAGCAAAAAGAACATTAGGGCTCGTCTCAATTTTGCTAAGAAACATCTCAATGATTGCCAGGACTTTTGGGAAAATACCTTGTGGACTGATGAGACAAAAGTTGAACTTTTGGAAGGCAAATGTCCCGCTACATCTGGCGTAAAAGGAACACAGCATTTCAGAAAAAGAACATCATACCAACAGTAAAATATGGTGGTGGTAGTGTGATGGTCTGGGGTTGTTTTGCTGCTTCAGGACCTGGAAGGCTTGCTGTGATAGATGGAACCATGAATTCTACTGTCTACCAAAAATCCTGAAGGAGAATGTCCGCCATCTGTTCATCAACTCAAGCTGAAGCGATCTTGTGTGCTGCAACAGGACAATGACCCAAAACACACCAGCAAATCCACCTCTGAATGGCTGAAGAAAAACAAAATGAAGACTTTGGAGTGGCCTAGTCAAAGTCCTGACCTGAATCCAATTGAGATGCTATGGCATGACCTTAAAAGGCGGTTCATGCTAGAAAACCCTCAAATAAAGCTGAATTACAACAATTCTGCAAAGATGAGTGGGCCAAAATTCCTCCAGAGCGCTGTAAAAGACTCATTGCAAGTTATCGCAAACGCTTGATTGCAGTTATTGCTGCTAAGGGTGGCCCAACCAGTTATTAGGTTCAGGGGCAATTACTTTTCACACAGGGCCATGTAGGTTTGGATTTTTCTCCCTAAATTATAAAACCATCATTTAAAAACTGCATTTTGTGTTTACTTGTGTTATATTTGACTAATGGTTAAATGTGTTTGATGATCAGAAACATTTTTGTGACAAACATGCAAAAGAATAAGAAATCAGGAAGGGGCAAATAGTTTTTCACACCACTGTATATATATATATAGTGCATGGTTTTACTGGCAAATAATGCAAAGAGTATGCGACACATGTTTCGCCTAATTCTGGGCTCATCAGGCATAAACACTCACTGCACCCTCTCAGGAAACGATCCTCGGACGTCAGCATCAGAGGTGAAGCCACAGCATGTGGTTTGTTTATTTGACAGCATGTAGATCGGGGTGATTACATTCGTGGCATTTGTAGTCTGAATCACAATCTGAGTGTATGGGTGCATATGGGATGACCAGTGTGTTAGAAGAAAAGAAATCTCAGACTGGCTGCCCTGTATGTCAATCAAGTGGCAAATGCCATAGGGAGGATATATGATAGACTAACTTTTAAAAAATTTTTTGAATGCAACGCATCTACCTGATCAGATACTGATACACTTGTTCTAAACAAGCGCTTGCCATTGCTCTGAAACACCGCCATTTCAGCTTTTACTGATGCATCCAGTTTCTTGTCATCATTCTGTGATGGCAAGTTTCTTGGCACAGATAATGCGGATGCAACAGCATTGCAATTTCAAGTTGCTGTTTAAAGCTGTTGTCTGACAGACGTGAATGAAGTCTGCCCTGTCCCGGCACTCGTGAGCTGCAGAGTGCAGACTCTTCCCAGTCCTCTGTTCTCAGTCTTAGTTGGAACCTGGAGACTGACGACTGCTGCTGGTTGACTGAATCAATCTGCAACACACTACACCGTGGACCAAAAAACCGTGCCTCTGAATTATTTCAACTATAACTCTGTTATTTCTTGATCGAGTTTTACACTTTTACACGCTATATATGTGAGCTTGGCTGTGCCCGGTTTCCCAGGAATTACAGCAGTTTCATTCTCGAATGCGATTACGGGAGCCCAGGAATGGTTCCTAGCTGACATCACTTACAAAGTCGGCCCCTTTGCTGATGTCACTTCTGGTTCCGCCCTTTGATGACATCAGTTCCTCTATGGGCCTTTAAAGCCTACGTCTTGGGCTACTATAGTCAGTTGTGTTTTATGCACATTGTGCTTCAAAAACGTAAAACTTTTGCAGCCGGGAAACACCATATACAGTGGAACCTCAGTTCACGAACGTCTCGGTTCACATACAAATCAGTTTACAACAAAAAAGTTCGCCAAACTTTTGCCTCTGTTCATGACCACACACTCGAAATACGAACAAGCCAGTTTCCCTTTAGGTTTGAACGTGTACAGTCTCTACATGTGCATTTCCTGTGCAGCGAGTGAGAGCGCGACACACACACACAGGCACGCGAGAGAGAGACACACACACACAGGCACGCGAGAGACAGAAACACAAACACAGGCGTGCGAGAGAGACACACACACACACACACAGGCGCGAGAGAGACACACACACACACAGGCGCGCGAGAGAGACACACACACAGGAGAGAGACACACACACACAGGCGCGGGCGAGAGAGAGATACACGCCCATTGAGAGGGAGAGCTGGACGCATAAAGTAGACAAGGCAGTTAAAGAATGCACTGGGCTTGTTTTTGTTTTCATTTCTGTTTACAGTGAACGGCTCGTAGCGTGCATTGTTGCAATGTTACTTTTCTTGGTCGTTTATTAAATTACGGATTTTTCAAATGTTCATTTTTTCCCTGTGCTTAAAACTAATTAAAAAAAGTGTTTTTAGCAAGTGGTTCTTAGCGCTATAGCGTGAACTATTGCAGTGTTAGTTTTCTCTGTTTTTCAAGGTTTTCTCAGTGTTATTCAATGTTTTTACATTTAGTTTACTATTACCCTGTGCATTCTATGGTATAATTAACTATTGTCACGCACGCGCGACTAGGAGGCCGCAGACGGATCTTAAACCATTTCGAAAGACATTCGCCGGCGGGGAATGGCGGGGTACTAACCTTTCTCCTTTGTCTTCCAGGAAAAAAGACGCTCCGCCATCATAGCCTGCCCGCACTACGTCCACTTCCGCCCTTCCTCCGCCATCTTTCCTGACGTCAGCAGTCTCATCCTCCCTCACGGTTCCTTCCCAGCATTCCTCCACTTCCGGCTTCTCCTCTATAAAATGTCCGCCGATGCCTCAAAACGGCATCGCGCATATGAACACTTTTGTTTATATTTTGACCTGTTTTTTCAATTGTGGAGAGTCGACAATATACGGGGCTGGAAAACCAAAAACCTTTTTGTTGTTTACTGCTTCATCTGTTACACTATATTTGTGCTTAAAAACAAAACAAAAATACATATTTACATACAGTTCATACGGTCTGGAACGGATTAATTGTATTTACATACAATCCTATGTGGGAAATTGCTTCGGGTCACGACCAAATTGGTTTACGACCAGAGTTTTGGAACAAATTATGGTCGTGAACTGAGGTTCCACTGTACGGGTGGGTGCCCCAACTCTTGAAGATGTCTTTTGTGTATTATTATCACAGTGTCGTAGTCAGCAGGATGAAGTCCCAGAAGAAACTGGGACTCGGACGTGAAACTAACCAGGTAGGAAAGTACCAGGGCTGTGTTTCTGGGGGGGGGGGTTTGCATTTGGGGGTCAGGAAGGACTCAGTACAGGCTCCGCTCCCCAAGTACAACACTGGGCTTGTAACTTACCAAATGGAGAGTGTGAATGGGACACACAGTTGTAGGCTGGTTTCTGGAATGAAACAAAAAGGGCTTATTATGCTCTCTCGGAGGTAAGAGCTGAGCCACCCATTGGGGCTGAGGTCTCAGATACATATGGACTATCCCCAGTCCAGCAGGCAAAACTAATAAAAAAGTGGGAATTTAATCCAGAGAGATCAATCCAGGGGCAGGCAATGATCCTCTGGAAGCAGGTGGCCGTATGGCTAAGGCCATTTGAACTAACCACCTGCCAAATAGTACAGCAGGCAGCCTGCTTTATATTTTTAAAAAGCCTCCCTAAAAACTTTGCCCAGCTGGACTGGGGAGATTTTCATTCTATGGAAGAGCTTATAAAGCTTGTGAAATCACCCATGACAGTCTCAAAATCTGGGAGAGCAGAACAGTCCTCTACAGGATTTCCTAGAGATTACGTCCTACAGAATAAGTCCCTTCCGCATAAATCAGAGCCTGTTTCTGAGTTCCCGGGCCTCCGGGCATGCGACCTACCCGGGAACGAGGCGGGATGAAGGTGGAAGGGGGGAAGCGGTTTGTGCGCTCTTGCCAACACCCTGATGTTTTCGAATATGAGATCAGTAGTCATTAATGGTTACAAACTCAATGCCTTGTTTGATTCTGGCAGCAACATTTCCATTGTTGATTGCCGAGATGTTTTACTGCGACAAAGAATTAAAGAGAAGACCAGTAATAAATGTATTTATGGAGACACCCGGATGTACAATACCGCCCTATGTTTCGTGAGTCAGGGAGGATCGCTAAAAAAATTTCCCATGGCAGTCCACCCTAATCCTCCCTTTCCAGAGATTCTGGGGTGGGACTGGTCGGAAATTAAATGGGGTAAAATATTGACTACTCCCAATAAAAACATAGGCCTCGTCACAGATGTGAATAACTCGTCTCAAGCTGTCTCTATGCTGTGTACACAGCCAGCGTAGAAAGATACAGAAGCCCACGAGGAGGACGGGGAGATTTCTGGACCATTGCAGGCAAATACGTCATCCACCTGCACCTTGTCGAGTCGGGAGGAATCCCTTCCCATTGAGGTCAGACCGGGTCCTCTCTCCAACATACAGTTTCAATTTAGACAAACACCGGCTTCTTTTAAAAGGTAGCAGTGGAATGATGACTCCCTAAAATTTACAAAAAATGCAGTAGTCCTTGTCACCGGCCAATGCACACACCAGCCCATGCCACAAGGACCTCACTTTGTAATAGAAAATGATGTATTATATCGGGTCGCGGAGCATGGGGTGGAGGTCCGGCAGGTTTATGAATTAGCTCATGCTCACCTCCTTGGAGGCCTTTTAGGCTCCGAAAAAACTTTAGAGCGGATTAAGCTCAGATTTTATTGGCTGGGAATTAACGAGGAGGTTTGCCGTTTTTGTATTTCTTGTCCAGAATGTCAATTATGGCAAATTCCTAGGAGGGGCTGTGCTCCTTTCGTTCCCCTTCCCTTAGTTGATGTCCCCTTTGAAAGAATCGGGTCAAAATTGTAGGACCTTTAGAGCCCTCAGCCCGAGGATATAAATATATATTAGTCCTTATGGATTATGCAACCTGATATCTACAAGCTGTTCCCTTGTACTCAGCTACATCTAAAGCAATCGCACAGGAACCAGTAGGGGTATTTGTGCGTGTCGGCATTCCTAAAGAAGTCCTAACGGACCAAGGAATGCCTTTTACCTCAGAGACGTTCCAGGGAAACGGCCAAGTTACTGAAAATAAAGCATTTAAAAACCGTGGAGTATCATCCTCAAACCAACGGTCTAGTGCAGAGGTTTAATCAGACTCCCTTAATTTCGGCGAGGAACTAACTTATAGACAAAGATGGGAGCTGCAAACAGACCCAGGAGGACCTCTCTCCTCACTTAGTGTCTTTTCTTTGAGTGGCGTAGCAGCAGACTCCACCCTACTGACTTATCTAGACTCTCCAGTGAAGAATAACAACAATCTGTAATTATTATGTTGCTAATCCTAATTGTTTTATACTCTTTTTATTTGTACTACATACATATACAGTATATAGTGGCAACAACACAGCACAGACAGCAAACATTTGATCAAAATGCAGTTCAATGTAAGAAGAAAAGGTGCTTCACCAACCGCACAGTTTTGAGGGGAGCTCCTGTTAAGTGGACAGATTCAATAATGGGAGATAATCCTTGAGGAGCCTTTTTCCATTCTCTTTTTCTCTCCTTTGTATGATTCTCTTGTTAATTTCCCATGTTATTTGTGACACATGTAGAAAGGTCTCAAGTGGTGCTCCTTCCCCAAGGAGAAAGTCAACATAGTGCTAAGACTTCCAGCTGGCATATTTACAAAATGAAGCAGAGACGTTCCTTGACTACAGGAGTTGGAAGTTTTCCGGAAGTCATGATTTTTTATTGTTATTACAGTAACATCATCCTGACACCATTGTGGAATGTGTATTGATTGATTTTACAATCGCTTTGCTTGGCCTAAGCCTAAAGTTTGTAACTATAATGCCATTGCTAGTCAAATATTTGCCAGGGTTGCAGTGCGTGACATCACAGCTCACACACTATTTGAGATGGTGGCACAGTAACAACTAATCCTAGCTTTGTGATAAAACTAACAACCTTAGTTATTTTGTTAAAATGATCTTTTGGTTAGGGACTTCCACAGTCTACTTTTGGTTTTGATAGCACTCAGATTTTGAATTCTGAGGTATGGAATATATTTCTGGTTTAGTCACAGTTATGATTCAGGCAGAATCAAGTATGTTTTGCTTTATGTTAAAGTTTTTGTTGGTTTTCAAATATTATTTTTCAGTTTTGTTATTTCTGTTTTTGGATTTGTTTTGCCTTTTTTTAATTTATATAATTGTATGATTTTTTGCTAATACTGTACAGTTTAATTATTCTGTGTTTAGTGTATATAGGTTTATTATTATATCATTTGTATTATGTAGGTGAAGCAGGTTCACCATGATGTCAGTGCTGAAGGACCGTCTTCAAGGTATTTATTCCAACTGAGGGCTAAGTAGTCATTAAGTATTGTACTGTAGAATAAGGAATAAGGATTATAAGTATTATTTGCATTTCTGTTTTTGCTTATTTTTATTATGTTTCTCGATTTTGTCATTAGATTTCTAACTGGCTGTGTTTACTTTTTTCTGCCTTATTTTTGCTCCTTTTTGCCTGCCTTGCCCTTTCTACTTCTTTTTTGATCATTTAAATACATTATGTACAAAATTTGTTTTTTTCCTTAAAGGCAGAAGTTTAATCTCATGCTATCCCCTGAAGGACATTTTTTGAGTATTGTGAACTTTAAAAGTCTGAGCCCTATTTGCAGTCTGTACAAGCTAGAAAGTCTGACATTTGAGTTTGGGGTTAGGCCACCTGGGGTGAATCCTGCTCCTTGGACTCACAACTAATGAAGTCCTGGGACCTCATGCATAACGGCGTGCGTAGAACTCACACTATAACATGATGTAAGCACAAAAGCTGAAATGTGCTTACGCACAGAAAAATCCAGATGCAGGATTCTGTGCGTTTGACAACTTCCGCGTTCTTCCGCTACATAAATCCCGATCAGCGTGAAAAGTAACTCTCATGCACATGCGTGCTGTCCCGCCCCAACTCCTCCCAGAATTATGCCTCTTTGAATATGTAAATTAATATAAATAGCCCTTACGCTCAGTGTTCTGTGAAAAGACAATGGGGAAAGCAAGAGGGAAAATGGAAGAATTTCAGCAAATACCAAGTTGAGGCAAGGAAAAACGTAATATTTGTAGGTTTAAACAGTGGTATAAACAACAAAAGGAAGTTGATCGACTGGCATAGTGTGTCGGAGAAACTCCTCAAGTTCACCCTAAATAAAAAAGAAGTCAGATATCAAAGTCGCCGTGAAAAGGCGAGTCGTTGCCCACCATCTGAGTTTCATATGAAAGCTTATTAGGGCACAGAGAAAAAAAAGACACACATTGGCAAAAAAGGACGAAGTGTCAAGTTCAATCTCAAAATGTCCACTTTAATCACATAGTTTATTTTCTCATTAAAGTAGAACATCATAAACTTCATCTTAAAATCGTTTAATTAACTAGTTTCTCAAATCACATCGTAAGTAAAGTAGCACGTTAAATGCTTTGTTTTGTATGTGTTCTTCTATGTGCTCTATGTGTGTGAATGACTAGTGCTTCTTAAAACGGCTTTCTCTACCTCTGACAGGACACAGAATCCATTACATTCATGATATTACAGCTCTCTGAATAACTAAAATACTGAGATATATACGTGATATCATTTTCATGATGATAGGAGTTAAAGCATGTTATTAAACATGGGTTTCACGGTGGTGCAGTGATTGTGCGTGACTGCAGTAGTACTCAGGGGCGGCTCTAGGCTTGTGGTGGCACTGGGCAGAGGAAGAATCAGTGGCTCCTTCACCCGCCAATGTCAATATGGTATCTTATGCACGGTGGATGGTCACATCCGTTGCAGACACTGCATAGCTGCCTCGTGGTCATGACACAAGCATTTAACTTTTGCTGAAATTTGCCGCTGCGTTTTTAGCTGTGTCATTACTTTCTTTTTCTGTTTTATATTCAATATATTTTGGTGTGGTGGCCCCTGGGATTTGGCGGCCCTGTGCAGCTGCACAGTTTGCACATGCCTAAGGCCACCCCTGCCGTACTGTCTCTTTCAAACGTACTAACATCTAATTCATGTCCTTCCTTTTCTTTCTCCAAGTAACCGATCGCCACACAATCAACTCTGTAACGGACGTTAAGCCACCTGTAAGCTTATAACGGCGATTCTTCAAAACTTTTAAGGAACATTGAAATATCTTCGTAATACATGTTTAATTATTCTATCCTTCACGCCAGTCCCAGTGAAGCATACAGTGCGAGAGGAGTGGAGCGCCAGATCCTTGCTAGCGTAGCGACACCATGTCCTTTAGTTATTAACAATATAGATTATTTAAATGAAGTTAAAGTTTTATCTGTATAATATAATAAACATATTTTGCTGCATTTCATCTTAAAAATGATATCGTCATCATATGTAAATACACTCTTTATAAAGTGGCTCAGGTTGTGTAATATTATAACAGTACTGCAAGTTTACAGTGAGGTAACTGTACTAAGTTCTAACAGTTCTACAAGGAGCAGTTGATGGACTGATTGAGTACATTTAGAGTTCATGGGATGAAACTTCTGAACCGCGAGGTCCGTACAGGAAAGGTTTGAAGCATTTGTCATATGAGAAGCAGTTCAAATAGGAAGCATGGCTGAGGCAGCATGTGCTTGATGCTGTATACTGATAATTCTCTTTCCGATCGGCTGCTCCGAGTGGTGCATTGAGAGTAATATGGAAAAAGATGATCCGATGTGGCAACCCTAACGGAAGCAGCTGAAAGAAGAAGAAGAAGAAGGTGCAGTGAGAGTAACAACATTAAAGCAGCTATGGTATTTAGAATAGTTTGACCATTCCATGGACCATTATATTGTTACAGGTCATTTACAATCAGATGCATTAAACTAATAAACAATATACGGTTAATTTCAGTGTATTGTTAAAGCCGCGTCAGGAAAAGAAAGGATAACCACACAGGAACAGTAGCACTGCTTTGACGCTGGGTGCCGGCAATCTGCAAAACCAAGTGGAGAACTTGCGTACGACAGGGTATGAGGTATCGTGGAAATGTGTGTTGTTTTACGCCAAGTTTAGGTTTTATACATCGGGATTTGTATGTGGAAATGTTCTTACGCAACATTTCTGTGCGTACGTACTGTTTATACATGAGGCCCCGGGTCTGGCTTTTGTTAATTTTAAGGCCTACTCACCCTGTTTGGAATTTTGGTGTTATTAAATCACAACAGTTATCATTATTTTTGATCTTTATCATTCATACCTTTCATCTCCTGGTATTCTAACTATTTTCCACCTCTGAGTACACTTAGCTTCCAAGGATTGATAGGTTTGACTTATGAAGATAGTAATAGAATCAGGATGGTTGTGGTAAATTAAGCTAGCTAAGGTCAAAAATAGGGGAGCAAAACTCAATTAACAGCGCCCTGAACATTAGACAAAAACCATAGTCAATATTTGAAAAAAGTGTGTTTCAAAACCAAGAATTTACATGTAAACTGAGCCAAAAGTAAAAGATGAAGGTCAAAGGGACAACCAAAGTTTGTAACCAGAATTTATGCCAAGATTTAAAGAAAATAATGTTAGGCTTTTTAGGTTTTATTCACAAACTTGGACAAACTAGTTAGCGTCCAACGCCGACCTTTATGCCTATGACCCAGTTATGTCATGCATTGCACAATTCCTGTTTACCCTGCCTGGCAACAAAGAGCACAAAACAGCGGCACCTATAAAAAAAAACAATATGGTGCTTTGGGAGAAAGTAGTTAATTTTTAACATAGTGAAAACACTTCAAATCCAAAAATTGATTTAACAACTATATTTCTTGACCTCCAAAAATCCCAAAATGATATCCAAAATATTTCAAGAGGGCAAGGAGCAACTATAATCATAAAACTAAAGCCTCATCATGAAAACCTCAAGAGCTGGTAAATAATCATTTGGATGGATTGTATATGATTTCATGAATATATTACTTAAAGGTTTGAAGTCCTCCAGGCTTTGCTTTTTGCTACCCTGAACAGGACACAGATGAACACAGCAACTACATCAATGTGTTATTCAATGGGCTTCACTCTGCTGCTTTTATCTGGGAATGTAAACCAGCGTTAAGAAGAAAAGTTCATAAGCAAATACATTCATTCTCTTGTGACTCTTGCAAGAAAAGATTTGGCCAGGAGTTATAGCACCACTTATGCTTATGTGTTGGATATAGTTTATCCCTTTTTATTTATTATTATTATTATTATTATTATTATTATTATTATTATTATTATTATTGCTTTTTTGCCTGCTTAAAAGATTCAGGAATTCAAGTATTTTATTTCAGGGTCCTTTTACACGGCAAGTGTCTAAGGCACTTTACACCATAAAAGCACATGTAATACAAAACATATTAAAAGACACATGTCTACATAAAATCAAATTACATAAAACAGAACAAAATATGAAAATATATAATAAATTAAATAAAAATACCTAAGCAGAAATAAAAGCTTGTTTAAGTACACTGCAAAAATGCATATGCATAAACTAGACTAAAAAAACTTTAAATGGGAGTTGTTTTGATTTTATTTAGGAAACAAATCTGCCAATAGGGTTAGCAAAATTTATTTAAGCTTTCTTAAAGTAAGCCAAATAATCATAAATAATAATTTTTTGATAAGTCAAAAATTATTTTAATAAGGAAAACAAGATTTAAAGCCATCATATAAGTACTTTTTACTTGCTTAGATTTCATTTTTGCAGTGTACAAAAGCCTTAAGTCTTGATTTTGAACACAACTAAACAGTGCAGCTGACTAATGAGGACCAGGGGCCTCATGTATAAACGGTGCGTACGCACAGAAATGTTGCGTAAGAACTTTTCCACGTTCAAATCGCAATGTATAAAACCTACACTTGCCGTAAATCCACACACTTTTCCACGGTACCTCATACCTTGTCATACGCAAGTTCTCCGCTCGGTTTTGCAGACTGGCGGCACCCAGCGTCAAAGCAGTGCTACTGTTCCTGTGTGGTTACACCTTATTTTCCTGACGCGGCTTTATAAATACACCGAAACTAACCGCATATTGTTTATTAGTGTAATGCATCTGATTGTAATTAACTTGTAACAATATAATGGTAGAGGGAACAGCCATAGTATTCCAAATACCATAACTGCTTTAGCGTTGTTACTCTCACTTCTTCTTCTTCTTCTTCTTTCAGCTCCTCTTGTTAGGAGTTGCCACAGCGGATCATCTTTTTCAATATATCTCTCACTGCACCACTCAGAGTATTTATATCACTGTATCTCAGTGTGAATCACAGCAGCAGCTGATCGGAAAGGGAATTATCGGTATACAGCTTCAAGGACACGCTGTCTCAGCCACTGCAAAATGTTTTAAAGCCTTTCCTGTACGGACCTCGCGGTTCAGAAACAGAAACGATATCATTTATAAGGTGAAATTCAGCAAAATATGTTTATTAAATTATACAGATAAAACTTTAACTTCATTTAAATAATCTATATTCTTCACTGGGAGTTTAGTTAAGGATAGAATAATTAAACATGTACTACGAAGATATTTCAATGTTCTTTAAACGTTTTGAAGAATCGGCGCTAAGCTTACAGATGGCTTAACGTCTATTAAAGAGATGATTGTATGGCGATCGGTTACTTGGGGAAAGAAAAGCACTGACTGCAGTGACGGCTACGCCAATATATATTGAATATAAAACAGAAAGAGAAAATAACAACACAGCTAAAAACACAGTGACAAATTTCGGCAAAAGTTAAATGCTTGTGTCATGAGCACGAGGCGGCTATGCAGTGTCGCAACGGACGTAGCCATCCACTGTGCATAAGCTACCTTACTGACGGGCGGGCGAAGGAGCCACCGATTCTTCCTCTGCCCAGTGCCACCACAAGCCTAGAGCCACCCCTGATTGTACTGCTGCAATAAATTATTTCATCGAAGTGAAACACATGTTTAATAACGTGCTTTAACTCCTATCATCATGAAAATGATATCATGTATACATCTCAGTATTTTAGTTATTCAGAGAACTGTAATATTACGAATGTAATTGATTCTGTGTCCAGTTGGAGGAAGAGAGCCGGTTTAAAAAGCAAGTAGTGATTCACACACATAGAGCACATAGAAGATCAAATACAAAACAAAGCATTTAACGTGCTACTTTAATTACGATGTGATTTGAGAAACTGGTTAATTAAACGATTTTAAGATGAAGTTTATGATGTTCTACTTTAATGACAAAATAAACTACGTGATTAAAGTGGAAATGTCGAGATTGAAGTTGACATTTCGTGCTTTTTCCTCACTGTGTGCCTTTTTTCTCTGTACCCTAATAAGCTTTCATATGACACTCAGACAGTGGGCTTACAACTCGGCTTTTCACGCGACTTTGATATGTGACTTCTTTTTATTTCCGCACTGTGCGATTTGTGAATGTGAGCTTTCAAGTTTCTCCAACACGCTATGTCACTCGATCAACTTCCTTTTGTTGATTATACCACGGTTTATTTGAACAAATAGTATGTTTTTCATTTGCCTCCACTTGGTATTCGCTGAAATTCTTATATTTTCCCCGTGCTTTTCCCATTGTCTTTTCACAGAAGGCTGCGCTTAAGGGCGATTTATATTGATTTGCATATTCAAATAGGCGTAATTCTGGGAGGATTTGGGGCGTTACATAATGCGCGTGCACGAGCGTTAGTTTTCACGCTGATCGGGATTTATGTAGCGGAAGAACGTGGAAGTTGGAGTACGCACAGATTCCTGCATCTGGATTTTTCTGTGCGTAAACACATTTCGGCTTTTGTGCTTACGCCATGTTATAGTGCGAGTTCTACGCACAGCGTTATACATGAGGCCCCAGGAGTGAATTCCAAAGTTTAGGACCATAATAGCTGAAGGTTCGAGCCCCAAGAGTATGTGGCACATGCTATGGGCCAAAGACAGCGTACAGCGATGTGTAACATATAACAGTTTATCAAGATGGATAAAAGTGGTTTATTAGTTAGTGCCTTGAAGTTTAAAGAACAAATTCTAAAATCAATATGTTTTTTTAGTTGGAAGCCACTTAAAATCAGGGTTATTCTTGAATGCATCTTGGTATGCATTGAAAGATATATAGCTATAAATTCTGGATTATATATGGATTGTTTCGCACAACGCTATAAAAAGCATTGCAATAATCCCAGCAAGAAATAAAGATATGGATATGGATATAAGATAGGATAAAAACAATTACAATTTTATCAGCAGCAAAAACTAAGATATGGATGAAATTGTAAAATGTTCCTTAAATGGAAGTAAGCATTTATGACAGAGCTCTGAGCCAAAGGCTACACCCAGATTTCACACCGAAGATCTAAAATTGATTTTATTATTACCTAAAATGAAATAATTTTATGTAGGGTTTTTACCTGATTTTACACATAACTCCAGACTTTTTCAATTTGTTTTTATTTTATCGATTTTATCAAAATCAAATAACATTCAATACATATAACTCAAGTTTTACAAACATAGGTTCGAAAAAAATCAACCCCCACCCCGAGAAAGACAGCTAGGCAAGCAGAGTAAAACTTTAAGCCAGTAAAAATAAATAAATAGATAAATTAATAAATGAATGAAGATAAATGGAGTAAAAGAGGGGAGAGAACCTGCTTCCTCAATTTAAATACCTATTCTAAAAGAATTAGATCCTGCCAGGTTTTGAAAAAGTTCTGCACATATCCTCTAAGTGAGAATTTGATATTTTCCAATTTCAGATAATATATAACATCAGTTACCCACTGACTTAAAAGAGGTGAGTTAGGATTCTTCCAGTTGTGCAAGACAAGTCTGTGTGCCAATAGTGTAGTAAAGGCAATCACAGTTTGTTTGTCCTTCTCCACTTTATGCCCATCAGAGAGACCACCAAACACAGCTGTTAGTGGATTATGATGGATTGTGACACCAAGGCCGTCTGAAAGGCATTTAAAGACGTTGGTCCAGAATGATGTTAATTTGGTGCAGGCCAAAAACATGTGACCCAGTGAGGCTGGAACTTTATTGCAATGTTCACAGGTTGGATCTTGCCCTGGAAATATTTTGGACAATTTTAAATGAGAGAGATTTGCTTGATATATAATTTTGAGATGAATAATTTTATGCTTTGCGCATATGGAGTGCGAGTTAATTCTGTGCATTACTACTTTCCACTCCTTTTCTGAGATGTTGAGTGAGAGATCCTTTTCCTAATGTACTCCTGGATCTTTGAAGGGGAGGGAATGTAAAATGGTTTTATATATTAGATAGATAGATAGAAAGAGAGATAGATACTTTATTAATCCCCAAGGGGAAATTCACATATTCCAGCAGCAGCATACTGATAAGAACAATATTAATTAAAGACTGATAAAAATGCAGTGCAAGTTAAAAAATGCAGGGTGGAGAGTGCAAGGCAGGTAAAACAGGCAGTAACTTTGTATAATGTTAACGTTTACCCCCTTGGGGTGGAACTGAAGAGTCACATAGTGTGGGGGAGGAACGATCTCCTCACTCTGTCAGTGGAGCAGGACGGTGACAGCAGTCTGTCGCTGAAGCTGCTCCTCTGTCTGGAGATGATCCTGTTCAGTGGATGCAGTGGATTCTCCATGATTTACAGGAGCCTGCCCAGTGCCCGTCACTCTGCCACGGATGTCAAACTGTCCAGCTCTGTGCCTACAATAGAGCCTGCCTTCTCACCAATTTGTCCAGGCATGAGGCGTCCCTTTTCTTTATGCTGCCTCCCCAGCACACCACCATGTAGAAGAGGGCGCTCACCACAACCGTCTGATAGAACATCTGCAGCATCTTATTGCAGATGTTGAAGGACCCCAGCCTTCTAAGGAAGTGTAGTTGGCTCTGTCCTTTCTTACACAGAGCATCAGTAATGGCAGTCCAGTCCAATTTATCATCCAGCTGCACTCCCAGGTATTTATAGGTCTGCACTCTCTACACACAGTCGCCTCTGATGATCACAGGATCCATGAGGCACCTGGGCCTCCTAAAATCCAACACCAGCTCCTTGGTTTTGCTGGTGTTCAGGTGTAGGTGGTTTGAGTCGCACCATTTAACAAAGTCCTTGATTAGGTTCCTATACTCCTCCTCCTGCCCACTCCTGATGCAGCCCACGATAGCAGTGTCGTCAGCGAACTTTTGCATGTGGCAGGACTCTGAGTTGTATTGGAAGTCCGATGTATATAGGCTGAACAGGACCGGAGAAAGCACAGTCCCCTGCGGCGCTGTTACAGAGATGCTGTCTGAGTCCACAAGACTGATCAATATTTTTTTTGGCATAGAGGAAGGTGGGAGGTGAGGAAAATTGGGCAAGTTATGTTTAACAGGTTCCTGCGTGGAGTTTGCATGTTCTCCCCGTGTCCGCGTGGGTTTCCTCCAGGCGCTCCGGTTTCCTCCCACAGTCCAAAGACATGCAGGTTAGGTGGATTGGCGATTCTAAATTGGCCCTAGTGTGTGCTTGGTGTGTGGGTGTGTTTGTGTGTGTCCTGCGGTGGGTTGGCACCCTGCCCAGGATTGGTTCCTGCCTTGTGCCCTGTGTTGGCTGGGATTGGCTCCAGCAGACCCCCGTGATCCTGTGTTTAGATTCAGCAGGTTGGAAAATGGATGGATGGAAGTTTCAAATTTGAAGGTAGTGAAAGAAATGTGTTGCTGGAAAGTTAAATTTGGAATGTAATTGTTTGTAGGATGCAAAGACATAGTCTATGTACAGATGTCTAAGTGATTTAATCCTGAATGTTTTCCAGACATTAAAAACCACTTATGTTTGAGAGGGTGGAAAAAGGTGGTTCTTGTGCAGAGGTATCCATATTTAAATGCCAAAAACTTAACCTCATCCAAAAGCAAAGTTCATTAAAGCAACCAGATGAAAATAAAAAAAGGCAAATAGGTCATCTTGGTGTCTTCAGCTTAGGCGTTCAAGCATGTATAGGTGCATCACCCCAAGCATACTGCGTCATTTAGTGATGCTCACCATTTGCAGAAGCAAAGACATATAATCCCGACAGTGAATTTAGCCAAAATAAGTCTGGAAAAAGCAATTAGAAAATTTGTAAGTTTAAGTTCTACTGTACTTGTTATTTTGCAAACTTCTTGTTCTAGTTATTTGTTGAGAAGGATCTGTGCACTAATTAGGCCTGTCTGACTTTTCTTGTCTAATTGAAAAGCTTATAGTCTCTGCTACCTAAATAATAACTAGTGAAAGAATGGCTCACTTACTGTCATTATGGAACTTCCCCCTAAAGCTGGACATTTTCAAGCACAGACTTAAAAAGAAGCCCAAGATGGCACCCAAGAACAACATTATTAATTAATATGAATAGATGTCACTTGTGCATAGACACGGGGCAAATACCCACAGACAGAGGGAGACCTAATCAAGTGGACAAGTCTTAGTCAGGCCACCAATGGCAATGGAAAAATGTCTTGATAAACAAAAATTAATCTTGTAAATTATACAGAATTCTAAGAGCGGTAGGTTAAATGTTGAAAATATCTTAGAATGGGTTTCAAAAAAGAAGTTCCTTTTTTTAAAGTACTGTGTATGCATATACGTCATTCACAGTCGCTTCTGAGAATGCAGCTCTTGAAACTAAACACCTAAAGTGTCAACCTCCCCAAAGATAAAAGTATTAAGGAAGAAAATGAAACCATTTTAAAAAAATAGAGCTACTCCACTATCAGAAAGATCTTCTCGTAATGAGCTCTTGCTGCTTAGCTAGGCACGATGGACTTTTAGAGCCAGTTATTTATTTTCTTTAAATAATCTAACTTAGGGCCAACAAGCAAACCCAAATACAATACTATTCTTGGTTCATTTTTCAGGAAATGAGTATATGCTGATGAGTTATACTTCCTTTTCATCTTTTGTAGCAATCTGTTTTCCACTTAGCTAATAGAATTACATCATTTACAGGATAGGATATTTTTAGACTGCTACAAATACACAGTTAGTCAAAATTCTTCATATAAATGTATTGAAGCAGATCTTAAATGTGAATTTTGTTAGCAAGAAAGCAACCACAAGTCACACATTTGTGAAGACCCTGTTTGAAAAACAAAATGTCTATAAAAGGGAAGAATGAACAGTGCATTTCTCAAAGATGCCTGTTAATTTGTGAAGTGCCAGAAACAAAGTAATTAAGAAAATAAATGCAGTCTTAATTTACTATCCTAGGTTATATAGTTGACTATCTATCTATCTATCTATCTATCTATCTATCTATCTATCTATCTATCTATCTATCTATCTATCTATCTATCTATCTATCTATCTATCTATCTATCTAAGGAGCTTCTATCTATCTATCTATTTAAGGAGCTTTTCTAAAAGCCAGATGTCCCCAAATAAATGAAGTTCTACCTATCTACTCATGAATCTTTTTGTAAATAGTGCCATTTTCTCATTCACAATTGTTTTTGTAGTGATTGAGGTGTTGGAATGGTGGCACCTGCCATTGACCTATTGTGTGGTCCTGAGTGAGTCACTTGTACACATTAGTTTAGACAACAAGAGGTGATTCAGACCAACAAACAGCACATTAGCACATTAGTTTATTTAATATATCCTAAATATCATCCAGCCGAGGTTTGAAGGACCCCCAAAGTGCTACTCTAAACTCATTTATATGATAGCTAATTCGGGAGTTGTCAGTGATAAGAAATAAGTCTTAACCTGTGTATGCCATTTACCTTTAATCAGTGTCTATCTTTGTGCTTTTACACCCAAACGATTCTCTTACTAAAGATTTGACTTTAATAGTTGGACTCCATCATACAAACTATATTTATTCTGGTAACATTCATGGTTCTGTCCTTTCAGTAATAAATAGACCGATATTCTAGATGTTGCAGAAGTAAGGTGATTTATAGATTTGAGTGTAACTTCACTTGGTTTGTACCCCATACCGTGTCAGCTCCATATAACCCAAAATCCTGTTAGCTTTTTCATTCTGTTTTGTAGAGTTGCTGATGATGACTAGAGTAAAGTATTTCTGATAGGACATACTTTCTATCTCCAGAATCTGCTATTTTAAAATGTTCATTCTACTCCACTCTGCATCCACTTCTTCTGTTGTGGGTCATGATGGTAACAACACAAGCTGGACAAACAAGACCACCTGATCACTTCTGGTACAATCTACTATATAATAAAACACCTGCCTTTACTAAGTTGTTCTGCTTTGTCCCTTTTGTTTTGTGAGTGGAACTCCAAGAGATGGGGTCACCCTGATGTCATGACTGAAAGACCATCCTTAGCAATTGTACTATATAATAAAACACTACTGTTCTGTGTGTTTGCCCTGTCCCTCCAATCAATCTGATTGGCCAGTGTGGCTTTGGTCTGATTGGTCAGTTTGGTTTTGGAGATGTTATTGAAAGAGGAAGTGTTGGGCATGAGAATTTGGGATACACGATGATGAGTAAAGGTAGGAGGCACACTAAGGGTTGCGTTCAAAGATGAGACGTATTCTCAAGAATCCAAATTATCCACGATGGCTTATGTCGGTGCATCTACCATTGGTGGCAGTCAAAAAGAAGGCAGGGGGCAAGCAAGGCACCTCAGAATGACAGAGTGTGAGAAGCAGGCTTTACTAGAAAGCGCTCGAGAGTGGGAGTACCGGGCAAAAGAGGCTAAAACATAGGAGGAGACAGAGGAAAAGCTTACAGGATACACTGAAGACACACGTAGGGCAAGAGATATCAAATATTTTTTAATTTATTCTATTACCTGTCTTCATCAAGTAAAATGGCTAATGTAGTGATATAATCCTATCAGTGTGTGGACTGTGCCTCGTACATCTCCTGTAACAGGCACATAGAAGGCATATTCACTACATGCCCAAAACATCTCAATTGCCTTCACTTGTTCCAAAAATGCAGCAGTTCTGTTCTTAAGTCCTCATGTATTTATGAGCTCTTTGCCATAATATGAAGAATGATCTCAGCAACAGTGCACTTCATCTGCCTGTCCTCAAATGCCACTCTTTTAGTGACTACCCATATCTGGAGACCATAGAGCAGGACTGGGATATAGAATGACCAGTAACTTGAATGTTTTTTTTTAGAAGGAGGACTTCACTCTCACTTTATGACTACATGCCAATAGAAGATTCACAATAAACTGCCTCTGCAATGATTCCTTGGTCAATCTCACATTCATCGCACACATCCTCGACCCTAAGATATTTGATCTCCTCCACATTGGGCAGTTGCTCTGCGTAGCCTTCAGAGAACAAGTACCCCAAATCTCCACTGTCTATAGCTAAGGTGACTGTCTATTAACACACCATAATAAAAATCTAATTTAATATCTGCTATAATTCACCAGGTCACAACAAAACTCAAGAATAGGCTTTACTTTAGAAACTAGGCTCCAGATGAGGCTTAGTAACTGTCATGTTTCTGACATTATGGGCTCCCTGGCTCATGGTTATTCTCCATTTCTGTGTTTTTCTTGTTTTTTATGTATAATTTTGCATGTGTTATTTATGTATTTCTGTGACATGTATTATTAACTACCTTTACTAAGTAATTCTGCTTTGTCCCTTTTGTTTTGTGAGTGGAACTCCAAGAGATGGGGTCACCCTGATGTCATGACTGAAAGACCACCCTCAGCATTTGTATTAATAGGCAGAGGAGAAGATCCTTCAGTTGTTCATTGATCACTGTTTGAAAGTGTTTTTCATAATGAGTTTTGTTTTTCTTGACTTGTGTATTATTTGCTTCTGTCTGAGGTTCTTGGCCCTTGCCATTTCATACTGGAATTTATTCGTTCCAAGTTGCCTTTTTAAGACAAACTCTTTTTTGCCTATTTTTTTTCCCTTTTGTCTTGTTTTGTCATTTTTTCTATTTCATGAAATAAATATTTCTTAATGTTTAAGGATTTGGTACTTGTACGTATTCTCAAGCCAGAATGTTTTTTACAATCTCCCTTATGGCACATTTTGATACATTTTGGACATGTAATGTATTTTTAAACTTTACAAATATTTTTCACATTTTATGGGCCTGTACAGGCCAAAGCTTACCAGTTAATTCGGAGGTCAGGTTTCCTTGGGTGAGGCCTGTTTCTGGCCAGGTTAAGGAAGGCACTGGCTTAGTTTATACTGTAGGTCTTTTTTGAGGCCTCACTCCCTTTCACTATTTTGTGTACTTAACAGTAGCACAATCAGCCTGGTCTAAAATTCAAGAAGCAGACTTTCAGCTTGTACAAGTCCCAAAGAAGGAGATTAAACCGTTCAGAATTCAGTAATTACAAAGGTTCTAAAGGGAGATGGTATAGTTCTGAGTCCCACCTTTAAATTTTGTTTCATGCCTCTTCTTTCAGCTACTTTTTATTTCTATGTAGTTTCTGTATTAATTGCTTTTTCTTAACAAGTTATCCGATATTTATTTCTTTTGTTAATTTAATAACAATTGGACTTGGACTGGATTTTAATAATGTAATTAAGTATTTAATTAATTTTGAGGATGCTGGGATGAAATCCTTAATTGATTTACAATTCTCAGGTGTCATAATTAGGCCTCTGGGGTCAGGCTTCAGATGGGCCTGTTGTGTTGTGGAGGCATTGGATTCTCTCCTCTGTTGTTCTGCCCTTCCTGGATTAAGTACCTTTCTTGGTATATTAAGGATTCTGATTTTTGACTTGTATGAATTCATTGAAATGGAATTTTGGAATAGAATGTTCTTTTCACTCTTACTTTTCTGATTTTTTTTCAGAAGCTTGCTGTTTGAATTTCCTGTTTAATTAGAGATTTTGAAGGTTTTTTATTATGTATCAGTGATTTTCAGTAAAAAACAAATTAATTTTATTTTTATAAACAATCTTCCTTTTTATAATTCAAGATTAATTCATAAAAATGTATATGGTACATCCAAAAACCGCTACAAGAACAAAAACAAAAGCAAACATTAAAGGAATGCCTAAGAGGTTAAATCAAGGCAGAGAAAGCCAGTCCATAATCCAAGAGGAGTACCATACAAACAACAATAAGTCCAGAGAATCCAACAATAATTGCAAAAAATCAAAAGTCCATAACACATGAAAGGTGAAGAATAGATGTTTAAGCTAACATCGCAGTGTCAACACTGAATGTAGCCTACCCCTATATAAGACCGAGGATGGTCCGACAGATGTAGTGTTGGGGTCCTATCCCTCTTTGTCTCAAGTTGAAGTATAACATAAGCTAATTTAAAATGACTAAACAAAATGATATTCACAAATATATATAGAAAAAAGAAGACAAAGACATAACTTACAATCAAATGTATATAATATTTAACTGCTAAGAAAAAAAATACACAAAAAACACATATGAGCCAGCTATCTGTTTACAAATTTTTTTTTCTTTTTAGTTTTTTTTTTTCTTTTTTGGGATTTTGCCTGTGTAGTATGCTGTGTAGCTGGTCTGCAGTTACATTTCTGGCCCAACCACCTTTCTTATTGTTCTCTAATTTCCTGTCTTTTAAAAGCGACCCTGCTAAGCAGTGATGTCTGAGATGTCCAGGTTAACGATTTAGCTTCTTTCAGCACTCTTAAAGTAAATGATCTCTGCTCTGTTCCTGCTCTCTACAATCCACAATGTTTTACCATTTTCTTAGTAGTTCTTATTGATGCTGGCATTTTACACACTTCGTCGTAGGTCAGATTTTCATAAAAACATTAATCTTGATATATTTATACATTTTCTGAATATTTAATTTCTCCTTTGCTTTTTACATTCTCCTTTACTTTCCTTTTACAACTAAAACACTGAGTGACCCTCTAAGGATTATCTTTAGTATTATTAGCAGCTTTCTCCTCCAACTACCCTTTTGGCATTTACAGACTGGCCTTTTCCTTCAATAATCTATTATCCACTCAAACAATCTGTTAGGTTCCCTGTTTTACTGTACTTTTTAATATGAAATTGTTCTTGACTGTAGATAGTATCATTTTCAGTTTAGTTCTTCAAGCACACTGCCAGTTGCTGTAAACCATCTCCACATCTACAAGTTCACACAGACTGGCTTCTGACTTTGTATTAAACACTAGAACCACTGCAGCCCTCCAGCAGTGACACTGGGGGTAAATAGGAAACCAGAGCCTTCTCGAACATCCCCGAGTGCCAGGCAGGATCAGCCATGGACACAGAGCGCCCTCACATTCAGTCATGCAAGTCAACCTATATAAATAAAATATATTATGTATTATTATTATTATTATTATCTCTGAGGATGTACCCTGATTAAAAAAACACATACAAGTGGATGAGGAGAAGAAGGTGTAAAGTCCACAGCTGAAACTGAGTCTCTGAAGGTCCGAGTTATTCACGTGAGCCATGCTATCCATAAACATAACTATTTAAAGTGGTCAGTTTAATTTACAAAAATTGTGCATCAAAAAATGAATTACTTGCTGAAATGCTTAATAATGCCCATAATGATTTATCTACATGTGTTACTGTACATGCTAGCATTTATTTAAATGGATCCATCTTTCTAGTACTATATATGATATCTAATGATAAAGATCCTCCTCCTAATGAATTGAAGCGACAGTTAATTGTAACAGTAATCTAGGCACATTTGTCTGTGTTGTTTTGATGTATGGACAGACACTTAGAAGCCATTGTATGAAAGCTGCTTTTGTACATTAAGCTGTTCCCTCAGAATCTTTTTTTAGACATATCTCTTATTGAAGTTTTCTGTCTCAGAAGGCTAAATAAATCACTAACAGCCAGCCTAGAAAAATTAGTTTGGCTGCTGCAAAGAGAATTACTCCTGTTAGGTACATGGTCAGATCTGCCTTAAAAAAATGCATTTGCTGAAATGATTCTAGGTTCTTATCTTTGTGGCTTGAACACAATACTTTTTGAAAGTCAAGAATGAGTAGAGACCTCAGCAAACAAAGTAACAGCTATCACAATACTGACAGGAAAGTGACAAGGCTTTCTCGGTTCTATTTAAAAACAATGTATCCTTGTGATGCCCAAAATCAAGTTTCAGCCATCAGTCATCTCCAACATTGTCTCCTTCTGCTTGTTTATTAGAATCTTGGATATTAATCAGACAAATTTTTGTATTTAAGATTGACCAATTATTCATCCATCGATTTTCCTAACCTACTTATCTAGGGCATTGTTGCAGGGCAGCTGGAGCCTATCACAGCAAGGATCGACTGCAAGGCAGGAGTAACACCTGGACAGGACACCAGTCCATCACAGGGTGAAGACACAAACAAAAACACACTTAATCTTTAATGATAAGTTCTTGGTGGCACAGTGGTAGCACTGCTGCCTTGCAGTTAGGAGACCCGGTTTCGCTTCCCGGGTCCTCCCTGTGTGGAGTTTGCATGTTCTCCCCGTGTCTGCAAGGGTTTCCTCCAGGTACTCTGGTTTCCTCCCACAGTCCAAAGACATGCAGGTTAGATGCATTGGCAATTCTAAATTGTCCCTAGTGTGTGCTTTGTGTGTGTCCTGCGGTGGGCTGGCACCCTGCCCGGGGTTTGTTCCCTGCCTTGCGCCCTGTGTTGGCTGGGATTGGCTCCAGAAGACCCCTGTGACCCTGTGTTAGGGTATAGCGGGCTGGATAATGGATGGATAAATTCTTCTTTTTTTTAGCCATTTGAGGTAGAACACCATAACACAGCTCTTTCTACAAAGTACATGCAATATTCATACAAATTTAATTTAAAGAGATACAGTAGATAGACTGATGTGAAGGGCACTAGTTTAGATTAGATAGATACAGCAACATTGTAAGACCCTAACAAGATCGGTGATTTCACTTTTCCATTTTTGCAGGACCTGGGAAAAAGTGGCAGCTTTCTTATGCTGTTCCCAATCTGAACATGAATGATTTGACAGTATCAACAATTGCTGTTACTCTCATCTTCATCCTTGAGATGATGCTCCATAAAGGCAAGCACTGATGCAAGTGTATGTTTCTGCTTTATTCACTTCATAAGAAAGTGTCCACCATCTTTCTCAGTCTCTCCTAATTTAAAGGATGTTCTCTCTGTCCTTGCTGGATATTGTAACATTCATGCCTTTTTATGCCTTTATTTTGGTGTTAATTTGGATTTTTATATGTGAATTTTGAGTGAAAATAGAAAACTTGATTTTCTTATAGTTTTGATTTTTCTTGTTTACGCAATGCATTCATTTTTATCACATGACCCAAGTCATCACACCTTTGAAGTCACTACACGTTACATATTAATATGGAAGTGATTGCACTTTAAACGTATCCCTCAGTTGATCCAAAATCTCAATTTCCTACCATCAGGTTTTGATATTTTTTGATTTTGGACTTTGTTCCCTTTTTGACTTATTGCTTATTATCACTCTGCCACCTGGAGCTTGGCCTGTTCTTTTTACTTTTGACCACATTCTTCTCAGCATTCTGATCATCTCCGGGGACCTCATTTATTGGGCTTGCGTACACACAAAAAGAGGCTCAAAATGTGCATACACAACATCCCAGGAAAATGTCAGGATATATAAAAGAAAACTTGACGGGGGAACATGCATATATTTATGGTAACTCTGACCCATGTGTATGCAACATTTCAAAGAAATTGGGAAATGACGACACCCCTCGATGAAGTTGGGAAATGCTATAAAACCAGCTAAATGACAACTCACGTGTATAATAATTCATATTACCAAGCCATTATTATAAAGTGTGTTGATGACAAACACATTACACCTCACAAATGATTAATATTATGTATAGACAATATATTAGTTCCCTTTTAAGAGGGTCAATGCTGCATGTTTGCACTGAATTCGGCTACTTACAGTAGGCTACTTATTTTCACATATCAGAGAACTGGACGACAGGTCAGGAATATCACAGCCAAACTTCACTCCTTCTTGCCTGTTGAGCATTAACTGACCAGCTAAGCACTCCATGTCGGTTTTCATTTGGTGTGGATGTACATACATAAAACATAACAGGTTTTTGCTAACATAAAAAGTCAAATTGTAATAGTGTACAGTTCTCCTAACATAATCTGATCACTTTACTGCACTCATATCGTAATAATGGCACCTAGCAAGAATGTACTTGCTTTTGTTTACCATAGGCAGTGACACTGCATTAATGCACAAGCCGTCTGTGATGCTAAGGTACGAAGGCCAACCTTGCAGCTCGGTGCCCTGGGTCAACCTGTAATTCATTTATTTTGAGGCAAAATAGCTTTGGCAGATGTGACGGTGTACATGGTGCCTGGCTTGTTGGTAAGGCAACTGGCTGAACCCCCAGTGTTTCACGTGGCCTGTACTATTCATTGTACCAGCAATCACATCAATACATGTGCCAGGTGATAGCAGCTACTCATCATTCAGATGATGGTACCTTAACCCTTTCCTGGACCCGCTATAATGCCATGCATGATCTTGTACTGTCAGTTGTGGAGTGCAGCCAGATACTCTTGAGTGCAGATGAAAGGGTATTGATGCTGCTCTACTGGCCAATAAACATCTGCAGCATTGCATATACATGAGGTTGATTCATCCATCCATTTTCCAACCCACTGAATCCTTACACTGGGGTCTGCTGAAGCCAGGAAACAACCCCCAGGCAGGGTGCCAACCCACCACAGGGCACACACACACCAAGCACACACTAGGGACAACTTAGAATCACCAATCCACCTAATCTGCATGTGTTTGGACTGTGGGAGGAAACCAGAGCACCCGGAGGAAACCCACACAGCCACGGGGAGGACATGCAAACTCCACGCAGGGAGGACCTGGGAAGCGAACCCAGGTCTCCTAACTGTGAGGCAGCAGCGCTACTACTGCACCACTGTGCCGCCCTAAATAGATGTTTCAGGGCAGTATTTGAGGTGCACTCATGTAAATATATTTACAAGGTGATTGTGATTTATGAAGGGTAAATTGCATAAAAATGTATATACACCCAGTTTTAGAAATTTAGAAATGATTTTTTTAGAGTACACTTATTCCTGTTTTTTTAGTGTGTGCATATTTTCGTGCTTGAACTTCACAAAATTTTAGAATTGAGGCCCCTGGTCTTCTTTTCCGCTTGCAATAATCCCTGTACTCTCTGCATGTCCATGTCAGTAGGCTGCTGTCAATCAAACTTTTAGCCCCACCCAGAATGTGAAGCACCTCCCATCATCATCCAGTCCTGTCTGTAAGAGCTCTGCATACTCTGCTACAATGTTTTCTAGTTATCTGTATGGAGCAATTCACAACCCTATAACAAGTTTTAAGAACAGTGGCTCCTAATCAGTGCCTCACAATGATTTGCACCTTTTTTTAGAAACACTTTGACCACTGGAGATTCAGAACAAAATTTTCCCCACAATCCACTTCACATTTTCAGAAGTGAAACCCAAAATAAGAAATTCCAACTCTCCGTTTAATCAGCCACCATAATGTAATTTTAGGGTTACAGAGAGCCAGTGTCTCTTGGCAGCAACTGGCACGAGGCAGAAGCCAACCCTGGAAGTTCACTAGTTTACTGCAGTGCGGCCCAAGTAGTGTCACCACTCACGTCTGAGGATATGGAAGGAAAACTCACAACCACAGAATGACAAGGAGAGCATACATACTCCATGTAGACCATCAAATCACTGGGACTGGAAGTTACTAACCACAAAACCACAAGGCCAATAAATAAAAGTGTTTTTACTATAAGTGTTACTGCCCAGGCCATTTATTTTAAATCATTTTCTTCTTGGAGGTCAGAATTGTCATGTAGCAACTGCTGGACAGTGAATTAATTAAATAAAGCCTCTCGTTCATCTTTACAGAACTTTCAGTCCTGTCATATTGATTTTAGTGGGCTGTGGGGCAGCATTTTAATCATGATTAAAATAGTGTACTATGTAAATAAGTAGCACCTACTGCATTTAAAGAAATATAGAAAATGAACATTTATATAGAGCTACAAACAGCTTAAATTTTGATTTTTGATTTTGTGGTTATGATAAAATAATTAAATAATTTTTTAAACTGCAATCCAATTTGTCTTCTGATATGATGAGCACTTTAACACACGCATATTGTCTCAGGGTCACTGAATTGGCTCAGTCTTTTCAGATGTTATTTTATATATCACCTTTTAGACTACAATAGTCAAATGGAAAACAGAGCAGGCCCTGATTTACCAATCTGTATAAATAAAAGTGTAAGCCATTTGTCTGTCTGTTAGTTTCTCTGCCAGTCATACAAAACCTGCTGAACTGATTTTCACAACATTTTGCATTTACCTTGCCGTCGGTCCAGATCTACTCTCTCTATATAAAATCCTAAGCCTAAAAGTGCAACGATTTTATGTCATGTTTTTTGTCACACTTTAAATCGGGCTTAATTTAAAACCTACATATATATGTTTGATACAATTCTTTTCACAATTTATAAAACTTTAATGTGATGTTGTTAGATTTTCAGATTATCATTCCATTTTTAAATTATACACTAAAATAATATCAAGAACTCACGCCCTGCGAGACGAGACTTTGTGCCAAGAGATTTAAGTACTCCCAGGGCCAGAAATAAAAGACAAAGAGTAGGACAGCTGCTGTACAGGCTTTTAAATGTTTGAAGCGCTGCGCGAGATGCAGATCACACAGCATGGCAGCAAGCCAGCAGCTGATCAAGCAAAGAGGAGGTAAAAAAAAAAAACTGTATTTGTTTTCCATTGTATCACCATTTAAGAGGGGGTTGCAGAGGGGCAACTGCGTCTCCTTGGAGTGCGTTCAGCCCTCCTCTTCAAAAATCCAAGCGACAAAGACGCACAGTGGCTGGCGCATAGCACAGGCCAGGGGTTTTGGCGAGCGAAGTGAGCAGGGGCTAAGTCCCCTAGTCAAAATATAACATTTATGGCATACCAGGGAGAGTGGAAACAAAAAAATTAAAAAACATCTCTAATGTGGTGACAACAATTCCTATCAGGCAACAGGAGGGTGCTGGGGCTGGTGGGAGGACATCTTTATCAGCTGCACAAAGTTCTGTCCTGGCCAAAGAGCGTTCTCACGTAAGACTGCAGGTACACCGTTTTCTTCTTCACTAGTCTGGATAACAATTTCATTGTCTCGCTGGATTGTAGCTTTTGACTAAGAATGTGCCATTTTGTCTTATCACGAGTTGGCAGTTTTTGCCTGTTTATTTCATGTGGACCTTTTCTGAGTGAGATAAGGGTCCAAAAGAGGTGTACAATATTGGAAAACCCATAAGGAACAATGTTTCTTTCCCCCCCTCACTATAAACTTCTAAAACCACAAAACATTAATTCTTAGTAAGTCTTGCAGCTGTATCACATGTGAAACAAAGTTTAGTATCAGTTTCACAAAACTTTATGCAAAAGGAAACTGTCTCGCTTACAAGTCAGTCCCTGTCATTATGTGATGTTAGCGGGGAGAGAGTCAGTCAAGGACAGTGAAGGCTGCACCATGTTGGTTAAACATGCAGATAAGAATTTCACTGTGCGCACATGACAATAACTAAACTGATGATGTTTTCTCAAAACAAATCATTACATTTTTGAAAATGCCAGCGCTAGTGTATACCAGCATATCATTAATAAAAACCCCGATAAAACAGAATGAAGCTCCATTTTTTAGTGCATGCAAACAAGTCACTGTTCAGTATATGGTAGAAAGAGAATGACCGAGGTCAGCGTTAGTAACATTTACTGTTTTATGATGATAACATTTATGCAAGTCCATTTCATGATGAAGCTCCAGTAATTTTAAGCTTGTACACTAATACAGTGTCATGATTTGCAGCAATTGTAAATGAACATCAAATGAATTACCAATGAATAATGTTTATAACATCATCGAATACCACCAATGGTGTTTTCTTCTGTATACGGAAACCTGCAGCAACGTCTATAAACCCCAATCTCTCCGGCCACCTCTACTGTAGATGCTGTCTATGGTCCTAGGATTCAGTTATTCAACAAGCAATCCTGTTTACAAAAGTGAGATTAAACCACCGTAAACCAAGAAACACCAAGAAGTAGCATTCATGGTTCATGCCCAGAAAAGAGTTACAACAATTATGGAATCCAATCACCACAAAATTTTTGACTCATGGGAGCAGAGAAATTGCTTTCTTAGCTTATCTTTAGCTAGTTAACTACAAAACCCTCTACATTCTGAAGGTCAGCCTTCAACACAAAGTCAACCTATAAGTGAAGGCGACGGGGACTTTCATTAAGCCACAAAGCAAACCCATGTTTAGATCTCATAAAAAGAGCAGTTTTTGTGATGTCATAAAATCATGGAAGGGTCTGCTAGTTTGAAAGTACCATGTTGACTGCAGGGTGGACAGCAATTTTAATACCCCTACCAAGGTGCAGGAATTAAAGATTTTCTTCTCTAAGTAATAACTCCTGGAATTCAAGTGAGATGACATGTAAAACTGATGAACGAGCTGCAATGGTGAGAACCTTTCTATACTTGTCGGCAGTGTTTTATCTATATTTGATAAGAGTGTTTATTACTGCTGCAGTGGGCTAGCACCTTGCCCAGGGTTTATTTCCTGACTTGCGCCCTGTATTGGCTGGCATTGGCTCCAGCAGACCCCTGTGACCCTGTAGTTAGGATATAGCGGGTTGGATAATGGATGGATGGATGTTTATTACTGCTGCAGTAATTTGCACATTGGCCCGACTTCTGTTTACATCACATGAATATCGCTGGAAGGAAACGATTTCCTTGGAAAGGGGAGTACAGTATTGATTGTGAGGCGGTTTCAATTTAGCCGTGACCTCTAGTGAGAAAAGGAGAAGCAAAGGGACAGACACTCTGTGTGTCTGTGTGCATTGTGCATCCAAATCGATCCTCTTTGACAACCTGTCGTTTGCAGCCTGCCACACGTTCGCAAACTAAATTACCCTGAAAAGCCTCTACTGTGTGGCGGTCTGGGTGGCCAAGTCACTGGAGATGCTGACTCATCCTGATATCCAAAGTCCAGGACTCAGATCTGTGTTTGTAAGGGTCTTTCTCTGGCTGCTTCAGTACCCCACTCCACTTTCTAAAGACACAAATGTTAGTTAAATTGGCAGTTCTAAGTGTCCCCCTTGCAAGAGTTAGTAGGTCTCTGTGCTCAGACGCTGGCAGCTACCCCATCCATGGATGAGCACTCAGTGCTGTCCGTGTAGACTCTCACCATTCTGCAGTGGATGTATGGATGCTCAGCAGTGGGATTATTCAACTTACTTTCATGTTGTGGCGGCACCATTTTGCCTATGATATGATGATTGTGCCTTCTGTTTGGTGTGGGTGCCAAGCCATTTTTAGGCAGTCAATTGGAAGCTTGCAGTGCATGACATGACCAGAGACATCATGGTGGACCCACCTCCTGGGGCTCCACCAACAAAGAACTGTGACAATCAGAACATTTAAAGAGACGATACATGATTACAAGCAGAAATGACATAACAGAAATGACATAAAAATACACCATACCATACTTAACCCTGAGCAGGGCTGTAGGATGCTGGAGTCTGTCCCAGCAAGTATAGGCCACAAGGCAGGAACAAGCCCCTGGACAGGGTGCCAGTCCATAACTGGTGAACACACACACTCAGGACAATTTAGCATCGCCAATCCAGCTAACCTGCATGTCTTTGGAGTGTCAGAGGAAACCAGAAACCCATGCAGACACAGGGAAAACATGCAAGCTGGTCTCCTTACTGCGAGGCGGCAGTGCTGCTACTGTACCACCGTGCTGTTTGACATGAAAATGTGAAAAATAATAATTCAAAAATATTAATAAAACCCTTAACCTCCAGTCGATACATACAGTAACAATAACATATGAATCCCTTTATGAACCCACTTCATTGAACCAGAGTCTATCCAGATAGCAACACCTCAAACAGAAATCAGCCCCAGACAGATAGCCAGTCCATTTCAGGACACATTCACTCCCACCAACCAGGCCAAACTGGGCCAGCACAACACCCAATGGGATCACCAGAGGCTTTTTCATTCCAGGCTCAGCACAAGCTGTCATAATGAGTGCTCTGGAGCCCACTTATGGAAAGAACTCAGGGTCCAGACTTGTCAGGGACATGCTCCTCAGGTGACTGTGGATTCTCTAAGGGGATAGGGATAGCCCCTGAGCAGCAAGTAGATTGGGGATGCAGACACAGCACTTAGAGGGCATTTTGGACGCCTCACTAAGATCCCAAAGCCCACTAGCTTGGATGTGTCATCACCAGCAGGCCTCGGATTTGTACCCTGGGCTTGGGTCAGCTCACAGAGTGGGGCATAGCGTGGCATTGAGGTTATCTCTGGGCAGCGTGTGTGAGCAGTCAAAGGGACCAAGCAGCGGGGAGTGCATGGCACCATTGAATGTGGAGTGGGGCTGTGGGGACACACTGAAGAAACCAACAGTCTTTTTTAGGGCCACACACCAGCAATCAGTGAAGAGAGTCCGATCTCCTGCACCACCCAGGTCATTACAAAAATGAAAGTTATCTGCTCTCAATAAGTTACAAGTACATTGAATACATACGCATAGAAAAGGCTACAATCTGCACCCTTAGCCCCATAATCTGTTGAACTTGTATTAAAATTCCATACAAATGGATTCTACTTTCAAGTAACTGCCATGAACAAGAAGTGTTGCGACTATGGCCTTCTTCTGTGTCTGGGTCAGTGGGCAGCACCTCAGTCTGTGGCACATGCACAATGGAGCTCACTTTTCATAATATAACTCAGCTAACTGGCAGGTATGCTGGGCAAAGACATTAAATGCAGGCCCATTCTTTCCAATCCTCCCCCTGTCCCCATCCCGCTAAATACATCAAGCTTAAGCAGTCCCATTATACAAAGCAAGCAGCCATGGCCAGCTCATTTCCTTGTTAAGTGGCAGCCTGTTTGAATTAAGCACTCTGAAGTCTTTAAATCTAGGAAGACCACCGGTTAATACACACCTTTGAGGTGTGGGAGATAATCTAGAGTACTTGGAGAGAAGCCACAGAGACACAATGTAGGCAGTAGTAGTGAGCCCCCCATTATTGTACCATGCCAACCCTGCATCAAGTCTTTCCTAATTATCTTTTTTTTTTCTTCTTATACAGATAAATTGTGTTTTCACGCAACATGAAAAATAAAATGCACTATAAATACCTGAATTATACAAAAGCCATAGTGTTAAACAAAACAAATCCCTAAAAAAATGTTCAATCAGAAGCAGCGAGTGCAGGCGACTCCTCTTGAAAGTCTGGATGCTTAATGCAACTTCCTTTTTTTACCACCAATAAATTCAAAGAATTCATTGCCTTTTTACACTTCTAGGAAACTGAAATACAGATTAAACGGAGCCAAAACATTTAAATGCACTTAATGAGAGGACTTAATTATGCCTCTGAAAAACCCTAAATAAGAGGGTTGGAACTGATATGAATCTGCGGTTTTGAGGTATAAATATGCACAGATAAATCAGCTGCACAGAGTATCGACAGGAAGAACAGCAGGGTGGTTGCATCTCTTAATTCAGAGCTTAGTGTCTCTCGCCGGATAGTGTTAAAACCTAAATTGACCAAAAATAAATAAAAAAATAAAAATTACTCTTAAATACATGTTGCCGGATATTGTTAAAATGTAAATTGACAAAAAAACAAAGAATTTGGTGGCTGGGAATCCTTTATTCAGAGAGGAGCAGATCACTTTAATCCATGTTCAACTTCTTAAACCACAAGAATGCACAGAACATGTAGACCACTCAGCATCCCACTAAATGTCTGCTACACCCAGTTCAGGGTCATGGGGTCTGAAGCCGCAGTGCACCCCCCACCGGGCTGATGTAGATATGGCAGCTAACCCACCTGCACAACTTTGGGACATGGCTGGAAAAATCAGAATAGAAAAGGCCTAAAATACCAATGTGCATAGCAAGGTAGGAATCAACCATGGATGTACTGCCACTCTGACACAAGCCCCACTCACTTACTCACTCACTCACTCACTCACTCACTCAATCACAGATTTATACTTTAACAGCTTCATCTTTATCCCTCAATTTATTTAACACTCACAAATTTAGGATATGGAAGAAAAATTGGTACACTGAGAGAAAAAATGCATGTAGAAATGAGAAACATGCAAACTCCACACAAACAGCGACAAAGTCAGGATGTATATCTATCTGTTGTACCCTATTGGTAGCGTAGCAGAGCCCCAAACCCCAGGCACCACCCCACAGACTTAGCCCCAGGTTCAAATGACTATTTATTTTTTGAGAAATATGCCTTAAACAGGCTTCTCTTCACAGTTAATACTACAGTACGCATTTCATTTACCTCTTTCTATCCTACCGTCTGCCCTCCTTTAGGACTACATGCTGTGATAAGGCGCTATATATGCGCCCGACCCGACACATACTGACAACAGAGGCACATTAAAATAAACTAAAAAGTATATTTTTTTCTTCAGCTGGGGGCCACATCTTCCCCATGTCCCTCAGCCACAACACAGTCCCACAAAAGCACACTCAAAAACACAAACACCAAATAAACTCTTAAGTCTTTCACTCTTCGTTGGCAGCTTTGTCTCCCTCCTCCCGACTCTGGCTCCTCAAGTAGTGGTTGCTGGCTCCTTTTTATAAGGCACCCGGAAGTGCTCCAGGTGCTTGATTGCCGAGTTTCGGCTGCACTTCTGGGTGTGGCGAAAACACTGCCCATAAGGGCTCAGGAGCTCCAGCTGCAGCACCCCCTGGCAGTGCCTGTGGGACCCAACAGGGCTGCGCCAAACTCCAACTCACATGAAGCCCTGTGAGGCACCGCTGCAGCCCAGGGGGGTTACCATCTAGCGTCCAGGGGGAGGTATTGAATAGCCCACGGTTTCTCCCCCAGGACATATACTGAAGGAACGTCCTGGCTGGGCATGGGCCCCAACGATCCACCACAATGCTCTGGAACTCTTTAGTACTTAGGACTCCTAGTTCAGGACACCTTGCACTTCATGCTATCCTTGAACATCTAGATAATAAAAACTTGTTAGATTACTACTCAGCATTTAACACTGTTGTATAAGAAAAGCTGACCACCAAACTCCTCAATTTAGGAGTGCTATCTTCTGTAATTGGATTTTGGACATCCTAAGCCAACAGACCTAGAAGACCTGGCTTACTTGTTTTTATCGCCATTAGCAGAGCTTGCCATGATCCTTCTCAGTTTCCCAAAACACACAATGTTAAGAAATCATTATCACAAGCTCAAGGTTATTTTCCCATGAGAATCAAAAGCTGTACTTTCTTGCTTAGCAAAAGCATTGAATCCTGCTTTGTCTTTCACATTTTCATACATCGGTTTTAATGGAAATATTTGAACGGCTTGTTCTAACACATCTGAATTGTATAACTGCTACTGATCTTGACCCTCTTCAGTTTCCATATTGAGCAAATAGACCTGTGGATGATGCCATCAACATGGGCCTTCACTTTGTGCTGGAGCATCTGAGCTGTAAATGTACTTATACCAGAATACTGTTTATTGACTTCAGTTCAGCTTTTAACATCATTGTACCTGAGCTGCTGTTAACTAAACTTCTACAGACTGATCTGAATCCTTCCATCTATAAATAGATTTACAGTTTTTTGATAATCCAGAAACAATACGCTCATGTATGCTCCTACCTCTCAGACTGTCTCTATATTAGTACCCCTCAAGTCTGTGTACTTCCCCCCTCCTTTATTCCCTGTACACCAATGACTGCAAGTCCACCGATCCTTCAGATAAAATATTAAATTTGCTGATGACACCATCATTATTGGTCGAATTACTAACAGCAATGAAACCCCTTATGGAAAAGAGGTGCCTCGTCTTGTGTCTTGGTGAGCTTCCAACAACCTACTGCTCAATAACTCCAAGACAGCGGAAATGGTCATTGACTTTTGCAGTTGTACAAACCTCTCCCACTAGAAATGAATGATTCTGCAGTCAATATGGTGGAATCCTTCAAATTTTTGGGCACAGCAATCACAAATACTCTCAGCTGGGACATTAACACCACTTACATCACTAAAAAGGCACAGCAGCGACTGTACTTCTTATGCTAACTAAAGAAATTAAATATTTTCCAGCCAATCTTAGTTCAGTTTTACAAAGCCATAATTGAAAGTGTGATCACATTCTCCATTGTTGTCTGGTTTGGTTCAGCAATGGCACACTCTAAAAACAAATTACAACGTATTGTTAGGACTGCTGAGAAGATACTTGGCTGTGCCCTTCCATCTGTGGCAGACCTGCATACATCTTGTGTCAGTAACCATGTCAAAAGGATCACTCCGGACTCATCTCACCCACCTCATCACATTCCAAAAACTCCTCTGGTAGACGCTTCAGGTCAATTAAAACTAAAACTAACAGACACCTCAATAGTTTCTTTCCCAGAGCCATAGCCCTCTCAAACCAGTAAAAGTCATATACTGTATGGAGGCATGTGTGTTTACGGTGTATGTACAGGTATGTGTGTGTGCGTGCATACACACTACACACTCACACTTTCATTTGCACATCATCATTTGTACATCTCTTTTATAATTGTACTATTCTGCAACTTTGTTTGAAGTTTTTTCTTTTAACTTCTGCTATTTATGTTATTTATATGTGATGTTATTTCTGTTATAAGCAGCTCCAAATCTATTAAGTCAAATTCTTGTACATTAAGCACTGGCAAATAAAAGTGATAAAAGTGAACTGGTTCTGTCTTCTATTCAGCTTGACAAGACTTTCAGGCCTAAGGCCTATTGCCTGAGATCACTTATCTAAAAAGATTAAAGTATCTCCCATACAAAGACCCACATTCAATTTTAGGGTGGGCAACTTAGAAACATCTGCTTCCATAACCTGCATGTCCTTGGGATGTGGGGACAAATCTAGATAATCCCAAGAAAAACCCACACAGAGGAATAGAGAACATGAAAACACTACATAGATGATGATGAGAGTGCCAGTGGTTCCAAAGCTATTTTAGATTAGAATAGATAAATTTTACTAATCCCAAAGGGAAATTTAGATGCATACAACAGCATTAACATAAAAAACAAGGATACAGACTCAAAGGACAAATAATACAATCAATTTATATATACAGTGCATCCGGAAAGTATTCACAGTGAATCACTTTTTCCACATTTTGTTATGTTACAGCCTTATTCCAAAATGGATTAAATTCATTTTTTTCCTCAGAATTCTACACACAACACCCCATACTGACAACGTGAAAAACGTTTACTTGAGGTTTTTGCAAATTAATTAAAAATAAAAAAACTGAGAAATCACATGTACAGAAGTATTCACAGCCTTTGCTTAATACTTTTTCGATGCACCTTTGGCAGCAATTACATCCTCAAGTCTTTTTGAATATGATGCCACAAGCTTGGCACACCTATCCTTGGCCAGTTTCGCCCATTCCTCTTTGCAGCACCTCTCAAGCTCCATCAGGCTGGATGCGAAGCGTCAGTGCACAGCCATTTTAAGATCTCTCCAGAGATGTTCAATCGGATTCAAGTCTGGGCTCTGGCTGGGCCACTCAAGGACATTCACAGAGTTGTCCTGAAGCCACTCCTTTGATATCTTGGCTGTGTGTTTAGGGTCGTTGTCCTGCTGAAAGATGAACCGTCGCCCCAGTCTGAGGTCAAGAGCGCTCTGGAGCAGGTTTTCATCCAGGATGTCTCTGTACATTGCCGTAGTCATCTTTCCCTTTATCCTGACTAGTCTCCCAGTTCCTGCCATTGAAAAACATCCCCACAGCATGATGCTGCCACCACCATGCTTCACTGTAGGGATGGTATTGGCCTGGTGATGAGCGGTGCCTGGTTTCCTCCAAATGTGACGCCTGGCGTTCACACCAAAGAGTTCAATCTTTGTCTCATCAGACCAGAGAATTTTGTTTCTCATGGCCTGAGAGTCCTTCAGGTGCCTTTTGGCAAACTCCAGGCGGGCTGCCATGTGCCTTTTACTAAGGAGTGGCTTCTGTCTGGCCACTCTACCATATAGGCCTGATTGGTGGATTGCTGCAGGGATGGTTGTCCTTCTGGAAGGTTCTCCTCTCTCCACAGAGGACCTCTGGAGCTCTGACAGAGTGGCCATCGGGTTCTTGGTCACTTCCCTGACTAATGCCCTTCTCCCCCGATAGCTCAGTTTAGTAAGCCGGCTAACTCTAGAAAGAGTCCTGGTGGTTTCGAACTTCTTCCACTTACGGATGATGGAGGCCACTGTGCTCATTGAGACTTTCAAAGCAGCAGAAATTTGTCTGTAACCTTTCCCAGATTTGTGCCTCGAGACAATCCTGTCTCGGAGGTCTACTGACAATTCCTTTGACTTCATGCTTGGTTTGTGCTCTGACATGAACTGTCAACTGTGGGACCTTCTATAGACAGGTGTGTGCCTTTCCAAATCATGTCCAATCAACTGAATTTACCACAGGTGGACTCCAATGAAGCTGCAGAAACATCTCAAGGATGATCAGGGGAAACAGGATGCACCTGAGCTCAGTTTTGAGCTTCATGGCAAAGGCTGTGAATACTTATGTACATGTGCTTTCTCAATGTTTTTATTTTTAATAAATTTGCAAAAACTTTTTTCACATTGTCATTATGGGGTGTTGTGTGTAGAATTCTGAGGAAAAAATGAATTTAATCCATTTTGGAATAAGGCTGTAACATAACAAAATGTGGAAAAAGTGATGCACTGTGAATACTTTCCGGATGCACTGTAAATAATAAATAATAAGTGTATATTATGCAGAAATGGTAAATTAAAGACTATACGTCTGGGGCATGGGGAGGAAGCATTGAAATGCCTGATAGCAGTGGGCAGAAAAGACCCCCTGATATGCTTCTTAGCACACTGTAGTGGAATGAAGCTGTGGCCAAAATTGCTCCAAGAGAGCACCTCCTGGAGGAGATGGAGGGGATTGTTCCTGATGGAATCTAATTTTGCCACCATCCTCTTTTCCACAAAAGCTTCCAGTGTGTCTAGGGTCAGTCTTGTGATGTAGCAGGCCTTCTTCCAATGTTTCTATTGGCATTCTGCTTCCCCAGGAGACCACAGCATAGACCACCACAGTGGCTACTATGGACGGGTAGAACGCTTCCAGTAGTTTGCTGCACACATCCAAAGACCTCTCCTTAGTAAGTCCAGTCTGCTCTGGCCCTTCTTGTACAGCACCACTGTGTGGTCAGACCAGTCCAGTTTGCTGTTTATGCGAACCCTCAGGTACTTGTAGCTCTGCACCATCTTTACACCCTCCTGCTGAATGATGACTGGTGTCTGAGGCTCTTTGGCACGCCACAAGTCAACCACCAGCACTTTTGTCTTGTTGATGTTGAGCTGCAGGTTGTTTTCCATGCACCACAAGGCAAAGTCCTCCACCAGCTTTCTCTACTCCGACTCGTCTCCATTATTAATGCAGTTAACGATGGAAGAGTCATCAGAGAATTTCTGTAGATGACAAGTGCTGGTATCGTACTGGAATATCTTTACTGGAGCGCTGAGGCAACAGCATTACTCACTGCACCACCAGGCTGCCCCAGACTCTACAAATGTGTATTATTTGTTTGTCTGACCAGGAACTATCTATCTATCTAACTATCTATCTATCTAACTGCACCATAAAGTAAATTTCGCATTATTTATGCTATTATTCACAGAATATGAGTATGTGAAGTGTTTGTATATTAGACTGTGCACACTTATTTATTTTCATATCTAAGCTTTCTTGTGCTATGCTGCTGGCAGTTCTAATTAACAGTAAACACTACGACAATATTCAGTTTATGATGGCTTATGTATTTTCCTCGTTTTTATCATATTCATTACCATTTGTGTCTGTTGCTCAGCAACCTCCTGCAGCTTTGAACTGATGCATCAATTTCTAATTAAATTCTTTTTAGAAGCTGAGTAATTCTGCATGTGATTCGGAGTTTACATAAACTGTTAAAGTAATCTGGTGAAAAGCACTCAGCCACCCACAAAACAGACAAAACGAGAGGCAGGCTTGTTAGGGTCGACACATGCTCGCAATTCAGAGGTGGCAGAATCTTTACATAGCATTACTGTAAATCTGTCACGAAGCAACGCTTTCACTTTTTGTGACAGTAAACACAGCTTTGGATAATGACGTTCCAGCCCGTGGCCATTTAAGCTCACTTTGAGATGTACACAACTGAGCATCTTTTAATGGATTTCAAGCTGCAGATACCAGAGGAAAAAGCACAACAAGCACCTCGTGGCCAATATGTACCCTTCTCTAAGATTACAGTGTGCAGGTCACTTACCTGTACTTCATCACGGCCACAGATTGCTTCTGCTGTAGAGCGCTTGCAAAGCACCTGCCGCCTGCTTTTCTCCAAGGGTGTCATGTTTAACTCACCGTTAGCCCAGAAGAGACTTTCAACAAAACTGCCTCCTCACCATACAGCCCCGGGTTAGATGACACATAAAGTCCCAAATCGTGAAAATGCCTGCAATTAAAGATAAGGCAATAAAATGCAAAGGTAGGCTGTGACCAAAACAGTGCTCTTCAAGATGGAGACCCTAGAAAGTTGGCTGTGTTTAAAATGAATTGACTCCAAAAGACGTGCTGTCATTAGAAGTTTAACTTTAACTTGCAATTAAGAAAATCAAATTCAAGATCATAGGGTTTATTTAACCAAAAAACACATCAGGGAGGAATGATTAAAGAAATGTCACAAAATAAGAAATAATTAGACCAGAAAACACATGTTAGTTGCCCCACCAGGCCTAGTTATACACCTATAAGCCTATTACTGAATTCAGTGTGCTCTCCCACTTATCTCCATATTTTTCCCTTACATTCTCGTCTATTATCTGGCCACCCTAACTCCTTGTGGTTTCCATCATTCATGTTTTGACTACAAGCGTACTGGGACATTGCAGCCTTCAAACCCCATCTTAGAATCAGGACTGCAGGAAAGACCCTGAGAGCTTCTTCTGTCTGCCCAGAATTTCCTGCATCTTTGACTTCCATCTTCTGTGTGTTCATAACATGTGAGGGCCTCTGCTACCACTGATGGTTTGGGAGAGTTTTTCTGGTTCCAGAAGTAAAGAGTAAGTTTAGGGGTACAATTTAATCCTGTTCTGGATTTTAGAGGATATCTTCTCTGTGGTGGACTCTGCCTATTGTATCACCTGATTTGTACCTGCCCTATATATACTCCTTTATGGTCGGCAACTTGTTGTATTTAAATGTACCATTGATAGTCATAATGTATTTGTTTGCCAATCACACAGAAATGACTGATCTGATTTTTACAAAATTTTATATAACCATTGCTGATGGTTCAACTTAAGATTCAGGCCATATAGTGTATTGGGTAGTGGGGTGCGTAATGGAGAGGTGGACCCAGAAACCATTTCTGAGTCTAGGACTCAGGAGTGAGCTGGGGCTGATGGGAGGACGCCGTTATCGGCACACACAACATTTGATACCTTCAATCTCGTCTAAGACTACAGGGACCACTTTCTGTTCTCATCCAATTTGGATACCAAATTTATTGTCTTGCTGGATTATGGGTTTTCTCTAAGGCCGAGTTTAAATGTCACACGACGTGACGCATGCTGCAGTGGATGCTCCTGCTACACAAGTGTTGCACTGTTTATACTTGCGTGCGTACTTTACGTAAATCTGGAGGAATCCACCAGGTGGCAGTGCGAGATATTATCATGGTGAGAACAGGTTTGGCTTCTCTGTGTTGTGAATTGCCTGGAACACTCATTAAATTCTGATGACACCTTTGCGCAATATCTCTGAAAAGTATGTTTAATGATTAAATCCATCAATCCAGGGATGTGTCCATTCAAACTAGCATTGGGCACGAGGCAGAAACAATCCCTGGACGAGGCCTCAGCTCATTGCAAGGTGAATACAAGCACTCACATACACTCGCGTCATTTTAGTGTCACCAAATCTCCATATCTTTTGAAGGTGGAATCCCAGCAGGAAAACTTGTAAACTCCAGGCAGAGAATACCAGCGACGTGACTCCCTGTGAGACAGCAGTGCTAACGCTTAGCCACCGTGTCACCCCCATGTGCGTAATTATCAACAGTATTCATTATTTAAACAAAATTAACATTTGTTTGTAAAATGTAACATACATACTTTATTGCATTTCATCATGGAAGTGATATCAAGTATAAACCTAACGTTTCTAAATGTGCAGAGAGCTGGAATATCATACGTTTAATGTGTTCTGTGTGGCGATCTATTGCTGTCAGGTCCGGAGGAAGACCTAGGAAAAAAAGACGGCACAGAAGACAGTATGTGAGACACTTAAGATGTATCATGTCATTACGATGGGGAATATGCGACGCTTGAATATAAAAGCACCACAAATGCATTTGTATGTTGGCATTTTGCTTCACAACATCGGACTTTTCATCAAACATCGAAGCGCGCGTATCGATCTCGTAGGATCCGCAAAGCGGCTTTCTGTCACATGTAGATAGTAACCAGAGACTCTGACGTCACATGCCAACTTTTAGCACTCTGCGCCCCCCGACTTTTTGCTGGGACTGCAACTCTCGCAAGCGTCGCGTTCATTTCTGAGGACCTGCTCAGAGGACATGTCAAATGAATAAAGGGAATGCGTGGCAGCCATGATGTGTGTGTGTATGCGTTTTGAGAGTGAAGTATAAATGAGCCCTAAGAGAACATCATTTTGTCTCATTGCAGATTGTGCTTTGCCATATTGGATTTTCTCTTTTTCTTTTTAATTAGACCCTTTCCTGAAGAATATGTAGGTTTGAAAGGGGTATTACCAGACCCTGAAGCAGCAGCATTTCTTTCTCCCTCAACCCCCTGTGACACTAGAGGGCGCTGTCGCTCCTCAAACCATGCAGACAAACGTCCAGGACACCAAGTAAAAGCACTAGAAATATTTTAAATTTTTTTCTTTTGAAATATATTGTGCTTTAAGCACCTACACCACCACAATAAACAAATTAATAATCAATAAGTACAATAAAGATCCTCCTCGCCACCCAGCAGCTCCGTCGCACTACCACTCAACTCCAGCTCAGCTTGCTGGGTTTCCCATAGTTCTTGACCCAGAAGTGCTCCTGTCCTTCTGTCCATGTGATTCAATAGCACTTCCGGGTCAGATAAAGACTTATATTTTTATTTTACTTCTGTTCTTCCGTCCCCATGACTTGGGAGTACTTCCGGGCTACAGGGAAAATAAAAATCCCCGCATCTCCCTGCAGCGTCACACAATGGCATCCACGGCACCCAGCAGGGCTGTGAAACCAAACTCCATCTCCCATGGTGCCCTGTGGGAATCCAGGGCACCTCCATACTGCAGGGAAGACGCCATCTAGTGGCCTGGATGTGCCGGCCATCCATCACACCCCAAAATGTTTAAAACTCAAAAATAGTGAGCTTTGTATTTTAAAATCGCATGCACCATTAATTTCTCAAAACAAAAGCAAAAGGAAACTTGGCTGTTCAGCTCATAACGGCCTGTTATTTTGTGATTTTATATTACATAAGTAGCTGTGCTGCCCATCTAAGCAGTCAACGCAGACCTCAGTGTTAACGTTTGCAGCACACCACCTATTGTAACGCATGTTGAAATGCATCCTCCTTAATAAAAGGATAAGTGTCTGGGTTGCTCTGTCTCTGTCATTCCAACAGATCGTGCAACACAAGCATTCGTAGTAATAAAATGCATTGTATATGTCTTTCCAACAGATGGTATTTCACAAACATTAACACTGCTTTCACAAATCCCATTCCATAATGGCATATAACTGATACATATGCATTGTATGGTGCACTGCAAATGTTAACGCTGAGGTCTGCATTAATTACATAGATTTCAACTCATCTTAGATGGGTGTTACAGCTAGTGTAGTAATGCAATGCATGGCATTTGTACCTACAACAGATGGTGCAACTGGCAAAATGTTTGTGATGTGGCAGCTGCTAGAATCACAAATGAAATACATATGTCTGTGTTATATGCCATTTGGTATGGGATTCAGAAAGGCAGTGTTAATGTTTGCGATGTGCCACCTGTTGAAATGGCAGAGACATAGTAACCAGATGAATACACAGTTGCACAGACACTTATCCTTTTATTATGGTGGATAACCAATGGATTTTTGCAGATGATGCAGTCCTGTGGGCTTTATCACATTGGGACAGTTTGCAACTGAGTGTGAAGTGGCAGGGATGAGGATTAGCACCTCCAAATCTGAGCCACTGATCCTCGGTAGGAAAAAGGTGGACTGTGGTGGGAAAAGGGATGGTGAAATAGACAGATGGATTGGAGTGACAAGTGCAGTTATGCAGTTGGTATATGGATCTGTAGTGGTGAAGAAGCAGCAGTCAGAAGGTGATGCTTCCGATTTATCAGTCAATTTTCATCCCTACCCTCCCCTATGGTCATGAGCTTTGGGTAATGCCTGAAAGAATGAGATTGCGGGTACAAGCAGCTGAAATTAGAGACAAGGTGAGAAGCGCAGACATCCGGGAGAAACTCAGAGTTGAACTTCTATTCTATAAGTCATGGAGTATATTAATGTGGGACTAAACATCCACTCTATATGCAAAACCACAGTAAACTAGGAGATACAAAGAAGTTGATGGAATCTAATTGTACACAAAAACAATTAATTCTCAACTCTGGAGAGCAGACAGACTGACACAGAACTAGTGTAGATGATGGACAGGACACTTGTATTTCAGCCACCATTGACAAAAGGGTCAACATTTAGAAAGCACAAAAATATTTCCTTTCATATCCTAGCCCATTAAACAAATCTACCAGTTACTAGTGATTTAATAAATATGAAATCTGCGGTGGGTTGGCACCCTGCTCAGGATTGGTATCTGCCTTGTGCCCTGTGTTGGCTGGGATTTGCTGCAGCAGACCCCCGTGACCCTGTGTTCGGATTCAGCGGGTTGGAAAATGGATGGATGGATAAATATGAAATATACTAAAATATACTAAAACATTACATTCGTTATTCCATTTTCTGTGTTACTTGTCAGCCATTGTCACACCTTAACCCATGCCCACCATGCCTCTGGTTATAGCTCTCACCAAAAGAGGAAGAGGTTAAAGGTGCCATTTTTATAAGTATCAGAAGTTGTAGCTACCAGCTGCTCTTGCTCAGTGGCTGGATGATGAGTTACAAAGTCCGCAATGGGCTGTAAACAGTTCCAGCGCATGCCTTTTATTGTCTCTTGTGTAGGGTATCACTACCTATAGTCAGACATGATTATCAAACATCTGGGGACGACTCGTTAAAACGTTTGTAGTGAATAGTTGAGAAATCTACTGCTGAAAGGGCCCTGCCCTCAGGGCTTCTTCTTAATACATCCTCCTACAATTCCTCCAGTCCGTGCCCTTTAAACTGCAAGAAAAGGAAAGTGGGAGTTCTGGACTGTGCAAATGGAGGAGAGGCTCAATGTACATTAGAGCCAGCAAACATGTCTGCCTGATGTTTCATGTTTGTTGTACCACTGCAGAGTAGGAAAGGAAAAAAGGTGGGTCAGCTTTGTAGATAAGCTACAATGTGCTCCACATTGGCTGTGAAGTTAAGGCAACATGCTGGTACTTAGGTGGTGCAAGACAAAATCTGGAATTCTCATTAAAGAAATGAGGGAATCGTGTGGTCAGTCATCTCCTGAGATTGCTACTCAGCAACAGTAGCTACATTTCACATAATCTTTGACTAAAAATTGTTATGTCTCAGCATGGGTTATTTATTTTTTATTTATTTAATCTTTTTGTTATTTAAATGTAAGTTTGTATGTCATATTATTGGTTTCTGTTTTGTTTGTCTTTGTTTAATATAGTAACTTTCTTTGATTTTGTGTTATTGATTATTATTTTTTGTGTGCGTGTGTGTGTGTGTGTGATATGTTCAATATTGTACTTTTGTCAGTTATTTGCCCTGTCTCTTTGTGTGAAACCAGTAAAGGTGGGGCCACCTGATCGTGCAGCCGGGGGTCTGATCAAGCTGGTATTTAAAGGCTGGAGCTTGGGAAATGTGTAATTTGATCTGCTTTTTGTGTTTGGCTTTACTGTCTTTCAAACCTTGCATTTGTCTTGTGGAATTGTTTATTGGATTCTGACTTGGACGTGTTTGTTTCCTATTTTTGCTACCTTTCTTGCCTTGCCATTTTACAATTCCCTTTTCTTAATTACTCTATTGGGCAAAAGATTTTTTTAAACAGTTTTTGCTGTCCTCCTAAAAGGGCATTTTGAGCTTTAAAAGCCTTAGGCCCTTAGCCTGCCATTTGAATTTGGGGATAGGGTGCCTGGGGTGAGGCCTGTTCCGGGGGCCTGACTTATACGGAGGGCAGCTCTGTTTTTTGATTGTTTCCTGACGTCTGCACTCCTTATTTCTGTGTGGCAGGAATCACAGCAGATTTCATTTAGAGTCCTAGATTGTGAGACCAGGCTTCAGGGCTTTCTAATGAACATGAATGTATCTCAATCTCTTCCTATAGTAGCACAGAGAGGCACATTTTATTTTACCTTCCTAACCGAGCTGATTTGGGAACATAGGGAAAGCCATCAGGAAGGAGGTTGAGAATCCTAGACACCTCAGACCAGAAGCAAGTGAGACAAGACACAGAGAGTAGTGGTCCATCCAGCCACATAAAGTCAAAAAGGTGAGGGAGAGGAACTGGCCCTTCTGGGCATGTGAGCCCAGAGCAATATAAACGCAGATCAGAAAGACAGAAGGCACTTCTCCTGTGGCCTCAACAGGAGGTTGAATTCTGATAGAGAAAAGGACCTGGTGTACTTTGGATGTAAGAGCTCCCCACACTGAAAGTTTATGGTTTGGAGAATGGCTGTGGTTAACATTTTATAGAATCTTGTATTTTTTGTTTTGCTAACTGCTCCTACTGGTCACTAGAGTGAAAAGCAAATTTGCTCCTATTATTAAAGTCTAAGGGACACCATAACTAACTGGCATTAGGAATGAAGAAGTATCATCTTCAGAAATCTGTGCCAAGATACCTCAGTTCAATATATACAATGGAAGTCACTGACTAGGAAGCTTCATGGGCCGACTAAAGCCTTATGGCTAGGGTGTGGGATTCTACTCTCAGTAGGACCAAAGGTGGCAGTTAAATGTTAAAATTAGTGAATTACAGTACTTTAGTAATGATTGAGACAACAACCAATCTGAGGAAAACTGGTCAAGTTATATCCAGTATGCTCTGGTCAACAATCATGAAGAGCAAATGCCATTGAATGTGCTTCAGCTCAAGTTCTGCAAAAAATGGAGAAAAGTTTGGGAAAAGTTGTGTGCATTTACAAAACAAATCAGGCAGGTAGCGTAGATTTAGTATTGACATCCCCATTCAACATGTACCGATTGGCTGGACAGAGGTACCGAGCTGGGAAAGATGTGCAGCAGGTTAGGGTAATAAAGGATAAAGATGGAAACGTACTCACAAGCAAGGAGAGTGTTGAGCAGATGTAAAGAGTACTTTGAGAGGATGATGAATGAAGAGAACGAGAGAGAGAAGAGGTTGGATGATGTGGAGATAGTGAATCAGGAAGTGCAACGGATTAGCAAGGAGGAAGTAAGGACAGCCCTATGAAGACAATGAAGAATGGAAAAGCCCTTGGTCCAGATGACATGCCTGTGGAAGCATGGAGGTGTTTTGGGAGAGATGGCAGTGGAGTTTTTAACAAGATTGTTTAATGGAATCTTGCAAAGTGAGAGGATACCTGAGGAGTGGAGAAGAAGTGTACTGGTGCCGATATTTAAGAATAAGGGGGATTTGCAGGACTGTAGTAACTAAAGGGAAAGCCACAACATGAAGTTATGGGAAAGAGTAGTGGAAGCTAGGTTAAGAAGATAGGTGATGATTAGTGTGCAGCAGTATGGTTTCATGCCAAGAAAGAGCACCATAGATGCAATGTTTGCTCCGAGGGTGTTGATGGAGTTTAGAGAAGGCCAGAAGGAGTTGCATTGCGTCTTTGTGGATCTGGAGAAAGCATATGTCAGGGTGCCTTGAGAAGAGCTGTGGTATTGTATGAGGAAGTTGGGAGTGGCAGAGAAGTACGTAAGAGTTGTACAAGATATGTACGAGGGAAGTGTGACAGTGGTGAGGTCTGCGGGAGGAGTGATGGATGCATTCAAGGTGGAGGTGGGATTACATCAGGGATTGGCTCTGAGACCTTTCTTATTTGCAATGGTGATGGACAGGTTGACAGACGAGATTAAACAGGAGTCCCCGTGGACTATGATGTTTGCTAATGACATTGTGATCCGTAGTGATAGTAGGGAGCAGGTTGAGGAGACCCTGGAGAGGTGGAGATATGCTTGAGAGTGGAGAGGAATGAAGGTCAGTAGGAACAAGACAGAACACATGTGTGTGAATGACAGGGAGGTCAGTGGAATGGTGAGGATGAGGGGAGTAGAGTTGGCAAAGGTGGATGAGTTTAAGTACTTGGGATCAACAGTACAGAGTAATGGGGATTGTGGAAGAGAGGTGATAAAGAGAGTGCTGGCAGGGTGGAATGGGTGGAGAAGTGTCAGGAATGATTTGTGACAGACTGATGTCAGCAAGAGTGACTACAGGACGGTAGTGAGACCAGCTATGTTTTATGGGTTGGAGACAGTGGCACTGACCAGAAAGCAGGAGAAAGAACTGGAGGTGGCAGAGTTAACGATGCTAAGATTTGCATTGGGTGTAACGAGGAATAACAGGATTAGAAATGAGTACATTAGAAAGTCAGCTCAAGTTGGACGGTTGGGAGACAAAGTTAGTGATTGCGAGATTGCGTTGGTTTGGACACGTGCAGAGGAGAGATGCTGAGGATATTGGGAGAAGGATGCTAAGGATAGAGCTGTCAGGGAAGAGGAAAAGAGGAAAGCCTAAGAGAAGGTTTATGGATGTGGTGAGAGAGAACATGCAGGTAATGGGTGTAATAGAGCAAGATGCCAAGGACAGGAAGATATGGAACAAGATGATCCATTGTGGCAATCCCTAATTGGAGCAGCCAAAAGAAGATGATGATAATCCCCATTCAACATGTCTGCTACAGCTCTGTGATGTCACACTGGCCTCAGAGAGCATCATGGGGCACTGGGGGAAAAAAGTCAAGGCCATTTTTAAGGGAAACATCCAGCAAACAAGGTCACCCAGCAAATTCTCTGCACAAGTGAACAGATGGACGTGACTTTTCCACTTTTTTCAACAGTATAATTCTAATTCTTTCCAATGACAAGATAACTGATTTCATTTTAGAAATCAAAGGTAGAAGATTTTAGCATTAATTTAAATAACAAAGGCGATGTTTTCAAGGAATTATTATGATCCAGCAGCACCAGTCTGGTAGCGGACGACTCAGTGTGCAGATTGATGGCTTTTACTTTGTTATTAAAGAAATCCATAAACTCATTGCCAGTATGGTTAGGTGGAATTGTGGTAGGTAACTCATGTTGTGTTCATGTCAGGTTATTTATTGTTTTTAATAAAATTCAAGGGCCATTTATATTTCCATCTATTCATTTAGAGTTGTATTCAGGGACCCCATGTAAAGGGCTCTTGTAGATTGTTTATTACTCTGCTCAAAAGTAATCAAATAATAATCTGAAATGGATTCATCAAGAGAAGAGATAATTACAAGTTGAATTTCAACACCAAGAGAGATAATGACATTGAATATGTGATTGTGATGGGCTTAGGACTTTTCACAATTTGGAAAAACTCTCATAAATGGAGTTTGCGTTCCCACTGTCTCTTCTGATCCAAATGAATGCCAAAGACACAAGAAAGGAGGAACATCAAATTGACAAAAACAGAACTCTCCTGGACCTCAAAGCCTACCTTTTAGAGAAGAAGGCCCTGTGCATCCAGACAGGTGGTTCACCAATTACCACCAGAAGTAACGTCTTTGTCACCTCCTAGCTCTCTCATGACCTCAGCTTCTCGTCTCTAAGCCATCACCTCTACCTTTCTGTCTTTAGACCCTGATCCACCTTTACATCCAGACCAAATTGTGGAATTACTTCTGGGGTCCGGCAGGGCTACTCTGGTCACAGGTACACTCAGCCAGAACTTCTTGTAGCACCACATAGTGACCCCTGAGCCCCCAATAGCATTCTAAGGGTGACATCTTCAAATCAGCTCAAGTGTTGCTTGGCCTCCATAATGTTTCACACACAAATCATTCCATATGGGACTCCTGAAGTTCTTGTAACCTCCTTCCATGCCTTTGTGGCCTTCTATCTATCGTTCCTGACTAGGGACTCCATACTGCCACAGGCTGGCTTGAAAGTCTTATGATTTCCCTTCAACCCTACATGGCCTAATTTTTAATATGACATCTGAAGGTGTTACACATTGAGAGTCAGTCCAGTGAGCAGCCTCAGCCTGCCCACTATAGCACGCAGAAGTTCACTAACAGTGAGTGCCATGATTTCCATTTTTTGGGTGCAGAATTTAATTTTGAACTACCTGAAGCACCCATAATTAATACGGTATGCTTTTATAATGCGTTAAGGTAAAAAAGCAAATATTTATGTGTTTTTAAAAAGTTGACCTTCTGTCACTGCTGTCTGTCTGATCCTCACCTCTACCACCACAACCTGAAACTACCAGGTTTTGTATTGCTCCTTCTATTACACCCCATTGATGACTTTGGAATCTCCAGAAACTCTGTATATTCAATTGTAGTAAGCATGTATTATGTCAAGAACATGAACTCAGCTGTTTTTTAGTAATGTGTGGTTTGTGTTGGACTTACAATTAAGATTTGCCAATGAAATGTCTGAAACTCCATCAAACTCCTATTTTTTTAATTCTACATGATTAATATTGTAAATGCCAAATTTTGTGAAAGTAGACATAGTTGTTTTTGAGTGTTGCGTTAAGTTTTCATTGGTCTCACATCAGCCCCCATTATTGTAATTGAATCACGTGGAAACACTGAGCTGTTGTACTGATCCCCTCCAATGCTATACAATTGGCCAGAGCAGGTTGGATGCTAATTGCTGCTGACTTTTTCTTAATGGGGCCTTATGAAACACTTCCCTGGTTCCCCCTTTCTCCAACAATAAGCAGGCACCACATTTATAAATGAAAGTTGTGATATTAGTTATATTAAGTGGAATTTAAACCAGACAATTACAACAATGACACACACGTGCACACTTTACAAACACAATCTGAGCATGAAACACCATGAAGAACACAAATCACTGTAGCAATCCAACTCATAAATTCTGACAGTATGCAAGATGATTCCCAAAAACAAATGAAGCTCAGTTCAAAGCCATAGGAAGGATGGAGAAGCTTCCCAGATTAAAAAAAAAAAACACCTTTCAGTCCTACAGGCTGTTTAACATTTGCCACACCACAACAGGGCATTCCTCTCCAGATGGTGAGAAACAGGCTCCAGGCTGGCTGGTTGGTATTTTCCTGGCCGTAAGACTTCTTGTCCCTTTTAGTCAACATCCTGCCCTTGTGTTTGACCAGTCTAGAGAACCTCTTCTCTGTTTAAGGTGTAGGAGTTATTTCCACTTAAGGAGAGATGGTAAGAGGAAAGACAACACTTATGTGGCACTCACTACACTGTATACCCAACCTAAACGAAAAACACTTTGGTGAATTTCACTGATTGAACACAAGTACAACTGTCAATCCGTAGGGGGTTTTAAGACAGTAACAAAACGTAATTTTTAAAAAATCAAACCAGCAGTGCTCAAAGCTAAAAATAAAAAGGGGAATATGGGGTACAGGGTGTCAGGGGTGTGTGTCAGTGCAGGGTTTTGTTTTTAAAATGTGCGGCTCAGACACACAAGTGTAGATATCTGTAGGAATGACCAGCGCACTAATGGGGGAATGGATGCACTAATTATGCCGGTGTCGGTGAGTGGTTAATGAGCACAGGACATTCACTCGCAGTGTCTTAGCAGAGTGAAGGGGTTGGAAAGAAAAAAGCGAGGAAGAGAAACCAAAGACAGACAGAGATCAGGATCAGGCGGTCATGCCAGTGCTGAGGCAAGGAGGTGATCGGGTGACCCCGCCATGTACTTGGAGGGACAGCACAGCAGTGGCAGGTCACTCCTTTTGAGTGTGGAGAGCAAGGGTGCCCGAGTGCATCAGAGGATGGTGGCAGGACGACGGTGCCAGGGTCAGTGGAACCAAGTGGTGACCAGCTGAGGTGACTGGGATGTGAGCGATAGAGCTGACCTGTTGAGCTGACTCGGGGATGTAATGGAGGAGCTGATCAAATTATTGTTTTTTTTGCTGGTTTTAACACATTCATGGATTTATTTATTTACTGGTGTTACCTTCACTGCTCTATTTTATGGATTACTAGCAAAATACCCGCGCTTCGCAGCGGAGAAGAAGTGTGTTAAAGAAGTTATGAAAAAGAAAAGGAAACATTTTAAAAATAACGTAACATGATTGTCAATGTAATTGTTTTGTCACTGTTATGAGTGTTGCTGTCATCAAGGATTTGATTATCATTATTTCTTTCAATCAGGTTCGTATTTGGAGGATGTGTTGTGTTCAAGTTACATTCCGTGTTTGTCAATCGTTGTAAAGATAACAGGTTTCATTCATCGAAGTGTTCACTACCCAAATCAGTACTCATGAATCTAAGATGTTTAACAGGCATTCCCGGTATTAAGTTGTGGATTTGCCTGCGAATATTTAGCGGCAGCGTGTCTGTGAACTTAATTTAAACTTAAACTTTACACCTTGCTTTCCTACTGATATGTCTACAAAGGCTTGTTCAGCTTCAGAGGGTTGTTCCTTTCTTACTGCATCAATAAACAACTCGTCTTCCTCTTTATCTGAGACATCACACACTGCATGCACGGGTTTACCTTTCTCAGTCCTGCAAACTTTAGAGAAGTGGTTCAATTTACCACATTTTTTACACTGTCTTCCTTTAGTTGGATATTGACTTTTTCCACCGTGTGCTTTGTTTCCGCAGTAGCTGCACTTATGAATATGCTTGTATGCGTCACTTGCTTCATATTCTTTTGCTGCCTTCTCAATTGTGTAATGCGCTTTTTGTTCAACGCTCTTTGGAGCTCTTGCTTGTTGTATGTGTACTGCGTTCACAGTCAGTTCACGTGAGCCACTCGGAGTACATGCATCGAAGGTTCTCAGCTGTGCTTGTGCTATCTCGTGCAATCTCGCGATGTCCACGGCTTTATTTAATGTTAGCTAAGACCGGCACTTAAAAGTTTCTCTCGCACTTTCGCTGAGTTTGTGCCAAACATTATTCTATCCCTGACCATCTCATCTTTGATTGGGCTGATTGAAAAGTGCTGAGACTGTCCTTGTTTCTCTTTCCTTGAGGTAGACATGGGAACGCTGTACAGGTGTTTGTGAACGGCATACAGTGTCATGTGTGAACCTACAGTTAGACCCCCGTATTCTTCAGTGAGTGGAAGCACCTCATAGTGTCGTCATGGAGGATGACTGAGACAGTCCTGTGACAGAACGGCAGAGGTATTTGATAGAATTTTGTGTTAAGGTTGGGAGAAGCGGTAATGAAACTCTTGAAATGGCACAGCAAGCATACGATGATGAAACGATTAGCCGTGCTGCTGTATTTAGATGTAGATGGGTGGATGCAACAGTTAGTTAGCCTCCGTAACCACAGTGGATGGCCTCCCCGAGCACACTTTGTCGTTCATTCACATGCTGACAACCTTAAGATGCTTCCAACACCGAAATACTTTTGCTTTATGCATTTAAGAGATGTTTTGCTGTTCTCTCGTTTGGTCTAGGATTTCAATTACACACACTTCCATACTAACTGCACTGTTTTGGTTTGGTAGTAAATGTAACTTCTGTGTATTTTCTTCAGCGGCCACTGCCTACGCAGACACCAAGGTCCCAAGGTGCCAATGCTCAGCCCAGCTTCCTTTTCTAAATCAGGACACCTGATGGCCATGTTCTGGAACACCAAACATATCCTCATGTCACGTTAAGAACTCCTACACTAAACACCTCCTTGTTGTTTAGCTCCATTGTGCCTTCTGAACGTATTTACACCCTTCACTTTGCCCATTTTGTCATGTTTCAGCCTTGTGCTAAAATCATTTAAATTCATTTTTCACTCATCATGCAACACTCAATGCCCCAGAATGACTAAAAAAAGGTTTCTTTTTCACACTTCCAGTCAAAGCAAAATGTTTAATCGTAGTTCAAAGAAACACAGATAAACCACCACCAATGTGCTTCACTGCCAGATAATATGCCAAGTCATTCACTATTTGTGCCAAAGAATGTTGGAAAGTTTTTGTTATTTAGTTGATATGATTATTTACTTGGGGTGGCATGGTGGTGCAGTGGGTAGCGCTGCTGCCTCGCAGTTAGGAGACGTGGGTTCACTTCCCAGGTCCTCCCTGTGTGGAGTTTGCATGTTCTCTCCGTGTCTGCATGGGTTTCCTCCCACAGTCCAAAGACATGCAGGTTAGGTGAATTGGCGATTCTACATTATCCCTAGTGTATGTGTGTGTATGTGAGGCCTGCAGTGGGCTGACGCCCTGCCCAGAGTTTGTTTCCTGCCTTGTGCCATGTGTTGGCTGGGATTGGCTCCAGCAGACCCCTGTGACCCTGTAGTTAGGATATAGTGGGTTGGATAATGGATGGATGGATGATTTACTTCACAGACAGAGTCAGATATTTGTAATAATCAAAACTATTTACTATTGAGACATTTTTGATAGCTGCTTGTAAATAAATGCTAAAAAATGTGAAGACTTGTACTACAAGACAGTTTTAGTATTCTGAAAAAAAGTAAAAAAAAAATAAATAAAAATTAACCAAATTTGTGCATTTTTCAAAATGTTACCATAAGCACACCTCAGAAATGCTGAAGACATGAGAAACTGAAACATTTGCTACTTCAAAGTAGACATGTTTGGTAAGTTTTAAGGATTTTTTTGTAACATTGAGACCCAGGTACCCATTAACTGCATTACAAACATGCAAGGGAGGTTGTTATTTTTTAAAATGCATAAAATATTTTTCATTTTAGAATGCTATTTCATGTGGCACATTAATATACTAACTTTCTATATAATACTCTACCGTGGCGGTTCGTTTGTATGTCCAGGATATTAAATCACCTGTAGCTCACAAACCGTTTGAACTATCAACCTGAGATTTGGTACACATATACTATGTGACCTCTACTGTCCGCTTTTAGGGTGATGATTGACCTCCAAGGTTATTCCTCTTTTTAGTTTATTTTATTGTAGAATCAGCTCTCGACAGCGGCCATGTGGCTCATGCATACAGGCGCTTTTCTCATCCCTACCACCTTCGCCGTTACATCCCCTACCTCTTCATATCTTAAGTCTTCAATCTGCCTCAAGAATGAGTTAACTGCCAGCTTAAGTGAAAAATGAAAGAAAACGTACTAAGTAATTGCAACACAAACACTGACTTGATCAGTTTTAACACAAAAAGATGCCGGCAAAAGAAGAGAAGAAGCGGGCCGCTAGGTTGAGAAAAAAAGAGCTGCTCAGGAAGCAGCAAGCGCATCAACCTCTGAGCAAACGAATGCTAAACGTACAGAGAAAGAGGAGGAAAACTAGGAATGCTCAAGTCAAGTGTATTGTGCGCCATTACTGGTATACAATAATTGTCAAGAACAAACCAGCTTGAAAAATACTGTGCGTATCCTTTGAATGTAACTTTGTAAAGTCTAGAAACGTCTGTCCAGCAGAATTCCTTCAAACTTTACCCATCTTAGTATCCCCGGACAGACCCTTCAATGGATTTTATGACAAATCTGCCCAGTCCTAAGGGTTATCAAACTAAAATGGTGATAGTCAATCAGATTCTAAAATCTGGTCATTCTGTCAAAGAAACTTCCCAAAGCAAGTGACCCACTGGATATCCTTTGTGACAGATAGGGGGCGCTATCGCTCCCTTGAACCCTCAGACAATATGTCAGACACCAGATAAAAGTCCAAATTATGAATTTGTTTGAACAATACAGTGCACAAAGCACCCTCCTCTCCACAATACTCATATAAATAAACACAATACACAATAATCAATAATCCTCCACTCTCCCAGACGCGTTGCCACCCTGTCACCCAGCTCAGCTCAACGTCTGGGATCTCCCATAGTCCTTTTATAGTCCGTGACCAGGAAGTGCTTCTGAACCCGCAGTCCATGTGACTTCCTAGCACTTCCGGGTCAAATGAAAACTCCTCTTCTTCAATCCGGAAGTACGTCATTCCCTTTATCCATGTGACTAAGACACACTTCCAGGTTGTAGGCAAAATACTTGCTGCTCTTCCCTGCAGTGCCATCTAGCGGCCCTCGTGGTATCCAGCAGGGCTGTGGATAAAAACTCTGTTGTCCATAATTCTCTGCTGCCATTTGGGGCACCTCCATGCTGCAGGGAGGGCTCCACCTGTCGGCTTGGGGTTATTGGCCGGGATGACTGGCCGACCATATTCTACACTTTATAATCAGAATTATCAGAGCTCATAGATTTTGCGGTTAATAGTAAGATTAGGCACCAGAGTCTTATGATTATGAATGCTGGCAAATTGTTATACATTAGTTTAAGCATCTTTAGTAATGGCTAATTCCCATTATGTTTTTTAGGCTGTGAATCTGATATTTGTGCTTATTTCTATTATATTGTTATTATTTATTGTTTGTCCCTGGTGTGCCGCCATTTTGTGTCATGTCTGTGGTTGCTATTGGTATTCGGTCCCAGAATCGACATGGTTGATGTCATCAGTGCACAACTACGAGAACTGCTGCACAGGATGCATAACTACCTTGAGTTTGTGGACACTTGTGTGCACATTACTATTACTATTCAGACTTCTCACTTCTTGACTTTTGCTTTCTTTCTTTTATTGTTTGATTAGTGGTTTGGCTGTAACAAATTTGTGATTTTTGGTTTAAATTTTGTCCTGCACTTCCTCTCCTGGTCTTCCTTTTAAACTTTGTAGCATTTCCTGTGCAAATCTAACACTCAGCTTGTATGTTTTTGAACGTTTTTTGTTTCTGTTTGGGTGTTAAAATAAGAGTGACAATGGCGTATCACCCACAGCAAACTGACCAATGCGAATAGTAAAACATGACCAAGTGAAGAGGCAGAGATTTAATACTAGTGTGGTGCATACAAATTCCATTTTTCGCGGACTAACGCTTCATTTTTATCTGCTGATTTTGATGTTTGTGATGCATTACCTTTCATTTTTAGACCGATTGCATATCTAATGATATTCGGATTACCTTTGGAAACATAGAGAATCCGGTGCTTTTAAAGAGAAGATTTGTGTTTGACTAGGCATCGTTACAGATCGTGGCACCAAAAGGTGAAAACATTTTGGTCAGACATGCCTGGAAACATTTCACTGTACTGTGTGCATGTGATATACACCTTAATTTGCTTGTACAAAACAGTATAATGCTCTGGATTTTTTTGGGATCGTTAGCTTTTCCAAGTACAAATGCTTTGACCCAGTGCAGAAGAACCTGAACAAAGCCTCTGCCAAACAGAACCAATCTTTGGGCTGTAAGTGGTATGAATATGCCTGATAGAGTAGTCCGAAGATGTGACTCACTAGTAGGGAAGTAAAGTGAGAATGTTTTATTTTATTTATTTTATTGTAATCATTCCATACAGATAGATCAATTTCTACAAAAAATATATATATATACATACATACACATACACATTATATATACAGTATATATATCTATATCTCTCTCTATATATATATATAGCAGAATACCCGCGCTTCGCAGCGGAGAAGTAGTGTGTTAAAGAAGGTACGAAAAAGAAAAGGAAAAATTTTTAAAATAACGTAACATGATTGTTAATGTAATTGTTTTGTCATTGATATGAGTGTTATTGTCATATCTATCTATATATATATATATATATATATATATATATATATATATATATATATATATATATATATATATATATATATATATATATATATATATAGTGGTCCCCGGCTGGGGCTGGAGCCAGTCCTGGTCCGTCCTGGTTCTGTTGGGGGCCACGGGTCGAGGGCATGGAAGCCCTACCCTGTAGGGGCCCGTGGTCACCGCCAGGCGGCGCCCCAATGCCGGTTTATCCCATGTGGTCCTCGGCCGGGGCTGGAGCCTGGCCGGGACGCCTTGGAGGACCAGAGGAGGGCGTGTGCCTCCTCCAGACCGAGTGTGGGCGTCCGTCCTGGTTATGCAGGGGGCCTCGGGTAGGGGGCTTTGAAGCCCAGCCCTGTAGGGACCCGTGGCCACCGCCAGGTGGCGCCCCAGTGCCTGTTTATCCCGGGAGCCCGGCACTTCCGCCACACCAGGAAGTGCCGGGAAGACGACCGGGATACACGGACGGCTTCGGTGCGCAGCGGCACTTCCGCCACACAGGGGTGTGGCCACCGTTAAGTGCCGGGAAGCAGCTGGAGCCCATCCGGGTTCCCATAAAAGGGGCCGCCTTCCTCCAGTCAGTGGCGGAAGTCGGGTGGAAGAGGACGGAGCGAGAGGAAGGACTGGAGGCGGCCAGGAGAAAAGAGGCACAGAGACTGTGAGCCCTGGAGTTTGGGGAATCGGTGCAAGAGGCACTGGGGTTTTGTGAGCACGTGACTTTTGTACATAATAGTCGTAAATAAACAGTGTGTAGTGACAATATGATGTCCGTCTGTCTGTGTCCAGGTCAAAGTTCACAATATATATATATATATATATATATATATATATATATATATATATATATATATATATATATATATCAAAATACCCGCGCTTGGCAGTGGGGAAGTAAAAAGAAAAGGATATATATAAAGTGAAAACCTAAATATATAAAGTCAGTGTCGGAATTTATAATGTCATTCCTGATTATATAAAGTCAACATCGGAGTATATAAACTCACTCCTGAATATATAAAGTGAAAGTCAAAATCTATTAATTGAAACGACTCTGAACTGAACTAAGTTAACAAAAACGTATTCAGAAAAATAAATTAAAAAAACACTGTTCGGTTAATGTTTTGAAAATGATGCATGTGCCCTGCCCAGGATTGGTTCCTGCCTTGCGCACAGTGTTGGCTGGGATTGGCTGCAACAGACCCACGTGACCCTGTGGTCGGATTCAACGGGTTGAGAAATGGATGGATATTCCAGCACTGACTTTGTATATTCCGACACTGACTTTATATATTGAAGTTTTGACTTTATATATTCCAGCGCTTACTTTATATATTCAAGCTTTGACTTTATATATTCAGAAACAAGTTTTGACTTTATATATACCGCCGCTGACTTTATATATTCAAGTTTTGACTTTATTTATTCCGACAGTGACTAAATATAATCAAGTTTTGACTTTATATATTCGGGAATGACTTTATATATACAAGTTTTGACTTTATATAGTTAAATTTAGTCATCATTGCATAACTTTTTCTTTACCATAGAAATTTAAAAACTAAATTCAACTTCCATTCCTACCAAAGATATTTCTGGCGACTAAATAGAACCTACTTATATCCAAATTCGAGCTATTGAGCTGTCGCCTGCCTGCCTGAATAAGTCACCCTCACTTCGCTCTTACTTTTTTACCGTTCATTTAATCATGGCTAGTCGTGGAAAAATTATAAAATGGAAGGAGGATTACACTGAGTATGGCTTTACCAAAACAATTATTGATGGCGAATCGATTATTCATAAAGATTCAATTGGTTATCTGTTTTTCTGTGTTAACCTCATATTTTTTCATACTTCTCAAACTAAGGTGGTGCGAGGGTAAAATGAATCGGGAAGTGCTGATCAATGTAATCGGTGTACCAGGAAATCATGCATTGACAGAAGTTCCCCTTTGCTTGGAATTGAAAGTGTGATTAAATGCATTATTTTTTAATGCGTTATGGAGCACATGCATCGAAGCTTCTCAGCTGTGCTTGTGCTAAGAAAAGGAAACATTTTAAAAATAACGTAACACGATTGTCAATGTAACCTTTTGTAAGTAGTGTCTGGAGGATTAAGTGTGGAGAAACTGTAGAGACAGCATGTGTATTAACTTGTGGATTTTTCTGTGAGTATTTGGTAGCAGCATCACAAAGTCACTTCTGTAAGACTGCGTTAGCTGTGGAACTCAGCTCAGAGCGAAATGAGGTGAATGGGAGGGGAGATGATGACGTGACTCCCCACCCGCCTTAACTGTCAATCCCCACAAACACAGTCTCGGAATTTGCATAAGCACAGCCCTTCACCTGCAATTTTAACTTAGTTACAAAGTGATCAAAACTCTCGTTTATATCCTGCGTCCTCTCATTAAACTTGTATCCCGCATTACCCGTGGGCATGACAAACGCCAGCGGCAGCGTGTCTATGAACTTAATTTAAACTTTAGATTTACACCTTGCTTTGTTTCCGAAGTAGCAGCACTCATGAATATGGTTGTATATGTCACTCGCTTGCTTATTGTTTCGCTGCCTTCTCAATTATATAATGCATGTTTTCTTCAGTGCTTTTTGGAGCTCTTCCTGGTTTTCTATGCACTGCGTTGACAGTCAGTTCACGTGATTACGTGGGAGGCGTGATGATGTCACACGAAACTCTGCCCCCCATGGCTTTCAAGCTCAACTCCATTACAGTATATGGAGAAAAATAGCTTCCAGTTATGACCATTACGCATAGAATTTCGAAATGAAACCTGCCCAATGTTTGTAAGGAAGCTGTAAGGAATGAGCTTGCCAAATTTCAGCCTTCTACCTACATGGGAAGTTGGAGAATTAGTGATGAGTCAGTGAGGGCTTTGCCTTTTATTAGTATAGATATTTAAAACTGATAACCACTTGAGTCTGAGAAACGGGTGATGATTCACATAATGTTCATCCATCCATCCATTTTCTAACCCGCTGAATCCGAATACAGGGTCACGGGGGTCTGCTGGAGCCAATCCCAGCCAACACAGGGCACAAGGCAGGAACCAATCCTGGGCAGGGTGCCAACCCACCGCAGATAATGTTCATAAAATTGTAAATTCACAACAAGTGAGTTCTCAGGTATGGTACTTCGTTCATTGGCAGGGTTGCAATCCTGAAGGTTACTTCTGGATAAATACCAGCGAATTACAAGCATGTGCTTCAAAGGTGCGACTCCATCAGCTGCACCCTGTCAGACCTGACAAATGTGGCAGGAGAGCACGGGCAGGTGGTGGACTCTGCAGGATCCGTTCAGGTTTGAATGTTGCTGTTTCACGTTCATTTTTTTTTCTACCCAACATTAATACAGAAGTTTTTTTAATTTATTCTTATATTTGTGTGGCATATTTCACAGGCCTGTGCAACCCACAGGTTTTATGACCATGACATTCTGGATCAGATGGTGTGATACTGAGCTGGCCCAACCAGGAGATGTAAACGGTGAAGGGTCAGTCAGATTCTTAGCAGACAGGAGTCTGGAGTACTCGAAGTCGGACAGCAATCAGACAGACAGAAGTCTTAGCACTAAGGTCTTCAAGGAAGTGCCATTCTGCTTCTGGTAACACTAAAACAAGAATCCAGAGTTTAGACATACAGCTCTGAGCGCTGGATATTTTTAAGCGTTGTGACGTTAAATATATCGATGCGGCAATCACATGATTGGCAATGGCTCCCCTTACTAAAAACAATATGGTCAAAAAAAGTAGCAGTTGTAATAAAAACAAAACCACAAAACAGCGACACTAAAATGCTCTCTTCAGGCTAAGATTAATTAATAAGAAAAAAAACAAATCTGCTAAGAAACCTATGAAAATGAATTCTAAAAGTTGAAACCTCAGACTCATAACAACAGTTACTAACTCATACTTCCATGCTAGGCATGATGTCATGATGCATTACGCTGCCATCTCGTTAAAGCGAGAGTAATCTGTCCTATTTGTGGTCCTGCCTTTAGGGGGACCATTTAATGGGGACACGGGGAAGGATTTGGATGCTGCAAGATAGCTCATGTGGCCTGGGAGTTCTCACCCCACTTCTGGCCCACTCACTATATAACTCGGTGGGCCGTGAATCTTCAAAAGAGTAAACAATGTCGACATGGCTACGGAAGGCAAAACTAGAGCTGAGCTGAGCCAACGTGTTTTTACTTCACTAACTGCCACAGCCTCTCTTTCTCACTTATTTCATCACAACTACTTGTCTGAACTTTGTTTAAATGTAAAGAGTATTTTACTGAAAATAAAATTGCAAATAGCAAATAAAAAAAGGTGTTTTTTAGGAAGATACTTTGGTTCTGACCCTACTTGAAATAAAACAACTGAGTTTGCTTTGCACTTGTGAATTTAAACTCAGTTACTCGCTTTAAGTAAAGGGCATCCATGCTGATTTGAATGATTCTCACCATAGTGGCAAACACTGAATCTTTTACAGTCAAAAACCAAACCACCACCAGAAACAATACAAGATATTTGTTGAACATTTTGTTTTACATTTATTTTAAATGAAAAATCTGCACATTTTACAACAAAACAAAGATTATTTGAACATTTTTGACATGTTTTCAGACAAAAAAAGTTGCTTCAAATGTACAGCTGGAATCATGATGACACAAATTAGACAATCTGAGGGCTAAAGACGATATCCAATAAAAATGTCTTCTTGACACACATCTCGGACAAAGCAGTGATGTGACAAGTAAAGTGCCACTGGTCACCCAGGGCCTTATTTTGTGTAACACTCGTTAGACAATGGGCTGTGATCAGCAGTGCTTCTGCTGGAGTCCAAAGCAGACGTGTGCTGCTTTACTAGAAGTCTTTTCAAGGAAGCAACGTCTGCTGACAAATCAGTGATACCCTGCTTTAAAAACAAGTTCTCATGCTGGGAGTCACTGCAGTTATCGCCGTTTACGTGAACGGTTCCTGGACTGGTCAGTGTCATCGGACAGTAGGCAGTAAGTTTTGTTTTACAGCTACTCTGACTTGTTTCTGTGTGGTCTTTGTTGTGCCAATGCTGTGAACCATGAGACCAGTCCTGTATACTGGACACCTGAACGGACAACGGACTAAGAGAAGACTGCACCAGATTTGCAGAATTACTTTTTTCTACCTCGTAGCTGCTTTTTGTGGACATATCAATTGGAGAAGGAAGCTTCCCTGAGGAATCATAGTCAGGATCTATCGCCTCTACTTTGATCTGGATGGCTTTTGCTTTGATCCTCAACTTGTGAGGCAAGGCAGAGGAATTTGCATCAGGGACCTTGACAGTGGTGGTGACCACATTCTTTGATTCCACGGGTGATGGTATAGGACCTTTGGGGACCTGCTGCTCATCTTCTCCATCAGAGCTTTTTCCCACAGTGCCTTCATCTGCCTCTGAGCTTCTTGGAGAGTTGCTGGATGATCTGATCATTGGCAAGGTGGGAGATGGCTGTGAGTAGCCTCCGGAAAATGTGTTCCCCATGTAGTTTCGATACAAGTCATAAGGGCTGTTCTCATCTCTTGCCTCTTGTGAGTAGGTGCTATTTTCTACATGTTCCTGCTTCACAGTTTCTGGGGATCTGCAGCTGCTTTGAGGAGGGCTTTCCTGGGCTAGACAGGAGTTTTCTGACATATCTGATAAGGAGCTGTGCGGAGAGTGCTTAATGACGGAGATGCAGCTGCTGCTAAGCAAAGCTGACTCAGGGTCACCTGAAAATGAACTTCTGCTGGTATTAGATGAAGCAAAATCCTGAAAGAAAGCTGTTGTTGAACTGGAGAGTTTCTGAACCTCTTGGGCATAGGCAGCTGAGCTTACCAGTCCAAACTTGAGTTTCAGAGAAAGCAGCTCAGCTTTTAAAGTTGCATTCTCCTCCCCCAAAGCCAAGAGTTTGCTCTCCAAGACCATATCATTTATCCTGCGTTTTTCCCGTGATCGCTTGGCAGCCTCATTATTCTTCCTTCTTTTTTCCCAGTACTGATCATCTTTCTTTTCATCCGGAATGAATTCACGTTTCCTACGACAACTTGAGTTTTTCTGTTTGAACGATGGGTTGGAGAGTTCAGTAGTCCTGAGATCTCCATTCAAACCCAGTAAGGCAGCAGTTGACACAAGCACACTGTTTCCATTGTACGACTCAGAAGATGACTCTTCCTCCTTGATTGCCTGCATTTTTGTGTAATTTACTGCAATTTCCTGTTCTTTGTAAATCCTTAAAAGAGCTTCACAGTGTGTTCATGTTCACCTGCTTCACTTCATTTTATAAAACAAAAGGTAGTCTGATGATGCTTCTAATCATCTTAGAATCTGGCATGTCCTCAGAACAGTCATCTCTTCTTTCTGTCGTGCAGCTTCAAGTAAACCTGTATGTGTGAAAAAAACAAATAAACATTCAGAAAATTTAGGATACAAGTACTGAACTGAACAATTTATATATTAACTGACAAATTTACCTAAAGCATTTTCCATGCGTTTTATGACTAAAATGAACAGTTTTCATGATGCCAACAAAATGCTTACATTTTAGGTGACGTTAAATTAATTTAGTTATTGCTCCTGAGAGACAGGAAACCCCAATTATAATGGTTGAACGTTTCAGCTTCAGTAATTTCAGAAATCAGTTTCAGAATTTGGACAAGAAACACACACTTACAGAGAGATAAACTTCATTAGAAAGAAGGAACAAAAAGCTGTGAAGACAAAAAGCTGTGAAGTGCTCATGTACTCTACTCAGGTAGGACTTGCCATGCCCTTTAGCAACAGACATAAACCTTGTGAAATCTGTAATAAAAGTAGCTTGGACCGTCAACAGTGCAAATAAGGATGTGAGCATGGGATACATGGAAGTATCTACTGCAACACTGGACAACATTGAGACTGCTTCCTGAGCACTTCTGGAAATAAATAAGGATTTAGGCCTGCTGATTACAAAAAAAACAATTCGCAATTTACGTGATTTCCTCTCATAAAACTAGAAGTATATATATATATATATATATATATATATATGGACACCTTAAGTATTATATATATATATATATACTGTATATATATATATATTTTCTTATATAATACACTACCATGGCTGTCCATTTGTCTGTCCAGGATTTTTAATCACCTGTAGCTCGCAAACCGTTTGACCTATTGACCTGAAATTTGGTACACATATACTATAACTTAATCAGTTTTAACACGAAAAGATGCCGATGAAAGAAGAGAAGCAGCGGGCCACTAGGGTGGAGAAAAGAAGAGCTGCTCAGGAAGCAGTAAGTGCATCAACCTCTGAGCAAACGAATGCTAAACGTACAGAGAAAGAGGATGAAAACCAGGAATGTTCAAGTCAAGTGTATTCACTGCACGTTATCGTCCATTTATAAACGTCTACGCATGGAAGTGTATGTGTATGTCTGTCCTGGAAGTGAGAGGTGGAGTTGGGTTAAGGGCTCCACCTCCGAGGATACACAAGCGAAGCCAGCACATCAGCAAAACGAAACCTCCGAAGAAAGAGTCACTTGCTTAGTGGCTAATACAGAAGCGAGACGAGCACATTGGCAAAACGGTATCCTTTTTACTTTTCTTCCCATCGCTAATACAGAAGCAAGGTGAGCAAAAGGAAACCTCAGAAGAAAGACTGTCGCTTAGCTGCTAATGCACAAGCGATGTGAGCACGTCGGCAACACAAAACCTCCTAGTAGAGAGACGCCCACAGTAGTTCCTTTCAATTACCTGACATGTCTACATTTCAATTTGTTTTCTAACAATTTTAATAGTTTCGAGGACCCCGTGCTTTTTACAGCATGGGCTTACAGAGCTAGTATGTATATATATATATATATATATATATTTTTTACACAGTACAACAATTACAACTGAAACATCTGTGGTGATCTAAAAGAGGTGAACATACTAGGAATGTCGCTCGGATACACAAATACTGCACTTGGGACAGCCACACTAAACAGTCTAATTACATTAAAAAGAACTGAACACTCTGTAAGTTCTATGAGTGACACATAAACCACTTGTTGATCCAAAAACAATCTTCATATAAAACTTGGACTGATGAAAAATGTAATGAAAACGATGAACAGGGAAGGTGAAGGATTTCAATATTTGAGACAGATGTTTCCATGAAAGACTGATGCCAAGATTAAGAAAGTCATTTTTGTTGGTGCACGAAGCAGTATGACAGGAGGACATCATACAGAAGGCATTCAAAACTGTTTTGGAGATTTGGCAACTACAGAGCAACAAACTCTGTCCAGCTGGCTGACAACATGCTTCAAGCATACAAAGCCATGAAGTGCAACATATTGATAAAGATTTATTTTCTGCATTTACAGTTTTGATTGCTTCCCTGCCGATCTTGATGAAGTCAGGGATGAAAGATTTCACCAGGACATTTCAATGATGGAAAGGCTGCATGAGGGCAAGTGGAATCTATCAGTGCTAGAAGTGGGACACTGAAATGAGAATGCTATTCTGATTTCTCACATTTCTCTAGCGACCTGGTTTTGCATTGTCATATATTCTAATATATGTTTAAAAACATATGTTGTAACACAAACACTGACTTAATCAGATTTAACGCCAAAACATGCCGACGAAAGACAAGAAGAAGCGGGTCGCTAAGTTGAGAAAAGAAGAGCAGCTCAGGAAACAGCAAGTGCATCAACCTCTGAGCAAACGAATGATAAACGCACAGAGAAAGAGGATGAAAACTAGGAATGCTCACGTCAAGTGTATTCACTTTATTGTGTATTCACAATATTGTGCAGTGCACAGTTACTGGTAAGGACAATAATTAATAAGTTAATCAATCAGTCATTTACTTTCAAATTATTTAATGTCACTGCAGGAAAATTAAATATTTTTATTATAGGGTTTAAATGGTCCTTACTGTTACATGTAACGTGTACAGTGGAATTCTTCTTGCTTCCTTATGTCATCACTCTCTGGTGTCAAGATGAGTTTACAAAACTATGTACAGTCTCTAAGTGGAACCATTTTGTTTTATTGCTCAAGTTCAGACACTCATCACTGGTACTGAAAGATCCATTAAAGGTGCTGGTATAAAATACTCTGAGAATCTTTAGAAATGCCAATTTTTAAAACGGTTTCAACACAGAACACAGAGTTTTAGCTTCGACAGAACATCCCCTCTAACCGATTGGTGCAATACAGGATAATTTACTTGCAATAATTTCACATAAATGTGACATGATGTATCATCTGTCTGACTTCAACAAACAAGTATTGCTCAGTTACTGACAAGGTCAGATTGCATAAGGAGTTCTGCTCCATTTATTTCTTTATTGTCTGCACAAGTAGTAATGACAATATAAACGGGGCATTAACAGTACATCATCAGTGGTATCTTCTGCATTATCATTTGGAGCAATCATTTACTGTTGTCATTTACACCTCTTCTCCCAAAATAGCTGCTGCTATAGTGTGTATGTAGGGCTACAAGAGAAGATTTGGGTTGGGAGTGCCACAGGGCAAGGGAGCTGAAGTGAACTCCTGAACATTTACATTCAAAAGCGCCATATTAGGGTCACACACTGAGTGAGGACTCAGATTAAGCCAGCAACCTTGTGCTGTACCACACAGCAGCAGGCCAAATTATGATGGCGGATCAGTCTCGTTTCTCCTGCCAACAAATAACTTCAAAGTCCTCTGTGCATAAACAGCACAAAATCGATGTGAATTACAGTCTCTTTTAGAATTCTCTTTTAAAATGCTATTCTAAGATATGTGAGGTAAAGAAGACAGAAGTTTTTGTGGGATGTTATACTCGCTAATAATGATGCCAGAGAGTGGAGATGTGTTGATTAGCAGAAACAAGTAATATTTTCATTGTACTCTGTACACAAAATGAACCTATAAAGTGAACTGCACCGGAGGTTTCAGATCTTCAAACAAAACCTTATATTAGATAAAAAATGTAAAAGTGAACAAATTACACACTTTTTTTGATACATATTGCTTTTATTTATTTATAGTGAGATCTAGTGTAGCAAAAACCACAACCAGACACTTGCTACAGTCACTCTTCAGTGTCTACATCGCAGTGCTGCAATTCTGGTCTGCTCCTTGTCCATGCATTATTATTTGCCTCTCGACCCAACACCTCAATGTGAATGACATCTGGACTTGGACCAAGTCCTTCAAAGAAGTGGCGTGCACCTTTATGTGTGTTGGTTACATTTATTTTGCTACATGACCAAGCTCAGCATCATTTTCAGGATCAATGATAAATGACCTGGCAGATAAGTACTACACAAACATGTTAAAACAGATGGTAAGGGTCAAAAGTGAAAATATATCAATGAGTAAAGGCTATAAGAGAATAGACCAACAAAACAATCTTAACACTTTCAAACAATACAGAACTGCACCTCAACAAAATAGAAACTCAAGTGCCAGACTCATCATTTACCTCTGCATTATACATCAGACAAACACTGTCATGCAGTAATTCTCCCCTACACCCCTCACTCAAATTAACCTAATACCCCCAACTTTGGGCTTTACCCACAGTTTTAACATTTTTCCTTTACTATCTGCAATGTAAATTTGATTATAACATTAAACTGCTCTCTTACGTTTGCTGGAAGTTACAGTTAGTCCCCAGGTTATGGACATCCGACCTACGACTTACGAACGGGGCCGCAGCTGCGCATGCGCCTCAGTAACTGCCACTCTGTCATCTTCGGCCTGGGGACTTTGCAAGCAGTAGCTGGACGGAGACTGGAGGGGAGCAATTTCGCTGCTCGCGTAGTGTAATGTCCCTTGGGTGGCTCCCGGTGGCAAGCATTTTCACTGCCCGCCCACCACACACGCCTGCCCCGTTCGTTCTCGGTTGGCGGCTGGTAATGCTGCAAGTGGTGACCTGGTTGTGGCTGAACGGACGCCATTGAGGGTGAACAGGGGGTATCATTGTAGTGGATCTGTTGAATGGGGGCGGTGGTGGGCGATTCAATACCCGCATTTGGCCATACCGTCTTCGTTTTCGGTTAGCGGGCGCTGCAGGCAGCATACTGTAGTGGAGGTGACTGTGTGGTGGGTGGGTGATGAACAGCCCCTCGCTGCCCCCATTCATTCTCAATAACAAGCCTGCTTGTACTGTTACACATAGCAGGAAGTTGTCTCTTGTCAGTACATCAGACGTGTTGACGATGTCTGCCGTCCTGCTGTGATAGCGTGTACAGTGCTGTGCAGAAGAGCTCATCTAACATTTTCTCTTCACCCTTCAAGAATGTCTCTGAAACACAAATCTTATGCAAGTGCTGGTGATACAGTAAAGAAGAGAAAAACCATCACCATTGAAAATAAAGTAGAAATAATAAAAAGGTCAGAGAGAGGTGAAACTCTATCTTTCATTGGCAGCGCACTTGGTTACAGTCGGTCAACAATAGCATTTATTAAATTTATGTACCTGTTCCGACTTACATACAAATTCAACTTAAGTACATACCTACAGTCCCTTGTCTTGTATGTAACCCGGGGGACTGCCTGTATTTAGCTCCTGATGTAGCAAAGCATCTCCAAACCAGACAACAAACAATGTATATATGACTGTCCGATTACAGAGTAGCTTTTTCCATTTATAATGGAGCTGTGCTGACTCAGAGGAAGACAGTAAGAATTCTTTAATGAAAAGGATCCAGAGGTGAAGCATAGACAAAAAAAAAATCAAGCTGACATTATTACCAAAGTCTAACCGATCTGCCATCAAGTTCAAAATATCAATTAAAACTCAAAGACCTTAACACCAAAAACAAATCTTAGTGGCTCCTGCTCCCTGCCCATAAGACGTACTATTAATGTTCAAGTGCATAATGAATACCAATTTAATTCAGCTACACTCGGGTTCAAATTCTTTTCAAACCAATTTCTCTGTGCCTGTTATGTTACAACAGAGCTTAATCTACTGTGTTGTCAATCAATCTTTATTGGTTCCCAATATTATTTTCCCTGGTCAAACTGGGAAATGCCTTCAGAACAAGGCTGATTCTACCAGAGTGGTCCAGGAAGCAACCATGGAGGTCTTTTTTTTATCAGCTACAAGTTCCATCCATCCATCTATTATCCAACCTGCTATATCCTAACACAGGGTCACGGGGGTCTGCTGGAGCCAATCCCAGCCAACACAGGGCACAAGGCAGAAACAAACCCTGGGCAGGGCGCCAGCCCACTACAGGGCACACACAGACATGGGGAGAAAGAACATGCAAACTCCATGCAGGGAGGAACCCAGGTCTCCTAACTGCGAGGCAGCAACGCTACCACTGCGCCACCGTGGTGCCTCATCTACAAGTTAAACAGTAAATAGATTAAATAAATTATGGACACATTTATTTATTAATTTATCTTTTTGTAACTGGAGGTCCACACCGTTTCATGAATATGACTACCAAAAGCTGCCTGATTACAGATACTGAGCATATGCATGAAATTAAATGTAATTTTATACAGTACACATGTCAGTGGACATGGTGAGCAAACCTGATGTTAATATTCATTTATCTGAGCATTCCTTTGTGGCAAATCAAACTAAAAGGCTATCATATTTACTTCATTTAATGAAACCTCGAGTTCATCAGGAATTCATTGCTGACCACACTCAAGAGCACAGTCCATGTAAACATTTACCACAGGTCAGTGCTCAAAGTGAAACCATATTACTGATGGTACTCTGTATAGTCAGCATCTTGCTCTTCCTTACCTTTTGTTATTACTTTTATATGACACAGTGGTCAAGCTTCTAACCTGTAGACCTGAGCGCTGTGATACACCAACATTTGATCAAGGAGCTTTGTTTGGGGTTGCCACGATGCAATAATTTTCAATCGAGGAAACATAGCGACGTTCAATTGAAGAACAGATAGCAAGTCCCTCATGAATCTACAATATAATAACATTCAGTCAAAAAGCAGGGGCAGGGGAGGTTCCCCCTTGAAATTTCAAGTGCCAAAATAACATTCTATCAAAGAGGGAGGGGGGCCTTGAAACTTTGACCGCTACTGGTATTCTGTAACGGTACTCACCAGTACTGTAAGAAATGCTGCTGGTACTCTAAGTAGAAACAGAGATGACGGTCTGCCTATGAGTACTGGCCCACCTCAAGGACTGCCATGGATGAACTGCCTATGCAGCATGTTTGACTTATTTTGCTAAACAGGATAAGTTTTCAATATTAGTCAAACTGAGACTCACTAGAAATAGGGTCATCTTGTGAGCTAGAATAAAGACATGCATTTCAGCCTAAAAATATGAAAGGTGGAAAGGCAAAGTGAAATGTCAGAGATTGTACTTAATGATGCCAGATTTTCAAAGAATTTAAAAAGGCATGTATTCTGTTTAGGCTGTTTAATACACTACGGGGCACAGTGACAATCTGCTATGCTTCACTAACACTACACCCCTACCTAAGATGCATTCCTGACTTTTAGCCAGAGTGTTCATCAATGTCAACTTGGTCCCCTTCTAAAAGCATAAAAGACACAACACAAAAAGACAACCTCTGGTGTCTTTTATCCCATTTTATAAAGCTTTGGGATTTTGTCCTCCAATTGTCTATGTCTATTATGTCTTTTCCAATGGAATCACACACTGCCATGCACGTTACACTAGGCGCTTCATTCATGTAGGCATCCTGTATCAATGAACTCAACCTCACGTGTGTGAATACAAGTTGTCACAATAACAGACCACAGACATCAAAAAGGTTTGGGGCAGCCACCCGTGTATTATACCTTGGCAGCAAATGGGTATTTTTGGTTGAGCTGTTCACAGGTTGGAGTCCAAAACAGAACCGATTTAAAAGTGCAAATATGGTGGCTTTAACGGCTGGGACAGGAAGTGACTTCAATGGGGCCGGAAAGTGCCGTCTTTAATAGCGCCAAAACCGGTAAGTGACATCATCAATAGCGTGGGTACCGGAAGTGATGTCATTAAAGGCGTCAGTACCAGAAGTGATGACATCAATGGTGCAGAAACCTAGCGGGATTTCCCGTGAATGGTCTGAAGAGGATTGAGAAAGAAAGTCAGTGCAGCTCGCCACCCCCTGGTGTGGTGCGGTACTACTATTATATACTATTTTGCTGCGTGTGTGACAACGTAAACATATGACCTTCGACAACCCTCTCCAGCAAGTACTCCAGGCACTTTGTTCATGGGCCTTCCTACAAAAAATTTAATGGCTTCATTATCCTGCTTTCTCTATTTAAAAGCAATACAAAATGTCAGTATTACTTCTCGTGCATGAGGGCAAGTATGGCCTCTGCATTACTCCACGGCCCACACATGCTTAGGGTTTGCACAACTGTGCAGCTGTGTAGCCGTTTTCTTACCCAAGCAGCAATTGCACCACCTCATAATACAAAAGGTAAGTACTGCAGAACTATTTACAAAGTTAAGATTAACTTATAAATAGTTGCGCATAAATCAAAGCAATCTAACCCTGTGACATGGCTCATCAACAGCAGTCGCAGGTGCCATTGAATAGTCGTATTCCATTGCGAAGGGGCCTGCTGTGTTGTTTTTGATTAGTGCAGATTGTCTGTCACACATTAACTCTGAGACAGGTGGTTGCCCTTTTAAGAGCTGATTCCGGTATCAGTATGACACCAAAGTTGTTCCAGCTACCGTAAAAATACAGAACATCACTCTTAAGGCAGAGTATGAACTTTAACGTGCTGGCTACAGATATTAGGGCCGCCATGGTGTATAAAAATGTGGTTCTTTCATCTCTTGTTTAATTGGATCCATTTTCTTCCCTTTCTTTCATCAGTCTGATAACTGTTGAAACTGAGACAAGTATGTTTTAATTTAGAATTTGAACAGAGATGGGCACTATAAAAGCTATTGGTTCATGTTTCTGCCATTCTTTAGGGTAAGTGGAAGACAGTTTACCCATCAAAGATGCTTCCAGGAAGAAAAAAATGTAGTGTGACAAGGATTCATTGCAGGAAATGCTCTATGAAACTGTGGGGTTCAGAGTTGCCACTCACGGTCCCATAAAGCCCTCAATCTAAAGGTCTGCCTCTGTGGGACGTGTAAAGCCAATTCTGAAAGTGTCACATCATCTCCATTAGAGTTGTTACACAAGTTAGTGGCATAGAAAAGCTGAGTGAAAGTCCTAACAAGTGTATCAAAGTTCAGGGGATTATGTCGAAAAATCAAACTTGTTGGTTATATTGGGGTTTCCCTTAGTAGGTCAGGCTCAAAACAATTGGATCAACCATTGTATGTTCCTCTAAAAACTAAATACACCAAAATTGCTACATGTCATCAGTACTTTGCAAAGCACTAGTGAATCAAATTTGAAAGACAAGAGAGTGAAAATAGCCAAATGTTGTGTCATATTCACTGATTTAGTTGTGCAATTTTTATTAGTTATGTTTATTCCAACCTCTTTACTTTCACTCAACTTACTGAGCTGGCACTGATAGCACATGCTTTTAATACCAGCAGAATAAAAACCTCATCACGAATACAGCAGAGATTCCTTCATTTATATACACACACACTGTCTTTCTTATTATTTTCCTTTTAATTCCCCCCCCCAAGTTCAAAGATGCACTCTGACTTAAAGTGCCGCCTGATCAGTAAAAGCCACTCATCCCATACTTGGACCGCAGATATGAGGCTCTTAGCCTTGACATACTACATTACAGAACTGATAGACGCAATTTATAGCTGTGCCACGTAATCAGAGTTAGCAAGTTTTTGTAATCTCTTCTTAAAATAACAAAAATGCCAACACTGAAATATTTCATGTTTCTTACTTTAAACAAAGCCAGAACTCCTATTGTGACTTATTGATCCCATTTTCTTTAATACTTTATTACTTCTTGTTAACAGTGTACTGTCTGCTTAGAAAAAGCCAACATAATGCCATGTCAAATACTCCTTGCAGTGTGAACTAATACGGACATACTGTAGATTCAACTGAAATACTACAAACTCACAAATTGTTCTCTACAGCTATACTTATACAGTTCATGTAAAGTGATGTGGCAAGAGGTTTACTGTTAAAAAAAATGTTAATAAATAAGAGCATATAGTTTAGTTGATTACCACTGTGATAACTTATTTATTGTGTTTTTGAAGCTTTTACAGTATCTACCAAGACCTTTGACTATCATATTTATCTATATAATTTAACAAGCCTCCATCCACTTCTCAAGTCCACATTTTCACTTTAGGGTTACAGAGAACTGAAAGATGTCAGTCCCTTGTGAGACACGCTTGAGCAAAATCTGACTAATTTAGAGACACCAATCAACCCAGCAGTGTATGAGTGCGGTGGAAAAGGAAACTGAAGCGCGTGGACACAGGTGAGGGGATGACAGGCACAGTCCAGACAGATCAGACCAAGAATCACAACCAGACTCCTCGAGTCTCCATTACAGCCTAAAACATATACCTGTAAGATCTAACTATAATTTCAGCTTCTCTAATGGCAGTCAGTGCAGTCCTATGGCTAAAGTGTCATGCTTTCATTCACATGTGTTACAGATTCAGTTCTCACTTTGACTTAGTGAGGAATCCTTAGCAACCACATAAGAGGTGGCCGTTCAATGTACAGTACCTGTTTCTGACTGTGCAGATGACATGAAGGCAGACCATTGATTTTAACAGAGTGGGAGATGATCAGGACAGAAATTGTGGTCAGAAAACATACCAGATAACGAAGCCAAAAATCAGAAGTCAAGTAAGACAAAAAATGGTCTTTTGTTCTGTGTTAGTTTTGAAAGACACTACAATAAAATAGTACGTAAAAAGCCATCTAGAATTTTGGACAGTTACCACTGCCGTTTTAAATACAGTCGAGCTGTTGAAGTCAGGCGGGACAATTTCAATAAACACGGGCCGGCAACCCACTGTCACATCTAAGCAATCACGACATAAACACAGGAATTCAAGATGGTGTTGTGGCATAAGCTCAAATCAAAACAAAACAAAAAAAAAATGGTCTAAGAAAAATGAAACAGAAATCTTTGTAGTTTAAGGTCTGCCTAAAGATTATTTCAAGTGTAGGGTGAATGGAGGGTAAACTTAATAAAACCAAACTCCAAAACACAGATTGATGATGTCAGAACACACTCATGCAAACCATATCAACTGAAAATCGCCCATTACTTAACCTACATGATGTTGGGAAGGGCATGGGGAGAACATGTGGAAACTCCACACAGGAGGTACCTTCTCAGGGAATCAAGTCTGCGCTCCTCGAGCTGTTAAGGCAGCAGCACTAACCCTCCCACTAACGGTTTCATTCGATTAAAAACTCTATGGTTAGGACATAAGTAGTTCAGTTGTTAAGTGCTGCTATAAATAAGGTATTGTATATATATTGCATATTATGGTATACAGTATATAAACTATTGTATATGTCCAAAGGTATGTAAACAGAACATCCCTCCAAATGATTGAGTTCAGATGTTTCAGCCATACCTATCGTTAGAACAGAGCACAAAGCCATTGACAAACACTAGAAGTTGAATGGGTCATACTGAAAAGCTCAGTAACTTTAAACATGGAACTTTTGTAGAATGCCACCTTTGCCACAGGACAGATTGTGACATTTCTGCCCCCCTGGACAAGCCTCAGTCAACTATAAGTGCCATTATTGTGAAATGGAAATGTCTAGGATCAACAACACCTCAGCAACAAAATGGCAGACCACATAAATTCACAGAGCAGGGTTGCTGAATGCTGAAGCACATAATGTGTAAAAATTGCATGTCCTCTGCTGCATCAGTTACAACACCAGCACATGAACTGGGCATCAGGAGCTTCATAAAATGGGTTTCCATGATTGAACAGCTGCAACTAAGTCTAACATTACTACGTGCAATGTCAAGCGTCGGCTACAGCACACCACCATTGCACTCTGGAACAGTGGAAATGTATTTTCTGGAGCGATGAATAATGTTTCACTATCCAGAAGTCTGCTGGACGAGCCTGGGTTTGGTGGATGCCAGGAGAACGCTGCCTTACAGACTGTTTAGCGCCTACTTTAAAGTTTGGTGGAGGAGGGTTAATAGCTTAGGGCTGTTGTTCAGGATTTGGGGTGAGGCCTCTCAGTTCCAGTAAGGGGTATGTTTATGCTACAGCATATAAAGACATTTTATACAATTGTGTGCTACTAACTTTGTACTAACACTTTGGGGGTGGCTGTGTTCTGTTCTAGCTTGACTGTGCCCCTGTGCACAAAGTGAGCTCCATAAAGACATGGCGGAACTTGAGTGGCCTGCACAGAACCTTCAGCTCAACCATACTGAACACCTTTGGGATGAACTGAAACACCGACTGAGAAACCAGAGCTTCTGTTCCAACATCAGTACCTGACCTCACAAATTCTCTTTTGGCCAAATGGGCACAAAGTCCAACAGACACACTCCACAATTATGTGGAAAGCCAATGAAGTTACAGTGTTAATCAGTTAATCTGCATTTTATGCAGCACTACTGTATAGCAAAGTGCTTCAATGTGAATAAAGTACCAGGTTAAGGATCACACTGTGAAGAAAGTTAAATGACCAGTACCTAGTCACACTAGCATGGACAAGTGGCAGGCAGACTTGAAGCATTCACTGTTTTCTGCAAGCCCAGCTTGCCCACCATTTCAAAGCAATATCTATAAAAGCATGAAAGTAATGATATTGGCCCTTGTTCAGGCTACAGTTCAGTCTCCTTGTAACATTTTATCATGCTGATAAAAGAGATTCACATAATTTCATAAATGAACTGCAATCTACACTCCAAAAAATCCTTGCATTGAAATTAAACACATCCTCCCAGAGCACCGGAATTTCCAACCCAAGGATATCAAAGGCACCGCACTCAACAGCAAGTGCGTTCTTGAAAGTTAATCCTTCAAACTGACGTTTCCTCTTCAATCTACTAACTGAAAACCCTCTGACAGTACAGGAAGGAATAAGAGAGCAACGATAACAAATTTATAGCTTGTGTTTATCTTTATCACCGTGTTATAAACTTAAACAACTTACAAGCCGCATCAGATCACTTCAGGACATATTACATAAAATGAAATGTATACATGGCACCATAATCTGTACGTCAGTTGTGTGCCTCATTTAGCTACCCATTAGCTCATTCGTTTAATATCAAACTATATGAGTAATAAAGAAACACATGACTTGCTTCTTCCCACTTCTGACAGAATCATGGTTACTTATGAACCCAACTATTTTACATCACGCGGAAGAGATAAAGAACTGCAGTCTTTCCTAGCCTGAAAAGGTATGATTATGGGAAGACATAAAAAAAATGAATAGGTAACACTTAAAAGGTCAAAATTAACGAAACTTTTTTTTTTAAGATGTGACAATACTTTATCTGCGGTGGGCTGGCGCCCTGCCCGGGATTTGTTCCTGCCTTACGCCCTGTGCTGGCTGGGATTGGCTCCAGCAGACCCCCGTGACCCTGTAGTTAGGATATAGCAGGTTGGAAAATGACTGGCTGACTGACAATACTTTATACAGCAGAAGCATGTGCTCTTGTAGTACTTCCCGACATTTCCCGACATTCAACACAACAGCAAGGGATGCCAAAAAAAAAAAACAGAAATTGTGCCTACATTACACTGCACAACGAAGGATAAAGCTAAGGGGGGTAATGCAAAGTAAAAAAAAAAAAAAATCAAGTAATACCATGCAGCCCCTCTTAGATTACTGATGCCCTGTCTAACAGGTGGGATAGCTCAATTACGTACCCAACAAACAGTGCTAAATAAGCATGTGCTTCACCTGTCTCTCTCTCTTGATAGCCTGGCCTCTTTTCCTTCTTCCATTGAACCCTTGCCCCAACTTGTCTTATGACATTAAGCTTAGGGGGATATGGCTACCCTCACAGAGTCCACATCTCAAATGGCAACACAGTTCCATTCCTTAGTGTGGACAATGTGATGCCCTTTACCAGTCTGTAGGTGATTTGACCTCCTACCAGTCCTCCGTGTCTATATTTTCACTAATTTCTCTGTTTCCTTGCCTGCAGTTCTCTCACAATGTGTACAGCTTTCAAGCTGATTCATTTCTTCTAATAAGATAAAATGACAAACTGGTTGATGCCGTAAAGATTAAAAAAAAAAAAAGCATGAGTGTGCTACAAAAATTAAAAAAAATAAACATAAAACATGATCTATCATGAAACATGCAGATCTGCAGATAAACAAGAGATGTGGTTTTCTTTAGGTGTATTAATGGTAATGGACTTGAATGTGAACTGTGTGTAGTACCCCTTTACGAACACTACCCAGAATGCTGTTTTGTGCAGTTCAAACTGATTGGTGATACAATCAGAATAGGACTAGCTGTGCTACCCGCTGAAGTCAGGCTGAAATCTAAACAATCAACATAGGCCTTGGTTGCCCATTGGTATAATAATCCAACATGCTGCTTTGGGCATTTTGTGCTGTCTTACCATAGGCTTATGCACTCAATTCCTTACCCTCATGACAACCCCCTTTTTCCTTTTTGGAAAGAGATTTCCATTTACATCATTTCCCCTCTGTATCACTCATCAAACTAATCACTCCTATAGTCAAAATATTTTATCGGGAAAATGCAGTGGTGGTCACTACCGTATTAGCCTGGTTTAGAAACTCTAGCCTAGTCATGGATTCCTAACGTGCACGTTGATTTCCGTATTTTCACTCATCTATTACCCACCACAAGAAGTTATTAGCATTACAGCTGTACATCTTATTCACATGGCTCGAGCGGGTGCAAAAAAAACACTAACAAACCACTGTTGGCAGGCAACAGAATAAGGTGATAAGACTAATTGTCTTACTTTCAAATGCTTACTTGGTATTTTTGGTATCATTTTTAATTTTTCTTTATTCTTCATCTACATATTTGCCTATTTTTACATTTTTCTTCCTAACCTTACCAACTGGACAGACACACAGACACCTATCCTTTTACTGTATTAAATGCTTAGTGGTGACTGAATGAGCGAGTGAGTGAGTGAGCGAGGAGCTGTACATATTTTATCACTTCAGGACAGGTGAATACCTGCCATTGAATTCATTTTTGAGAAAAACAGCATTTTATTCGAACAGCCCATAGAAACTGACAGAGCTGGTGCTGTACAAAGGGTTAAAATGTACAGCAAGTTCAGCCACAATCTCTAAATTTTTTTTTTTTTTTTTAATTCTGTTGTGGTACATAAAACATGAGACATCAGGCAGATCAGCTTGTCTTCTGTCTGTGAAGCCAAAACACCCTTGTTCCTAATTCCTCATCGCTACATTCTATGCATTGTACTTTCTGCATGAGCATTCCTTGGTTGTCAGCTCTCGTGTACAAAGAGCCCACCCTGTGAGTAAGGACAAACTGGTAGCTACTGATGCTGCTATACTATGATTTGATTTGACTTTAAATAATTTTTCACACCAATCTTTGTTCTTTTTGATGTTTCTGGTTCTCATTTGGTGCAGTGGGCTGGTGCCCTGCCTGGGATTTGTTCCTGCCTTGCACTCTGTGTTGGCTGGGATTGGCTCCAGCAGACCCTCGTGACCCTGTAGTTAGGATATAGCAGGCTGGATAATGGATGGTTCTCATTTGGGGTTTTGTGTGGCACAGACTTCAATTCTGATATTTTTTTTTACTTTCAGTTTTGTTTTTTTTAGAGTGAAAATGTCTCCCAGACATTGCTGAGGCATTAGCCGTTGGTGTTATTATTCAGCTCTCATTCTTGGATTTTGAATTTTGGATTTTTGTAGGCTCTAATTGACCTTTTGATTCTTTTTTTGGACTCTCTTCTTGTTTAGGTAACTTGCTCTTTGGATTCTGTTTCTGGGTTGGGCGATTTTTCAAATTACCTCATTTTAAGGCAGCTTTCTGTATTTTTTTTCCTTCAGTCATTAATAAATAAACTTTATTAATAAGAACTCTGCTTTTGCTCAATAGCCCATGGATTTTCATAGTTCCCGTGGTCCATTGTATAGGAAATACTAACTCCGTATGACTTTTTGGGCCAGGCTTACTTTACTACATGCCTTAATAGAAGTTTTAATTCCTATTTTTTTTAACTGAAGCCATTTTGAACTTTATCAACCTCTGATTAGACCACTGGCATGGAGCAGCAAATGTGCTTCTCATAGTTTCTCTAACGTTGAACATCAAGGATGTTCTTATTGTTCTCTGAGGGGCAGTGACAATGAAATTATTTTAATTGACCAGAACATTCATTCTAACAAAGCATGAAGAGCTTTGTAAAACAAAGCAAATTAACACTTGAAAACCTGAAGGGACACCATACAAATGTGCCAAGGCCAAAAACTGAGCAATGCGACTATGAGGTAGTCCTGCTAACCACTTTCACACAGCTGACTAAAAGACAAAACAGTGGACTTCTGAGACAGAATCACACCTTGAACCCAGACTCACCCACTGTGAATAATTTGTGATGGAGTGCCTTGAGTTACTAAAAAACTGATTAATTTCAAACAAAATTAGTATATAAAATCCTTTAGTTTAAAATTGAAACCTCTTTGTTCTTTCTCAAATTTTATTAGACATAACCTGGAAAATCTGCTTAACTTGCCCTCTGCTTTTGTCAGTGGTAGCATGGTTGTCCTGGTATTTCTCTGCATGCACTTGTAAATTTAAAGTTACCTTAAAGAAACATATGTTTACATCACTTCTGGTAATATCTGAAGTTATAGCATGTTAAATGTAAAACACTGAAAAACAAATCAAAACTATCAAAAACAAATCAACAAAGTGTAAAAAAGTTGACTTTTACATTGCACTCTAAATTGCCCATTTACAGTAATGGCAGTGGTTTGGCCAGAGCCGCTGTATGGCCCAGTGATGTCTCTTTAACACCGGGCCCCCTGTAGTTTCCCACAAGCTTGAGAGTGAAGGGCAGCGACAGCAGAGAACACAGAAACAATAAAACTTCCAGAGGATGATGACCAGTATAAAAGGTGTGAGGTGGCAGTATCTATTATACACATTCTGTAGATACAAGCATAAAAATAAGTATACATTATTGTTTCATTTGGCTGGCAAATATAGCATATTCATGAATACACTGAACTGTAAATCTAAAATGTAAAGTTTTTATTCAGCGACTGTATGTGTACACAACAAAAACATGAAATTTATACCCTCACTTGCAGCCACAGATAAAAGAAAAAAGTCAATTTGTTTAAAATAAATTGCAAAATCTTTATCATTTCACCACAATAATTGACAGATAAAATGTAATATTAAAAGAAGAAAAATGGCCAATTCAATCCTCCAGTGGTCCCAGTGTGATACTGGGCAATTAACCAAATCATTTATTTTATGAACAGAGAGAGGACATGTGTTAGAATAACTTGATTTAATATTTTCCCCTAGTACATTTTTGGTTGGGTTTCATTAGGAAATTTGGTTTACCTCAATAAGTCTAGATCAATCTGGCCTAACTGCCAAAACAAACGACTATAAAACACAAGGTTGCCAGTCCAACGTTCAATGTCCATCATTAACTTTATGCAAACCTAAGCAAAACACATTACCTGCCAATACAAATAATCTGGCCATACTTGTAACGTGCCATGACATCGTGTTCATCACACAAAAGGTGTAGATGCAGGTAGCAAGTTCTTTAAACTAGAAGGCTTGCGATGCTTACCAAATCAGTGAAATCTGAACCTGAACTTTACCTGCAGGTCCTCCAGATTTCACAATAAAGAAACAGTTACTCTATACATTTGATTTCTAATATGCTTTTGATAGAAATGTCAACCAATGTACATTTGAAACATTCTACATTTTTAAAGGCTCAGTATTAGATTCAAGAATAAATTAATGGCTATATTCTAACCTGACAGTGAGACTGTTCGAAAATCTTCGGGTTTACTACGCAAAAATGCCAGTAATCCTATTCAGAAACCACGGCAACTCCTTCAAAGAGAATCGCTTAGCGATTTATAAATTCAGTATTCCTTACCCATTTGTTATCTGTGATATTAATTCATTCTATCACATCAAGTCACTAAAGTATCAAGGCAACAAAAAATAAATGTTTAGACAAAAATTCAGTCATGCAGTAAAACGCACAATCTTTTCAGGGCACGGTTTTTTTTTGTTATGCCTCATCATCAGTGCTGTTTGAACAAAGCTAAAAATCTGTTCAACAAGACGGCTGTTGACGTCATTTGGCAATTACAACCAATCACGCAGGAACATGTGCCATATAAACCCGCCCCTTAGATGTTTCGCTTGTGTTGTTGAGATGCGCATGCGAAGGAGATAAAGCTACATAGAATGTTTTGCAAGAACCCGACTTCTCTTTGGAAGTAGATATGCAAAGATACAAAAATAAGAGTCGTAAATATTCCACACAAAACAAAGCAGCATCACCTTTTTGATTAAGGTGCCGTTAAAAAATAAATTGTAACAAGGCTCACGTTTTTGCTCCTAGTCTGTGCATCAGGACGGAACAATTAATAGGCGTCTTTTATTGAATACACCCAGCAGCAGCCCGATTATCTTCTGTCTACGAATCCTCAATTCATTTCACCTCATTACACCCCCAGTTTAATACACTAATGGAATAAGCAGCGCCAATTTCACCCTTAGCACTAGCTGTCAAAAGAAATTGGACTTCTTTTTTTAAACATATTGACAGATGAATCCTACTGTTGAAGTATTTCACAGGACACAAAGCCTTCTCCACATTTGCCTATGAAACATAACCATTGTGCACGATTCATAAATTTTCAACGTGCCTACTTCACGTTCAGGTTCGCACCCGTCTTAAACTCACTGCAGTAGAATTTGGTTTAAGACTAGGCGCACACGATTTTTAAAATACAAATTAGGATAGCAATACCGACATATGCCTGATCGCAATAACGTGTTTTGTCTCCACACTTCACATCACCTACGCGTCAGTAAACGCTCATCTGTTCAGCAACACAAAAAGATGCTGCGTCTCTTCACGGAGTGTCCATCGATCGGGTTAGCATGGTGGCCCATACAGCGCCGTTTAACAAGGTTCAAGCAGCAGTAAGGATCTGCTTTACAAATTCCACTAGTTGTTCAAGTGGGGTGAGGGTTGGAGTTTACACACTTAGAATATTGGACTAGCCTTTGGATGAAATGGATGGAGGAAAACAGGAAAACAAAAGTAAAATATGCTTGCGATCAATAACAATCTTTAATGTTCACGATTTTATTAATGCTTGTTTTCTAGCAAACAGCCTTCAGGCGTCGAAATCCACTCCGATATAAATATAGACAAGGCAGGAATCGTCCCTGGACATGATATTCACCTCACTATAAACAGTCCGAAATGATCGGAAATTTACAAAGAAAAATGAATTTGAGCACTGGAAACCGCTTGCTTAAATATTCTGGGTAAAAACAGCAAAACATTATCTAGTATTGTTTTACTATTTTTGACAAAATAAAAAAAAACATTCGTCAAGCTCCTTCTCCAGAATGTTCTCCAATTGACGCCTTGAGCAATGAGTCACCCCACCCTGGATCTCGCTGTTCTTTTTTTATTAATCTACTGCATGAATTCCATAATTCCTTGAACTCGAACGATTCTTAAGTTCGCCGACACAATGTCTTTGACAAATGGACTTGAAATAAATGTGAATGGACCGGAGCCACGCGAGCTGAGGTATCAAGCCTCACAAAAAGCACCCGCGTAGACAACACAGGCGGACTACCTCTGGTGCTCAGTGTGTCCACAAAGCCGTCAGTCTTTTACTCATATGTAAGTGACAAGAGAAACAACGTGCAGGTCACAGTCGAGCGTATAATGTCCAGCTATTCATCACACCGACATTTTAAAATACATCAGTCGGTCCTTAAACTGCAAACTGGTCTATAAATATACATGCATATTATACTTTACGAATTGATCGTTTTCGAAATTGTGCATGTCTTTATTAGACAGTTGTGGAACTGCACGATGCCCACGCGCATTTCTTTAGACAAGCTGAGTAAATAAACAAACTAATAGCAAACTTTCAAGGGAATTTGATCTGTTTTTGTAAAGTATAGTGCGTGGATGAAATGACAAGAGCGGTTCTCGAAAACGATGTCAACAGAAAACAAAAAAAAAAAAAAAACCCAATAACACACAGGTGCAATATACAGTTGTAAAAACGGTAATACACCGAGTAATACAGTAATACACTGAGTGCCAAAAATCCTTTATGTGATTTTTCATTATAATTATAACAGCATTGTTTGTTAATGCATTTCAACATTTCAGACACTATTGGTTACATTTCTTTTGTTTTTCCAATTAAACCGCAAGCAAGTGACTTGCTGATTACAGGTAAGTCACTGCAAATCAATTCTCGGAAATGGCATGGCAAAGACCTAATATATTTTAGACTTTTCATGACATAATTGTATCATATCTATTCACAGTGATACATTAGCTATAATGATTTCACTTATTCAATAGTTGTCCGCAGGGAGCTGGAGTCTTTCCCAGTAGGAGTCTATTGTAAGGTCATTTACGCACATGAATAAACCTACTCTGGGGTAATTCAATTTGGGGTGTGTGAGGAGAAACGGAGCAATTCAAAGAATGAAAACGTACACACGTCAACAGTCAGCGTGTATAATTGTAATTCGGTTCTACCCACTGCGTCACTGTACCATCTTAGTTTTTATTTGTATGGCAGACATGTGGACGACAAGAGTGCTACAAGTGGAAATGCACCGATTTATGAAGATGAAAAAAACATTTAGAATTTATCCAGGCGATTAACTTTGCATTCTAAAGTTATCGTGTAAATCAATAGCTATAGTCTGGAGTTTATTCACACATTTTAACAATATGTTCTTTGATAAGTACATAACTGGATTTTGTGCGCTCCATGAATTTATATTGGTCTGTCAATATTATTTTAAATATTCAGGCAAGCCATTAATGAATCACTGAATCATGGACGAAACCAGTAGAATACCCTGATTTACACCAGACCAGTTTAGAATGATCAGATAACTTAACCTGACCCAGTCTGGGATGTGAAGGAAGATGGTGATACAAAATAAAGGCATCGCGAATTCGAGTACAATTTGCCACAGAGATGGATCATTTGGCGCTTGACTTTTTGCTAATTATAACTAACATTGTGTGTGGATGTATCCATTATAAAGTGGTAATGTATTACACATACACGTTTTTTTCCTAGTTAACTTGTGAGTTTGCATCGTACTTTCGCAGATCTGGGTATTTAACGTTTGATAGAGGTCTGCCTTTAAGAATAAACGCACTTTGTGACTCGCGCCCATCCGGGTATGGAAAACGGAACTAGCCGCCTCAACTTACCAACTTTTATCGCAATGTAGTAATCAGTAAACAAGTTATAAATAAGGGTGCAATTTGTATTCCGCTCAACTAAGTGATGTGTGTTTTTAACTCGACACACGATGACTAAGTAAGTGGTAAAGCCATTACATTAACTGCGTTTGAACTTTTTATCTCGCTGCGCACGATTGCCTTTGTGGGCCGCGCGGTGCAAGGACTGACACGGCGCAGATTTCCCTGTCCGGACTGATTAATACGACACGTTGCCGCTGCGTCTCTTGCGACAGAGTGCTGACGAGAGCTGTGGAGACGTGACAGGGCGCAGCGAGCCGATCAGTTCTGTTGTACGTACTCGCGCAGTGACTGCCCTAGCATCCGTGGCTATGTAGAACAAAGGAATGCCGCAGCAGCTAACCTAGCACACTGGCTTGCTCCACCCCCGTAAGGAGCCCATCCGACAGTCGGGCCGACGGACGAAAGGTCTGCAGAAACTTTATTCCTCGAAAGCGTTTTCTTCTAAAGCCACGTTTGTAGACCACACCCCAACCCTAGGGAGATATCTTGTTTCGATCAATATTGCTCTTGGGGGTCGTGTTGTCTAACAAATGCGGTGGGCAGATAAGACAGAAGCTGCGCCCCCTTTGTAAACTGGTCTCAGGACGTGCATCAGAATGCGACGCAACAATGTTGCTGTCGCGTCCAATTCCCACTCGGAAACAGACAGAAAGACACGCCGTACATGCTAATTATAACGGCGATCTGTGACACACAAAGGAACACGTTTTCTGTTTTTTTCAGATGCATGGATCAATATATACCGTGGAATAAAAGACGGGACACTCGAATGAGGCTTCTAAATGATAAAAGGCACATTAAACATTTTATAAAATCAACACCACCTTGCATTGCACGTTCACCATTCGAACGTAGTAGTATGCTACTATGAATAATACAACATCCTTAAAACAACCTTGCCAACAACACAATAGAAGGCGGCATACTGCCTTGTGTGAAGTCAGCCCTTTGCTCCAGTTTCCTTCTTTGTGTCAGGATTATAAAATCGCGTAATCAGCCCACCTTCACCCCCCTTCTTTCCAGGCGACTGCCAGCAAATTCTGTGGTTGCATTATGCAACATTTCCAGGAACTATTATGTGATCCGCAATGTGCCCTCTGCGTAACCGTAGATGAGATCGGGAAATGTTTAAAAAAGTTAAATAATCGTGGCTAACTGAAAGACCGAGTCGCCCCCCACACAAGTGACGCGCCCGCTCCTATCTGCTATTCTTAATTACCAGGAGGTTTCTGCCGATTACAAACCGAATGGACAGACTTTGCAATGCCATTGTCAAGAGCACCCACATCCAACCTTCCATGCTTACATGCGCACATTTGTTGTTGCCCCTAGCCAACAGCACTTGCCAAGCTGATCTTATTCTCAAATCGTGGCCGCGGCTTAACATGCTTGATTTTCTGGGTCACTATGTCAGTAACAACAGTGCATGCAGTACAATCGGATGCGCCCATGCCACCCGACCACCCGCTGAGCTTTATAGTCTTGAAGAAAATTACGTTGCAATGCCTAAAAACTACATGTCTCAACAAACTACTGCAGTGTAACTGTTTACCTTAAGGTGACGATTCTCCGTCACAATATGTAACATGCAAATTACAATTACATTTAAAAATAAGGTACATAGAAACACACTCGTAACACCATTTACCTTTACGTCACTGAAGACATACTCAGTAAGTCATTGTGGACAAGGGTTTGTAAGGCCAAAGTGGCAAAAACTTAGTTTCCAAAGGGTAAAAAATCCATATGTATTAAAGTCAAGCAACTGCTCTCTCCAAAGCTTTCTCCTCCTGGAGTCTGTCTGCTCCCCAGATCTGTGTTAGTAGGTCAGTAAAGAAACGCATTGGCAGTCCCAAATAAGTGATATCAGAAGTGACCAATCGGGATACGAGCGCTGTAGTGCTGGGCCAATAACAAAGGAGAAGGGGCGGACGCACAAATTGTGAAAACTGAATCTTGGGCTCTGAGTGCAATATATATAGAAAGGCGCCGTATTGCATAACCAGGCAGTGAGAGAAAAGCCAGGTCTGCGTCTGGAGGAGTCGACGTTTTACGTAATGATCCATCAGCAGGGAGAGACGCGCTTAAGGTCGCCCTGCTTCTTTTATAACCGTTGAACTGCTCTAAAATTCCACCTATGCTTTAGCTACGCGATCCAAGTCGGAGACAAAGGGGTATTTCTAGACAATCAGCAAACTTGTATAGCATTAAGTCGAAAATGACTGCGTTATTCCAGTGTTTTGATTATTATGTCTGTTACAAATTTATACAGAAAATATATGAGATAGTCACATTTACCCATATTTCGTACTAAAAATATATTTCGTTTGAGAATTTTCCACCTTCTTTTATCAGTAGCGCCGCATCTGGTAACGTGCGCACAGTTTAGGAGGAAAACGAAAGTCGAATCACATTATGATACTGGCAAAAATAAATACGCAAAATAACGAAGCAAGAAATGCCTTATTTAACCCTGGTAACAATCCAGCAATAATCGTTTTAAATAGCAACAAACGCAAGCGCTATCTCACAGCTGCGTACGCAGTAAACAAGATTACAACACAGTATCAAAATGACAAACGCCTGCGTAGAATAACATTAGTGTGACATACGTAAGAACAAGAGTGCTGGAGAAGCCTGAAAAGTACCTAACGTACTGAGCAGTGATCACAGTGCACTGCAGTAGCGAACTGTGAAATCATATTAAAAACGGAAACGCTTTATACAGTACATCATTTTAGAGATAATTTAATTTTAAAGCGTTACTGCTGAATGAGGGAAATGGAGTGTTTTTACTTTAGGTTTAAATGATGCAATTAACAGACCTGCCGAGAGTAGGTGCTTCAAAATATTCACCGGGTGTTGTATAGCAAGGCTTTAAGAACATGAAGTGGCCAGAGTTAAGAAGGCCTTCGTTGTGTCATTGGTGGAAGATGTTCAATCGATACAAACAACGCAGGTTGCATGACAGGGACGCTGTACATGTTGTTTAATTTCATATATTTGCACAGGTCTTTTACACAAAATGAAGTAAATTGTACAATTACACTGTGCACATATAAAACTGCCCCATCCCTCTAAAGCATCAGCTAAATAAATGTGACTGATTCATATGTGGTTTGTGTAGTTGCTTCACAATCCAAAGTTCTGATTTTCAACCGAGGGCCAGCTCTACCATTAAGGCAAACCAGGCAGTCGCCAACACTCTTAAAATAAAGGCGCCAGAGGCGTTCTTCAGAATGCTACAGAGGAGCTATTTTTGGTTCCTAAAAGACCCATCCATATGAAGATTCCAGAAAGAACCTTTATTTATTTAGATGTATAACAGGCTCTATATAGTAAATAGCCATGAATAGACATGGCACCCATTCATGGGCATCAACGTTTAGGGGAACAAAAACATAGGCTACAATATAGATAAATAATCTAACAATAACAAGAACATCCATTATGATGATGAAAATAATAACAATCAGTCTGGCACATCTTAGGGCACATACATGCAGCAAAATAAAATTAAATGATCAAAACAGCAGCAGGATTGCAGCTTTTGAATGCATTTAATTCAAACTATAATCATTTACTGAATGGGCTTATATTAAAACTTCATAAAACTTTTTAAATCATCCTCCATTGTTCATCACCATCTATGACATCTGGTCCTGGCATGCTAAAAGGTTTTCTATTGTTTGTCTCTCACTTAAAATACTCTGAGGCTGTGTATTCGTTGAATTGTTATTTAACTTTATTTGCATGGACCAGTGAGGATGCAGTAAATAGGAATCATGGGTAAATGTTTAAAGATAATGATTATACATTACTTCAATTTCATTGAATTTTGTGATGGTATTTACCTTGTCAATTTATTGCAGTAACCTAAATGAAGTGTATATGTTTATAGGGTGCTACCTTAGTAAGATTATAAATAGATTGTCACCATCATTAAAATGTACCTGTTAAGCTGGTGGTTTGAATATAGTGCTACAAAGTGCAGTTACAGTTTAAGTGGTAGTTTGGGTATATAATACAAATGTGTTTATTTCAGACAAACATTAAATGCAAAAATAAATAAATAAAGCCTGCTAATTCAGCCCAATTCCTAATGTGTTTTCTGAAAAGGCATCTCTCTAGCACATATCTTGTTGAGACAGTCTTGTAAACAGACATTTCCGTAAGAAATCAGACATCCCCCCTCATTATTCTCAAATTATCAATCCACATTTTTGTATCCAAACCCTCCATATTTTGCTCTTTCCAATCCTGGCTCCTCTCTCATGTCTTCAGGTTTCTATGTACAAGTCTGAGAGTGATACAGTAATTCCACTTAAAGCAAAGGCCGTGGCAGGTCGATATTTACAGCTTCTCCAGGAAACTAAAAATGATAGACTGCCCTGTTTGGACCCCCACTTATTAGCTGTCTGTATACAGTTTGCACATTTTCTCTGTGTGACCTTGTTGATTTACCTTTCACATCCCAAAAAAGTATTTAGAGATCTTAACATTGGCCCCATATGAGAGGGTGTACATGTATATGCCATATGAAGCACTGCCACCATGTCCAGAATCTCTTGCCTTGTGTACAGTGCTTCTGGATTGACATACAGCCTGGCCTCGCAACCCTGAGCTAGATGAAGTTGGTTTGCAATGTTGATTTATACCGGACCATCATGAATAACTCTTCTGGTAAATGAAGATAATGTTGTCTATATGTTTTACATGTCTATTGTGTGTTGGAATTTTCTTTGTCAATCACCACAATGTCCCAAACAGAGAAATCAACATTTATAGGGACAGTTGTGACAAGATGACAAAATGGCACAGGTTAGGATTAATGCCTCACAGAGACCTGGTTTTCTTTACTAAAGGGCCAGCCTCTATGTTCTAGCTGCCACATTTTCCTTATGTTTATTTAGTTAATTTCCATGAGCTCCACATCCTTGTTCCCTCCCACATCTCTTAAATGTGCGTTTTAGGTTAACTGGCAGCTCTGATTGGACCAGCATTCCATGTAGGATTGGTTTTCACTTTAGATGCTGTCAGAATCAGAACAGAAGAACATAAGGCTGTTTGACATACAAGAGGAAACAATTTGTTTCATAAAGTTAATTTGGTACGCTAATGGCTAAGATGTCCTGATGTCTCATCCCAGTTTATATTCGGCTCCCATGCACCTGAGGTTGATTGGCTATGCTAAACTGAAAAAGTACTCTATGGGTGCATATGCGAGGGAGTTGTTTGAAGCCATCAAAGTGTGCGTCATACTTTATAGCCATTGTCCTGTGTACATTTTGTTTAGTTGCTTTATGTCACTAATACAATGAATTCATTTTTGCATTTACCTTCAGTAATGCAAGCAAACTTGGCACAGATAACAAACGATATAGGTAATGCGTACATGTAATAGATTCCGTAACATACTTTTAACAAAACTGAAACATAAATGATTCAGTGCACTAACTCAGAAAATGTATGCTGTTCAGCTGGCCACTAATCCATCCATCCATTACCCATCCATCCATTATTCATCCCGCTATATCCTAACTACAGGGTCACAGGGTTCTGCTGGAGCCAATCCCAGCCAACACAGGACGCAAGGCAGGAAACAAACCCCAGGCGCACGCACACACACACACCAAGCACACACTAGGGACAATTTAGAATTGCCAATGCACCTAACCTGCATGTCTTTGGACTGTGGGAGGAAACCCACGCAGACACGGGGAGGACATGCAAACTCCACGCAGAGAGGACCCAACAACAACAGCAACATTTATTTCTATAGCACATTTTCATACAAACAGTAGCTCAAAGTGCTTTACATATTAAAGAATAGAAAAATGAAAGACACAATTATAAAACAAAATAAATCAACATTAACATCGAATAAGAGTAAGGTTCAATGGCCAGGGGGGACAGAAAAAACAAAAAAACTCCAGACGGCTGGAGAAAAAATAAATTCTGTAGGGATTCCAGACCATGAGACCGCCCAGTCCCCTCTGGGTATTCTACCTAACATAAATGAAACAGTCCTCTTTGGATTTAAGGTTCTCACGGAAGAGCTTGATGATGATGATGGTCACGTAGACTTCTGCCTTTAAATCCATCCATCGTTGTTGGAGCATCTTGATGCTCTGAGTAGGTGGAGGTGGCGTAGGCCACCACCACAAAGAAACCGGAAAAAGAAACAGAAGAGAAAGTAGGGGTCAGTACGGATTTTAGAGCCACCATGAATAGTTATTATAAGGAAATTGAACATATAGAGTATCAGGATTAAGTTAAAGTGAAATTATGAAAAGGCCATGTTAAAGTAATGTGTTTTCAACAGTGTTTTAAAATGCTCCACTGTATTTGCCTGGCGAATTCCTATTGGCAGGCTATTCCAGATTTTAGGTGCATAGCAGCAGAAGGCCGCCTCACCACCACTTTTAAGTTTTGTTCTTGGAATTCTAAGCAGACACTCATTTGAGGATCTGAGGTTACGATTTGGAATATAAGGTGTCAGACACTCCGATATATAAGATGGGGCGAGATTATTTAAGGCTTTATAAACCATAAGCAGAATTTTAAAGTCAATCCTGAATGACACAGGTAACCAGTGAAGTGACATCAAAACTGGAGAGATGTGTTCGGATTTTCTTTTCTTAGTTAGAATTCTAGCAGCTGCATTCTGCACTCGTTGCAAATGATTTATGTCTTTTTTGGGTAGTCCTGAGAGGAGTGCGTTACAGTAATCTAGTCTACTGAAAACAAACACGTGAACTAATTTCTCAGCATCTTTCAGTGATATAAGAGGTCTAACTTAAGTTATGTTTCTTAAGTGAAAAAATGCTGTCCTAGTGGTCTGATGAATATGCGACCCCTGACCTTTAATACTTGTCAGAAAAGGCCCAGGAGCGGAGCACAGGCTCACATGTGACAATCTCTATTAAATCAAGTTATCTAAATGGTGAGTCCAAAGGCAGCCAGCTGTATCTGTAGTAAAGATCTACATATTACACACATTATTTGTACAAGAAATTACACCCCAGTTTTATGCCAGTTTCCAAGAAGCGGCTGAGACAGGCAGTGCCAGACACACTGCAGCTGGGCTGATTCCTGGGAAGGACCAGTGAATGTTCTGTATCAGTGCTGTACATTAAGCCATCCCTCCTCCTCATACATAAAATAAAAATGGCCACTGGCTCGAACGGAGTGCTCAGGGTGAATCTTACCCACTCACAGACTTTCTTTGCATGCCTAAAATCCCAAAGACACACTTCACCTAACTTTATACAATGGAATATTTCTCTCTATTCCAATGTTCACAGTGACTCTTTGTTTGTTAGGCGTTGAGGCTCAGATACTCCTGGTTAGGTCGACACATTTGCCAACGTGGTTTTCTAAGCAAGCCAAGGTCATTGTTTCAGAGACTGCAGAGCAGTGCCCACGTTTTAGTCATCAAAAGACAACAAATAGTATACAAAACAAAACATGAAATAATCCTAAGCATGTACCACCACCATTGCATGTTTAGAGCCATTCGTTTTATATAACTTTGTATGTATTGGGATAAAGCAGGTTGGGTGGAATTTTCGTTGTATTTTGGCCTTTTTTTCTTTATATATAATGTAAGTTGGTACATATTGTTACTTGCTCTGTGTATAATGATAACTGATTTATCAAAGGAGGATATATTTTATTTATGACAACAAAGTGACAGACACATAGCTGCTCTTCTGGAAACAAACTCTGTCAAAATCTGTCAGCCTCTTTCCACTGAGGGCTAAAAGTGGCAATTATATTTAAAATTTCAATAAGAAATAAGAGATGATTCTGGTACACCCCACTATACTGCTATGTAAAAACTAACAAACTGTGACAATAAAACATTGTTGGGAAGCTTTTCAGGATTCCTAGGCTGGCCCCCTCACAACACGTTATCTGGTTGAGGAATAGAGAAATAAGAAGAAAAAGAAATAAGGAAATAAAAAAAAAACAATACTTACAGAGGTTCCTTTCTTGGGGTCTGCTAGGTGATTTACACCTGGTGCCTGAACATGGCTTTTAGACATGCCCACCACTTGCAGTTGCAGAACAATTCAACCTACTTTGCTGTTGTAACACTTTCATTTTTTTGTCTTTTGTTATCATGTATATGTTATGTATTTCTGAAACTTTTACTTCTTTTGTTAGACTTTGCCATTGTCATAGCCGTTAATGCTTTTGACTTTTCTCCTTGTATATGATTTGCTAAATAAAATAACCAGAAAAATGCAAAGAAAACAATGCTGACACGAAAGTCTCCACTCCATAAATTCCAATGACACACTAATGGGACCATCTCCTCAACATTAGCAATGGAATGTTGGTCCCACTTCTTGGTATGCCATCCATAAAACACAAGCAATAGATTCAAACTTCATTAATAGTACATAAACAACAAATAAATATAATATTAACATTATTAAGAAAAATACATTATAACAAAAACACATGAAAATTAACAATTAAAAAACAACAAAATAGCAATAAAATAGAAAATAAAGATAATGAGGGATGTGTACTGAATAGAAATAAATTAAATTGAGCTACATGATATCTTTTAGGAATGGTATGATGGATTCAGGGTTAGTGCTGCTGCCTGGGAGTTCTGTGTACTGAATGGATGAGCTCACTATATGTAGGCTGCACTTTCTCTAACTGTCTTTGTGGGTTTTTACCCCATTATCTGCAAGTTTGGTTATTAGACAAGATAGATAGATTAGATAGATAGATAGATAGATAGATAGATAGATAGATAGATAGATAGATAGATAGATAGATAGATAGATAGATAGATAGATAGATATGAAAAGACACTATATGATAGATAGATAGATAGATAGATAGATAGATAGATAGATAGATAGATAGATAGAAATACAACAGAAACCACTATATAATAGATAGATAGATAGATAGATAGATAGATAGATAGATAGATAGATAGATAGATAGATAGATAGATAGATAGATAGATAGATAGAAATACAACAGAAACCACTTTATTGATTCCTGAGGGGAAATTTGTATCTAACTAAATCCGTACAGTTAATAAAATAACAATGACAATTCAATATCCCCAAATTGCTGTACATTAATCATTTAACTTTTATATCAGTGACTCCATAATTACTGAATTAATTTGTTTGAGTCTAAGATGAAACCTCCATGAACAAAGAATTTAACAGGGCTTCTCCTTCCACAAGATTGTGTTACACAGCCTCCTGAAGGTTTTCTCAGTCCCATGGTTAACTCACACAGGTGATTCAAAATTGTGGTGACAGTCAAAGACGGGCGCAGAGTGTTCTTGACTAACAGAGGTGGAAAAAAAGTTTTGCCCCTGTGCATGTTTGCTTAACTGTCCTCTGCATTTATCACTAGAGACATCTGCACAAATGAAAAGGTCATGCAGAGTACTCATTCTTAAGGATGAAACAAGAAACTGTAAAATGTTAATTCTGAATTAAACAGTTTAAGATAAGGATGGAAAGAACTTGTGGACAAGTGCCGTATAGTTTTTTGGCACTCACAGCCACAAGAAAAACATTCAAGCCAAGTATGTGCTTGCGAGCAAATGAACTGTTATTTTTAAAACAGAGCATGTGTGATTTTCACATTAATTTATTTACAAGCAGCTAGACCATCTTCTCTGTGTTTTCTTCCTGACTTTTTTAGTTTTCACATTAATTCTTGAACCATGATGCTCTTCTGTCCCAGGACATGTTTATGTCTCGACTGTTTATTACATTAACATTTATTTATCTAGTTGATATTGTTATTGAATTCTTTTTACAATATATGCGAGTAAAAAAACTGCACATTGCTGGCATGAGCTTCATCTCTTTAGTGAATTGTGTTGCCAGCCAACAACAGATTGTTTATGAGAAAAAGTTAAAAAGTATTTGCAATTTATTTATAAACATGAAAACAAACAAAACATAGTAGTAGCATTCCCACAATACAGTATAGTGAAGTTTGCTTGAAAATCATTTTTTCGAAACAATCTCCTTAATTATTTCCGCACTTAGTCCCACAGTCACCTACCTGTTTGCCAGGACTACATCGCAGGGAAGGTCAATACTGTCAGCAGTAGTAACTGCGGATGGACAACTTGATTGTTCTTCATCTTCAATTCTTATATGCATTCACACATACTTTGCTGAGGCAAAATATTGTTTCCATAGTGTGCTGAAAGTTGATGATGAATCTGCACTCTTCATACACTTCAGGCTACAAAACACAGATAACAGCACAATGTTCGTCTTTGGCATAAATGTAAAGGAGAATGGCTGTGTTAAAAATGACAGAACACATCAACAATTCCTGGTTACAGTAACTTAGACAAACATAACTCACACTTACATGGACAACAAATGGAATTAAAAAGTGTGAGGCACATGTCTGGGATCGTCCTGGAGGGGCATGGTCCATTTAGGGCACATTTATTATATTATTTTTATAAAAGACCAATTCAGATTCACCAGTCATCCCCCTTAGCTGTGGTTGGAAGGCCAAACTACCTAGGAAAGCACAAAATGGACATGGGGAGGACATACAGACTTCATCCACACAGTGAACAGGCTGAGATTTGAACTAATTCTGTTGGAAATGTGAGACAGTAACCACTGTAATTCCAGGCCCACCATGATAAAGTTTGCACCTGTCTTCTGGTCTGCTTATCTAGTTCATTGGTACTTGGGCCAAAATCAGGCACCACCCTTACCAGTGCCTAGTGCTTTGTACGGTACAATCTCAAATACATCCACACATGGCCTGTTGAGTTTAATGTTTTTGGATGTTTGGAAAAACATGGTAAAAAGGTAGTAAATGGTAATAAAGTGGCATCTAGATTGTGGCTCCACAGATATACGTAAGATCATAAGAAATCTGACAAACGAGAGGAGAACGTTCAGTCCATCAAGCCTATTCATTTAGCTAATAGCTAAGCTGTCCCAATATGTCATACAGATTCTTCTTAAAGCTTGTCAAGGTTTCTGCTTCAAATACATGTCTCAGTAGTTTGTTCCAGATTCCCACAACTCTTTGAGTAAAGAAGGGCTTTGCAGCTTCAATCCTAACCACTTGACCACCCCGTAACGAATCAACAATAAAAAATAGCCATTTTGTGAGCCCAGGTGGAAGTGGTAAGATGGAGCTCACCATTCTCAGCCAGACTGAAGACTCTGCTGATCTCTTTGGTGTAACTGTCGTCCTTTTATCTAAGGGTCCGTGATGCCTGCTACTCAATATACAATGTTAATTTGCTCTGCTACCTTAAACGTTACACTCACACGTTTCAGTTTATTGTATTCTTTTACTTTACATCCTCTTCTATAGTTTTGCGCTCATCTGTTTTGCTCCTTTTGTTACCTTGTTCGTCATTATTGCCATTGGGCTCATTTTGTAATTTCATACCACTGCTATCCTGGATTTGCGGAGCTCCTTTTGACACTTGGTATGTAAAATCTGTCAGGTGTCCCCTCAAGGGCTTCATGCTGTCAACCAGTGGTGTGCTTCTTACATTAAGTATGGGCACTTTTGTCCCTAACTTTGTACTGTTGAGTTGGTAAATTGTATAGTTTGTTGCAATCTTGTTAGTAATGGAAAGCTCATTATGATGCTGAAAAAGTAAATGGCACTACTTTAAATAAAAAGCAAAACAGGAAACATTCCTGGATTGATGGCAGCTCCATCACAAGACTCATTGACACACATCCACACTGAGTCAATTATGCCCTGTCTATAAACCTAAAATGCACATATTTGGGATGTCGATGGAGAATACTTTAAGAAGATGATCTTTCCAAAAGAAAGATCGAAGTGAGTTTGAGGGTTGGATCCATGCTTAATTACGCCAGAATCTGAAGTCATTCATTCCAGACTACTCATGCACCAAGCTTGCCAGGTGTTTTTCAACTCTAATGGTTTGCCTGGTGAACAAGAGTCCTGCTGACAGGAAAGGTAGAAAAGGACAGGTATAGGGCAGTATCCAGGTTATCATGTCACCGCAGAAATAAGGACACCATTTGGAGAGAGTAAGTCCCCTGTGTGTTAGATACTCCAGAACAGCAACAGTTTGTAATGGACAGTCCAGTGAAGAAGAGACTAGCAAACAGAATAAGAACATAGTGGACAGGAACCATGCTTGCCAGGGCTTCACAAGGAGAGATGCTCCTGCAAACAGTGGCAATGTTATCATGCCATCAGAGAAACAACAGTACCAGTAGGGGGCAGTAAACCTCAGACGAGCAATATGCTGTGGCACATACAGTGGGTACGGAAAGTATTCAGACCGCCTTCAATTTTTCACTTTTTGTTATATTGCAGCCATTTGCTAAAATCATTTAAATTAATTTTTTCCCTCATTAATGTACACACAGCACCCCATATTGACAGACAAAAAAAATTTTTGAAATTGTTGCAGATTTATTAAAAAAGAAAAACTGAAATATCACATGGTCCTAAGTATTCAGACCCTTTGCTGTGACACTCATATATTTAACTCCGGTGCTTTCCATTTCTTCTGATCATCCTTGAGATCACCTTCATTTCAGTCCAGCTGTGTTTGATTATACTGATTGGACTTGATTAGGAAAGCCACACACCTGTCTATATAAGACCTTACAGCTCACAATGCATGTCAGAGCAAATGAGAATCATGAGGTCAAAGGAACTGCCTGAAGAGCTCAGAGACAGAATTGTGGCAAGGCACAGATCTGGCCAAGGTTACAAAAAAATTTCTGCTGCACTTAAGGTTCCCAAGAGCACAGTGGCCTCCATAATCCTTAAATGGAAGACGTTTGGGACGACCAGAACCCTTCCTAGAGCTGGCCGTCCGGCCAAGTTGAGCTACCGGGGGAGAAGAGCCTTGGTGAGAGAGGTAAAGAAGAACCCAAAGATCACTTTGGCTGAGCTCCAGAGATGCAGTCAGGAGATGGGAGAAAGTTGTAGAAAGTCAACCATCACTGCAGCCCTCCACCAGTCAGGGCTTTATGGCAGAGTGGCCTGTCGGAAGCCTCTCCTCAGTGCAAGACACATGACAGCCCGCATGGAGTTTGCTAAAAGACACCTGAAGGACTCTGAGATGGTGAGAAATAAGATTCTCTGGTCTGATGAGACCAAGATAGAACTTTTTGGCCTTAATTCTAAGCGGTATGTGTGGAGACAACCAGGCACTGCTCATCACTTGTCCAATACAGTCCCCACAGTGAAGCATGGCGGTGGCAGCATCATGCTGTGGTGGTGTTTTTCAGCTGCAGGGACAGGACGACTGGTTGCAATCGAGGGAAAGATGAATGCTGCCAAGTACAGGGATATCCTGGACAAAAACCTTCTCCAGAGTGCTAAGGACCTCAGACTGGGCCGAAGGTTTACCTTCCAACAAGACAATGACCCTAAGCACACAGCTAAAATAACGAAGGAGTGGCTTCACAACAACTCTGTGACTGTTCTTGAATGGCCCAGCCAGAGCCCTGACTTAAACCCAATTGAGCATCTCTGGAGAGACCTAAAAATGGCTGTTCACCAAGTTTACCATCCAACCTGACAGAACTGGAGAGGATCTGCAAGGAGGAATGGCAGAGGATCCCCAAATCCAGGTGTGAAAAACTTGTTGCATCTTTCCCAAGAAGACTCATGGCTGTATTAGCTCAAAAGGGTGCTTCTACTAAATACTGAGCAAAGGGTCTGAATACTTAGGACCATGTGATATTTCAGTTTTTCTTTTTTAATAAATCTGCAACAATTTCAAAAATTCTTTTTTTGTCTGTCAATATGGGGTGCTGTGTGTACATTAATGAGGAAAAAATTAATTTAAATGATTTTAGCAAATGGCTGCAATATAACAAAGAGTGAAAAATTGAAGGGGGTCTGAATACTTTCCATACCCACGTATATAGAGGGAAAGTGGCAGCCAGAATCACATATGGCTCAGATGACCATGGAGTTTGGAGAACCCCTAACTATCATTTACAGAGAGTGAGAAAGGGGCAAGGAGGAAAGGCAAGATATTAAAATATCATTTGGCTAATAGAGGGCACAGAGTACCAGTCAGGGAGCATGTTGCCCCTTGAAACAACCTGGAACACCTGCCCTTAAAATGCAATATGCGATTCAAGGGTCCATGGACAACAGCAACTGTTAAGAGGGGACTCTAAGCTGGTGGTCCTACAGCAAAAAAGGAATGAAAAACACTGACTCTGCAATGGGGTTTTAAGCTGCTTCATGACCAGGGCTGGGGTGTGAGTTGGAATGAATGCTGTCTAGACCTCAAAAAGAGAAATCCATGCTTAGTGATAGTAGTAAGGTGGGCAAGTTGACAAAATATCCCACCACCTAAACAGGGGTCCAACAGAGGGGAAGGCTGTAATTTAACTGTGTTGTACTCTTTAGTTATTACTTTCTTTCTCTCTTTGCATTGATTTTATTTAAATAAACATAGGTTTTTGTCGTTAACCTTGGGAAAGTGATGCTACAAGAACGCCCTCTTGTGTCCAATGTCATGTCTTTTTATGTGCTACTGTCTGTAAAAAGCACCTATCAATCCAAAGTTACACTGCCACACCACACCTTATTATTAATCGTTAAGTTCTGTCCTGTTCTCAGATACGCAAACATTTCATCCCAGAGTTTTGAACAAGCAAATAAGGACATTAAATCTAATTGTTGCACCCCACACAGATGGGGTAGAACTTTTGTGCCATTAGAACATTATAACAATTGTGACAAGAACAAGCTATTCAGCCCAACAAGCTCACCAATCCTATTGTCCTAGATTCTCCAAAACAATATCAAGTCAACATATGAAAGTCCCTAAAATCCTACTCTCCATCACACTACTTAGCAATGTATTCCATGTGTATATGGTTCTTTGAGGGGAAAAAAAACTTTCACATTTGAGCAAATTTTTCCCTAAACAAGTTACCAACTGTGTCCCCAAGTTCTGGATGAAGTTTTTTTTTTAAGTAACACCTGGGATCCATTGTACTAATTCACTTCCTGTTTTTAAACACTTCAATCAAGTCACCTCTTAATCTCCATTTGTTTAAACTGAAGGTTTCAACTCTCTTTCATCTCTCCTTATACCTAATACCCCTTAGTCATGTTTCTATGTTGTACCTTATACATCATTTTAAGTCTGGCCATGTTCAAAAAATGAGTATAATCTTGTTTTACTACACATGATTAAGGTGCACCTGAGTTTTCAGCTTATTGGAGCTCGATAGCCTTGTAAGACAATCTTTTGGCTGCTGTATCCACCAGTCATGGGCACCACAGACATTGTGAGAATTCAGCTATTAATGGTGGAAAGTGAAGCATTTTACAAGAGAAACTTTTGCTTATCTGTTTTCAATGTCATAATTCATGTCAGTATTAAAACCAGCTAAGCACCTTTGACTTAGTGACTCTTACTCCATGGGTATTCATCTCTATTTTCTCTACTGATTTTTTTCTAACTGACATTAAAAGAAACCAGATAAAGTTTCAGGCGCAGGTGTCAGTAACCATGATGGAGCTGCACCTATGCTAGTCCTGGTGTTCTGCCATCTTCTTTAGTAATCCTGAGACTAAAGAGCACATTGAACATGCAGCAAAGTTGACATAGTGTAGTTCTATGACCCTGAAGTACTCATGGGAGATAACAGTTGCAGGATCTGCTACAGAATCAAAACATGCTGAACATAATGGAGTCAAAACATGTTACAAATGAACAAAATTAAACCATTTTGGCTGTAATGTGAAATTTTAGTTGCATTATTAATAAGAAATCACTGCCACTTTCCAAGACAAGGGTTTCCTTAACCAGTTTCAGAGGTAACTCAAGTCAGAATGGTAAAATAATGAAGCAGAAAAGACCAGAGTGTCAGCCTACTGTCCATTGTACATAAGGAAATGACCTTTAGTGTCCATTATTAATGGCTCAGATCCAGTGTAATTGTAACAAGCTAGACGAGGGTTGTGCTGTGCTCACTGCTCCCACTACCTAAACTTGAACCCCAGCGTCTGTGTGGCATTGGCATTTTCTCCTTGAATCTCCCTCAGTCTCCATCTACGTTCCAAAGAGCATGGAGTGTGTAAGTAGTGTCTTTAAATTAGCCCTAGTACGAATGTGTGAATGTGTTTTGTGAAGGCCTAGAGTTGATTTTTTCTTGTACTCAAACCTGTCAGCATAGACTCCACAACCCTGTATTGATACGACTGTATTGGGGAAGTGAACAAACTGGAAGAAAATTGTACTGAAATGTGCCGATTCTGTTTCCCAAGAGGTGTAAGTCACTAAATAATATCACGTTGTGCATGTTAGGTTAATTTTGGACTAGACAGCTTCAAACGGACATGAGCATGAATTGAGCGGTAGAGTACTGACATTGTCTTCAAGGGTAGTCAATTAACAGGCATAAGCTGGCGTAGAAATCAAGAGAAACAATGCATGCAAACAAAAAACAAACTAAAAAAAAAATCAGAATCTAGTCATAAACAAACAAAATTCTAATTGTTCTTTAGTTTTTTTTAAAGTGTTTTAGAGTTGTCTGGTGCAATATCTTTTGTTTGCTATTATTCAAATATTGGGCATCGTGTCAAGCATGCCACCACCTCTAATAGCAGCCACACAATGACATCACATGCCAAACAAGTGACTAGGAACAATATGGCAGTACATACTGATGACTAGTGGTGGCGCCCTGATATCACACACTGTACATTTGATCAGCAATAGGCATTCTGGCAATAGTATGGTGGTGCCCACTGACAACCAAGGGCAGTGCAACGATGTCATGAAAACAGCAATAAAAATTTGTAGCAATTTAAATAAATGCATTGTCACAGTTCACTGCTTCTCCTCCTCCCCTTGACATCAGTTATAAGAGCACAGGGGTATAATCTGGGGGAACCACCAAGGAGCTCTCGATGTCTCAAAGCTTGTTCTTCACTTTTAACAGGTGAAGACTAGCGGCTGGTCCAAGGAGGACCAACTCCACTTGCTGACCCACCAGGAAAGGCAGATAGGAGAGGGAGAGATGCAACCTCTTTTCTGTCATATTTACTAAACATATACAAATAAAGAAGAGGAATAGAAGTCTTGAGTTCACTTCACCCCCAGAGAGACAGAGGAACAGACCTCCGCCCTGCCTAGGATGTGTTTATTCTTTAAAAGAAGGCTGCATACCTCTCATAAAAGAAGCTGGGAGTCCAGAAAGGAGTCAAGGGACTAATAACGGTTCCAAAATTAGGGAAAGGAAACAGAGTACTTTATAAAGACACTTTTTAAAAAGCAGTCTGTGCTGCTGGCAAAGTACATAAAAAAGAGCCATAAGCTAGTAGACTATTAAAAAGTATGTGCCACTTTTTGAACCAATCGGTTCTTTACCTCATCATCCGAGTGCCAACTTTTATATATCCATCCATTATCCAACCCGCTATATCCCAACTACAGGGTCATGGGGGTCCGCTGGAGCCAATCACTGCCAACACAGGGCGCAAGGCAGGAAATAAACCCTGGGCTGGGCGCTAACCCACCACAGATATATATACAGCGAGAGAGTTAAAAATTAAATAAGAGGAAGCACCACAAATATTAATAAGTTCCGGAGTGTATGCAGTAAAGCAGGGTGTGTCTTGCATTTTGCAGCTGTTCAGTTATTCTCTACCTGAACACCACATTCTGAACCTTGAGAATAAAGCTGCTATGACAGGCCCTTTGGGACCCTGAAATAGGGGTAACATTTTATTAGGTATTCCTTTTTAAACTATATCATTTAAATATAGATTGACTCTCCTATCAGTCTTGTAGAGTATTATAGAAAATGGAGAACAATTAATAGAAGTGAAGGATCAATACAAAAATAATTTCCATATCCACTTGAAGGGTTAATCATGTGAATTAAAAGAAGGCATGGGAACTCTCACTGTTTTATGTAGAATATCCACTACATTTGATTCATATTCATCTTTGTAAAATTTTCACATTCAGTTTTAGAACATTCTGGAAAACAATGACAAGTATCTTGGCTTATGAGTTTTCTAACCATTTCATTATTTCTCCAAAAATGTTTTGTCACTACAGCACTGAATGGGCTGGGCAGGTTTAGGAAATGCATGGACGGATGCACACATGAGAACTATTAAGACAGCTGTTGTGTCAGCTGTTTCAAATTTGACCAAAATTGTCAGACTATACATAATTTGAAACACATCCCAGTACATAATTAGATATAATCTGTTTCTGTCTGAAATGAGTAACCCGTTTCATAAATATTGTGTTCCCATTTCCTCTTCAACCAATGAAATTTATTTGACCTAACCCACATTTTGGAGGAATGAACACTACTCAGTTTCACAGCAGGCGCAATGCAGCGTGCCACATCCCTTGTTTATGACCTGAACAATATTTGCTGAACATCCAGGAAGTGGTAATGCTCATCAGGTAAAGCACAAGAGAGCCTCAAGTACTCTGTGGCATGTAATAAGCTAAATATGGTCATCATCATTCATTTAGGCATCTCCTCTTCTGCTGGCTCTCCTTTAAAATGGTGATTATCTGCCCAAGTCTGACAAGCTAACAAACCAGCGCCAACTTCCAATGTGCTCTAAGGACAAGTTAGTTTTCAGATCATGAAAAGGCACAAATGGCATTAGGCATGTTCCAGTGAGTATGCACTGTAACAACATGGCATCATGTTGAGGGCTGTTTCCTGCTTTGCACTCAGCGCTCCTCTGTTCCTGAATTGGATAAGCTGGAGATAAAAGAATTGAACGAATGGATGACACTTGGGGAAATGCTTTTGGAAGATTGTTCAGTGTAAAGAGAATTGGAAAGGCTGATTGATAAAACACAGACAGGTTTAGTTGTACAAAGGACTAAGGTCTGAGGAAAATGCTGATAGTACCAAGTTTGGTGCCCTAGGATTTTTGCCTAAATTCTCCAAAATTTACAGAGAGTGGAGCTGTAAACATGAAACACTCAGTGAGCTTCAGTTATTGAATGAGGATAAAAACACCTTGACAACTAGAGAGGTTAGAGGAAAATGGACAGATGTGTTCAGTCCAACAGAAAGGCCACAAAGAGTCAAGTAAATGGTTAGCAGAAAGACATCTCTAAATGCAGAATGCACTGGACTGGGCTACAGCAACAGAACACCACAACAGCTTCCAGCCATGTCAGGTAAGAACAGAATATGAGACTTGTTAAGGACACTTTATAGTGCCCAGAGATTACTGTGAACACTGAAAAATACTGGAAGATAATAACAAGGAGAAAAGACATGATCAGTCATCTGCAAAAGTGAACTGAACTGAAAAGTAGAACAGGAAAACTTGGGAGTCAAAGACACGGTGACAGTCAAAACAAAACTAAAATCCTTTCACTAGGGCCTACATGGGAAATAAACTAACTGATGTTAAATATTTTCTTGAATTTTTCCACAGTGGGGTAACGAACTCCACCATGTTAATACAAGAAGATCGGTTACATCATTGGCACAACAATCAAGGTCTTGTGATTTGTAAGTGGCGTTGCACCAATAAAGAAATCATAAAAATCAACTTTAAAAATTCAAAGCCAAACATCCATTATCCAACCTGCTATATCCTAACTACAGGGTCACGAGGGTCTGCTGGAGCCAATCCCAGCCAACACAGGGTGCAAGGAAGGAAACAAACCCCGGGCAGGGTGCCAGCTCACTGCTGTTTGGGCACACACACACCCCCACACTAGGGACAATTTAGGGCGTGGGAGGAAACCGGAGTGCCGGGAGGACCTGGGAAGTGAACTCGGGTCTCCTAACTGCAAGGCAGCAGCGCTACCCACTGCGCCACCGTGCTGCTCCAGGCCAAACATAAGGTTTATAATACTACAAAGCTACACTGGGCATGTGGTCACCAAAGCTGGACAACTGAAGACTGAACAAGTTAGAAGATGTATGCAAGGTGTAACATTCAGGTGTATTTGAGGACTGTAGACTTTTTTTGTCTAGTTCTTGGTCGTTGTAAGAGCCATTTCCTAGTTACAGAAGATTCATAAATGTTTTACTAAATGACAATGCATATTTCCTATAACCCCCATAAGTAGAATTTAATTGGTATATTCTAATCATTTCTAACAGCTCTGACTAACCATTATTCTCAGTTAGTGATCAGCCTTGCCATGTGTAAGGTGTAGAGGGCACATTGTTTTAAACCGTGCCTATGTGCCTCTTGTGCCTTTTGAGTGTGGCAAGTAACATGTAAAGCAAAGCGCTCAATTTAAGTGCTGTGCCGTATGTTTAAAGCGTGCAGAAGAAGAAATTAAGAATCTTTAAGTATAGAAGAAGAACTTTTAAGTACAGAAATAAGTTTCTCAAGAAAAGCTAAGTTTAGTGAAGATACATTTTTCCTTTTTTTTGCCTTTTATTCTATGTGTGTAACAACTTCTTTCATTATTCTAGCATGGATTATTTGTTTTTAATGTTCACTAAATATTTTTAAAACAAACTTTTGGACTAAGAGGTTTCTTTCAGCGCGCGTTTTACCCATGCTTGAACTCGCCTTATACTTCGGCGGCTACAGTCGTTGTTCCAATTCAACACAAGTTCTTAATCAACCTTTCTCCCTCTCTTGAATTTTGACCACGCTATTATATACATATATTACATCGAGGCAAGAAGAGCTGGGGTATTTTGGGGGTGTTTCTATTCTAACTATTTTTGAGGATGTTTATTTCAGCAGAGCAATGTTTTATTAGATGGGCAGCCTGTTTACACTGGGATGCTTTGATTCTTATTTATCAGGATGCATAGCCTGAAATCACTGTGACACCTGGTCACCTTAGTAAATTACACTGACAATGAAACAGTGAATCATTGTAATCTGCAGATTGGTAGTGTGAAGTTGGTTTGGTGTAAGGTTAATACTGGATAAATGATTATTTACTCTAATGCATAATGTCACAGGACAAATCATTCATAGCTAGATAAACATTTTTTCCTTGCTTGCATTTTGTACTTTTACAGTTAGGAAAATCATTTAATTTACCCATTACAACTCAAAACACTGGAAGGGCTGAGATGTTGATGCACTTGTTCTGTTTTGCTTGCCCTCAAACCACTGGGAAGACTTCATGAAGCTGAAAAAATTTGCTGCTACAGAAGTTTCCATGTACGCTCAAACTGGTAGTGACAGCGACTTCCTACCTGCACACACTGCCTGCTGGGGATCACGTTGCCATCAGTAGTGGCTGTTGGAGGTGAAAAACAGGAAAATATGCAAATATACAAGTTGGTGTAATAGCTGTCAAGATAAAATTGAAACAGTAAACTCATTCATTGTAGAAGACACACATAATGTTTCTTCATTTTAAGAGAGACGAGTTCGCAAATTCACAAATTATTTTCAAGGGGAGATTTTGAAATTTTGAAACTATGTACAGTGGGATTAGTTCAATGAAAATTGAACTGTCTTCACAAATTTCCTTGAAGAATAAGTGTGGCACATTTCAGCAAAATTTGTCCACAGATGCCAAGTGGTTTCATGTGGACAGATGGACAGACAGACAGACATGGCTGTCACAATAGGCGCTATGTTTATTGTACATAAACACACTGTGGTGCCGACCCGGACACAGACAGGCAGACATGTTGTTCTTCACCACCACACGTTTATTATCTACAATACTATTTACAAATATGGTCACTCAGACCCAGTCCAATAGTGCACAAACCCCAACACACAGTCCTGGCCACAAATGCCTTTCTTCGGGCCGCCTCCACTCTCCTCTCGTGCCTCGTCCTCTTCCACCCAACTCTAGCCTCGAATGAAGGGAGACGGCCCCTTTTATCCATTCCCCGGATGAGCTCCGGGTGTTTCCGACACTCCCCCGTTGGCCACGCCCCAGCGTGCTGTTCTCCCGGCAGCTCTCCGGGTGTCCTTTAAAAGTCTTCCCCCCAGCACTTCCTGGTGTGGCGGAAGTGCTGAGGTAACAGGTCCCCAAGGCATTGGGGCGCCTCCTGGCGGTGACCACGGGCCCCTACAGGGTGGGGCTTCCATGCCCTCAACCCGTGGCCCCCAAAGCAACCAGGAAGGCGGCCCCCACCTGATCCAGGGTGGGCGCAGACCCACATCCAGTCCCTCACGGCGTCCCGGCCGAGTCGTTGCCCCTGGCATTCCTGACAACACCTAAAAATGCATCTTTGTCAGATGAATTATGATTACTGATGCGACATGCAGATAGTGAAGTGATTGTCCACAAGATACTGTTATTCTAAGATGAATTATTGTGCAATACAGAAATAAGAAAATGGAAGGCAATGTCAAAGCAAAAATGTAGACAGAGAATAAAGAATAAAAAAAATAGTTATATAAAAGGGTATACGAAATTAAGCTAACCAAAACAAAAGGTGCAAAGCCAGAAAATGAAACATGTAACAGATTTTAAGACAAAGGTCCTAATACTGCAAATACTGCAATAGGGTGTTTTCCCCTATCTATCGCCACCACAACATTTTCTATTGAGTATCTGGATAACATCTTAATTAGGCAGAACCCAAAGACATGGTGTGTCACACGACTGACAACTTTCATAAGCAAACCCCTTCACAAAATAGAACACAAAATAGTTTGCTAGAATAATCCACTTTAATAAAAGGAGAAGTCTCTGTATATCTGTCTGGTTGTCATGTCTCTTGTCATTCCAACATATGGCACATCACAAACATTTGTAGTAATAAAATACATTGCATTTGTCATTTCAACAGATGGTGCATTACAAACATTACCACATGTTTCACGAACTCCATGCCAAATGTCATGTAACAGAGACATATGTGTTACATTTGTCATTCCAACATATGGTACATCACAAATGTTTTATAACTACAAATGTTTGTAGTTATATGTTTGTGCCACCCGCTTGATTGATGGATGCAATTATTACCACATGCATTACAAATTACATTCCAATAGCTGGTGCACTGCAGATGTTAAAGCCTGAGGTCTATGTTGATTACTTAAACCTATCTTAGACAGGTAGCACAGTTAGTGACTAAATAAATAAATAAACAGAAATAAATTCAATTATGGATGTCATAAATGTGAATTAATCACGGATGGTCAGAGTTTATGGTACAATGGTACAGACAGAAAGTAAGAGTGTAATGGCATGTATGATGTTTTTTGGCACACTTTAGACATCTAAATACCAAATAAGAGTCATTTGAATGACACAGTGGAACTATGATTCTGATCATATGCATTCCTTTATGTCCACGTTCCAACTGTTAAAATCAGACCTCAATAGGAATGCCAAAACATCTTGGTTAAGAAATAAATTAATTATTTTATTTATTTTATTAAATTAATATATAGCATAAAAGCACATTAAAAATTATTAACAGTACAAAACAAATACCACACACTGTTACCAAAACTAACCACTGCACTAAAGACCACAATCCAAAAATTAGTAGAGTAACATCCTGAATCTAGTAAAAAAAAATAAAAAGAAATTCCAGTAACAAAAACGATGAACCAATACAGGGAAAAAGAAAATGTGCCAAAGAAAACCACAAGAAGTTCTAATGCCACTGCAAATGTCAATTAATTCCCGATTGAATCCCAGATCCCACTCTAGCAGACAAATGTATGGCCGAAAAATCTACTGGAACTGAATGACAGCACTGATGCTGTGTATTATACAGTACAGTATGTGTAAGCATGCACATATATGATATACATACTGTGGCGAGTTGCTGGGGCTACGACCCGGCCGGGACGCCTGGAAGGACCGGAAGGTGGCATGTACATCCTCCGGGCCACGAAGGGTCAACCACCCTGGAACAGAGGAGGACCACAGAAGAGGAATATGGAGGCTTATGCCTATTGGAACCTGTGGCCACCGCCAGGGGGCGCCCTGAGTCTCAGAGGGCCTGGAATTGATTTACTTCCGCCACACCCGGGAAGATAGAGGAGAATCCCTCCAGGGACGCCCGGAGTGCTTCCAAGTGCTCTTCCGCCACACCAGGAAGTGACTTCAGAGGGAGCACCTGGAGCACATCCGGATGAAAAGAAAAGGGCCCACATTCCTACAGTCTGGGAGCTAGAGTCGGGAGTGGGAGCAGGACAAGGCTCCTGTGAAGAGAGGAAAGGCGGTCCAAGAGACAGAGTGACAAGGGACAGAGTGAGAAAGGCCCAGTATTAAGGTGATTGGGGCAAGAAGGCCCAGTGGACTGTGCAGGACTGAGTTGTGTGTATTTACGATGGAAGACAAAATAAAAGACCTTTTTATAAAGATGCGGTGTCTGTCTGATGGTGTCCGGGCCTGTCTCACAATACATATGTAAATAAAACTCTTCCTCACAAAAAAAGGTACCAAGAAACACAGAAAATAGTGGATTCATTTCAATATATCTACCATATACATGGATGGATGGATTACTGGATTACATCGAGCGTCTCATTTAGGGTCACACAGTGAGTCAATGGTTAGAACATTACACCCCAATGCATTTGTCATGTAAGCACATTCAATAATACACCCCCGATACACTCATATTACTGTACGTAACACTTTACTATACCAAACCCAACCAAAGCTCTGCAACAGAGAATTAAATCATATATGTAATTTTTACCATTAGAACTTAAGCAGTTGAATTGATTTCATCATAATGTTCAAGTACAGTAAGTTAATTTACATTTTCGTTCAGGGTGGTCACTCACAGATTAAGCAGTTCACTTGGAATGACACAGGGAGCTAGTGAAAGAGGCTGAATCATCAGCCTTGTGGTTTTAAGTCCAGTACTTTAACCACTAGGCCGTATTTCCTGTCAGGCACCATAAAACAGACTGAACACTTCAAGTAACGTAGTGATTTCAGCTTTACATTGTAAGTGTCCCTTACATTACATGTTGAGTCATTTTAAGTAAATTATTCTAATGTGTGTATTATCAATTCTTAACTCCCTATGACAGTTGACACAGAGCAGAACTTTCAGTCCATTCATTAATGTCTGTGTGGAGATAAATGACTGGAATGTGCTTTCATGTTTCTAAACTCTGGCAGTGAGCCCAAGCTGCTTAACAGATGCTAGATAAAATATAAAGCGTATATACTAGCTTGGCCAGCATGAAATGAATACAACAGTTGGGTGATCCAATGGATTGAACAACAAAATCAATTTACACGATTCTATTATGTTTTTGCAGACTGGCGACAAAAATGATGCACGATATTTGCAGTTTTTAAAAGCTCTATTGAATTACTGTAATTGATTTGTATCAGCATTATCGATAGATAGATAGATAGATAGATAGATAGATAGATAGATAGATAGATAGATAGATAGATAGATAGATATGAAAAACACTATATAATAGATAGATAGATAGATAGATAGATAGATAAGAAAACACTATATAATAGATAGATAGATAGATAGATAGATAGATAGATAGATAGATAGATAGATAGATACTTTATTAATACCAAGGGGAAATTCACACATATACACCCATATACATATATATACTGTACATATCATACAGGTTTTCTGCTTCTTTGCACATAATACCTAGGTTTTGTCCCTAATAATATATATTTTCTTAACTACTCAAATTGTTGACTTACAGTTGATAAAAGCTTTTTTAGCTGAACAATTAAAATATAATTTATTATACTTTTAAACATCTGCATATCTAATCCTTTAGCTTGTCAAACTGATTCAGCCGCATTCTGAGCTCAAACTTTTTTCATGTTGTCATTATGGGGTTTATGAATTTAATCCATTTTGGAATAAGGTGCTGTGAATACTTTCCAGATGCACTGTAGGTAGAGCCATGCCGCCTTCTGCCTTTTGTCTTTGTAGGGTCGCTCTTTGGATACGTGGATGTTTTGAATTCCAAATAAATGAGGTTATGGTTGAATCTAATTTCTTAAAAAATGATTTATTGATGTATATTGGAATGTTTTGAAATAAAAAGAGAAGCTTAGGGAGGATATTCATCTTAACAGTGTTAATTCTTCCAGCTAGTGTGAGATGAAGGGATGACCATCTATGCAAGTCTTGGTTCATTTTTTCCATACAGACAGTGAAATTTTGTTGATAAAGAGCTTTATGTTTACTTGTGATATTTACCCCGAGGTATTTAAACTGATCTGCGATGATAAAATATTGTGTGCTGGAGAATTCACTGGAAAGAGTACTCTTTTATTCAAATTAATTCTGAGACCAGAAATCGTTTGAAATTCCGTTAGTGCTGTTAAGACTGCAGGCACAGTATTTTGTGGGTCTGATATATGCAGCACCATATCATCTGCATGTAGAGACATTTTCTGTTCCAGTCCTTCTCTGATAATCCCCTTTATCTCTTTAGCATTTCGACAGTGAACTGCCAGTGGCTTAATGGCGATTGCAAAAAGTAGTGGTGACAAGGGACATCCTTGTCTGGTACCATGTTCTAGTTTAAAGTAGTCTGAATTAATATTGTTAATACAAACTGAATCTTCTGGATTGGTATACAGTAGTTTGATCCATGCATAAATGTTCGGGCCAAACCCAAATTTCTCCAATGTAGTGAAAAGGCAGTTCTATTCAATCATATCAAATGCTTTTCCTGCATCCAGTTTAGTGAAGGTTTCATGATGTTACGCTTCAAGGGCTGGAGCAGTTATATGAACTCATGGATATCATTTGTCCCATAAGATTGATAGGCACATCTCATGCATCACAAAAAGGTTTCCCCCTTGTAAGAGTTAGATTGACATAGCCTTACATCAATTTAACTGAAAGGTAATTATTGCATAAAAATTGTAGAATGCATATAGAATTACTGGCATGCACTTCCCTAAAAAATAATACAATTAAAAACTTAGCCAGAACATTGTGCATGAAAACTAAACAACAAACACACTGTGTTAGCTATTTTTTGGAAAAGCTCACACAAAAACAGGGATATGACTAAAAAAAGAGACTAGCTCATCTTCATACGCTGATATGGGATTCAGGTGAAGGGTCAACTGCAAAATTTCCTGACGAGTAGAGTCAGGTCCAAAATCCCAAAGGGCAGATAGGATTTCAGTCCATCAGCACTTAGTGTCCAACTTAATGTAACCTTTCTGCCTCTGGCACTTTACACGGTACATGTCATTCCAGCTCACTCTGACAACTTTATTCCCTAAACTTGAGCAACATGTGGAAAACTTTAGCATAATTTTTATTTATGATTTTTTTTTTTTTTGCTTTTTGTATAGATCACTTACATAATATTAATTCCGGAACAATCAAAAGAAGTGACTGCAACATTTTCCAAACTAAGGCTGTACATACTTTGACTGACTGCAAAACTTACTTGTGAATCATCCCAGAGTAATCCCTGCTTGAGTGATGACATGGCACTCATATCACCTACCTGGAATGCACTGCAAAACACCAACAGAAGAACAAAAAAGACATTTTCATCATTTGTCTTTATACTAGGAACAAAATCAGGGAGAAGCTCATAAGTAGAAAAATGAACAAGAATTTAAAACTCTTGACAGTGTTTCTACAACAACAACAACAACATTTATTTATATAGCACATTTTCATACAAACAGTAGCTCAAAGTGCTTTACATAATAAAGAATAGAAAAATAAAAGACACAGTAAGAAAATAAAATAAGTCAACATTAATTAACATCGAATAAGAGTAAGGTTCAATGGCCAGGGGGGACAGAAAAAACAAAAAAACTCCAGACGGCTGGAGAAAAAATAATACAAAAAATAAAATAGGCTTTGGTACACACTATATTTACCTCTCCAATTTAGGTGACATGGCTCATCTAAAGTATCCAAAAATTCCCTCTCTTAGATCCACATATTTAGCCATCTGAGTCCTCCAAACAACAGTAACCTCGTGTGTAAGACACCCATTATAATATTCCTAAGGATATTCCAATCGATCAGCCGCTGATCGAAATTGTGCTCCTGCTTTTCTAACCATTATGATAATTTAGATATAATTCTCCTTTATGCCAGGTATTATGATACGAGGGCTACTCTTTGTTTTTTTTTTTTTTTGCAGCAAACTTCCTGCAGTGTAAACAAAAGGCAGTGAGTGGAAGGTTGATTTATCAGAAAGTGGAGTAATAAACCGAGGAAAAGGAACTGGAGATGATCTGAATTCATTAAAGTAGCTTTTCTTGCCTTTTTATTCTGTCGTTTAAATTAAATCAGACACTGTTTGAGTTCAGACAGTGATTTTGAAATTGCTGCTTAGTAAACAAAAGTCTTTTTAAAGATATGTACCGTGTTTATTATTTGTTGCAGTGTGTCATACAGCATAAGTTTTGGTAAGAAACAAGTACTATGCAATTAAAATGGTAATCCATATTTATAATTACACCCCATGAATTAAGAATGTCTAGTAGATACACTGAAAAAAAAAACACGTATAAATGTAGTAAATGTATTTTTTTTTAATTGATTTTATTGAAATCACACAACATTCCATACAAATAGATCAATTTTACAAGAATAGGATTGAAAACAAATCAACCCCCTACCCCTGAGAAAGAGAGCATGGGCAGCAGAATAAAACTTAAACCTAGTAAAAATAAGTAAATAGATAAATTAATAGGTAAATATAGATAAATGGAGAAGAAAAAGAAAACAGGGAGAGAATCTGCTTCCTCAGGGCTTTAAAATCTTATTCTAGAATGTTACTGATTAGATCCTGACAGGTTTTGAAAAATTTCTGCACAGATCCTCTAAGTGAGAATTTGTTATTTTCCAATTTCAAACAGTATATAACATCAGTTACCCACTGACGTAAAAGAGGAGAGTTAGGATTCTTCAGTTGAGCAAGATAAGTCTATGTGCTAATAGGGAAGTAAAGCCAATCACAGTTTGTTTGTCCTTCTCCACTTTAAGCACATCTGGGAGACCACCAAACAGCTGTTATTGGGCTAGGAGGGATTGTGACACCAGGGCTGTCTGAAAGGCATTTAAAAATTTAACCCTAATCTCTGTTCTAGTTCATCCCAAAGGTGTTCGATGGGGTTAGGGTGCTGTGTGGGTCAGTCAAGTTCTTCCACACCATACTCATCTAACCATGTCTTTATGGACCTTGCTTTGTGCACTGGGGCACAGTTATGCTGGAATAGAAAAGAGCCTTCCCCAAACTGTTTCCACAAAGTTGGAAGCATAGCGTTGTCCAAAATGTCTGAAGCATTAAGATTGCCTTTCACTCAAAAGTAAGGAGCCTAGCCCAAACCCTGAAAAACAGCCCTACACCATTATCCCTTCTCCACCAAACTTCACAGTTGGCACAATGCAGTTAGGCAGGTAACGTTCTCCTGGAATACGTCAAACCCAGACTTGCCCATCTGATTGCTAAACAGAGAAGCACGAATCAGTGCTCGGCCATGGAAACACATTCCATTAAGATCCCACCACACAGTTTTTGTGCTTACATTAAAGTCAGTGGAAGTATGGAATCAGCAGAGTGTTGGTGACTTTTATGCACCATGCACATTAGCAGTCATTGACCCTGTTCTGTGACTTTATGTGGTCTTCCACTGTGTGGCTGAGTTGCTGTTGTTCCTATAGGCTTCAGCTTTCCAATAATACCATTTACAATTGACCGTGGAATGTCCAGAAGGGATGAAATTTCACAAACCATCTTATTGCAAAAATGTGTCCCAATACTTTTGTCCATATAGTTTTTATATATCCATCCATCCATCCATTATCCAACCTGCTATATCCAATGTCATCTTTTAGATGGCCATTAGGAACATGAGACGCACCCTTTGAGTCCATTCCTGTTAAATATTTCCAGACCATTGCAGCAAAGGAAATTGATTCAAGGTGATAGGTGGAAAACTACATTCAGGGATGGGGGCAAAAATATGTGCATCACTGGTGCTGGCTATGACCCATGATCCCAGAATCTCAAGTTCTTGTCACCAGAGAATGTCCTGAGTTCAAGTTAAAAATGGTAAAGAGAGATGACCCTCTTTAACAAGCAGAATGCTTCAGTCAGTGCCCAGTCACAAGTTTCAATGGGAAATCCAGCGTCCCTATTACAGACTTTACTTGGGTCAGACTCAGATGAGCACAGCAGTAAGGAAGGCAATGGTCATGTAAATGGAGCTGACAGCGAAGTAGTAAGGAATGAGGTAGTCCTGAACTTTGGAGAGCGTTCCATTCCAAAGGATAAGAGCCCACTCAAATGGTGGAAGGAAAATTCAGCATGTTTTTCCCACCTTGGCTCTGTTGGCAAAGTCATACTGTCCCAGCAACATCAGCTCCTTTCAGCAGCAGAGAATATTGTGACAAAAAAAAGAGTAGGGCTGACTGCAGAGTACGCAGATGTGCTTACATTCCTTCTCTGTAATGCGTAACTTAACAACTGCTGTCTCCATGGCTTAGGATCGCTTTATGTGTCACAGACACGATTGATGGAGAAAGAGTCTCAATTTGTGTGTTGATCAGATTCAGATTGCTCTATTTTGTGTTATAAATGTGAATTGCTACTTGAATTGATATTCATCTGTGTTCAACTGTTACTTCAACTGATTGTTGCGCTAATATTGTTCAGCTAAACAGATGATATATATTCTGTGTTAATGACATCAGATTCAAACAAACTCCACTGCTACTTGAATTTGAGTTTTTGCACTTATATTGCAATGTTAAGTATATCTGATTTTTGATATCAGTTTCAAAATGCACTACTTTTGTTAACAAACCTTTATTCCATTAACTGAATATATTTTGATTTATTTGGAAAGATTATGAGTTTGCATACCATTTTGCACTTTATTACATGATACAGTGCTGACATTCGAATGATAAAAGTGTTTAACATTTGATTTTTGGCATTAAATTGTTAGATTTGTAATGTTGGAATCTAACTGTTTTTTATTATATTGATCAACAAAATAGTTATTAGATTACTCATCTAATCAAAAACGAATCGCTAGGCTAAACAATAAAAAATAGTTGTTAGGTGCTACCTTAATTCTTTTAAATTTTGTAGGGTTTCAAAATAAAAAGGTGTTTTGTTGCTTACCCATTGTTCTGATTACAGGACACACGAGAAACTGAAAAAAGGCTTCAGTTCACAACCTAGACCTTAAAACTCTGAAAAGTACTAGGAACTTCTCAGCAGTCTTGTGGCCTTCGCTCACAAAAAAGACTAAGCTTACCAATTCAAAAAAGGAGAGGGAAACTAGGATACCACTCCGAAGAAACAAATAATAAGGCTTATTAATAAAACATTTTAACCTAAAACAGTAAAATAAGAAAAAGTCCAGAATCTAAAGAACAATACCTTAAATATGCCAAAAGATTAACAAGGGAATTAAAAAACATGTACCCACAAATCCAAAACTGAATGTACTTTGCATGCTTTGAGCATATGAATGAATAACAGACATGTGGATTATGCAACACAAGTTCTGTGAGAATGCTTTTTCATTCACGTTTCACATTACGTGCTCTTTGGTGTCCAGCACTGGTCATTATTGGGTTCAGACACCTTCTAATGTGTGTTCTCCACGAAAACCTAAGATTGAAAAATTTTCTTTGCCATCAATACGAGCAACATGAGATAAGTAACATAAAAAAATATATGTGAGATATTCCATTAGGGTGGCACAGTGGCGCAGTGGTAGCGCTGCTGCCTCGCAGTTAGGAGACCCGGGTTTGCTTCCTGGGTCCTCCCTGCGTGGAGTTTGCATGTTCTCTCTGTGTCTGTGTGGGTTTCCTCCGGGCGCTCCGGTTTCCTCCCACAGTCCAAAGACATGCAGGTTAGGTGGATTGGCGATTCTAAATTGGCCCTAGTGTGTGCTTGGTGTGTGGGTGTGTTTGTGTGTGTCCTGCGGTGGGTTGGCGCCCTGCCCAGGATTGGTTCCTGCCTTGTTGGCTGGGATTGGCTCCAGCAGACCCCCGTGACCCTGTATTCGGATTCAGCAGGTTAGAAAATGGATGGATGGATATTCCATTAAGATTCAATCCTTATCATGCAATACTGTCTGATACACTATCTGGTAAAGCCTCATTTAGTGCAGCTCTCTTACAAACTAGATCCAAGGAGCATTTTTTTTCAAAAATCTATTTTTTAAGAATATTTACAAAATTACTTGTAAGCAACATAGCTCAACAAAACAAGATCTGGTCTTGGCCCACCTTTTTCCATTAAGCATGTGGATGTTTGTCAACAAAAACAACCTGAAAAGCCAGTGTTATGAATTGGCAAAAGAGAAAATGCAAAACCAATAAAATAATGAATAAAAAAAAACAAGAAAAAATCTCCAAAGATAAAAAGTTAATATACAACAAAAGAATGAAAATCAGTCAGTCAGTCATCATTCAACCCACTATATCCCAACTACAGGTCACGAGGGTCTGCTGGAGCCAATCCCAGCCAACACAGGGCGCAAGGCAGGAAACAAACCCCGGGCAGGGCGCCAGCCCACCGCAGGGAGCACACACACACACTCACACACTAGGGACAATTTAGGATCGCCAATGCACTCCTAACCTGCATGTCTTTGGATTGTGGGAGGAAACCGGAGCACCAGGAGAAAACCCATGCAGCCAGGGGGAGAACATGCAAACTCCACGCAGGGAGGACCCGGGAAGCGAACCTGGGTCTCCTAACTGCAAGGCGGCAGCGCTACGCACTGCACCACCGTGAAAGAATGACAATTCAAAGTATAATTCAAAAAGAAAACAATTTTGTAAAATAAGTCCATAAATGGCAAAAAGGAATAAAATATTTGTAAAGACAAAACAAAATAAGGAGAAGGGATACCAAAGAAACAAAATCCTAAAGACAAAATTAAAGCTGTAAAACTAAATCAATATACAAAAACAAGCCAAACTGTAAAAAAAAAAAAAAATTATTCAACCAAATATATAAAAGGAGCAACATAAATAGTAGTAAAGAGAGCCAAACAACAGATAAAAGATTGAATGTCTCCACAAAAGGCCTAACCGATACGAAGGTGCTCCATCCTCATCACATGATCTGGGTCCTGTAGTCTAACCTCACCACAATCAAAAACAGACATTTAACTACCTTATGAACAGAAACTATGAGAAAATAATTGAACTACCAAAAATGATTAATGCAAGATAGTTCCATAAAAAAAATAATACAACAAAGAAACTACAAAAAAGGAAAACTAAGTAAAAAATAAATGAAATACAAGAAAGCAAACCCAGGGGCAAGGCTCATAAAAATATCTGACAATGACAGGCAGCTATGGACCACGTAGGACTTTATTTACTCTTTACTCTTATCACTCCCTTGTGCTACGCCACCAGATTCCCTAAAAATCTTGGAAGGCATCAAGCACTTGTAGTTGCTTTAATACACGGCAGGCATTTGTAATTTTCCATAATTAGCAGCAAGCTTAAATGTCTGTTCAAGTTCAGAATGTGTCTAGGGATCTGCAATACTGAGGAGTGGAATCAAGCATTAAAAAAAAAAAAAAATGCTCCTATTGCCTCAGTAACAAAATGTTTCCATGACATTCATCTCATCGCTTTGGCTCAGAATGACACAGGTAACAGTTACTTGGCTTAACAGCATCTGCTATTGAATGAAAGCTCCAATCTGCATGAAAATGAACTTGCGGTCTTAAGAATTACTTAACAAATGGATTACATTTTAGTAATTTCACTTTAATAAGCTATGAGACAATCAATACTATAAAGGCATAAACATTAAGCGTGTTCTCCCCAAGATTCTCATTCATATAATTTCCAAAAGAGATTACAAGGAACAGATGTTTTATTCAGGATAAGTGATGCAATGCAAATAAGAGCTGCTTGTCATTCTGTTTCATAGCTTGATATTAAAGTTTCAAAAATGCCTAATGGAAGTGTTTACTTTTATTTTAAGACTTCATCATGCCTGAGTCATAATGCTCTGAATAAACAAGCGAGAATCCATGCATTCTGATTCGAAGCCCACTGTCAGTTACTGGATGTGGGAAGCCCAATTGTTATTGTCTCTGTTATTTAAGTTTTCACACGTTTATTTTCATGTATTATTATTATTTGACTCTCCTGTTTGGGGATTTTAGACCCAGAAATTAATTTCTAACATTAATTTTTTGCTGCACTTTGCAGTTTAATAAATTTATCTGGTCCGTTTTTGCAATCATTTAAATTAAGAAATCAGCCTGGAATAAAAAATCCTCAGGCACTGCTGCTCATCAAGGAACCCTGGACTGGTAAATCATGAGGTTACAAACTTAGATAATTCCCCAAAACTCTGTGCCATCCTGCCTGCCACTGCACAGCTGTGTACAATCAGAATATGTTTACTATAAAAAGGCGCTTTATATAAAACTAGCAAAATACCCGCGCTTCGCAGCGGCGAAGTACTGCCTAAAAATTTTTATTAAGAAGAAAATTAAACCTTTTTAAACTGAGGGAAAATATGCCAATAATTATTTGTTAAGGATCACTTTGTATACCACATTGTCAGTTCGGCCCTCCGGTTGTAATATGACCAAGCTGTGCGCTGAGCTTACTCTTGAGCATGTAACGTACAGTTGGCCATGTGAACAGTAATCTTGTTTCAAATCTCACAGCTTGGATTGCTGCTGTTATAATCGGTTTGAGTTTCATGGTTTGTTTCAATTACGACAGTATTTGTAGGACTTGTGTTGAAGAGACATTCGGCATCTGTCAAGCGTTGTAAGTATACAACTGGTTTCATCGATAACTTCATATCCAGCTTTTGAGAGTTTAAATATTCGTAAACATCAAAGTGTCCACTACTGAAATAGTCACCTGTGAATCTAAGATGTTTAAGAGGCATTGGCGGTTGTTGAAAGGTGTAAAATATTTGGCCATTTCGGTACACTTGAAAGCGACAACCGAACAATTCAGTGGCAGCCATCAACTCACATGCAGAACCATAGGTGAAGGGCTTAAGCATTTCACTCTTCTAGTGCTCCTGTGTAGTATAATTATCTCCTGTACCGTCATCAGTCCACACCTTGAACCTGTCCCAGTCATTCAATACATAAGACACAATGTTCCTCTGGATATCAAGAGTGAGCCTGATATGGCCGTTCAATATGTAACAAAGAGAATGGAAAAGGTAGGCGCCATCTCTGGGCATGGAAACCACTCGGTAAGTGACAGTTCTTTGATCGATGGTGATCACCTCGATAGACATGTTAATAGGGGTACGGTTGGAACGATAAAGGAAATGGGTACCTGAACAATGTAAAGTAAGTCTAAAATACCTACACAATAACTATAATCGTAATAAATGAACAATAAAACAGCGAAGAAGCCGTGGATTAAATAAAAAGGCTGTAGTTATCAGCAGGGAGACGTGAATCTGTGGCAAAGCAAGGAAGGGAATGTAGAGACCGGAGCGACGGACGGCCTTATATAGGCAGGCAGCCAACAACGTGGGAGGTGTTGGGATGGGGGACCCAATGCCGCCTCACACAGTGACTGAGCTGCAGGCTATGGACGTATAAATGTACGTAAGTAGGATTCAGTTAGCGTTGGGAACCCGCGTACCAAATTTCTTGAAGATGGGCCCATAAGTAACAAAGACTGTTGGAAAGTTCAATATGGCGGCCAACAGTGGCGTCATACCACCAAAATAAGTGCGTATGTTGGTTCCGGTTAGCGCAGGGAAGCCACCTACCAAATTTTGTGATGATGGGGCCATAAATAAGAAAATTCAACATGGCGGACGTTGTCGACCGTTATGCGTAGAATTTCGAAATGAAACCTGCTTAACTTTTGTAAGTAAGCTGTAAGGAATAAGCCTGACAAATTTGAGCCTTCTACCTACACGGGAACTTGGAGAATTAGTGATGAGTGAGTCAGTGAGTGAGTGAGGGCTTTGCCTTTTATTAGTATAGAAAAGTGTGGTATGTAAAGTGTAAGGCTGCAAGTATAAATCCACACATCTGACTCCCTGTGTAATTGTGAGCAAATAAATTCAATTTATATTGCAGCAATATGGGAATCTTGGGATATATTTGTTTATGAGAAAAAGAAATCAAGGCAACCTTTTTATATATAAATATCATTGGCTGCAAATTTACAACACATGGTAAAGCAGAAAATAGAAAAATCTTAAGAAAAAAGAAAATATGAAGCCAGCTTTCTGAGAAAGCAACTTTGAGGAATCTAAATCAATACAGAGATCAGAAAAACATCAGTACCATGCCTATAAGACATCTAAGGATGGAGCAAATTTTGGAAAGGCACTATATAAAATAATATTGACACTGTAAACAACAACACTTGAAGCTCTGCCCTTGTCATAAACCTATTTGTCTCTTTACCTGTCAATTCATATATTGCTGAAATATTAAAATTGTGTTAAAGGTCTTTGGACCGTGTATGGGACACAGAGGCACTACAGAACATAAGGCGTACAGTGGAACCTCGGGTCATGACCATAATATGTTCAAAAACTCTGGTCTCTGCCCGATTTGGTCGTGACCCAAAGTAATTTTCCCCATAGGATTGTATGTAAATACAATTAATCCGTTCCGGACCGTACGAGCTGTATGTAAATATATATTTAACGATTTGTAAGCACAAAAATAGTTAATTATACCATAGAATGCAGTGTAATAGTAAACTAAATGTAAAAACATTGAATAACACTGAGAAAACCTTGAAAAAAGAGAAAACTAACATTGCAGGAGTTCACGCTATAACCTTACGAACCGCTCGCTGTAAACACTTTGTTTTAATGAATTTTAAGCACAGGGAAAAAAATGAACATTTGAAAAATACGTAATTTATACAAAAACTAACCATAAACAACCAAGAAAAGTAACACTGCATGAGTCAAGTTCTGGCATGAAGGAAGTGAGGAGGAACTGGGTGGAGAGGAGATTACAGTTTTGAGGTAAAGTCCCTCTGCGCGATGCACGTCTGACCGAGAACAATGGACTGTACAGGGAGAGACTGAACACGTGTGGAAATCATCGGCACGTACGAACTGGAGGAGAAACTGGCTTGTTTGTCACCCGAGTGTGTAGTCGTGAACAGATGCAAAAGTTTAGCGAACTTTCTGTTTGTAACCCGATTTGTACGTGTTCAGAGACGTTCGTGACCCGAGGTCCCACTGTACTTGTAACTGAATCCCATATATACTGTACACTTACTGAGCAAATTACTAGAACACCTGTATAGCTGCTTATTCATGCAATAATCAAATCAGCCAACCGTATAAAGGCAGCACAATGCATGTAATCCTGCAGATACAGGTCAGGAGCTTCAGTTAATATTTTCATCAAACACCAGAATGGGGAAAAAAAAAACTTGACCTCAATGATTCCGACAGTGGCATGAATATTGGTGCCTGACAGGCTGATTTGAGTAGTTCTCTAACTGCTGATCCCCTGGGATTTTCACACACAACAGTCTCTAGAGTTTACTTGGAATGGTGCAAAAAAAAATAAATAAATAAAAAGCATCCCGTGAGCAGCAATTCTGTGGACAGACATTCCTTGTTGATGAGGGAGGTCAAAGGCGAATGGCCAGACAGGTTCAAGCTGACAGAAAGGCACCAGTCTGATCAACTGTGGTCAATAGAAAAGTGTCACAGAAAGCTGAGCATGTGAAACCTAGAGGCAAATGGGCCACAACAGAAGAAGAACATGTCGGGATCCACTCCTATCAGCCAAGTACAGAAAGCTGAGGCTGCATTGGGCACAGGCTCACCAAAACTGGACAGCTGAAGACTGGAAAAATATGGCCTGGTCTGATGAATCTCAATTTCTGCTGAGGCATAGATGGCTGTTGCCAAAAGCAGCGGTCTATACACCCAATCTGCCTTATGTTCAGGCTGGTGGTGATGGTGGTGCAATGGTGCAGGGAATGCTTTCTTGACACACTATGCACTGAAAAAAGTAGAACATTGATGTTGTTCATTCAACATACATTTTCTCTTTCGAGCAACTTAAGATTAGTCATTTAGTGTTGCAGCTTGAAATATTTGGTTTCAGATCTCAATCACAGTGAAAAAAAATAGTTTGTACCAAATGAAGTTATGGTGGAGGGAATAAACGTAAAAATCCTATTTCATTTAACTTAATATTTTAGGTTGTTCATGTGCTGTGTTTGAGGGGCCGTTTGTATATTCTTTTGGTCGACCTTTCCCGTTTGATGGCTTTCCAACTGCCAAAAAAGAAGAACAACTTAAAAAATAGATTTACTTCAGTAAAGTGAATTGCACCCAATCACTGTAAATGATTTGCCTCAACTTAAAAATTGTGGGATCAATAATCTAAAAAGAATTATATTGGTTCAGATTGAAAATATTAAGTGTGAATCATCACATTTTTTTTCAGTGTGTGCTTGTTGACATCAAACAATAACCACATAATAGCTGATTATTGTTGCCAACTGTGTACATCCCTTCATGGCCACAAGTTACCCATCTCCTAATGGCTTCTTTCAGTATGACAATGCACCATGTCGCAATGCAAAACTCATCTCAATCTGATTTCATGATCAGAACCATAAATGCAGTGTTTTTCAATGGCCTTTCCAGTCACTGGTCTGAATCCAACACCTTTGGGATGTGGTAAAATAGGAAATTTGCAGCCCGAATATGCAGCTGACAAATCTGAAGAAATTGTGGGATGCAATCAAGTAAACACGGGCCAGAATCTCAAAGGAATATTTACAACATTTTGTGGAATCCATGCCACAATCTAGGCTGTTTTTGAGCTAAAGGAAGCCCTACCCAGTGGTAGTATAGTGGTCCTAAGATTTTCCTCAGTGAGTGTACGTGTACAGGTCATTTTTATTCAAATTTGCGGAAGAAAGCAGTCCAAGTCACATCATTGGCCCATTTACACAGCTGCAGCCTGCTCACTACCACAAAGTTTCCTTTCCAACTTGATGATTTCCACCATACACCAAATATCACAAGCAAAGCCATGACCTGCTGGCTGAGACAAGTCATAGATTCACAATTACAGGGAAAAACTATTAGTGTCTGAGACCCTTCAAAGTGGCAACGGAGGCTTCTCTCTCTCTCTTCTAATAAAACGAATGCACAAATAAAATCTAATAACAGCTCTTGAATTCCAGCATTCCTTTTCCATTTTAGAAGCATCACTGTCATTGTGTATTGTTTTATTTCTCTTGGGAGTCTTAATAAAAATCCCTTTTTCATTTCATTACATACACTCTGAGATGTTAGTGAGCTTCATCAACTTAAAAAAATGTTGAAAACAATAGAATGATTTATAGGAAAAGGGTGGCACGGTGGCGCAGTGGTAGCGCTGCTGCCTCGCAGTTAGGAGACCCGGGTTCGCTTCCCGGGTCCTCCCTGCGTGGAGTTTGCATGTTCTCCCCGTGTCTGCGTGGGTTTCCTCCAGGCGCTCCGGTTTCCTCCCACAATCCAAAGACATGCAGGTTAGGTGGATTGGCGATTCTAAATTGGCCCTAGTGTGTGCTTGGTGTGTTTGTGTGTGTCCTGTGGTGGATTGGCACCCTGCCCAGGATTGGTTCCTGCCTTGTGCCCTGTGTTGGCTGGGATTGGCTCCAGCAGACCCCCGTGACCCTGTATTCGGATTCAGCGGGTTAGGAAATGGATGGATGGATGGATTTATAGGAGTCTGAAAAATAGATTCTGGTATCTAACGATCCTGAGTGCCAACACAGTGATGGGTCACTTGTTACTATGAGAGAGGGAGCTGCAATGAAAACGTTTAAGGTTTAAGCTGAGTATCTAGACAAATTCAAAGCTTTTCATTCATTTTCCCAAACTTGCTTATACCAATCAAGGGTTACTGGATAAAACTATTAATGTTCATATTACCCATCATACAAATAAATAAATAGGGTGGCATAGTCAGTAGTGCTGCTCAACAGTATGCAGAGTTCAGATCCTTCAGCAGGTCCACATCTATGTGGAGTTTGCACAATCTGTGGGTTTTCTTTGGGGTACATCAAAGATTAGGGTATCGGTCAATTTTGCATTGACCTCATGAGACGTAAGCATGCAAGTGTGTAGGCCCTTTGATGGCTTGGTGCCCTGTCCGGCACTGTTGCCCACCTTGCGTCCAGTGTTTCCAGGATGAGCTGCAGCACCTTTGACCCTGAAATAAGTTAAATAGTTTTGATAATGTTCTGATATATTGAAAATATATGAAATGCACACAGCTATTTTATTTCAGCTTTTCTGAGATGGATGGAGCCCTGTCTCAAAATTCTCAGGTAAGTTAATTTGTTAGAACAATAACATTTGTGCAGCCACCAAAGAATGCTAAATTATATATTGTATACAGCACTGAAAAACAAAAGCTGTCCACAAAAAAGAATAATGTGGACATGAAACATTAAATCCACAGGCCTGTATATCCCGTGCCACCTCTGACTTAGTAGAGTGAGTTCCAGGCAGCCCTCAATTTTTAAATAAGGTGCTTAGCCCTTTGGTTAAAATGACATTCCCTTCTCATTATATATAGAAAACCATTTCAGGTGACTACCTGTTGAAGCTCATCGAGAGAATGCCAAGAGTGTGCAAAGCAGTAATCAGAGCAAAGGGAGGCTATTTTGAAGAACCTAGAATATAAAACATGATTTCAGTTATTTTACCTTTTTTTGTTAAGTACATAACTCCACATGTGTTCATTCATAGTTTTGATGCCTTCAGTGAGAATCTACCAATGTAAATGGTCATGAAAATAAAGAAAACACATTGAATGAGGAGGTGTGTCCAAACCTTTGGCCTGTACTGTATACAAAACTACAAAAAAAGGTGAAATAACTGAAATCATGTTTTATATTCTAGTTTCTTCAAAATAGCCACCCTTTGCTCTGATTACTGCTTTGCACACTCTTGGCATTCTCTCGATGAGCTTCAACAGGTAGTCACCTGAAAATACAATATGTAAAAAGATATTAATTATGCAGAGATTGAACCATACTGACTAACCCTAATAAAGCCTCACTCACAAAAGCTTATGAAGAGACAAGATGCTCAGTTAAGTGGTAAGGTGGACAAGTTTAGGGCTTGGTTAGATTTACTCATCTCAGGGTCTGCGGTTTTTAGGTGAGTATTGGGTGCAAGGTAGGGGGCAGCCCTGTGCAGACTGTCAGTCCATCACAAGGTTCACCCACACTCATATTTCCAATTCAGTAAAATTAAAATTTAAAAGGGGCATACTGTCCTTTTGGAAGATACCTAAAAATGCAGTCTATCTGCACTAATTCACCCTTTATGTGTATAAGGTGCTTTCTTGTATATTCAAACGTGATGCCAGGGAGTGTCAGACACTTTTCAGAGTCTCAATGTTTCCGTTATGTATCATTTATTTGTACTGTATACACAGTCCTTCAGCTCTGCCTTGCGATCATACGGTCCGGTTAAATTCCAGTATAAAACAGATCGAGTCGCGTCAAATGTAATTTGAATAGGTTGAAGCAGATGCTATTCTCAGTTCGACAGACGACACTTAGGCCCGCGGATCAACCGCATTCGGGACGCTGAGCTGATGTTAGACCCTATGAAAGTAAATCTTAGTGAACGTGAACGCAAGCGATCCAGCAACGTCTACTCAACGGCGCAAATTCGATGTTCTTCCAGCGCAGCCCGCAGTTTTCTGTCTGTAGAGCGCTCGTCTGCCTTGGTCACAGTCCACAGCGCCACCTGCTGCCCACACGGCGCTTATTCCACTTTACTGATAACCAGTGCTATCTATGCACACGAAGCCCACGCGCAAAACTCTCCGATCAATCCTAAAATGAATCAACTGTACGCAGTAGATTACATTTCTTACTTGCAGGTTTCCCTCAGACTAGTGAGAATAGTACAACACCGGCAAATACAATATATGCAACAACACCATGCATTACAAATAACATCAGATATATATACAAGAAACGGACATTCACGGAGCTTTTAAAGAACTGCAGCACACAAAGTGATCAATATTAATGAATGACTCAGTGTGTTAGATTTGTCATCATAAAGGAACGATTACAGTGCTACCAGCCATTTAAAATAGAAAGGACTAATGAATCGATGCAATATTACCAAAAAAGTCAACAATAAATACATTTTTTCTTGAGTATGTAAACTGCATAATTTTCTTTAAACAATAAGAGAGTTTGCAAATTAAAATGAAACCTATGTCACTTTATTTAAAAGCCAGTAGTCCACTGACTTACCACATAGGTACTCGATTGACAAGACACGGGTCTCACTATAATAAAAAATCTCTTTAACATTCAATAACCTTTCCAACACAAATCCTAATGTACAAACTTCAAATATAAAACATAGTTCTCTTTAATAAGTATTCAATACAAGCCTCCATGTGCAAATTGCCATGCAATAAAATCTAATGCTAGGGGCATCTAAAATCAGTTCTATAATGAGTGAAATACTGTACATATTATAAAAATATAGCATGCAAAAAACATAAAATTATATAAATACTTATATTGTGAGGAGTCTTTAAAACAAATGGTGGCAGTTATCTGCTCCTATTTATCTTCAAAACATATATGATGAATTTATCTTCAAAACAATATACTGTATATTAGAATTATATTTTTATTCTTTTGAATGCTGCGGTGGGTTGGCACCCTGCCCGGGATTGGTTCCTGCCTCGCGCCCTGTGTTGGCTGGGATTGGCTCCAGCAGACCCCCGTGACCCTGAATTCGGATTCAGCGGGTTGGACAATGGATGGATGGATTCTTTTGAATGTCAATTCCATGATTACAACAAAAACACAACGTGAATTAAACAAGGGTGCCAACTCCTTCATGCCATCCACTCACTAGACATTAATTTGACTAGTGCCAATTATCCACACACAATTCTGCCTTGCATAACAACATAATGTGACATTTACAAAAACGCTTTTTACAATTCAGAGTCACAGGGACATAAGCCTAACATGAAAGTGCTTTGCAAGATGAAGAAAGAAAAAAAGAAAAGTATAAAAATAAGTTTAGGCAATACTAAGTAACAAAGAATAGAAGAGTAAGGTCTGATGGCCTGGGAGGATAGAAAAAAAAAAAACTCCAGAGGGCTAAAGAAAGAAAAACAACAAAATCGGCAGGGGGTCTGAGGCCACGACACTGCCCAGCACCGACTGGGCAGAGCGCCAATTTAGAACCACCAGTTAACCTAATCAGTGCATCTTTGGGGATGCAGGAGGAAAACTGAAGTACTGAGGGGAAATGTATAACAACATGGTGAGAAGATGCACACACCAGAGACAATGGCCAGCTGCTGGACTCAAACCCAGGACAGTGAATTAGGGAAGCAGTACCTCTAACCACTGCACTGCTATGCCACCCAGCTTTAGTGGTGCCACTAATTAAATGTCCTCAACCAAGCTATGTCTGCATCTCTTTTGGCACAACTTCTGTCATTGCCGTATTCAGCCCTTGCCACCATTTCCTATCTTAGGCCCTTACACCCTGAGGGCATTTTTCAGCATTTGTTTTTTTTAAAAGGCAGGACAGACAATTATTCCCTAAAACCTGACAGATAACTTCTCAAAAGTGATAGAATCTGTGTTTGTGTTTACTTAGAAACTGCTGCTAAACTAGGGACAAAATTGGTGCTCACAGTAATATTTTGTTTTTTGATAAAGCATATCTCATGTACAAGTAATGCCAGGGCAGTTTTTTCACATCTGAGGTGTTCCCAGACATGTCCACTGTACCTGCCTGAAGGTTCATGTTGATAACACAAATAAATAAATAAATAGTAAGAGCATTTGACATCATGGGTCCCCCTTCCTTATCCAAAGCCTCTCCAAGCGGGAATCTTATAAACACTCTGAAATATAAACACGTTTTGTGTAGACAATTTCATGCACCATTAAGAAGAGAGATGCATTGTAATGCACATTATATATAATATATACATATTATGCATTATAAAATGTACATTATGGCTGCTTGATGGTCATCAATAAAACATTACATTTAATACTTTTGAGTAACAACGATCTACACCAATCAAAACAAAACTAAATACAAAATTTCACAGAGTAATTGTTTAGCAAGTTTACTTACTTAGGAAACTGATCTTTTGAACTGCTCTCTGTGTCAAACTCAAAATCAGCAAGATCTTTATCTCTGGCATCAGAGATAGCCTTCAAATCCTTAGTCAAAGAGTCAATGCTTATTGATGCTCTGCTACTGTTTTGTGTTGATGCATCATGCGTCTTTAAGACACTACTGGTTGATTACACATTCCCCCAGCTGTGTCTCGTTATGTCCATATATGGACATCTGCGTATCCTTGGAAATGTCCCAGTCGCTGCCATCCAATGGTATTAGGTCTGCGAGTGTGTGACCTATTGAGGCCAAGCTAATGACCCAGAAATGTGATGTGGCTTTTTACCCTTTACTTGCAAGTAACATGCCATGCCATGACCTCAGATTTGGAGGTGCTATTTGGAGATCCTTGAGATGAGGATTCTTATCTCAACTGCATCACAATGAGAGGTGATCTGTTTCAGCACATGCTGAAGAACACATTCTGATGAGGCCAAGAAGACATCATCATGTTCAAACAGTAAAGACACAGCACTTTGCTCCTCAAACTGGGCACCCCCTTCACCATGGCTGCACCCTAATATCTTGTACATTAAAATAAAGAACAGAAGTGGAGACATGACACACTTTGCCTCCAAGCCCAGAGCTCAAACAGATTAGTCTCAACTTAATATCAAGTATGTGAACGCAACTCTCACTCCACAAATACAGGGGCTGAAAGGTACCACACACTTGCAGTAGCTTCCACAGGATACCATGGGGCACCCAATTATAAGCGTTTTCCAAGTCCACAAACCACATGTACATAGGATTAGGAGAATCCCATTACTCCTCCTAAATATATGTGTAAAGGTAAACATTTGATCCACTGTGTTACAACAGGATGGAATCCCAATTGTTCCTCGAGAATCTTTGATGGAATGCTGTGGAGAGCGACCCCTTTGTCATTGGAGCACACTGCCTTGTCCCCGTTTTTTTAACATTAAAGAGGCACGTTAATCAACACACCCCAACAATATCCACTCCTTTCACCACTCTGGCTAATTCTATCCCACCCTGCTGCCTGGCTACTACAAAGCTTTTAATCATTGCACTCACCTCAGCAATCCAAATGGGATCAAACCTGGCATTCTCTTCTTCAAGGAAATCATATCCATTTTTACGAAACCTTCAAAGTGCTCCATCTTCCTTTTGATGATATTCCCAGAATTAAATTTTTCCCTACTCCCTACTAGAAGTAGCATGGGTAATGTACCACCATAATGTTCTCAAGTTGTCGGTTTGTTTGCCAGAACCTCTTTAAGGCTGTCCAAGAGTCATCCTCCTCCAAATTCACTTGCCATCACCTTCACCTCGGCTCCATTGATACCTTGCTGGTCTACCATTCACTACGTACCAATCAAATCTGAAAATCTTCCTGGCAGCATTTCTTCAAAGGCATATTTCTTCAACTTCAAAGTTTTCTTTATCACTGGTAGAGTCCTGCATTGTGTTGTGTATCTACGAAAAAATTAAACAATTTTAGGATATTATTTTTTTTGTGAGTTTTTAGCGCACTTGTATATGTCTGTTACATTGAAGATAGCAGGGTGAGGGTGAGATTGGAGGGGTCTACCTTTGGGTAATAGCTTTGGTGTTTTTAATATCTAAAAACTGGTGGGAAGGCTCCCATTTGTGTTTTGGGCACGCAGGTACATCAGAGGGTGAAATACATGAGGTACTCAGCAGCTGAAACTGCTTCTTTTTTTTAATCAAGCTTGGTGACCCATTGGTTCAGAGACATTGTTAGATGGCTAAGAATTCATTGTTTTTGCTGTTTAGTATTTTTCTATTTCTTATTATTCTGTTGATTTAGGCCATCACTTACTAATATGCACACAAGTGGGTAAGACTGTATTAGTTGTACTGCTGTTTTCTCTGCCTGTCTTTAACTTTCAGTATTCAGATACAAATAAGAGACTAAACTCCACAGAAAAAGTGACTCAAAAGAAAATTACATCTCACGGTTAAAGTTTTAAAGATACAGCAAAAAACCCAAACATTTCTTTGTTTCGTACATATATCAATGTCACACTACTACACATTCTTAAATGTAAGATAACAAAGGAAAAAACAACTGATTACATATTGAAATTAATTAAAGGTAAAGCTGATTCACTGGCTGTAAAATTGGTTGGGACAAAGGCATGCAGCCACTGGGTTACAAGAACTGAACCGGAGAATCACTGCTTTAGCTATCGGGTAAGTTGTTCCAGTATCTCCTATCTCTAAGACTGGTAATGAACCTTTACAGCATTAGACTTGCATCAGGCAAATAAAATGATTAAAATAAATTGCAGTACGCCCACTTCAACTTCAGACAGGCTATAAAGTTGGCACCGCAGTGAGGTCAGCTTTCACCATTATGCACTGCTGAGACAGGGAAGTTGAACCTACTGCAGGTGTCCTGAAGACATAAGAACTCCTTTAGATTAATCCTTTTTTTCTACTACCCATTAAAACCTAACTGGTACTGGCAATAAAGAGTCATCTTTAAAAATGCATGTAAATAAACAATACGTGTGTAAGTGTCTGAAAGACAGGAAATAAACTTTCATAAATTCGTCAGACATATCGGCTGAGGTTATACTGAACTAATATATAATACTAGCCAACCCGCAGCATACCATACGCTGCATAATCAGGCCGGTTTTTTAATGATTTTTAAGCACAGGGAGAAAATTAACATTTGAAAAATCGGTAATGTAATAAATCAGCAAGAAAAGCAACATTGTAACAATGCGCGGAACGAACCAACACACAATCGTCCGTGACTGAAAACTGGTGGACCGCCATCGCGCCTTCTCCTGCCAGAAAGAGGGATGGGGGTGCACGGTGCGGAGTGTTGAACGGGAGGAGAGGAGAAGGACGTCATGCTAGTCTGTCGATTTCTCGTTCAGTATGCACTGCCCGCTCATGTGCCCACCTCCAACTCGTCACTGGAGTCGTTGTTGTCTTTGCACAGTCCAGATGCACCTGTGACTGACGTAGACCTTTCATTGCTCTGTGCGGTTTTCGCTGCTTTTCTATATATAATCCACCAAGACACCCGACCACGGTAGTAGCGAGGTGGGAGGGGGGTGTGTACAAAGGGTAGGGACGTAACCAGTGGGAGCGTATGAGTCGCACTTAGTGGAAATTCCACGGTTTGCAGCCCGAATGGGGTCCAACGGCTTACCCACGCCTCTCTGCGCCGGGTAGACACACGCTCAATCTCATGCATAATTATTTATTGCATGCTAAACACTTCTGGAAAGACACGGTTGTCTAAAACAGGTTGGTGTGAGAACACAACAGTAAGTGAATGAAAAGATGGAACTCTGGAGAGAGCAACATACAACACAATAGTGAACCCGCAGCATAACAAACGCCGCATAATTATTTATTGATGGTTGAACACTTCTGGAAAGACACAGTTGTCTAAAAAGGGAGGGTTTGAGGATACAACAGAAAGTGAATAAAAGATGGAACTCTGGAGAGAGCAACATATAATTGTTCGTGAGTGAAGAAGACGCATGTTTGTCGTGGATGCGAATTGCTGTATGTAGCGTGTAAAACAGTTTGCTACAGTGCACGCAGTATCATAACCGAAAACTCGGTCTTTAAGGACTGCTTACTTCATTGTGTTTTAGCCTCAGTTGTAAAGGATTGTTTTAAGGATCCCATGGGATACCCCTCGCAAACTGTTTTACACGCTGCATATGGCGGTTCACCTCCGCGAGAAACATGCCTCTATGAACAGTCAAGGTGGCTCGGAGGTACATGAGGCCTCTACGACAGACGAATATAAATGACGCCATTCTTTCTGTGTCATCGCGTCCGAGTTGTCGTTGTATCCAATGATCTTGGAGTTGGTGGGCGTGGCTCCTACCTGCGTGCGCCATAGGTATCTAACTTGTCGGCGGCTTAGTGAATCCATGCTCCTTCTGGCGTGCTTTCCATGGGTGTCTTGCCTTAGTGAATTATATATATAGATATGCACCAGAGGGATGAAACGGTTCAATAGTGTACCTTAACAAAATTGCTCCGAAGAACATGCACTTTGCGGTGTTTTTTTAACTTTTTTTTCTCGCAATTCAAACTTGCCCTTCCTGGTGTCTTCATGACGGCTTAAACTGCCTGCTGCGATTCATCGCGAAAACACTTCGTTGACCGTACGCTACCCTTTCTCATTGAACAAAACGGTGAATTGCAACCCTACCTAACCTAGTTTAATAGTTCAAGAAGATATGATTCAGAATATCAACAGGTGAACCTAAAAACCTAACAATCGGCTTTCCTACGAAACGTAACAAAAATAAGAAATTCAAATAAAGTAAGAACATTAACAATGGACACGTAGCATACTTAGAAATAGCGTTACTCTTACTGAAGAATGCCGTTCAAACGTAACGGGTCTTCAGAAAAACAGAATTATCCCTGAATAAACATTCTAACATCACTAAACATGGTAATATCTTAATAACATCAATTGAAATCACTTACTTTATGTTTTATTTCAGTATACTTGAAAGAACTTAAACGCTCATCAGTTTCCTGCTCACTGTGTCCTCAGACAGCGTCCTTTATTGCCTTGTAGGCGGGAACAACGTGACAGTGGCGAGTTCCGGCCATGCTTTTTAGAACAAGTCAGAGAGGCGCCGTTTTACCAGTGACTGCGTTAAGGAAGGTATGTGCAGTATATGTGAGTAGCTACTGTAAAGATTTTTTAAGTATATCTAAGCTAAATGTCAAGTTTATTGTTATGTGCACTGTAGTACATTAAAATTCGCATTTTTATGTCTTCAATCGACAAGTAACTTTAACAATACCAGCAGGAGGGGAACAAGTAAGAAAATGCATGACGTAGTATTCAGGAGTTTGGCTTTGTTAGCTACTTTGAAAGTTGGAGCATTTTTAAATATTCAATGTTAAATGTCATCAAAGAGTTTTTTTTTTTTTTACATAACTTGGTTAAAGTGAGTCATATTCACAATGTAACAGTGATAACAGAATGTACAGTAATTACATGTACTGTACTAGAAGTGTACATAAAGCATACCATACTACTGTATTATGGTATGGTATAACCTCTTGGGCACAGCCATCACTTTGTCGAGAGGTTTACTTACCATGGCAGTGACATTTATGTCTCTGGTGACTCTTCCAATGAAGTCGGTAGATGGATTGGGAGTGCATGGGGGTCATGAGGTCGCTGGAAAGGGGTGCGTGGCGCTCCTGATATCTGTGCAAAAGGATGAAGGTCCAAGTCTTTAGAGTCCTGGTGCTTCCTGTCTTTCTGTATGGTTGTGAGACATGGACGCTATCCAGTGACCTGAGATGAAGACTGGACTCCTTTGGTACTGTGTCTCTTCAGAGAATCCATAGGTACCGTTAGTTTGACTTTGTGCCGAATGAGCGGTTGCTCATGGAGTCCCAAATGAGGCACATTACCTGCACTGTGAGGGAGCGTCAGTTACGGCACTACGGCCATGTGGCGCGTTTCCTCGAGGGTGATTCGGGTTGTAAGATCCTCATTGTTGGGGACCCGAGTGGCTGGACCAGGCCAAGGAGTCGCCCACGTAACACCTGGCTGCGGCAGATAGAGGGTCATTTCCGGAGGGTGGGACTGGACAACATGTCTGCCTGGGGGGTTGCAAACCGGGATCCCAAGTTGTTTCTTTGTGTAGTGGGTGCGTCAACACACTGCACCAGTGCATGCTCCCCAACTTGACTTGTCTTGACTATCTTCTAGGACTGCTTTATCCAGAGCAGGGTCATGAACACGTTTTTCAATATCATTTTACAATGTTAGATAGTTGCTTTAATAGACAGCAGATTTCAACTCAAGTAATGAAAGGATGGACGCAAGTCTTCTTTTAAAAGTTCAACAACATTATTTCGAACAACAATAACAAATTAATCTTATAACAGTTTGGAAGCATTAACACGCGGTCAAAGTCTGTATTGCTCCACTTCCTTCTGCCCACTAACTCCCCCCCGGAATCACACAACACCTATCCCACATGCGCACAAGGACTCTCATTGAAACGCATGTAATTGACGATGGTGCATTAACAAATATTTAAAACTTCTCTTGTTTAAATTAAAAGGTTCACTTACATTACGGCTCTTACATGTAGCAAATTGTAGCTAAAATTTGTTAAACGTTAAATTTTTCAAGCAACTACTTAATAGAGATTTGAAATCTGTGCTGAATTCTCTAGCTAAAATTGTTGGCTGCTTTCGAACATGGTAGATATGAGATCATTGTCGCACTTTACTGATAAAGTATAGGTGTCAGATAAATATTGAATCTTTGTAATCTACAAATAATGCTACCAAGAGGTTATTTTTGGTAAAACACTGAATACACATTTAGTCACCGTAGCATAAAGTGTCATAAGTTTGTACATTAGTTAAGTTGCTTTAATTGTTTTAAGTTTATGGGCATAAACACTATGCCATTTACAGGCTTCAACTTCAAGGACCTGGGGCCTCATGTATAACGCCGTGCGTAGAACTCGCACTATAACATGCGTAAGCACAAAAGCCGAAATGTGTTTACGCACAGAAAAATCCAGATGCAGGAATCTGTGCGTACTCCAACTTCCACGTTCTTCCGCTACATAAATCCCGATCAGCGTGAAAACTAACGCTCGTGCACGCGCATTATGTAACGCCCCAAATCCTCCCAGAATTACGCCTATTTGAATATGCAAATCAATATAAATCGCCCTTAAGCGCAGCCTTCTGTGAAAAGACAATGGGAAAAGCACGGGGAAAATATAAGAATTTCAGCGAATACCAAGTGGAGGCAAAGGAAAAACATACTATTTGTTCAAATAAGCCGTGGTATAATCAACAAAAGGAAGTTGATCGAGTGACATAGCGTGTTGGAGAAACTTGAAAGCTCACATTCACAAAATCGCACAGTGCCGGAAATAAAAAAGAAGTCACATATCAAAGTCGCCGTGGAAAGCCGAGTTGTAAGCCCACTGTCTGAGTGTCATATGAAAGCTTATTAGGGTACAGAGAAAAAAGGCACACAGTGGGGAAAAAGCACGAAATGTCAACTTCAATCTCGACATTTCCACTTTAATCACGTAGTTTATTTTGTCATTAAAGTAGAACATCATAAACTTCATCTTAAAATTGTTTAATTAACCAGTTTCTAAAATTACATCGTAATTAAAGTAGCACGTTAAATGCTTTGTTTTGTATTTGATCTTCTATGTGCTCTATGTGTGTGAATCACTACTTGCTTCTTAAACCGGCTCTCTTCCTCCAACTGGACACAGAATCAATTACATTCGTGATATTACAGCTCTCTGAATAACTAAAATACTGAGATGTATACGTGATGTCATTTTCATGATGATAGGAGTTAAAGCACATTATTAAACATGTGTTTCACTTCGATAAAATAAACGTTTAAAGAACATTGAAATATCTTCGTAGTACATGTTTAATTATTCTATCCTTAAAGACACTCCCAGTGAAGAATATAGATTATTTAAATGAAGTTAAAGTTTAATCTGTATAATTTAACAAACATATTTTGCTGCATTTCACCTTAAAAATGATATCGTCATCATATGTAAATACGCGCTTTATAAAGTGGCTCAGGTTGTGCGATATTATAACTATAGTGCAAGTTTACAGTGGGGTGATTGTACTTATAAGTACAAACCGTTCTACAAGGAGCACTTGATTGAGTGCATTTAAAGTTCTTGGGATTAAACTGTTTTGAACCGCGAGGTCCGAACAGGAAAGGCTTTGAAACGTTTTGCAGTGGCAGAGACAGCGTGTGCTTAATGCCGTATCCCGATAATTCTCTTTCCGATCAGCTGCTGCTGTGATTCACACTCAGATACAGTGATATAAATACTCCGAGCGGTGCAGTGAGAGAAATATGGAAAAAGATGATCCGCTGTGGCAACTCCTAACGGGAGCAGCGGAAAGAAGAAGAAGGTGCAGGTAGAGTAACAACGCTAAAGCAGTTATGGCATTTGGAATACTATGGCTGTTCCCACTACCATTATATTGTTACGAGTTAATTACAATCAGATGCGTTACACTAATAAACAATATGCGGTTAGTTTCGGCGTATTTATAAAGCCGCGTCAGGAAAATAAGGTGTAACCACACAAGAACAGTACCATTGCTTTGACGCTGGGTGCCGCCAGTCTGCAAAACCGAGCGGAGAACTTGCGTACGACAAGACATGAGGTACCGTGGAAAAGTGCGTGGCTTTACACCAAGTGTAGGTTTTATACATCGCGATTTGAACGTGGAAAAGTTCTTACGCAACATTTCTGTGCGTACGCACCGTTTATACATGAGGCCCCAGGAGAAGTGAGCTGCTGAAACAAGTGCAGGATGAACAGAGGCTGAAACAGGCTGTTAGCAAATAACAAGTCCTACCTATTCACACTGGTACAGCGAGGAGCGATACTTACCATGACAGTGATGAAGAACTAAACAATATCATTACTATCATATTGAATAAATAAATAAGGAATATCATAGTTTGCAAATTGAACAAATAAATACACATCTAACATCACATCTTTCTTATATGCTCTCCACAATATAATCCCACTCCATCCTGTGTCCTGCAGTAAGGTGCTTTTGCTTGAGCGCACATGACTGCTATTTTGCCATTAGGGGAAGCTGACACTCTTTTCCAACATTCTCCAATATTACTTATATGGTGGAAGAAGTCATCAAGTCAGACTGCACCCTCATGATAGTACTTGAAACACTGAAAGTGCTTCTGACTGCAGCTCGAAGTTACATTGAGGTGACCATCTAATCCACTCCAACAAACTCTCACTGTGTAGTATCTGGTCAGGAGGCTTGTGAGTATTCATTACAGCTGCTTGAGGCCTCTCTGTGGCGTAAATTAAGAGTTGAAGAGAGAGCACCCTTAATCAAGAGCTTTGATACCAGGGACAGTGTTTGTGCATGAAGTTGAATCCGACAGTATCTTGCTGGTATTTTTCAAGCTCCTCCATGGGTTTCCACACAGAAATAATATTCTCAGTTTACATTGTCTGAGAATATGAGAGGTGACGAGATTAAGTCCAGAGACCTGTATGTTGAAAGGGAATGGAAAACACAGTCCTACCGGTAGTTGCTGAAAGGATGAAGACGGATGGATGGTTCAGGAGTGCTCCTTTTCTTGTGGGAACGCCAATGAATCCAAACAGTCCTCGGTACACAGGTAGAGGGGACTGGGCGGTCTCGTGGTCTGGAATCCCTACAGATTTTATTTTTTCTCCAGCCGTCTGGAGTTTTTTTGTTTTCTCTGTCCCCCCTGGCCATTGAACCTTACTCTTATTCGATGTTAATTAATGTTGATTAATTTTGTTTTCTTATTGTGTCTTTTATTTTTCTATTCTTTATTATGTAAAGCACTTTGAGCTACTGTTTGTATGAAAATGTGCTATAGAAATAAATGTTGTTGTTGTCAAGGTTTGCTATGCCTGGCTCTGTCCCACATTTGTGGTTGCCTGGTTATTGCACCTGACCCTCACCTTTTGGCCTGTTTGGTGAGCCCACTATAGTTCCATGCAGCTTTTTTGGGCTGAGCCAATCAAGACTATATGGGTCATGCGATCACAAGGTTCTCACAAGACCTGACTCTTAGAGTTGGTCCCAGTATCCCTGTCATCTCCTTAAATGTAATTTGAAATACATGTGAGTTAGTGTTTCTTCTTTCTTTAGCCCTCCCCTTAGACCGCTCAGACAGGAGTACATCTCTCCAGACAAGAAAGTCCCTAATCATCCCCTGTCTCTAATTAACTAACTGTCTCTCATGCTCCTTTACAGCCTAATAGCTAATGCGTGGTGAGTGTACTGCCGCAATAATGGCTGCAATCACATCATCCAGGTGGATGCTACATATTGGTGGTGGTTGAAGTGGCTTCCAACTGTCTATATAAAGTGCTTTTAGTAGGTTAGACAAGCACTATATAGAGTAAATGTAACGAACTAATTAACATTCAGGCACACATCCCCATAGCCAAAAATCAAAAATGATTCCATTCATCTGAACAATTAAAACAGTCCACACCTGTATAAAGCTGCACTTCATGCAGTGCCACAGCTGTCATGTCATCATGTTATTTGATGTCTCAATAGCCCTCTGATGGGTGGCCCTATGCCAAATGTAACAACCTCAAAATTGTAGCCTGGTCCTGCTTGTTATGTTTGTGAAGTGTGCATGATCTCTCTATGTTGATGTGAGACTAGCCGTCCCCAGTGGCTCTGCCCGCGTAGTAGTGAAACAGAACCATGAGGAGGGCCCTGCCCGGCTCCCTACTCCTGACGTCACGCTTCCCCCTCTCCTTGGCCTGCCGCCTCTGTCTCAGATTAGTGCGAATATATCGCTTCTACAAGTGAACTATGATTCTTAGCGCAATGAGAGAAGTCGCAAAATCATCTGGAATGTTCAAGCAGATTATAGAAAAAAAAAAAAAAGATCTAAATCCGTTAAGTAGTTCTCTCGTTTGCTAGCTAAGCGAAGGTAAGGAACGCCCCGAGGCTGGCACATGAGTGAGAAGGGCCCTGTCCCCCTCCCCTCGGCCCCTCTGTGTGTCTCTTGGATTTGCGCAAATAAATTGGTACCACAAACAAACTATGATACTTAGTGCAATGAGAGAAGTCGCAAACTCAACCACAATGTTCATGCAGATTATAGAGAAATGTAAGTAGTTCTCTCATGAAAAGTGGACAGACAGACAGACGTTGGATTTTATATATATAGATTTATGTGGGCCATGTCCCAAAGATTAGATGGGGTACATTCCAAGTATAAGTGTGCCATGGTGAACTGGTCCACATTGTGTTCCTGCATTCCACCTAATGCTGCTGACAGAGGCTCCAGCTCATGCAAAGCTGGCATATGGAGCCAATCCCAGTAACAGGGGGGAGAGGGACCGATAGTAAAACCTGGTATTATAAAATCACACATCACCCAGCCCACTTACTCCAAGCATGTCTGTGTGAAGCAGGACTTCCTGACTGTATCTTTACAAAGACAAAAGGCATCAAAGGACGGCATGCAGAAGTGGGTACGAAACACGTTCACACTGTTAAGAAAGCTGTACAGAATCCTGCTGACATTTATCTAAAGCAGCGGTTCTCAAACTGTGGGGCGCCATCCCCCCCAACCCCTCCGCCCAGCTGTACAAGGGGGGCGTCGAATAAATGAACATGACATCAAAATTCATTTTTTACATTTTTATTTCAAATTTAAATTTGCAAGTATATAATCACAACGAATGCATTTTAACTAAAATTAAAATAAAACATTTCTAAGGCATTGCTCTAATGACTAATATGTGCCTGCTTTAAAGTACACAGCCTGTCCAGGTCTGGTTTGATATTCGAGATACAACACTCTGAGCTCCTTTTCTATTTGAAGTTTGTTTCTATGACGAGCGGCGCCACTGCTGCGTATAGTCGCGTAATTTCAATCCAGAAAGTTGAGACGTTATCGGTATCTGTCGCGAACCGTCGGGTAACAGTAGATCAGTGTGATAATGCCGCGTGACTGCACCATATTGGCAGCGTAGCCAATATTGCCGAATTGAGTTAAATAATTTACTGCGCATTGGGTTATTTTCATGATACTGTACAACTAACAGCGGTATAATATTTGTCGCACGAAAATACGTTCGTCTCGCACAGATTGACTTCATCGGTGTCCTCGTTTACGAGATTTTTAAAAATTAAAACATATTTAATCGTTTCTTTACATAAAAAATAAATTAGAATAAATAATTATTATTAGAATAATTAGAATTATTAGCAAAAACCATACACGGCATTTTAACAGTAATTAAAGCACTTAAAAAAATAAATTACAAATATTTCATATTACGCAGGGTTATCATACCGTTGTTAGTTGTATCCTGGGTTATTCTCATCAATCTTATATTATGCAGGGGACGCAGAAATACTTCCAGGTAGAAAAGTACGAAAGTACGAAAGTTTGAGAACCGCTGATCTAAAGTGACTTTCAAATCATGGATTTGAGAATTGGGCAGCACGGTGGCGCAGTGGTAGCGCTGCTGCTTCGCTTCCCGGGTCCTCCCTGCGTGGAGTTTGCATGTTCTCCCCGTGTCTGCGTGGGTTTCCTCCGGGCGCTCCGGTTTCCTCCCACAGTCCAAAGACATGCAGGTTAGGTGGAGTGGTGATTCTACATTGGCCCTAGTGTGTGCTTGGTGTGTGGGTGTGTTTGTGTGTGTCCTGCGGTGGGTTGGCACCCTGCCCAGGATTGGTTCCTGCCTTGTGCCCTGTGTTGGCTGGGATTGGCTCCAGCAGACCCCCGTGACCCTGTATTCGGATTCAGCGGGTTGGAAAATGGATGGATGGATTTGAGAATTCAGCCACTAGCAGGAAGCCATCAGAAGCAAATGGTGCATATTGGGATAAGTGAAACCAACAAAAAACACTTTGAAAACAGTAAATATAAAAAAAAAATTAAAAATGATGTGACAGTTTGTACAGTATAACCAAGTGTGATTAAGTTCCATGTACAAATAACAGATTTATCAACAGGCCATATGTACTGGCACCCTATTCAGAGAGTATTTCTGCCTGGCTCCGGATGGATGGACTATTCAGATTAATGTTTTGGTTTTTTTAAGTGTGCTGTGGTGCAGCAAGTTTGTGGTCCATGGTGGTGCATTCGTTTTTAATATTAAAAGCAGGCTGGTGGGTGTGCACCACTGCAAAGCTGTGCTGATTACTTGTTAATGTGCTAAACCTTATTGACATTCTGAGCTTCGGTAAGCAAAGCAACTGCACACACAGGGCCTAAATATTACAGAGAGGAAAAAAGAGAGACTGACAGAAAGAAAGGAGGAAGGAAGGAAGGGCAGGTATGGGGGACAAGAAATCAAGTGCGGTAAGAGAGTTTGTGTAATCAAAGAGGAGAATCGGAAGAGCAAGCAGACACTGTGGATGGGAGGCAAGGCAATTGGGAACAGACTCCCATGAGGAATGAGAGGATCAGAACTCCAGGGGTGAGTCGCTCCTGCTGAGCTTCCAGGGAGCAGGAGAGGCCAAAGGGCTTAGAGAGTCGTGGTGTCCTTTGGGCATCCCAGTAGGTGACTGACCGAGGTGGCTGGGATGAAAACCATTGTAATGGATGATCACTCTTGCTGGTGTCTCAGCCTGTTGAGAAGATCTGATGGAGGAGACAGGAGAGAAAGATGCACAGAGGCACACAAGAGAACAGATGTACCCGATTTTACCTCTGGGAATTGTAGTCTTTATTTTTAAACCTACATTATTTATTTTGGGATCTATTCATGTTTTCATTGTAAACCTCATGAAGAAGCACTTGTCTTTATTGGATTCTTTATTAGTTGTTTGTTTATGAAGAACTGCACTGCACCATTTCTTTGAACACTGCCTGGTGATTTGATTGTTTGAATAAACGGCACTATGCAGTTTTTGATGTGCTAATCCTGTTGCTGTCTGTCATAGCAATAGTCCATCCCAGTCAAACCTATCGATGTGGCTTCTGATGTGGTCACGATCCGCTACGGCTACCCAAATGGTTAACTGAGGAAGAGCGTTCAGGTAATGGAAGAGCTGGTGATTACTTGTAAGGCTGTGTACTAAACAAGATGGTACAGTAGTGCAACAGTTAGAGACGCAGGTTCAGATCTTGTTTGTGTGGACTTTGTGGAATTGTCTCTTTGTTGGCACAGGATTTATTGAAGCATTTCTGTTTTATTCCAAATTGCAGTGACATGGCTGTTAGGTTAATTGGCATTGTCAAAATAGGTAAAGACAGGCGCGAGTGTACAGTTCATTCAAACGGACATACTGTACATCGTTTAATCGCTTCTTACCTGGCATCCCACGCTGTATTCACGCTCCTGGAGAAATTTCTGGAAGCAGGTTAAAAAAAAATGAATGGATGACTTAATGGCACAGGGGTTGATAGTGCTGGTTGGGGTCCTGTCATGGCGTTCAATGGTGTTTGCAAGTTCATTGGTGTTTCTCCTGAGATACCAAAGGGAGTAATTGGTCAGTTGATTACTCTTGGGAACAGAATTAACTTGACTGGAAACTCAAAAGTAACCCTGTGAAAGTGAGCATGAGGTGAGACGCCGTTGTTAAATAATAACATACCACTCTCCATCCATTATTCAACCTGCTACATCCTAACTACAGGGTCACGGGGGTCTACTGGAGCCAATCCCACCCAACACAGGGCACAAGGCAGGAAACAAACCCCGGGCAGGGCGCCAGCCCACCGCAGCATACCACTATCAAACCTGCTTAATCCAATTCGACAGCAAAGAAGAAAACAGCCTTAGGGAGGGTGCCAGTCCACCCCAAAGCACACACGGGGCCAGTCTAGAGATCACCAGTGAACCTGGCGTGTGATGTAGGTGGACAAAACACACACTGGCAAAATATGCAGACAACATAGAGACAATGGCCAGGCATGAATCTGTGAACACCACCCACTGTGCCACATGACCACCTCCTGGTAACCCTCATCGATGTAGTCTTCCACAAGAGCCATGCATGTTAAGCAATATGTTTAGCAACCCTAATACATGACTTGCAGATTTATACTTGATAATATAAGATGGGGTCAGTGCCATTATAGGCTGACCCATCACAGGTCACTTTTTTAAAGATTGCTTTGAGAAGTAATTTAACACAACACAGAATGGCTAACTTGTGTGTTCTTTAGAATACCTGGAAAGCACCAGACCACAATATGCTAGAAGGGGCTAAACTTGTCAGAACTGATTACAATCACACCTAAAAACATCCATATTGTAAATTCTTACATGCACAAAAACATACACACATAAGCAAGCGCAGGCAAACACAAGGCAGACCATTCCAAGAACTGCCAACAAGCCCCATGAAGGTAGCAACTCGTAATCCAGGATGCTTGGCAAGATGTCTACAGATTGATAACTTATGCTGTTTTGAAACTGATCTCTTCAGTGGTCAAGCCTGAAGAAGAACTGTGCGGCTTTCACTTGGTGTTTCATTTTTCAGTTTATCCATCCATCCATGTTCTAAACCCGCTTATCCAGAGCAGGGTAGCAGGAAGCTGGGGCCAATCCCAGCAAGCTTAGGGCACAAGGCAGGAACAACACCCGGACAGGGAGCCAGTTTATGGCATCGTGAGCACGCACATACAGTGGACCACTTTACCATCGCCAATCCACATTACCTGCAAGTGTTTGTACTCTGAGAGGAAGCCGGGCACCAGGAGGGAACCCTCATCATGAGGAAAACATGTAAACCCTACAGGGCAGCGCGGCGCAGTGTTCAGCTTATAAATAAGTTCTTTATTCTGCTGACGTAGCCCAGTAACTCCTGTAACTTGAGTACTAGTATTGTTATTGCATTGTGTGGAGAGGACACCGAGATCTCTTCTTGTAGTGTCAAATCAGCCCTTGAAAATGTATACCGTATATGAAAACATTTAAAGTGATAATATTACCGTGTACAGTACAATTCTTACGTGCGTGTTCACTAACAAGCGTATGTCGAGATATTAAGGTTCATCATTTTGAAAGATCTCAAAGTAAATGTGGTGTTCAGGATGTTGGTTACAAGAAATTAAAATTTAAAAAAAATTAGCAATGTTATGCTTAAAGTATATTTTGGGGCAACACAGTGCCCTGTATGGGGAGTGGCGCCTTAACTCCGCACTGCTACTGGAAAGAGCGCCGGTCTGACTTCGACAAGGTAGATACAGAAAACTGCTGGAAGTACAGAAACATGGCGCCCTTTTAGAATTGTTTGACAGGCAGCAGCAGTGATTCCGACCTCTTTGGACTTTCCATATTTGGGATCAGAATGCTCCGCTGAAGACGAGATCGCGATGTATCCGACTCCATTCAGCTTTAGGCTCAAAGCTCAGCTGAGATTTCAAGCAATGAATCTGATGACACCATTCTTCTAAGTGATGACAGCCCTACAAGAAGAGGAGAGCTGAAGATGAAGCAGGAATTGTGAGTGTGTGTCTGTGCCTTGGATGTTATTCAGTAAAATTTAGAATTTAGTCACTTATTTTTTAAATTATGTTTTAAAGAAATTAACATTTTGGCCCGGGTGCGTGACTGTAGCCAGAAAACGCACACAAAGTCACTCAAAAACAAATCCTGTCACACAACTGCCAGCTGCTCGTCCTGTGCCCGGACGCACGAAATGATCTCAGAGTAAGATCTTTCTCATGTTCAGAAAACAAATGAACATATTTGTGATAAAGTCACCCTCATTTAGAGCTTAAAACATCCTATCGGCACTTTAGCGGCTTTTGTGGTGCTGGTGGTCCTACTGTTTGCGCTGCAGGTTATTCCGCCTTTAATGAAAGACTGTAGCCAGAAAACGCACACAAAGTCACTCAAAAACAAATCCTGTCACACAACTGCCAGCTGCTCGTCCTGTGCCCGGACGCACGAAATGATCTCTTTTAGAGCTTAAAACATCCTATCGGCACTTTAGCGGCTTTTGTGGTGCTGGTGGTCCTACTGTTTGCGCTGCAGGTTATTCCGCCTTTAATGAAAGAATCGTAGCAAGCGTAGTTCGTAAGAACGGAGAGTCCCCGAAAGACACGTCCATTCGAACATAACTTCAAAGAAAAGGGTCCCTAAAATCGTAGGAGCAAAGTAACTGACTGCTACAAATGTGTTCATGTATATTCATTTTGACTTCATTCAGAGTACGACGTCTTAAAAGCCATCAAAGTTTTGTTTTAACATTGTAACAGTTCGATGCACAATTAGGCAGTCAGAGTTATATGCGCCCGAGCTAAACGAGCCTGTATCGCTTATAAAAGCGTGTTTGTGTGCCTTCTGTGCGATCCCACCTGCACAGGCCCAGGTTCCCGTGTCCCCAAAATTGGATTAGACGGCTTTGGAAAAATGGATGGATATATTCCACATTCATATTTAATATCTTATAACACGTGTAAATTGAAAAGCTTTGATTCAAATCACTCACGTTACTTTACAACGTATTTTTGTCAAATCCGCGTGGCGGAACCTTGTGGATTCAGATCCTGCCAGTGATAATGTGTGGCCCTGAACAAGTGATTTAATCTGCTCCAATTGGAAAAGCAAAAGAAATGGAACCAAGGGTATCTCAGATGTAATATGTCACATTTGAGAAGGTCGTCAGCCAAAATAAAATTAAGCGCAATCATGCCAGATCTTGTGTATACGGTTTGACAGTTTGTCCCTGGATAAATACGGTATATATATATATATATATATATATATATATATATATATATATATATATATATATATATATATACGGTAAATAAGGAGAGTAACAATCTCACTTCGTCTTCCTTACCTGATACACATCGGTTAGAAAAATAAACCACACGTCACTGAAGCCTGTTTCACTTTAGATTCATATCTCCTCGTCCAGCGCAGGGTGAATGTCTCAACCTCTCTCGACTTCTATGGGGGTGCACACTGGCCCACACCCACAGTCACTCTCAGTCCGCGGTTGCCAGTTAACCTGTCGTTCGTGGGGCTGCGAAGTGTTCCCACTGTGCGCTTCAATGAGTATATCATTTTGACACACGCTGACTCCGCGGCGGCGCTAACAACTGCGTCATCCTGCCTCCCCGACTCAGAGTTACGTTTTTCACTTTACAATTCTGTTTAGCCAACTGTAAATGGGTGACATTTTCAATAATTATGTGTGTTGATTTGGATCAACACACATTACATTATGCGTTCTTGATTTGCGCTTTGTCGATTCCTTACCTAGCAATGTAATGAAATATTAACGGACATCGTTGTTATATACCTAATAAAATATTAATATATTAATGCAGCGCCACCGTGCCGCCCCTGTCTCCATTAATACTCATCTACAGGAGCGTTATTTGAAAGGCATTGGTTACTTCTTAATAGTACTTATTGTCCAAGGCGAATTAGAACATTTGACATACAGTTGGTTACATTCTTTTCAATTGTAGCATTGGCAGGTTAAGTGACATGGTCAAACAGTGACAGGTTTTAACCCTTAACACTGACTACTGCGCCACACTTTAGCCTTAAAATGAACAATCACGTGTACCTGCAAGGGGGAAGGACATGAAAACTTTGGATAAACAGGAGAGGATGCAATGTATCATTTATTGTGACTCGTTCATGGTGTACTTATTCTTGTTAATCGATATTTATGCAGTCGTCTGCATTAGAAGTATTTGCTTGAGGCGCTCCACTTCAGCAGACAGCGACGCCAACTGGTCCCTCAGATGGTCGTTTGCACCCCAGTCATCCCTCTTCTTCGTTAGCTGACAGTCCGTTTTAGCGGAGCGAAAGTGAACGACCCCAAGAGAAGACCTCTGGTCATCTTTCCGCTCCTCTTCTCTCCCTGCGATGTGTCTCCGATTGTAAAGCGCGTCCATTAACTCGACCTTCTGTGAAGCACCTTGCCGTTCCGATTCTTCCAAACAGTGCAGGGATCGTGGCCGACCGGCCGATCCCCGGGAGTCGGTCTCTTCTACATCTTGTCTACGAGAAAGTGCATCAACACCCAGTCCCGTTATGTCACCGGTGCTGCGAGGGGCTGCCACTTTCAATCGGAGTTTATGGGGCAGTTTGTTCAGTCGAATTCCAGAGGACACCACCTCACAGCGAGTTGGTTTGTGTGGCGATCTACAATAAGCAAAGTCTTTCACTCCACTCAGATTCTCTGGCTCGTTGCAGTTCTCCGATTCCTTTGTTCGACTTGGATGATCGCCATCAGAACAAAAATTCAGATCAAGGTTTACATTTACTGCATCAGCAGACAAACGTTCATTAGTAAACGGGTCGTTCCGAATCGGCACGTAATCAGTCTCCGAAGGAGAGGGGCAATGTGGAGACGCCCCGATAATGTCTAAAGGCAGCTGGCCCTGTGATGTACCACAGAAGTGTGCATCACTATAGCCCACACCGAAGGAGCCGTGTCCGGGAGCAAAAGCGTCTGAGGCAAGGACTTCGTGGTGCCTACCATCTGTCGCAGGTAACTCTTGAGAGGATGATGGCCGATCGGGGAAGGCGCACATTCCCGATCGATGGACTTCCTGGGCATTGTCATGCTCGTTGTTGCCCAGTCGGTATCGGACAGCGAAGAGAGCAGCTTTTAGCTTCTCGTTTTCCCGCAGAAGTTCGACCGCCCGAGTCTCCAATAGCATTTCCTCCATCCTTCTCCGCTGCCTGGACCTGCGCGCTGCCTCGTTGTTTCTGCGTCTCTTTACCCAGTAGTTGCTGTCCTTCTGCTCCTCCGGGGTGAATTCTCTTTTCCTGCGGACTACAGAGTTTCCAGGCAGACACTCTGTTCGTTTGGCAGACTGAACGGGCAAACCGAGGAAAGAGCGAACGAAAAAGTTATACGGTCCGCCACAGGCCAGAGGGGGTTCAGGGGGACAGTCGGGCTGAGTGGAGCAGGCAATCGCACCAGACATCTGACGAGTGTCATCCAGTGCAGTTGACGACGCCGCCGGTCTCGTGCCTCCGTACAGGGTGCACACATCCATCACTTGCGTACATTCAGCGCTCTATGCGCGAAATTATAGGGCCACTAGCACATGAGGGGCGCCGTTGCAGCTCTGGTCACGCCCCCGGTGGCTGGTTGGCCCAAAATCTCCTTTGTCATTGGTTAGCAGACCCGCAGGCTCATCATTTCGTACAGACAGCTCATGAGGCGCTGTGGCGGCCTCTAGTGGCGGGTTTGGTACACTTGAAACATGAGGATTTCGACCTCAAGTTTTATTAACTGAAAGGGTGAAAAGAAAAGTTATGTCTCCATCCGTACACTCTTAAAATAAAGGTGCCACAGCGGTTCTTCAGAGTCAAAGGGGAGCGATTTTTGGTTCCCAAAAGTATCATGCACATGAAAGTTCCACAAAGTACCTTTATTTATTTAGATCTGTAACAGGCTCCATAAAGAACCTTGATTAGAAAACAGAAATCCCAATGGCTTCAAGATTTTTAAAGGACTCTTGTTATTCCCATGTTTTCTTGTTAGTCAGTATCCTTCTAAACATTAAAGATTTCTGCTTTGTCCACATATTAGGAACCTTCTCAAAGCCAGAAGAAGCAATGTCATGTGCAAAAAAACCCTTCACAGATTGAAATAGTTCTTTGTCCAGCAAAGGTTCTACAAGCAGCCACACAACCCAGTAAAGTGCCATTTTAGAACCTTTATTCTTAAGAGAGAGTCATTCCAGCTCTGAGGTGTTCATCTCTCACAGTTAGCCTTTAACTCAGTAATCTGCTGGAGAAGCCTGGTAAAGAAGCAGAGGAAGAGGATCACCTCAGCTCAAAGCCATGAGTGCTGCCTTGTGCCACTGTTAACATCAGAGATGGAGTCAGACATACAGTATGCATATGGAACAAAGCGGACTGCTAAGGAGCTCTTGACAGAGATTATGCCTCGGTGCCTTAACTTAGCTAGATGTGGAGTTGGGAAAGACACTTCGTAACTACAGATTCACTAAGCACCACTTGCAGGGAGAGACTCTGTGAAAATGACTGACTTGGATTCCCAAAGATGACCCAGCAATATGAGGCAGAGGAAAGCAAAGTGCAAAACGATCCAGCCCTGACATGATAGAGATACATTCACATTTGAGACCATTTCCACTCCATGGTCATCAGGAAAATGTAAAAGCTACCCAAACCTTTCGTAATGGTGCCAGGGCAACAGTGAGACTCTGCCAGTACTTTAGAAAATGGTAGGTTGCAAAAGCAGGACACCTTTGCCTTTTCCTATCTATCTATCTATCTATTATATAGTGCCTTTTCCTATCTATCTATCTATCTATCTATTATATAGTGCCTTTTCCTATCTACCTATCTATTATATAGTGCCTTTCATATCTATCTATCTATCTATTATATAGTGCCTTTTCCTATCTATCTATCTATTATATAGTGCCTTTTCCTATCTATCTATCTATTATATAGTGCCTTTTCCTATCTATCTATTATATAGTGCCTTTTCCTATCTATCTATCTATCATATAGTGCCTTTTCCTATCTATCTATCTATCTATTATATAGTGCCTTTCCTATCTATCTATCTATTATATAGTGCCTTTTCCTATCTATCTATCTATCTATCTATTATATAGTGCCTTTTCCTATCTATCTATTATATAGTGCCTTTTCATATCTATCTATCTAATACCCTAAGGTTTTTTGATTGATTACACTTCATCCAATAATCTTAGGGTGACACAGCCATGCACCTCTCAAAAATCCCTGGTTCAAATCCTGGCCTAGTTATTATTGTCTACCTGAAGTGTGCATGTTCTCTCTGTGCTGTTCTCTTCTCTAGGACCTCAGTGATTTTCAACACTAATTTAGACCTGAATACATGCAAGTCTGCTCTGTAATTTTTTGGTGTTCCTTCTAGGATGGGTTCCTGCCTTGATGTATTGCTGCCAGATAGGTTTCAACCCCCCTAAACGTAAACTGAAGTAGGTGGCTACAACAATAGATGGATCCAGCTGTCTGCAAGGTAAACATCAACTCCACTTGTAACTGTAGAACAAGGTGGCCAGGCCTGGCACTGAACCTTTTCATTGTCAGCATCATCTGTGCTTCTAATTTGAACTTCTTGATGACTCCTTGTTACTTACTCACTTTTTTCTGTGTAATCACAGTGGATGTGGAATGTGAAAACGGGCAGCTCTTTGTTAATCCACAAAAGTACAATTCTTTACCCAGATGGTTTTAGTTTTATGCTTTTTTGTTATACAAAATTAGTTACTGGTGAGCATGGCAATGGAGGACCTGCTCCTCATCTGATCACACTGTTAACTATTTCTACATTAAATATTTTATTCAAGCAAGCCAGTCATGGAGGCAGAATTAATTTCTGTACATATGGTTCTTAAAAAAAATCCACATTTACTATTAAGCTTTAAAAAGAAACAGAAATGATCAGCTGCCTACCTTCTCCAATAAGAAGTCTCGATTACAACTGGTGGCTGGCATAAGAATAAAGCTTCCTGCTTGACAAAGGTGATCGTGAAAGAAAGGGATGACTTGGGAATTCATTAGTAGGAGTCCATCCTGATGCCTCCTGAAACTACAGTCTGCTGCGAGCTCTAATGCAAATAAAGTCACATTTGAGCATTTCTTTTTATTTAATTAGAGGAAAATCTCCTGAAAAGTGTTAATCGTGTTGTTTTTTGCCATGCGATTTGCTCCAATGGTAAGCACTCAGCAGGCCAAGCGCTTACTAACGTGTAGTTGATGTTTCTTTGCCTTGTAATGACAGTCTGCTTGTCCAGGCATTCATCTCTTTTTGACTTTTCAGAATTCCCTTAAACTTTAGGGATGTCTGCATGAAAAAAAAGCATCAGTATAATATTTTTGGTTTTGACATTTCCTCTATAAACTTAATTTATTTGGATGTTTAAAGTTATGAATGTTTTTGTTGGTTATTCTATAAGCAAATGTGTTATTTTACTCCTGAAGAGCCTTACATTTTACACTGCACATTTTTTCCTCTTTCATATGAGAAATGAAAGCAGCCTGTGAACATTCATTTTTAATAGACAGGAGATATGTTCATAGCATTTGTTACAAAATGCTCCTTCCACACTTAAGTTTAATATCTCCAGTCATTTTTGTTTTCCCAGCATTACAGACAAGAAAGAGCTTAATATGAATTATGCAATCCACACGCACTGTCACAGAAGAACAAAACATTTAGACAACACTAGAAACATGACAGCTCATCTCAGTCGTGGCAAAGGTATAGACGTGTGCTACACCCGAGTTGCCTCGAAAAGGTTGCATGTTGTAATCTTTTTATTCAGCCAATAAAAGGTGTGGGCGGCACGGTGGCGCAGTGGTAGCGCTGCTGCCTCGCAGTTAGGAGACCCGGGTTCGCTTCCCGGGTCCTCCCTGCGTGGAGTTTGCATGTTCTCCCCGTGTCTGCGTGGGTTTCCTCCCACAATCCAAAGACATGCAGGTTAGGTGGATTGGCAATTCTAAATTGGCCCTAGTGTGTGCTTGGTGTGTGCTTGGTGTTTGTGTGTGTCCTGCGGTGGGTTGGCACCCTGCCTGGGATTGATTTCTGCCTTGTGCCCTGTGTTGGCTGGGATTGGCTCCAGCAGACCCCCGTGACCCTTTTCGGATTCAGCGGGTTAGACAATGGATGGATGGATAAAAGGTGTCTGTTTGCTTGACTTCTCACTACATCCATAATGGCTAACACGGTACAACACCCTAGTACTTCTCAGTCTGAAATAGGAAACTATCAAAATACCTGAGTTTTATTTCTATAAGGGTAAATCAAAAAGTAAAAGCAATCTGAACGTTAACATGCAACAGACAGGAGATGACACACTAAAATTCGTCCACAATGGCTTATGGGTAGTTTGAACACGTATAGCACAGCACGCCACCATTACCCTCGTTGAAGCCAAGGTGAAATGAACACAGATGATCTGCTGTGGGATTGCACCCTATTGTTCAACAACGTGGCACAGTGAGATGACTTTGGGCAAAGGGAGTGAAAGCCTAAATCCATCGCATACTGTACATGTTGTATTGTGTCACCTTCTGTCCATTGTGGTTACCATGTCATTTTCAAATTGTCTTTACTTTTTGATTTAAAACAATATTACATATACATAATCACGTTAAAGGTTTCTCTTATTAGGAATAAAAGTTGAATGTATTTTTGCCTGTAGGACTGTAAGTTCAACTTGTATTTCAAAGAAAAGAAAGAATAGTAAATTGCAATAAATCCCAGAACTGAACTTCCCTATTCAATATACTGCAAACTCCATCCATCCGTTATCCAACCCGCTACTGTAAATCCTAACTACAGGGTCATGGGGGTCTGCTGGGGCCAATCCCAGCCAACACAGGGCACAAGGCAGGAAACAAACCCTGGGCACCGCAGTATACTGCAAAATGTAAAAGAAAAAATAGAAATAGTGACACTATTACCATGTCTTGCCCAATACGTCAGTAAGTGTGTACCGTGGTGTTCTCGGCCTTTCCAATCCCTGGCCTGAAATGCTCTTTGGAACTTTTTCAATTTCACAACCACACATGAGCCTGTGGCTGCGTTCAGTGCCCCCTTTTCTTTTATTCATTCCCTGCTACAGTGTGGTGTGGACTTGGAATAAGGCAAGAAAAGTGTACTCACTCATGTTAAGACCAAGCTAAAACCACAACAATCCTCAAAACAGACATTTTAGGGATATAGAAGGAGTCTGGAAGAAAAAAAAAAACTGAAGTGGACACTGTGAGAGTTTAAAAATGACAACACACACACACGCAATAATATCTGGCTGTAGACACTGCAAGGTGTGGAGATCCACGCTGGACTCGAAATCGAGATACGATACGCCGTTACACTATACAGTAGTTTGTATTGGAGTTGTGGGAGGGTGAACTGCCTCAAAGTGACAGAAATGAGCAGTTATGGAGGTCACAGGTTTCTTGTCCAGCAAGGTGCTCCACACCTTTCAGGGGCTACAGCCAGGCCTTTCTCCACACACGTGACCACCTCCCTGGAGGTGTGAAGTGACACCTCTAACGGCTCTGCTTCCAGTGTTTTTCTCTAGTGTTCTTAGAAGCCCTGCTCCTTCTGCTACTCTCTGTATCTGTTTAAGAACAACCTTTTTGGACTGTTCAGAGCCACGCACAGAGTGCTTGTGTCCATGATGGACTGCTGGAGTAGGCACGAACAGATCTTTCTTCTCACAGTAATTACTTTGAAGGCGAGATTTAAAGGGAATCTGCATGCACTGGAATCACTGCACATGACGTGGAATGTTAATAACGCTTTTCTTTATTGGATACTCCACGAGTGGATGTAAACAACATATGTGGCTAAGCGGTGTGCTCCTTACAAATACACCTTTTTTTTTGTGAGGCTTATAAAAATCATAATTGAAATCAAAGAAATTGTTCGCCAACAGTAACAGAAAAGTAATAATCACTTAACCATGAACAAACTTCACCCACGTGGATTAAGTAAAACATTTAAATTATAATAAAAAAGCAACTTCAAAATGAAAGCTATTTTGAAACCATAAAACACATAAATTACAAGTCTGTACAGGGTTTTCCAATAAAAAGGAAGCAAAATTAAAAACATGTACAAATTGCCTCTTTTGAAAGAAAAAAAAAAAAAAAAACAACAAACACTGTAATACAAAGACTTGTTGCCACTAACTGGTACCCTTGTCTCAGATATCTCCAGCACCCATGGTCTTGTTAGATTCCTGCTGTTTGACGCTGAATATTCTTTCTTTAATGCAAAACATTTCTCTTCATTGAACACTGGCCCCATTTTCCATGACACACTTATAAGAGTTCAGAATAAATTCTGACAAACTTGTACCGTTGAGTTCTCTTCAGCTTTCCTCAGTTATATAAAAATGTCTGTTTGTATGTTCATATATGGACTGTTAAGGCACGTGTGTTGTAAGAAGCTCAGTTCACCTGGAGCTCCAATACTTCCCCTCAAGATACGGCCAACTTTGACATACCCCCAATATACTGCCTCACGTTGCACAGCAACAGTAAAGAGAGTCTGGCTGAACATCTCTGCAATCCTCAGTAACAATCTGATAACTCAAATGCTCCCCGGGCACCTTTTTGGGTTTCAGCTGGGCTTGAAGAGGAGTTCCTGCCCAGTTCTTTTGGAATTTTCAAATAAAATCATTCCCTTCAGATAAAGTACTTGAGAGCCTTGCCGAAGAGAACCATGCCACTGGTTATGCTTCTGAATGTGTCTCGGCTTCCTCCAGGTGTGGAATGTCGCTATCTCCCAATAACTCTGTCTCTGGGACAGAAACATCTTCATCCTGCATGGAAGTATGGGTAGTTTCGGAGTTCACACATTGCTTTTCTTCTGAGGCTTTTAGATCTTCTGTAAGTAAAGCTGCCCGTTCGGTCATGGAAGCATTTGAAGGAGCGGTTGTGACATAACCTGTGCTGGTGGAGCCACTTCCACTGTGATGAGATCCAGCTTTCGGGATCATCTGAGGGTGCACTTGCTGTGGAGGGATCTGCATGGGAATCTGCATGGGGTAGAAATTCTGTAGGTAGGCACCATAGGCTGGCATTGGCTGGTAGCCATTAACTGGAATATAGAGCTGTGGTGGTGGAACCATTGGTCGAATCTGGCCCTTCATGGGAATGAACTGGGGTGGTGAAAATGCTTGGGCTTTCTGCTTTGGCCCAACGTATCGTGTTGTGCTGACATTGCTGACAGGACTTGTGCTGAGAGAGCTGGTCTGAGTGGTGTTGCTGGCCCCAGAGGTTTGAGCAGAGCTGTTATAGTTAGAGAGGCTTTCCCATGTCCTTAGTCGAGTATGAATATCTTTAAATCTGGGTCTTCTAGTTGGGAACTCATTCCAGCACTCCAACATCAAGGTATATATCCAGGCAGGGCAGTCATCAGGGCATGGCAGCACCTGTCGGTTCCTGACCATCTCAATAACATCTTGATTGGAGTAACCACAATAGGGCTGCAAGCCATAGCTAAAGATCTCCCACAAGACAACTCCAAAAGACCAAATATCTGAATCCACAGAGAATTTGCCATACAATATTGCCTCAGGAGACATCCAGCGAATTGGAAAAGGGTTATTCCCCATTAATTTGTAGTAATCTGCTGAGTAAACATCCCGAAACATGCCTAGATCTAAGATCTTCACGTTCAGTTTATCATAGACTAAAATGTTTCTGGTTGCCAGATCTTTATGAACAACATGGTGACTGGACAAGTATTCCATACCTGCAGCAATCTGGGTGATGATGTGAAGAAAGTCTGATGGCTCTAGTGTAGACCTGACGGTTTTGTCATCATCGGAGCTACCAACATCAGAGTGAGGAGACCTCATGACCAAGAATTCATGCAGGTCACCGTGAGATGAGTAACTAAAGACCATACTCATGGGCTGGTCCTTGGTGACCAGTCCCAGCAGGCAGACGATATAAGGATGTTGAAGACGAGACCTCATGAGAGCTTCATGCTTGAATTCTTCCCGTAGTGTCATGTCAGCTTTGTCTTTGATGGTCTTGATGGCAACAACATGAGCTTGCTCCCCAGGGGCAGTGCCATACATATGTCCTTTGTATACTTTTCCAAAGCGGTCTTCTCCAAGGTCCTCCAAAAAATGTAAAGTACTAGGGTTGATCTCTTTCAGTTTTGCCTTGCAAACAAACAGAAACAGAATTTAGGTTTAGAATGGCAGATAAGTACAAGAGCATCCATCTGGAGTTACTTCATTCTAAAATGAAACATGCAAATAGCAGTGACACAAATATCAATCCAGAACGCAGTCAACATGTGTGATTAGAGCGCTGTGAGAATGTAAGCCAGCTTCCTGAAAGTCTGGTACCTTATAAAATATGTGAATATTTGACAATCAGATAATCAGTTCAATGTAATCAACATGTCAGAGTGACCTAAACCAGCACATACTGTAAACCTGAAATGTGGCACTTTGCAAATATGCAACAGAGGAAATATACAGGATATACACCTTCCTGGGGTAAAAATACCTTAATCATACTCTTATCAAATTTCAAGTTGCATCGAGTCTCTGAAGGCTCAACTTTCCATTAAAATGAGAACTGTGGTCTGTTTTGGTCTTCAGCATACAGGTGTGAGATAGTCTTCCATGGAGCTCTTGAAGGAAGGCTGCTGATGCTGTTTAACTTATATGGATGACCAACAAAAAATTGCTGTGGTTGGGTAGTTAATAAGATACTGTTGCTATGTTGTTGTTTTTTTAAACCAATAATTGCAATTCATTTTTATCTACAAATATAACTGTTTTACTTGAAATGCAATCCCAAAATGAGTCCAACATACAAACCAACTGCAAATACTGTATTTCTCTGACAGATATTGCAAGCTGACAGTCAGGCAAATGCACTAATATATTCTGTTCATTGAGCAAGGATGAAATAACGTGAGCCTGCTTGAAGATAAGCTCACACCATCACACATATATACAGTATACAGTGTATCCGGAAAGTATTCACAGCACATCACTTTTTCCACATTTTGTTATGTCACAGCCTTATTCCAAAATGGATTAAATTCATTTTTTTCCTCAGAATTCTACACACAACACCCCATAATGACAACGTGAAAAAAATTAACTTGAGGTTTTTGCAAATTTATTAAAAATAAAAAAACTGACAAATCACATGTACATAAGTATTCACAGCCTTTGCTCAATACTTTGTCGATGCACCTTTGGCAGCAATTACAGCCTCAAGTCTTTTTGAATATGATGCCACAAGCTTGGCACACCTATCCTTGGCCAGTTTCGCCCATTCCTCTTTGCAGCACCTCTCAAGTTCCATCAGGTTGGATGGGAAGCGTCGGTGCACAGCCATTTTAAGATCTCTCCAGAGATGTTCAATCGGATTCAAGTCTGGGCTCTGGCTGGGCCACTCAAGGACATTCACAGAGTTGTCCTGAAGCCACTCCTTTGACATCTTGGCTGTGTGCTTAGGGTCGTTGTCCTGCTGAAAGATGAACCGTCGCCCCAGTCTGAGGTCAAGAGTGCTCTGGAGCAGGTTTTCATCCAGGATGTCTCTGTACATTGCTGCAGTCATCTTTCCCTTTATCCTGACTAGTCTCCCAGTTCCATCCCCACAGCATGATGCTGCCACCACCAGGCTTCACTGTAGGGATGGTATTGGCCTGGTGATGAGCGGTGCCTGGTTTCCTCCAAACGTGACGCCTGGCATTCACACCAAAGAGTTCAATCTTTGTCTCATCAGACCAGAGAATTTTGTTTCTCATGGTCTGAGAGTCCTTCAGGTGCCTTTTGGCAAACTCCAGGCGGGCTGCCATGTGCCTTTTACTAAGGAGTGGCTTCCATCTGGCCACTCTACCATACAGGCCTGATTGGTGGATTGCTGCAGAGAAGGTTGTCCTTCTGGAAGGTTCCCCTCTCTCCACAGAGGACCTCTGGAGCTCTGACAGAGTGACCATCGGGTTCTTGGTCACCTCCCTGACTAAAGGCCCTTCTCCCCTGATCCCTCAGTTTAGATGGCCGACCAGCTCTAGGAAGAGTCCTGGTGGTTTCGAACTTCTTCCACTTATGGATGATGGAGGCCACTGTGCTCATTGGGACCTTCAAAGCAGCAGAAATTTTTCTGTAACCTTCCCCAGATTTGTGCCTCAAGACAATCCTGTCTCGGAGGTCTACAGACAATTCCTTTGACTTCATGCTTGGTTTGTGCTCTGACATGAACTGTCAACTGTGGGACCTTATATAGACAGGTGTGTGCCTTTCCAAATCATGTCCAATTAACTGAATTTACCACAGGTGGACTCCAATGAAGCTGCAGAAACATCTCAAGGATGATCAGGGGAAACAGGATGCACCTGAGCTCAATTTTGAGCTTCATGGCAAGGCTGTGAATACTTATGTACATGTGCTTTCTCAGTTTTTTTATTTTTAATATATTCAAGTAAACTTTTATTCACATTGTCATTATGTCATTGTCATTTTATTCAGATTTTTGACTCATCAAAGCAGCCCCCTTTTGCTGATATACAGGAACAGCCAAACCGAGGTAACCCTTTTGATTCAGAATGCCTGTCACTTTGTACAAGTCATCAACTCTGCCTCCAGCAAAATAACCCCAGACCATCACATTTCCTCCTCCATTTTTGACAATTGGTGTCGCACACTGAGGAACCATCACATCACCAACTCAACAGGTACAAACACCCTGTGTGATGAAGTGAAGATTTCAAATTTTGATTTATAAGCTCCTAAGATTTTCTCCCAGTCTGCAGTAGTCCACAGCCGGCATTTCAAGGCCCTGTTTTGTATTTTAAGGTATGGCTTTCTTACTGCCACTCACCCTGTCAGACCTGCAGCACAAAGGCTCCTCTTCACAGTAGAAACTGAGACTTGCTTTTTACCACCTGCACTGTTAATCTGTGCTTGAAGCTGCTGTGCTCTGAGGTGTCTGTGATCCTCAAAAACTTGTCTCCTGATTGGCTTGTGACGGCTTTGGGTCTGCCAGATCTCGTCCTATCAGAATGTCTTACAGTTTCCTGTTGCCTTTGGATTGTGTAGGACACCAGTATACTCACTGACACTGTGATTTTGTTTTTTTGCAATTTCTCAACATGAAAGGCCTACACTTCTAAAGGCAATAATGCTCTGTCTAATTTCATTTGTTAACTGCAATTTTCTTGCCACTATGACTGGACTTTACAACTTTCTACAGTGTAATATTGTCCAAAGTAGTGCAAGACCTCAGAGGGTGTAGTAACACAGTGTGTTCCAACTCTGCTTTAAGACAGATAAAGGGGGTTTCAGTAATCAACAGGAGTTGGGATACCGGTGCAAAGTGCTTGCTTCAGCTTGCAAGGTTTAATTTACATCTGTAGGTTGTAACCGATTAGCTGTTCCCTGAAGGCCATTTGCAATATTCTGATATTACCTTTTTCAGTTTTTGCTAACTTAAACTTTAAATGCAAACCTCTGACAGTTTACTGCTTACCGTTTCACCATTTTACATCATTCATTGCATTTCAACTGATTAAATTTGAAGAAAAAGTGGCAAACTGAGGTGTTCAAAAACCTTTTGACTATAGTATACATACACATACATAAAGTAAATGAAACACAATGTAATTTTGTATATGACTTAGGGGAACATCTACTTCCCAAAAGTATAATAACTTACTAGATACATTGTAATAATAGGGAAACTAAAACAGCAGAGTACTGAATTTTATTGTTTGGCACCTTGTATAGAGTTAAGGGTCTCCACAGTAGTGCTATTTGTGGTATACCATCCATTGAAATGCATTTTATTAGTATATGCATAACAGGTGGCTAATTTGTTCAGCAGATTCAGCTCTTTTTCTTTTGGGACACTATGGCAAAGTCCTTTAGGTGGTTGTTCTCACAATTTCCACTCCCAACATTTCAGTAGCTGTCTTCCACTGAACCTCTTGACGGTATGGCATCCAATTTAAAATATTTGTGAAAATACTGCATATACAGAAAAGTAAGACTCCTTTATTAGAATAGTTAGAGAGTATATTCAGTCTCTCTTGGCTAAGATTTCCTCCTGAAAGGAAGTTCATTTTGCAAAAAAAAAGTTGCAAAAGGAGATACAAATACATCAAATTAGAATTTGTTTATGTGTGGATATTTGCAGAAATGTTAAAAAATTGAGACTGACTTTTATCATTTGGACATTAAAAACCAGCATCCCATGGATAATTTACGGGTTTGAGACCACTGATCTGGACTAAGCTGTGCTTTGCACTGTGGACACAGTGAAGTCTATTGCTGCATTTAGCTGTTACCGCAATCCAGTGAATATGGACAGACATTGCCAAAGTCTTTCACATTTGTGGGTTCAGTTCACCAATGATAGTCAAGCCATCTAAATGAACCCACCTACTGATGAGACTTAACAGAACTGACTTTCCAGTGAAATAAGCTGTTTGAAGGTATGCTTCATTATCCGGCCATATGTACTACTTAAGTGAGTTAGCTCCTGAATAACGGCGTAGCAAGGTTCACAGGGGCCCGGGTGCAATCATCATTGAATGGGCCCCCAAACCTGCGCGCGCTGCTCGCGCTCGGAGGGGCCCTCGCTGCTGAAATGCTTGAAGACAAGATAGATTGAGAAGGAAACCATTAAAAACGATGTTCGGAGAAAAATATAGTTTTGTTTTGTAAAGCGTAAAAACAGACGTGTGTTGGCGACTTGGCGTTATTGCCTAATAGTGTATATACACTGTACTCGTCTGTGGTCTCAGCCGGTACTATAGAACAATAAAAATAAAGGATTACCTATGTTTACATAGCAAAATCACGACGGATGAAACTTTCAATACGGAATATAATGAGCATTTCAGCATTCTATGCTATAGCCTTTCGGAGAATGAAGCGAACATGTCGCTTTGTTTTTAGCCGCCGCCGTCTGTACACAATGTGCCGCCCCGCCCGGCCGAGTCGGACAGCGCTAATGAAAATAATGTAATTGTGGGAAAATGTAAAAATGCTGACTGACGGTAGATAAAATCGCTAAATACGGACATGTTAAAGTCCTTACTACAAAGTTACTTAAATTAATAAGCAATACGATCAGTCTAACTAATTTGACTGTGACTGATGGTCTTATGCCCTGATCTCCTGATGAGAGCGCCGCAAAAAAAAAAAAGGCCTGATGGGCCCTCCCGAGGCCCGGGGGGTCTGGGTGCATTGCACCCCTTGCCCCATTGTAGCTACGCCACTGCTCCTGAATACTTCTCCAGTGCTAGGTACAGCAGCTTAACACAAAAAACATTTTCAAAGACAGAAAATACACTACCTGGTGCTTATGTTGGTTGATGAGAGGTAATTCCATATCTTGGCTGGGGGAGGCCACAAGTTGACGTCTTGGAGGTGTGCAAGCTTTCCGCTTATTGCGACACATACAAAAAAGGAACAGCAGGCAAGCAGTCACTAGAGGAATTGCAATGCTTGGGGTTAGGATGTAAAGAATCTCCATTTTACTGTTTTCACGAGGATCTGAAAGATAATAAAAAGCATGAATTGCCATGGCTTTAAAGGCATAATAATTCAAACTGTATAAATCCAAATGTGTGCTATTATGTGGGCCTTTCTATTACATGGGTGTGGGGGCTGGAGCTTAGCCAGGTATCAACAGGTTGCCATTTTATTATAGGACACACTTGAAAGATGAATAAAAACTAAACTAACATATATTTTTCAAAAGAAAGAGGAAACAGAAATTCCTGAATGAAAGCACAGATAAACTACAGTACATAATAACTGGGTCAAGAATTGAACTTTAGTCCCTGAAGCTATAAGGCAGCAGCAGTAACCATGGTGTGAGTTAGGAGAAAACATTTCAAGGTATTCTTTTACGTGTAAATGCTTTAATAGAATGACTCCACAATACAATGAAGCCTATAACTTTGAAAATGTTATTGACAGTTTCACATTACTACAGAATACAACCCAGTACGTCTTTTAAGTAGGTGAGGCACGCGGACTGGTGACTACGCGTATAACTTTAAAAGTGCCTGTTGCACTCTCTCTATTCACACTTTTCACTCCGCTTGTCAACGGCTGTAGCGCCATAGAAACAAGCCTGTGTCCCCACCTACTGGAAGTTAAATGTACTGCAACGTGAACAAGTGCAGAATATCCAGTTGTTCTTTAATATTGAACAATGTGAATTAAAGTTAAGGATATACAAAAAAGATACATATCGAAAGATCTAAAAAGGAAGAAACTAAGGAGAGAATCTAAAACTCAGCCATAATCCTTCCCTTTAAATAAAGTCTAAACTTCAAAAGGCCAAGCTTAAGCTTTTTTTTTTTTAAAGAGATTTCAATTAACTAACAAGTTAGGTGCAAATACTGCACACTGTAATATTTATCTCTTGTAAGGTATTCTGAAAGGCTATAATATAAATTCATTTCCATGCTAAAGTATTCAGACTTTTGACCATTCCATTGGTACAAAATACAAAATTCCACATTAAAGTTTTTTTCTCTGTGATATCATGTATTTCATAACACTAAAATACTTTTGAGTTTCAATGTGACTTTTTTTATAACAGAAAGAAATCATAAGAAAAAAGGAAACATGCTGTTTAGCTTAGGTGTTCAAGCTCTGTGTCAAGGGTTCCAATAATTTTGCCAGGCACCACAGGGACTATACTGTACATATAAATTACATGTAGATATTTGCAATAGTGCACCCGGTACTTAAGTCTCTGTATAGAATTTCAAAATGGAGTTATACATACAGTGCCTACGAAAAGTATTCACCCCCTAGGAAGTTTTCACAACATTGAATCACAGTGGATTTATTTGGTGTTTTATCACATTGACTAACAGAAAAGGACTTTTTAAGCTCAGTGTGAAAACAGATCTCTGCAAAGTGGTCTAAATTAATGACAAATCTAAAATACAAAATAATAGAACTCATAAGTATTCACCCCTTTAAATATGACACCCCCAAATCATCACTGGAGTAGCTAACCGGTTTTATAATTCACATAATTAATTCAATGTAGATCTCCTGTCACGGGGTTTCAATTGATTGTAAATCTACTGTAATTTAATTATGTATAACAATAAAAAGTGAAAACTTCCACGAAGGTGAATATTTTAATAGGCACTGTACAAAAAATGTGCAAAGCCTTCTGCTGGCTACTTACTGCAGGCAGGAATGTCACAAAGCTCCACTCGCACTTTTTCATTTTGTGTGAAGCACCAGGGTGCCTCCATCTGTCCACCAGGGTTGCGACAATAGTTGTGCCCTCCACCGAGCTCTGGGAACTCCAGGTTGGTGAAGTGATGGCTGTGGGGAAACTGTGCACTCCAGCGCTGGCACTTGTAGCCGGATTTAGTGGAGCTAACTGTGCCCCGGTAATCCGCTCCACTGGCATTGTAGCATTTGTGATCTGTGGGAGGATCTTTCACAAAGATATTTAGTTAGAGGAGCTGGGGGTGAAGCACGTGTAGCTCACTTAACAAGTGTTTCCACAGATTTCCAACAAGTTTATACCTTTCTGCTGTGTCACAATTCTATTGCATTCTATCACTTATGCTGATTATTCTATGAAAAAAAAACGGAGTTGGACTTAAAAGCAAAACACTTCTTCTGCACTGGTGTCAGGTTGTTACAAACATACTAAGAACCCGTGTGAAACCAGAACTAGTAAGTTCTGAGTCTAGGAAACAGTGATCTAGCAATTATTGCATGAATATTAGTGGAATGTCTGTTTATTTGGAAGAGTGCACTACTTGAAACAACAATTTGGAAAAGGAAGCGTTCAAAGACACTGAGTCTGATCAAATTAGTAGAACAAATAAAACGCTTTATGTCCAACAAAGCAAAAACAAAAAAAAAAAAAACAAAAGAAAAACAGAACCCTTAACTGTTTTCAGGAACCAAACAATAATGAGGTGCAAAGTGAGCCAGCAGCTATTGTATCTTGATCCCATTTGAACCTGTGTGTCCATCTTATAATATCTTTTTCAATAAAATACCATAACTGGAAAAAGGGAAGGTTTGGGAAATGTTGATCTGCCTAGATCCATGACTGCTCCGACTGTTCTTTGAAAAATACAAATCAACAGTTTTGGAAATGTCTGATGTGGCCAAATGAGAGCACCAACAAGCCATGGAATGAAACACAAGAACCATCTTCTAATTAAGACTTTGGTTGTAATGAAAATGAAGATTCTTCAGGAACTCTGTTTCAGACTGTTAAGTTAGCTGGTCATCTTTTGGCACATGATACAACTCCTTACTGTTTGGTTGCTGGTTCTAAACCTACAAAAGCAAGTCAGTTAAAATTAAGAAAAAAGAACTCTGTTTCAATAGAAGCAGTAATTGGTTACTCATGAACAAAGTGGCTGGAGCAAAACCTGCAGCCACTGTGGCACTCCAAAATCTGAGACGGACACCTCTCTTAACTGAAGGCAGCATGAAAACACAAAACTTAGAAGGACTGTTCTTCTCCATTCACCCTACGGCCCCAATCTTAACCCTCAGATTTCTAAGTCTTTGCAGCCCTCAAACATGTTATCCATGGGTAAAGGTACGGGAGTAGTGACAAAGTCACTGTCTAAGTGGCCGTGAGTATAGAATTCAGACACCTACAAGAAAGGGATGAGCACTCTTGTTTCTCGCTGGCATAAAGCTGTAGTATTTGACAGAGACCATGTAGAAAAATGAGGGGTCTATGAAACTATGCGAGTCATCAGCAACTGTTGCTTCCTTTTATGTCATAGTTGCAAAAAGAAATGAATGGAACTTTAGCTCTTGGATCATGGGTATTTTTTTAAAACAAAATAATAAAAAGCAGCTTCACAGAATGAATCTATTCATAAGCTTTTATAAACAATTTCAACACACTTTGAACGCTGTGGGCCCATGAAATTCACTTCTGTCTGATTATCAGGTTATGGTCATTCAGAACAAGATTTGTGGACAACTGCCATACATCAACAGTGCATGTCAAAAATAAATTAGCAGCTAAGTGACTTTTCAAAAGGACACACCCAAAATCTGTTTGCACGAATGCCAAAAGGCTCGCCAAGACATATTCTTCTAAGCATTGCGGCACTTACATCTTCTCAGCTTCTCAACGGGAATGCCAATCCTCATGCAGTTTTCTGCCTCCAAAGTATCTGGGAGTGCGAGGTCATCACAGTTTGGCAGCTGGAGCTGCATCAGAATGAGTGGGTTAGACCGGGCAATCATGTACTCAGTCCGACACAAGTCATTCTCCAGGACCTCGCATTCATCCCTGCAAAGCTCCCGCTGCTTCGGTATTCGGGAACGCTCATCACACAGGGGGAACACGTAATGGCAGAAAGAGGGGATGGCAAACTGGGAGCACTGGTCGGACAGGTGAGTTGAAGTACCAATCATTGTAAATGCCGCTGCAGAAGAAAATACAAGAGCAATAAAATCAAAGATTACACAAAAGGAAACATACCAAGCCACTAATTTTATAGCCTGATGGTCAACAACTCAAATGTGTGCCTAACACTCGTATTGCACCATAAACATAAAAATGAGTCTCTCTGTCTCTTAAGGTTGGCAGACTTTTATTGCCTGTCTTCCTTATGTATCATACTAACACAGCAGTGTGCACTGGAGCTGTGGAACCATCTAGGAAGAGTGACAATCAGAGTCCACCATCTGTAGGTCTGTGGTTTAATTAAACTGGATCTACTTGCTGACCACTTTGCATTTGAGCTGCACTCTGAAAAAGAGCTTAGACATGTGATGCCATGTTCACACCAGTATCAAGGCATCAAGATCTGTATGAAAAAAAGGTGATAACATAGATCAGACAAAAATGATTTGTCATATCTAGGAGGCTTTAAAATTACTGATATAATCAAAGACATTTAGTCAAAAGTGCTTTTATTACTGTAAGATGTACCCGTACTGGAGTATCCTTTTTAAAGTAAAATTTGGCCACCTTCCTGTAGCCATATTATCAACCAGTTTTCCATCCATCCATTATCCAACCCGCTATATCCTAACTACAGTGTCATAGGGGTCTGCTGGAGGCAGCCCACCACAGGGCGTATCAACCAGTTTTAATTATTCTTTTTACTAATACTTTTAGTCAAGTACTGATGAGCTCATCAGCATGTTACTATGAAATTTGACTTAGAAAAAAATAGTAATTTATAGTCATGTGAAAAGTCAAATTGACAATTAAAGACTCAAAGAACAAATTGGTCCTCATCTTTATTTATATAGGAAAAAAAAAACGCCCAGTCAGACTGTAATACAAGACAAAACAACATTCTGAAGTCAGTTTGATCCAAAACAGGGCTGTGGGAGGTCCAGGGCCTATGCTGGGAGTATTGGGTGCAAGGCCAGAACAAGCCCAGGACAGGACAGAGCAGAGCACTAGTCCACTTTAGAACCCACTAATAAAAACAAACTTAACAGTCTAATCTTTGGAGGCTTGGATGGAAATCCACACGGACAAGAACATAATTCATTAATTCTGACCATGCAATGACCGGGCAGGAGATTTGAACTTAAAAACGTGAAACACTGAGACAGATAATCATCCATCCATCCATCATCCGAACACAGGGTCACGGGGGTCTGCCAAAGCCAATCCCAGCCAACACAGGAACCAATCCTGGGCAGGGTGCCAACCCACCACAGGACACACACAAACACACCCACACACCAAGCACACACTAGGGCCAATTTAGAATCGCCAATCCACCTAACCTACATGTCTTTGGATTGTAGGAGGAAACCGGAGCGCCCGGAGGAAACCCATGCAGAAACAGATGGAGAACATGCAAACTCCACGCAGGGAGGACCCGGGAAGCAAACCCGGGTCTCCTAACTGCGAGGCAGCAGCGCTACCACTGCGCCACCGTAGGTAATCAACTGGACGTATAAATGTATTGAGCAATAAAAAAGAAAAGTAAAAGAAATAAATATGCAAATATTTAATTCTTTCTTCACTTATTTTAGTGACACAGCATGTATGTAACATAAAATACACCTTGAAATCTGTCATTTGCACCCTTTATTTGAGAGAGTGGAGTTTTGCAAATACTGTGCTTTGATTGCTGAATTGTTGGCACTGTGTTGGTAGAGCGTGCACAAATCCATTGAGTGCCACTTTTACCAGTGGACACCATCCCTCACGTGCAGACTTCTGAGAGGATAACGAATTCAGGGCTCCTTGAATTAAAGTAGCTGCTTCCTGCAGTCATTTTTCTTACACTTGTGTTCATGACAGATGCTTATAGTTACAGCTTTGAGTAACTATGGGTTTGCTTGCCTTGGGAATCCGGTGGCTCACAGGGTGTGGGCAAAGTTGCAATTGTGAGCATCCCTCCGACTGACGATTCACCAATCAAAGCACAGTACTCAATAGAGCCCCACCCCTCTCAACTTGATGGGTAAAAATGACAGCTTTTCTTTTCAAACTTTATTTAATATTGTATGTTCACTGAAATAAGTGACTACATTAACAAGTACATAAAGAAATAACCAACAAACAGCATATTTAATGACACATTTAATTACATATCCTCACATGTCATTGCATTTTTATATATTTATTGTCACAGTTTAAAATACAATTATTTATTTTCATATGTATTTGTTTAATTCTGTCCAAAAGATTCAGCCATATAAATGTAGCCAGAAAGACTTGAAATACATGAAGCAAGGCTCTACTGGCCTGAAATTCCTAAAATTGCCACGAGGTGTCTCTCTTCCCCAGTTAATGGAGTGTATGAGGCAATACTAAAATTATACTCTTGGGGGAACTCGTGTTATTTGACAAACTGCACTATAGAATATACTTTTAATTGCACATTTCATAGTCTTTTATCCAACATCTTAAAGTTTAAATTCGGTAGTTGTAATTATCATAAAGGTAAAGGTAAGGAGAACAGTTAAACTATACCTGAAAGATGCCACTCTAAGCAATCCAACCAAGGCCTGGAACAAACTTATAAGTGCAGTAACAATGCATAAACAAATGCATACATGCGTATTTGCATTACATAGTGGAAGCAGGCAATCAGCCTATTTTCTTATTGTCTACATCAAAGTAAGCAAACCAAATGTCTTGTTATTGCTAAGTACTAAGGGAGCACTTTTTACCAGTAATTCGGTTTTCAATTTCCCCTTGCATCTGGAGAGAGTCCACGTATATGGTCCTGTTTCCAATGAATCGAGCACATGCAATCCCCCGGTAGGGCTGGCAAAATCCTTCTTCACGAGACTCATCCCTTTGAAAACACAAAAGGGCATTCTTTAAGCACAAGTGGCAGATGTCAGAAATCTTTTAAGTGTTCCCTGTTGAATCATATTGGCTGTCAAAAAAATGTACATGTTTAGGACAGGCCTCTTCAAAGGAAAATAAATTCAGTTTGTGTAGCTGGTGTATGTTACATGTAGCATTCAAGCAAAACACCTATATACAGTAGTTTGGTTCTAAAGTGCAATCATCTTGTATATTTTACCTCTGAAAGCCTCCAAAGCAAACTGTTCTGAAATAAAGCCACACTTTTAGGTGCATTTAGCCTAATCTTGCCGACTACACCATTCCCCCTATGTGAGCAGCTGTGGGCCAATTTTTCACATTTACACTTTTTACATATCAAATCAAATTTTATTTGTCACCTACAATTATACGCAGCATAATATGTAGTGAAGTTCTTAGTTGGTATACTCCAAGATGGACTATGGAAAGAAATCCTGCTCCATCTCTCTGACATGTTCTTCCAGCAGCACAGAGTTCAGGTCATTGTTGGGATGGCTAGTACATAACTGGAGATATGAGTTTATCACTATCTGTGTAAAATCTCTACAGTTTAGCCATTTTTCTTTATCTCTAGCCCAGTAATAATCATTGTTAAAAACGTACAACAGTATGAAGAAAATATTTGGATTTTTGAAAACAGTAAAGCTTAGAAAGCTGAGTGCAGGCCTCAGAAATACCACATAAGCCAGACCTGTCCTTTTGGCTGGTTTTGGCCCACTGAACAGGCCTCACTACAAAACACAATGCCAAAGCTGCAGGGAAGACTGACGCTACCCCTTTAATATAGCTGAGGTAATCCCCTGCCTCACTGGACTCAATATAAAAGGAACAGGGCAGACAAAACTAATACATATACAGTATTCCTAATATAACACAAAATGTAAGAATGATCCATAAACAAAAATATTTTAAACAAATAAAACACAAATAAAAAATCTAATTAATAACAATATACAAAATAATATTTGAAAAACACTATATTGTTTAAATAAATAAAGAAAAATCCTGAGCAAGAGATAAAACTGGCTGAAATCTTATTGAAAAGAAGGCTTAGGACTATTTGGGAATGGACACTGGATTGTGTGTGCAGCAGATTACAAATTGAGACATGTGTCTGAACTTATATTTATTATTAGAAGCCTTCAGAGGTAACCAGAATAATGTAGTGAGGAGTACAAGGCCTAGCCTACTAAGGGAAGACCCGGGCAGATCCAAGACACTCTAAAAGGATTCTTTCTCTCTCTTAGCCTTAAATAATCTCGCTCCATCTTATATATCGGAATGTCTGACACCTTATATTCCAAATCGTAACCTTAGATCCTCAAATGAGTGTCTCCTTATAATTCCAAAAGCTAAACTTAAAAGAAGTGGTGAGGCGGCCTTCTGCTGTTATGCACCCAAAATCTGGAATAGCCTGCCAATAGGAATTCGCCAGGCTAATACAGTAGAGCACTTTAAAACACTGCTGAAAACACATTACTTTAACATGGCCTTTTTATAACTTCACTTTAACTTAATACTGATACTCTGTATGTTCAATTCTTCATAATAACTATTCACAGTGGCTCCAAAATCCGTACTGACCCCTACTCTCTCTTCTGTTTCTTTTTCCGGTTTCTTTGTGGTGGCGACCTGCGCCACCACCACCTACTCAAAGCATCATGATGCACCAACATTGATGGACTGAAAGCCAGAAGTCTACGTGACCATCATCATCAGGTCCTTCCATGAAAACCCTAAATACAAAGAGGACTGTTTGACTTATGTTAGGTAGATTGCCCAGAGGGGACTGGGCGGTCTCGTGGTCTGGAACTCCTACAGATTTTATTTTTTTACTCCAGCTCTTGGAGTTTTTTTTTTTTGTTTTTTCTGTCCACCCAGGCCATCGGACCTTACTTACTCTATGTTAATTAATGTTGACTTATGTTTATTTTTTATTGTGTCTTCTATTTTTCTATTCATTTTGTAAAGCACTTTGAGCTGCATTTTTTTTGTATGAATATGTGCTATATAAATAAATGTTGATTGATTGATTGATTGATTAGTTGGCTTGGAAACTCCCTAGAAATGAGTGTCTGCTCTGGTCACTATGACTTTCACCATGAAAAGCACATGAAACTGAGTGAATAAGCATTTCTCAGCTTCAGAGGTAATAATATTGCATATAGCTAGGGGACCCCGTGGCTGTAGTTGGACGCACTTTAAAAATGTAATTGGCTCAATGTATGTGATACAGTTAAGTGAAAAAAGGGGGACACGGACTTCACTCTGCAAGATCACAAGCAGATTTCTGTGTTAGACAACCAAATTATGAAGGCAAAAAGCTCTGAAAGAAAAGTGGTGGGTTAACAGTCAAAATGAAAAGAACAAACACAAGTAAATTTTATATGCAAAAATTAACAAACACAAATTCTCTGAAAAGAAAACCTCATCATTACAGAACAACAATATATTGTTCATTGGTGATTTTAATGCAAATAAAAAAACATGCAATATACAATACTTGTTTGGCAGAAGGCTCTATAACTACAGCTAAGAGTGGATCCTATAGCTTTCAGGGCCACAAACATTCAATTATGAAAAGACACAACGCAGTCAAAAGAACCTGCTAACTGCAGCGTCCCCAAGTACTTTTCTGCAGCGATGTGCATACACCTTTTTCTATGTGTTGTCAGTTTTTAAGTTTTATAGTTAAAACAATAATTTTAGTGCTGACATCTGCCTCCTGCCTACTTGTACTGGAACAAACGATTGAATATAGAGAAAACAGAACCAAATATAAAAATAACGACAAAGCACTCACGCTCTTAAAGAGGACAAGCAGATAAAACTGTCCAAAAATGCATCCCCGAAAAATTGGCTGCTCTCAGATTCATCATGTAAGCATTCTAACGTAGCTTTGTATATTTCACTAGAGTTCAGTCTCGCTCAGCAGTCTTATGAACATGGACACATTATTTCCTCATGATATTGTATGAAACGGCTTTGTTACATCTTATTAATATCACATTTAGTGTTGATTCAATAAGACTGTTACACTTATCTTTTAAAGATACTTCAATGCTTCTCAGTGAAGAGCTTTGTACAAAATATTTGTAAGAAAGAAAGAAAGAAAACATCTACCTGTCTGCTACTGTATTTATCTCTTAAGCTAGCAAGAACAATTGCAAGATGGAGTCCCTTTAGACTGGATGCCAGTTTTTAAAGAGTCCACTGCCTCTCTTTCTCTCTCTCACACACACACACAATAGCATTTTTAGAGTCTGCTGCAAAAACAGCATGTATGATCTTTGAACTTTCACTAACATTTTAAAAGTCTATATGAAAACACTGAAATACCTGTTGAACATACTATTAAGGATCTTAGCGAGCTTACTGTAAAGAACTATAAAAATAACTAGGAATTTTTAAATATTTGGTTAAATCATGCAACATAGCTCTGAACTTAAAATGGCTTTCATGCGTAACAACGTTCAAATAAGTGAGTCCGCTCCAATGTGTCTTGAATGCACGAGTGTCATTGCCCACATTGTCGTGCAAACCAGAAAAGTTTACTCTAAACACTTTATTTTTGCTACCATACAAACAGGACCAACCATCGCTACTATTAGTAGTCATGTCCTCGAAGGTGAGTGTGCTTGCAGAGGTTAAGCACTATTCCTGCAGACTAGACATACGTGAGTAGTTCTCCAGGGGATGAACTGCAAGATATCAATAGCCTGAATACGTATGACGTGTTATGAAACGGAAACATCATAAATGTGCATTCACTATTTAAAAAGGGAAAGAAAGCAGAAGTTTTTATGCCAGATGATAAAAAACACTTACTATAAATCAAGCGTTATGTTATATAAAATGATGGCACCAGCCACAAAGGCTATTTAAGGAAGGGCAGATGAAACGGAGGGCATCAAGAAACACGTTTCATAATAAACAGCAGCCCATAGATGGTACTTTATGTAAAGTGTTATCTATCTATCTTATAATACCTTTTCTATATATGCATTTCGTACATCACTATCTATACTACTGTCTTTCCTATCAATCTATCTGTCTCATCTTGCCGTTTGCATTTATCTGTTTTTTATACAGTGTATTTCCTATCTGCATCATCTATCAGCACATTTCTTATCTAGCTATCTGTCTCACATGATCCATTTCATATATACAGTATATCTTCTTATAGTGTATTTTGTATAAATATCTGACTGTCTGTGTGCAATCTCACTTGAGACCCCCAAAGGTGAAATGGCGCACTTGGGCTCACACAGGTAGTCAGGGGTTGTCACAAAGTCTGCATTGTTGTATTTTCAGTACAATTAGTCAACTATTAACAATATAACATCATTTTTTGTTTTTGCTCCAAGTTTTCTTTGTGGAAATTGAACTTCCTCATTTCATTGTATTAAATAATTTGGGAGACAAACATAAACTTGCATCAAATTACTAACTGTTATTAAATCAGCATCTCAGTTCAGGATTCGTACCGCACATTCACTACCCATGAAATGGAGCATGACCTAACAGGGCCGATTTTTAGTTGCCTTTAACCTCTATTCCACCTTGAAATGAACATCTGAGTGGTGTACGGATGAGTAGAAGCACAAAGTGTCCCCTGGTGTACACTCAGCTACATTTTAATGGCCCATTAACTTCTGCTTTTAAATCCTAACTGAAATTGAAGTCCCATTTCTAAGCTTGCAGTCAAGATGCACTGATTTCTCCACTTTACTCGATGTCCTCCCTCTGTCATTTTGTATGTTAAACTCCTTTGCTATTTGTTTTTATTTAATGATGATCTGCTAGCTGTGTTTAAGCATATCCCTGACTTAGGAGCTGTCTGCTTCTTATCGTTGGCTGTAACTGCACTGTAGCTCCACATTACTTTATTAATCCACTAGCACATGAAGAAAACCTCCATTTTTCCAACTGTCTGTGTGGAGTTTGCTCCTTCTCTGGGTGCATCAGTGGAGTTCCTCCTAAACTTACTGTACATTACCTGGTATCTCCAAACGGTCTCAGTAAGCGTAAGCCCAGATGTTTGTTATGCAGCCATACCACCTGCACTTCAGAACAGGTAATCTACCTGAAGCTAAGCATGTCTGGGACCAGCCTGTACTTGGAAATCTTGCATTGCTGCTGGCAGAGATGTTGTGGTCTGTGTGTGGATCACAGTGCAGTAACAGGGTCACTGTGCTCTAAAAATGAGAAGAGCAGGGTGTTTTCCGATGTACTGACTAAATTGCCCACCATGGCTTGATCATTCAGTCCCCTAACCATCCTCTGCCCCTCATTGACTAACTCTCACTTTCTCTCTGTCTCTCATACCCCTTCACCACCTAATAGCTAATGTGTTGTGAGTGCAATGCACAAGAATGCTTGTTATCACATCATCCAGGCAGACGCTGCCAATTGGTGGTAGTTGTAGTGACTCTCGTCTCTCTACGTAAAGTGCTTTGAGTAGATAAAAGAGCGATATATAAAATGTAATTAAAACTACTACTACGACTAATAATAATAATAATAAGAAGAAGAAGAACAACTGTTATTATTATTATTATTATTACAGTGTGCCATATGATGGACTGGTGTCCTTCATTTGGTTTCAATCAGGAGAGGCCTGGGTACTCCCAAGATCTTTTATTGAAAATCTGGGTTCAAAAACCAGATGGGTGGATGGATTTTCTGACCTCCTTGTTAATTCATTGATAAATTCATAATCAGTTCTCTTGAATTGACAATAAAGTGGATGGACGTTACCCAGCTACCTGTAGCTTGCTGTAGTGGAAGGGAAAAAGGTCAGAAAAAAGGAAACCACATTTGTAAGACAAAAAAAAAGGTAAACCATGAATTGATTTGGTTTTTAAAATGTAATCTGAGAATACTTCCCTCAACCATACTCATATTTGTTCAAATTTTATTTAAAACAGGTAAATAAGAATGTTAGCCAAGTTTAATGGGTAAAGTTAAGTTATTTGTATTCCTGGTAGCCTCTTGATGAAACATTTCAGCAGAAATTAACCTATTATTCATGCCTATGAATGCCTAATAAGAGAATAATTTTATTTCTAATTAAAAATGAGTTTATCTAAAATTTCTATTCATTAGTTCCATTAAAACTTACCTTCATCAATTCAGAATTCTTTAAGAGTAAAAGAAGATGCTATTGCTACATTTCACATACAAATAAAAACATACAGTATACCACCTTAGTTAAAATTTACATTTTTTTAATTTTTTTTTTTATTTCATTAATTTTATTACAATCCATACATAGCAATCAAGTTTTTACAAAAAAAAAAAAGAATTATGTTAAGAACAGATCAATCCCCACCCCTGAAAGATACAGCAAGCCAAACGGCGTAAAATTTAAGGCTTGTAAACATACCTAAATTAATAAATTCTCTGTGCTTTATGAACTTATTTTAAAATATTACTGATTAGATCCTGCCATGTTTTGAAAAAAGTCTGTACGGATCCTCTAACTGAGTATTTGATTTTTTTCCAATTTCAAATAATATAACACATCAGTTTCCCACTGACTTAAAAGAGGAGAGTTTGGGTTCTTCCAGTTTATCAGAATAAGTCTGCGTGCCAACAGTGTAGTGAATATAATCACAATTTGTTTGTCCTTCTCCACTTTAAGCCCCTCTGGAAGAACCCCAAACACAACTGTTAATGGGTTAGGAGGGATTGTGAGTCCAAGACTGTCTGAGAGGTAATTAAAACTTTTTGTCCAGAATAATGTTAATTTGGAGCAGGCCCAGAACATGTGACCCAGTGAGGCTGGGACTTGGTTGCAACGTTCGCAGGTTGGATCATGCCCTGGAAACATTTTGGAGAGTTTTAGTCGAGACAGATGTGCTCGATATATAATTTTGAGTTGTATAATTGTATGCTTTGCGCATATGGAGCTCGAGTGAATTCTCTGCATTGCTACTTTCCACTCCTTTCCTGATATATTCATTGAGAGATCTTTTTCCCAGTGTCCTCTTGGATCTTTGAAATGGAGGGATTGTAAAATGATTTTATAAATTGTAGAGATGGAGTCTAAGTCCTTGAGATTGAGCGATATTTTTTCCAGCATGGATGAGGGTGCAAGATGAGGAAAATCTGGAAGGTTCTGTTTAACAAAGATCCTGATTTGAAGATAGTGAAAGAAATGTGTAGCTGGAATGTTAAATTTGGAATGTAATTGTTCATAGGATGCAAAGACGTTGTCTATATAAAGATCTCTAAGCAAGTTAATTCCAAATTTTACAACTTATAGTCCAGACTTCTGCAAACAGAAACAGAGCATCTCCAACACCGTGGTGAAAGTTTCATCATACACTTTTGAGACAGAGACATATTTGATGAAAAACAGATAGAAAACACCAGGAGGTTGTGTCTATGAACTAATTAAAGGCTAAACAACTGGACTTAAACACCGGCGAGTGTGGAATGATTTCAGGCTCGGTGCAGATTGATCTCTGCCTGCCAGGCTGCCAGGCCAGGACTGGCTTCTGTTTTCTATATGGCCCAAGCTGACATTTTATTCATTATGAAACAAGCACCTCTTCACTCAGGCAAGAGTCTGGCAGTTATTGCTAATCAACCCGCTGACCTTTCCCTTTATAGACTATTCAAAATGTGAAGAATGACAGGAAGTATGCTTACTTAAGGGTTAAAACAACAATATAAGCAGAGCAGGGAAAGACAGAACGTTTACAAAAAAAAAAAAAAAACACCTTCTTAAAATCTGCTGCAACATGACTGAATTTCTGCCTTCATGAGGGTGCGCTATCAAAGCAAATAAAGACAAAGACAAAAGCAGTTTGTACAGCTTGTTATGCTACAATGAGTGCTATCAACTTAAACAAGAGATAAGGCCGAGATAGTAGCAGGAGGACATGTTCCTGGTATTGTGAAGAGAAAAATTATCTCTAAACATGCAATACGCTCCTGATATACATATAAAGATACAAATATACAAAGGTCCATGTGTAAAATCTGCTGACCTTTGAGTGAGACCTTAAAGTGAATGTGTCATTATCAGTGACAAACCCACTGTGTCAAACAGACTGGTCCCACTGGACAACAATCATAAGCATTTGTCTGTAATGTAGCGTCTGCATAATGCTAAGTAAAGAGCTGGGTGATGAGGTAGCCGGAGCTCATGGCATCTTCACAAGCAGGAGGTTTAGCTGCTGCTTCTCATATTGCTTATATGTATTTATTATTATTTGGAGAAATGGACTTTAAACCACAAGGTTGCTGGTTCAATTTCTGTACTTACATATACAATGTACATACAGTAAGAGTAAAAAAAAAAAGCATGTCATGTAGATGGAATGTTTATTAAGGCTTAAGAGCTCAATGCTCTATACAGTAAATACAAATACAGTTTGAATAAAAGAAGTGTAACACAAAGCAAAAGGATGAAAAAATCAGAGAATAGATATTTGTACTGTATATGTGTATGTGTGCACATACTGTATATATGGGGGGCGTTAAGATTACATTTATTAAAGATTATTTCCACATAAAAAGAAGATAAGCAAAAATGTATTTCTTATCTTGTTTCTTTTTCAGTGTGGAATAAACTTTATTTATTTACTTTTCTTTGCAGAATCACACTGACAACGCCCTTCATACAGTTTGTGTGTAATAAATAAATAAATGAAATACACATACATACAGTATATACATATATATATAGACATACATATACATACATACATACTGTACATATAGGCTAAAAGTACATTTTATGTGACTTTTCATACCATGTTTTTTGTCACGCTTTAAATCAGGCTAATTTTAAAACCTACATATATATGTTTGGCATCAATCTTTTCAGCATTTATCGAACTTTAATGTGATGTTGTTAGATTTTCAGATTCTTATTCCGTTTTTAAATTATAAACTAAAAAATACCAAGAACTCACGTCCTGCAAGACGAGACTTTCTGTCAAGAGATTTAACCACGCCCGGAGCCAGAAATAAAAGAAAGAATAGGACAGCTGCTGTACAGGCTTTTAAATGTTCAAAGCACCGCACGAGATGCAGATCACACGGTATGGCAGCAGCAGCAAGCCAGCAGCTGATCGAGCAAAGAGGAGGTAAAAAAAAAAAAAGTATTTGTTTCCCATTGTATCACCGTTTAAGAGGGGGTTTCGGAGAAGCGACTGCATCTCCTTAGGGTGCATTCAGCCCCCCTCTTCACCACGCGAGCAGCAGAGATGCAAAGTGAGTGGAGCATAGCACAGGCCGGGGTTGGTGAGTGAAGCAAGCAGGGGCGAACTCCCTAGTATACAGGGTGGTCCAGATCTAATTATGCAACTTAATGCAATGCAGGAAAACAATACAATTTTGGGTGACTGACGCTACCAGTCCGGTCAAACATTTCATTGATTTGGGAGATCGTGTTCCTATGCACTGCAGGCGGTCCAAATTCTTCCAACATCCTGCATTGCACGTTGTTATAGCGTAATGAAAATTGCATAATTAGATCTGGACCACCTTATATCACATGTACAGAAGTATTCACAGCATTTGCTCAAAACTTTGTCGATGCACCTTTGGCAGCAATTACAGCCTCAAGTCTTTTTGAATATGATGCCACAAGCTTGGCACACCTATCCTTGGCCAGTTTCGCCCATTCCTCTTTGCAGCACCTCTCAAGCTCCATCTGGTTGGATGGGAAGCGTCGCTGCACAGCCATTTTAAGATCTCTCTAGAGATGTTCAATCAGATTCAAGTCTGGTCTCTGGCTGGGCCACTCAAGGACATTCACAGAGTTGTCCTGAAGCCACTCCTTTGATATCTTGGCTGTGTGCTTAGGGTCATTGCCCTGCTGAAAGATGAACTGTCGCCCCAATCTGAGGTCAAGAGTGCTCTGGAGCAGGTTTTCATCCAGGTTGTCTCGGTACATTGCTGCAGTCATTTTTCCCTTTATCCTGACTAGTCTCCCAGTTCCTGCCGCTGAAAAACATCCCCACAGCATGATGCTGCCACCACCATGCTTCACTGTAGGGATGGTATTGGCCTGGTGATGAGCGGTGCCTGGTTTCCTCCAAACGTGACGCCTGGCATTCACACGAAAGAGTTCAATCTTTGTCTCATCAAACAAGAGAATTTTGTTTCTCATGGTCTGAGAGTCCTTCAGGTGCCTTTTGGCAAACTCCAGGCGGGCTGCCATGTGCCTTTTACTAAGGAGTGGCTTCAGTCTGGCAACTCTACCATACAGGCCTGATTGGTGGATTGCTGCAGAGATGGTTGTCCTGCTGGAAGGTTCTCCTCTCTCCACAGAGGACCTCTGGAGCTCTGACAGAGTGACCATCAGGTTCTTGGTCACCTTCCTGACTAAGGCCCTTCTCCCCCGATCACTCAGTTTAGATGGCCGGCCAGCTCTAGGAAGAGTCCTGGTGGTTTCGAACTTCTACTTACGGATGATGGAGGCCACTGTGCTCATTGAGACCTTCAAAGCAGCAGCAGTTTTTCTGTAACCTTCCCCAGATTTGTGCCTTGAGACAATCCTGTCTCGGAGGTCTACAGACAATTCCTTTGACTTCATGCTTGGTTTGTGTTCTGACATGAACTGTCAACTGTGGGACCTTTTATAGACAGGTGTGTGCCTTTCCAAATCATGTTCAAACAACTGAATTTACCACAGGTGGACTCCAATTAAGCTGCAGAAACATCTCAAGGATGATCAGGGGAAACAGGATGCACCTGAGCTCAATTTTGAGCTTCATGGCAAAGGCTGTGAATACTTATGTACATGTGCTTTCTCAATTTTTTTATTTTTAATACTTTATCAAAAATCTCAAGTAAACTTTTTTTCACGTTGTCATTATGGGGTGTTGTATGTGGAATTCTGAGGAAAAAAATGAATTTAATCCATTTTGGAATAAGGTTGTAACATAACAAAATGTGGAAAAAGTGATGCGCTGTGAATACTTTCTGAATGCACTGTATATATACACACACACACACACACACACATACAATATATGTGGAGAGAGAGAGAGAGAGAGAGAGAGTGCAGCTATATAAAATAAAAGTGTGTTTTTCAGAGGTAAATTTAATACAAAAATATTTTCTTGGCATGCTTAATCCAATTCATATTAACGGGGATCCAAAGTGCACCCCGGCAGCACTGGGCACAAGACAGGAAACAGTCTATATGAACAGGGCACTAGTCCATTGTATGGCCCACTCGCACACACTTGCAGTCATGAAGAGTCAATCTGGAATTGCAATTTAGCCCAACTAGCATGTCTTTGAGATGGAGAGGAAAACTGTAGTATCAGAAGGTTAAACCTTAAAGGCTGCTTCTTCAGACTACACATTGACAATAACCAATAGTGGGTTTGCAACACAGCACTTTGGGTCTATGAAATGCTGTCCAATATTATATTATCGGTGGATCACAATGTTGATTGTTGCAGCATCACTGCTCTAACATTCTGATTTCAGTCCCATGCCCAATCACTGATCATTCTCCCTGGCTCTCTAGGAGTTTCTAGTTCATCATTTCAAAGATATGCATGCCATGTTAATTAGTGACTCTAAACTGGCTTGGTGCAAGTGAGTGTACCATTTGAAGTTCTGATTCAGAATGGTTATGAGGACAGTTTACACAAAAGTTAGGAAGGACTAAACACGTTTCCAAATAGCCAAGATGAAAGCGGCACCTTGAGGAACTTCAGATCACAACTTGACAATATTACATGATCAATGAAAAATGAGGTATATATTCTGTCCTTGTTTGTATACTCTATCACCATTCAGTGAAGCCAGGTGAACATACTCAAGTCAGTATTATAAATGTAAATGGCCATAATTGAAACTAGTGTGTAACATTAATGAAGTTTTATTATGGTTCAGTATTACAAATCACATGCAGATGCTCTGCTAGTTGTGAGGTGATCCCAAAATTCTCAGTGAATGATAAAATCATTCAGGTGTCAACATAATGTTTTTCATAGGCATTACTGAATGAAGCACACATAAATGCAGCAGTTTAGAAGCCTACCTTTTCATGTCTAACCACAGGTAACAAACAATTATGTCCATGTTGCCTCTACCAGTGATCACGGTCTCTAAAATCATGCAGGTTCTAGAAACGCTTTGTGGCTGTAGCAGCCCACGCTGCCTTGTTTCAATAGATTATCCAGTACAAGTGCCGCCATTCTCAGCCAAAGATAAAAGGGCGACTCCAAGGAGAATTTTCCACTGACTGATAGCAAAGCCAGACATTATGTATGAGATACTGGAAGCAGTAGTAAACATGTGGAATATACATTATATCCCTTTTCCATTCACCTTATTCTCGAGTTAACATTGGGAAGTCCAATGAGGCTAGCAGGCGGCTGAACCCTCTCCAGCATGTCAGGTTTGAAGGCCCTGCAGGGTACACATGATCTCTAATTGAACATCACTGTCTCAGAACGTGACTCTACAGTCAATCTGCACTGCTTGGTAACTGTTAGGGCTGCATTTCTAGAGGCACAGCAGGTTAGTATTACTGTATCACAACTCTAGGAGAAGGAGCCAGAACCCCATCCCAGTAACATATGATGTGGAATTTGCATCTTCTCCCTGTGTCTATGTCGGCTTTCATTCACACTTCTATTCCTTCATTCTCCTGGAAATGCCTGCATACTCTCGCCACATGAGGCCGGGCGATGTCGTGCACCAGGAGGAACTCAGGACCAACTGCACCAGAATAGGGTCTGACAATGTGTCCAAGGATTTCATCCCGATACCTAATGGCAGTCAAGGTGCCGTTGTCTAGCCTGTAGAGGTCTGTGCGTCCCTCCATGGATATGCCTCCCCAGACCATCACTGACCCACCACCAAACTGGTCACACTGAACGATGTCTTTCACGTTTGTCACATGTGCTCAGGGTGAATATGCTCTCTTCTGTGAAAAGCACAGGGTGCCAGTGGTGGACCTGCCAATTCTGGTATTCTATGGCAAATGCCAATCGAGCTCCACGGTGCTGGGCAGTGAGCACAGGGCCCACTAGAAGACGTCGGGCCCTCAGGCCACCGTCATGATGTCTGTTTCTGATTGTTTGGTCAGAGACATTCACACCAGTGGCCTGCCTGCTGGAGGTCATTTTGTAGGCTCTGGCAGTGCTCATCCTGTACCTCCTTGCCCAAAAGAGCAGATACCAGTCCTGCTGTTGGGTTAAGGACCTTCTACGGCCCTGTCCAGCTCTCCTAGAGTAACTGCCTGTCTCCTGGAATCTCCTCCATGCCCTTCAGACTATGCTGGGAGACAAAGCAAACCTTCTGGCAATGGCAAGTATTAATGTGCCATCCTGGAGAAGTTGGACTACTTGTGCCACCTCTGTAGGGTCCAGGTATTGCCTCATGCTACCAGTAGTGACACTGACTGTAGCCAAATGCAAAACTAGTGAAAAAACAGTCAGAAAAGATGAGGAGGGAAAAATGTCAGTGGCCTCCACCTGTTAAACCATTCCTGTTTTGGGGGTCGTCTCATTGTTGCCCCTCTAGTGCACCTGTTGTTAATTTCATTAACAGCAAAGCAGCTGAAACTGATTAACACCCCTCTCTGCTACTTAACTGACCAGATTAATAGCCCAGAACTTTCACTGACTTGATGCTATACTCGGATTAAAACGTGCTCCTTTAATTTTGTTAAGCAGCATATGTAGCAAAACAGAAGCACAATGCCAGCAAACAGACTTTCCCAAGACAGTCCACTTTAAAGATGTTTCTACTTCTTATGCTTTAAGGCCCAGAGACAACTCTTGTTGGTCAGCCAGATCTGTGTGCCATGAGCAAAGGAGCACTGCATCTCAACGGCACTTACATTTGCGTGACTTACAGCAAACAGAAATACACTTACCAAGTCTGCTCCACAATATGGTTCTTATTTGTGTTATTTTTTCCTCCTCATGAATAAAAACTGCCTGTTTTTCCATGCCTCTTCTCTTCAGTCATAATGTTTTCATTTGTTTGTCTACTTCAAAGTGGGAGTCCTGCTGCCTTCTTAAACACAATAAACCATTTTCATTTTATGTAACATCTTTCACCTCTAGCCCTTTACTGAACACATTTAATTCACATGTGAGGCTGCAGAAAGCTGTAGCCTATCTCAGCAGCAGCGGGTGCTAAGTAGTAACCAAATCTGGACAGGATGCCAGTCCATTAGAGGGCACGCATTCATACCAGGCATGTTTAAAACAAAGTAACATCCTTTGATAGCAGCACAAGTGGTCTGCTCTGTTGTCCCATGAGAATCATGAAAAAGAAAGCATGCTTCTTTTCCAACATCCCTGCCTCCAAAGTAGCTAAAATGGAAACACACTTCAAGATGTTTCTTTCTTTAATTATCAGCTTAGAAGAAAGCCTTTGTGCAGACAAGAAGTCTCATCTTCAGGTGTCAGCCTCAACTTTTTTTTTGCTTTTGAGGAAACCAAAATCAAGCCTGTAGGACACAGTCCTTAAAGACACAGAGGTAAGGGACCCAAAATGACAGCTGATACAAAGGCTTAAGAAAGCGCCATCCATTAGACAGATTAGGAAAAATCCACAGGACATGCTCCCCTTTATGAAGCTCAATTTTCCAACATGGAAATTCCAAACTAGGACTAGAATCCATTCTCCCTGAAGCTGTGTATCAATGAAAACCCTTAACTGAGACACACCAGAACACAGGAGAGCAGAGGACTTGTTTCTCTTGTTTAAATGACTTTTTTCTCTCTTCTTCTTGAGGTCAGAATAACTCAAAATGGTGTTAGTCAGAAGAAGAGATTTGGAACTGCTGAATGCCATTGCTATGTTTGTAGATAAAGCTACTTTTATAGGGAACAAAGAGGAGACTGTTACCTTGTACATTTGACTTTTGAACTCTTGGGGCCAGGAATATGGTGTGCCAGAAGAGAATGAACAGCCACGTGTAATTTCACAAAGCACACACTGTTGTGCCGCACACACACACAAGATCATGTTTTATTGAGTGGCCTACACAGCAAAGAGCATGTGGCATGAGCGTGTTTTTGAGAAAATTTTGCCTTTAACTTTCTTAAGTAAACTTCACAATTTACCCACTCCATTTATTTTCCAAGACCGCATTGTGTGGGGCTGGAGCCCATCCTGGCAGCTTCATGTACGGGACAGGAAGCAACCCTGGAGGGTTTATAGTCCACCGCAGGGCACACACCCACATTTACTCACACTGGAGTCGTCAGTTTAACCTGCTAGGGCTTTAGCATGCAGGCAGAAGCTAGAATACCTGAGGCAAACTCACATTAAAACTTGTAGAATATTTAAACTAAATACAATTAGTAATCAGGCTGAGATTTGAACTCCGTAATCTATAGCTCAATGCTAGGCACACTGACACTCTACTTCTCTTATGATTATTAAACTATCCATTTTTTAGCACAGAATCTATTCAGCAGTCTTGTAGTTAATCCAGCAACCAAAACTGGCTGAATAAAAACAGTGGGTGACACTGCTGTGTCACAGTGCACCACCAAAACCAAACGGTGACAAATGTGTGCCTACATTAAAACATTTAACACAAGGTAATCCCACCTTGTCCATCACATATGTATTACCACATTGGTAGGACCTGATGCTGGGCACATTGGGTGCACAACAACAACATTTATTTATATAGCACATTTTCATACAAAACGTAGCTTAAAGTGCTTTACATAATGACGAAAAGAAAAATAAAAGACAAAATAAGAAATTAAAATAAGACAACATTAGTTAACATAGAAAAGGAGTAAGGCCCGATGGCCAGGGTGGACAGAAAAAACAGAAAAAAAAAAAAAAGAAGGGATGGGGCACTAACTAAATTTTGGAGCAAAACATAGCCTATACTGTTTCTTTGTACAAATGGGGAAATCTGTGCAAACTTTTGTGGCAATAGGTTCAACAGTATGGATCTGCATACAAGACAAATGCAAGCAGGAGTACATAGCACTGCCATGGATTTAAGGAACTGGCTAAATTTTAGAGTAAAAGATATGCTACGGTCATCCCCCGGGTAAATGAAGGATATGTGCAAAATCTGCCGGAGTTAGGTTTAACTGTGTGGACTTGCATTTCGGACAAAGAAAGATTCGGGTTGATGCATAAATACAAAATGAAAAAAAAAAATGTGGAAAAACATAACATATAACAGGAAAAATACTATCTAGAAATAGAGAGAAAACACCAAGCAATGTAAATAAAAGGACTGCTGTACTGTGCAATATACAGCACCTCTTTATGTGCATTCATTCACAAAAAAGTGTAAAAGTGGCACCCATTTCATATGTCGACATTAGCAATAGGTGCTACTTATTTTGGATATATCTTGATTTGGATTCCTTTAGCTGTAGTGGGGTACATTAGCTTTTCAAAAGCAGCAGGCACAAAACTTAAGGCTAATATTTTAATGTAAGTACCCACTAAATTAAGTTCCACAGTGACTGCCTGAAACCTGCAATGGCAGTCCACTAGCTGAATGCCTTTTTTGTTGCAAGCAAATTTCCTGAGCTGGTTCGTCATCACATGCTTTGGTCAGCTTGCCTTTGTCATGTCACTGTTGCCTTACAGCTCCTGGCACCTGGGTGTGATTCACAACTCCAGTACTACATTAAGCAGCACTTGAGCAGCACAGTTATAACCAGGACATCATTCCAAGCTGCAAAACAGCCACAAAGTGAACTTATTAGTAGGTTAGGGCTCTTCCAAAGAGGGAAAGCAAGAAATGAGCTCCAAAAGCAATGGCTAAAAGGAGATGTAGTAGCTTTTCGTGTATTAACAATATATTGGAATACAATATAGTTTGCCACTAATCAACACAAATTCCTAATTAATGTCAAGACTGGAGCAAAGTTCTTTAAATCCTTCCAAATTATTGAATGTATAAATAACAGCGGCTTGACATGGTGTTGAAGCACTTAGCACATTTAGGCCCACAGCATCAGAGTACCAAATTCTGGTCACTATGTGAAGTTTGTACCTTCTTCCTGAATCTGCACTAGTATTCTCTAATATTACTACAACTACTTCTACAACGGAAAATGACAAACTACAGTAATCCCTCGTTTATCGCAGGAGATAGGTTCCAAGGCCGGCCACAATAACTGAATTTCCACGAAGTAGGGACACCATATTTATTTAATTATTTAACGTGTATTTGGACATTTTTAAACCCTTCTTGTACTGTTTACAACCCAACCTTTACTCTATTAATAACAGGGACCTACCTAACATTTCCTGGGGCACCTCTTCCACGGTTTCCGAAGGTGTATCCGTAGTAGTAGTAGGAAAAGGCTCTTTTTTGCGAGACTGCAAAAACATTGTGATCGGCTGTTGCTGCCGCTGCTTCTTTTTCCGGTCGGAGAGCAGCTTGTAGGCGGTCATGAATTCGTCGACCTTGTTGCAAAATTGGACCGATCACCACAGCCGCAAACGTTCTCCCTTCCTTCAACATATCCAGAAGTTTCACCTTCTCTGCGATCGTCATCATTCTTCGTTGGCGTTTAGGCTCAGCACCAGCCTTGGAAGAAGGAGCACGTTTGGGAGCCATTGCAGGGGGTGAAAATTGAAGCAAAGTTCAACACAAAGAAACCACAAAAAAATCACACACAGTACAGTGTAAAGTAAACCGCTCGTCGAGAAAGCTTGAAGCGAAATGGCCGCGACAGAGAGACAAAGGGAGATGCTGTGGGATCTGGGCATCAGTCAAAGCACCAATCACGGGCCCGATAAGAAAGCGGAAACCAGTGATTTGTTGTCTCCCTCCCATGTACCAATCACAGCCCATGTTACAACGCACTTAGTCACCGAACTTGTTTTGTTGTTCTTAGACTAGGAAATACTACTACTATATTTAAAAACCCGTGAAGTCGTGAATCCGCGAAAAGTGAACCGCGAAGTAGCGAGGGATTACTGTATTTCAAACACATACTAAACAGATTCTTAGGCCACCAGTTATCTTTAAAAGTGCACTGAAGATTCTCCCATAAGTTAAGGTTGAACAGACATCTGGGGAATCTTACAGCTAGCGAGTACATGGCTTCATACAAACTATTACAAAACGTAAGTAGAATCCTTTTGTAATATGCTATGAGGGTACTGAACACTGGTGTCACATAATGGGGTATGAGGTAATGCTGTGGCCTTACAGCTATTGGTAAACAGAGAGGAAAACTGAGCCTTAAGATGGGAGCTACTAAAGACTGATCTTAAAAGATTCATTACGGATATTTCTCCCAAATATTAACAAGTATGGAGTTTGTTACAATCTTTTTATTTGTAGTTATCAACAAGGAAAACAATGTAAAATGCAAAAAAATATATATATTTTAATGCAGCAAAATGCAAAAACGTCCAAGCAGAATGACTATTTCTTTAATCATTGCAGTACGTATTGAGTGCACACACTTTGTCTGGTTCGTCCACAGAGGCTTTGCCAGACAGCACAAAGCTCCTCGCTAGTAAGAGCTGAGAGCTGATGACAAGTCATTTTCTGCAAAAGAACCTGATGTTATGAAGAGAGTGTCTTCTAGTATAACAGAAGAGGGGCTGGTGTGTCCAGTAGATTGAGCTCTATTAAGAGTTAAGCTTTGGAGACAATGGGGCAGAAATGGATTGACCTTCAGTCTCTCACAATAAATAAGAATATCAAGAGTCACACAATTGTACCATAATTTGCCCCTTTCCCAGTCTGCTTATATTCAAAAAAAACCCTGCAGGTTTCTGTATTTCAGGATACCAGAGACTGTGTTGGAACCCCAATGCCGAGAATCTCTGAAGACATAAATGCTTTTCACTCAGCCCTGGCAGTCTAAACAAGAGTGTTCACTCTCATGAGCAGCCTCTGTTGCATTTGATGTGTTATACAATTTTTCTCCCAGCACTTCAACTCTGTACTGAGGTTGAAAGAAAATGTGATGTTGAAAGCATAAGAAGCGAAGGTTTCTGAGCAAAAGAGAAGCTTCTATGGCAACAGCATACAACACATTTGTAGAGAGGAGGCCAGCAGGTGAGTTTACTAACTCATTTGAGGTACCACAGTGAGGTAGTCGTGGGATTTTATTCCATAACCCTTTTGATTTCTAGGCCAGCCTCTGCCTGCCCAGACACAATAAATCTACAACAAGTTCCCAGCCACATGTTAACAGAACAAGAAACATCTAATGATGATCATCATGTTTTTGTGTGCATATAAAAAAGATAAGAAAAAAGTAATTTGGCAGCTTGTATTCTTCAGACTATTATGCCTCATAAGAAGCAGGAAACAGTGTTTCTTTATTTGAAGGGAAGGTATAATTGGCAAAATAATGACATATAATGAAGTTATTTTCTAGCAAGAGAAACTGCAAGAATGTACTTAATTGTAAAGGCAATCCCACATCAAATGAAACCGGCGCTGCACTTAAATCATCATTACAGCAGCGAATGGTAAACTTTTCACATCTTAAATTGTGCCCTTGCTCCCCGGCCGGGGAAAAATGTACTTCTATGCTATCTTTACTCCAGCTGTGGGGATTTATTCAGATTAGAGCATGGGTGTAGGCTTTGATAAGTAAAATAATAATTGCAGAAAATAGCAGATTTGAATCTGTAAAAGAGGCCAATTAAGACAGTAGAAGAGCATTTTACTGCTTGTCATGTCAAAACCTAAAGGTGTAATAAAACATTTACCTAGTTTCTTGTCCTTGCTCATAGAGACAGTTAGCTGTGTTCAGGGTCTGGCCAGAGCGAGCTGGAAAGACTCATAGATATCTTTAGAATGTGGCAGCCAAGCAGTGTAGCCAATGCTGGAAGAAAGTACAAACTCAGCATTGACAAGTGTTGACACAAGGCTGTGATCTGACTTCATGAATTGGGGTGATCAGAGCACTGCACTATCATGTTGTCAGATTAAACAAAAAAGATCGCATTATTAAACTATACTAATAGAGCATTTAACCTTTTTTATGCATCTTGCACGACAGCATGCTATTATTTGTATTTGAGTTTTTCTGGGGAAGATTTTTACAGTAACACCTACTGGAGGATCACTGAACTGTGTCTTACTTTCTTGTGGAGATAGAAGTATCAACACAGTTAACCAAACAAGGTACAAGAAGTACATATTCAACCAAATGAATTCTATTGTAATGATATTTTACTAGTTTAAAGGATAAGAACAACAAAAATGCAAAAGAGGGGAACATATTTGAACCATCATCTAAAGAAGGAAGCGCATCAGGCAAGCAGACAGGCAGGTAGGTAAGGTAAGGTAAGCAGACAGACAGACAGGCAGGCAGACAGACAGGCAGATATGAATGGCACTATATAAGATAGATAGATAGATAGATAGATAGATAGATAGATAGATAGATAGATAGATAGATAGATAGATAGATAGATAGATAGATAGATAGATAAACACTCATTTTGATCCAGCCCAGTCTTTGTAAAGAGGTTAAGTTGGGACTGTTCAGAAGCTGTACTTGGTATGTGTCAGAAACTACAATATTTTCTTGTCTCTGGTTAGAATCTGACATATCCAAAATGATCCCGAAGGCCCTGTTGGCCACAATGTCAAGTGGGCATTATCTAAAGCAATTGCAAAATGACTGCACGTCATTACTTCTACATTCTGTATAGCTGATAATTCCATCTCAAAACACTCCAAACAGAACGTTCTACATTTTTTTCATTAAAAAAACGTGAAAAAGCAATTATGTCATAATATTAAAAAAATCCCTTCACTTTACACTTTGTCCTTCAGCAATGTAAGTAATATCTTGGAAGAAAGCATATTCTAAGGAGAAAGACAGAATTTTATATGCTGTTTATATATATATATGTACTAAGAAGCTTACCCCCTGCTCACTTCGCTCACCAACCCCCCTTTTCTGTGCTACGTGCCAGCCACTTCACATCTCTGCTGCTTGTGTTGTGAAGAGGGGGCTGAATGCACCCCAAAGAGATGCAGTCGCTCCTCTGAAACCCCATCTTAAATGGTGATACAATGGGAAACAAATATAGTTTTTTTTTTTTTTCCTTTACCTCTTCTTTGCTCGATCAGGTGCATCTCGCTCGGCACTTTGAACATTTTAAAGCCTGTACAGCAGCTGTCCTACTCTTTGTCTTTTATTTCTGGACCCGGGCGTGGTTAAATATCTTGGCACAAACTCTTGTCTCGTGGGGCTGAGTTCTTCATATTGTTTAGTTTATAATTTAAAAACGGAATAAGAATCTGAAAATCTAACAACGTTACATTAAATTTCGATAAATGCTGAAAAAAATGATACCAAACATATATATGTAGGTTTTAAAATAAGCCCGATTTAAAGCGTGACAAAAAACATGGCATAAAAACATCACATAAAATTGTTGCACTTTTAGGCTTAGGATTTTTTATATATATATATATAAAAAGTATATATATGTATATTTTTCCACATTAGGCCAATTCTTTTGCATATTATTAAAATGGGCTAAGCTACAGTAAAGTAGGAAGATTAGACTATAGAATGAGCATTGAACAAATATCAGAACAGCCACAACATGTTGCTTGAGCAAAGGATAGTCTAATGTTGTTCGTGTTGGAGGTGACCAGACCAATACAAGAGGGTTAATTTCCAGGATTACTTTATTTTTAATATTTAGTGATTTGTACAATAATTATACAGTCCACTAAACATATGACATGCAGTGGCCCGTGTGTAGCTAAATTAACCAGCAAAAGACTTTAAGTGTATTTATCAGGTGCGAGGATCCTAATTACAATAAGAGGCACATAAGTGACCAAGGATCCTGGCATTTCTCACTGAATATCCTTGGTGACTCATCCATTCCATAAATTCCTTACTTATATAAGGATTAGAATATGTTGTCAGAATTTAATTTACATCTCATTCACCCCATCTTATCATTCAGTGCAATGAATCTATCAGATCTCTCCACTTTCATTTTTTGAATATTAATATTCTAAAAGATAATTTCAAAAGCTAAAACAGACTTTTTGTTTTTGTTTCTTATCTTGGATGTTCTCCTTTCCCACTGTTAATTGTTAATTAGTTAATTGTGCACCTCAATACACACATGCAGAGCCTTTTAACCACTGTCTCTATGGAATCTGCATGTTCTCTTTGTTTCCATTTGCATCTTTCCAAGCACTTCCAAATTCAAAAGACATGCAACTTTGTTTAAGTGACAACTCTCAAACAGTTCTGTGTAATTTAATAGTCTTTCTGATTCTGCTCCTTGATGAATTACCAGAATTGGTTCGAGTTTTTTATATTAAAATGCTGGAACGACCACTGTGATCTTGTATTGCAATGAGTGGATTCATAACAATGAATGAATAAGGCTAAACGCTTTTACTATCAAGAACAATTGCCTAAAATGTAAAAAAAGGAGTAAGCCATTCTCAAACATGATAAAATGTACAGGCTCATAAAAGACATTGCCGCTTCCATGGCACAAATGCTTGTAAATCTTGTAGCTATACTGAAATCCTAGCCTATATGCTAGGACTTTCACAAAGGCAGTGTGGCATAAAGAAACTAAAGGAGCTACAGATGCAAAAAGAGCATCAAACATGTACACATCTATACAGTATCTTTTGTATTTTGACATCAGCTTTTTGCCAGGTACCCGGTTCTTCTTTGTTAACTTTGTATATCTCACAATAACAATGACTTCAGTTATTGAGTTACTCTGAGCCTGCATATCACATTACAGTCCTACTCAGAAATAAGGAGAAAGGCTTACACTGTGCTGGAATTTCTCCTTTTACCTTTATATTCAACATTCCCACACCATCTAAAAGTCAAGAAATATCAGTGATTTCCAGCAATTTTAATCTGCCTTTCCTGGTAATAGTACATTTTTCCTTTTAGCTGGAATGGGAGTGGACAGTGACAGTTAATCAGTAGGTCCCAATTTACTAGCTTTGCCTGTTTAGTAGATTTGATTACTCAAGGTAGCCTACAAGATAAGAACAAGTTAGAACTGTTTCCAATATTTCTTTGTTACAGGTAAGCAAAGTGATTTTCTCATTGAAATAAGTGAACTGACATTCTTTTGCCTTAAAGTACATTACCCTACCACTGCAACACATTGGTGACACCACCTTCCTACTAAATTCCAAAGACATTCTGTTATGTTGACTGTCAAATCTAAATCTGTTACAGTGCAGGAGTGTGGGAAAGTGTCCCCAGCAGAGGCCTTGCACTCCATGCTGCTGGGACTGGTTCTAGCTCCTTACAGCCAATAACTCAATAAAGAATGTACAGAATAATAAAAAAGGATTGATTGTTTTTTTTTGACACCAGATATTGTGAGCAAGTTATAGGATTATGTTACTAATAATACAGTATATACTTTGTGTACCAGCAAAACTTTGCAGGGATTTCCCCGTTTCACTTTATCTTGGTACATCAGTTGGCTGAAACAATGTCAATGTCACTGTCTACCTTATTATTTTCTTTTAACAGTCAAAAGATTAATTTAATTCTAGCATACCATCATTTTATCTTTTGGCAGTGTGTGCCTCTCTGCCTGAGGCCTTAAAACCCACTTTACAGGAGCCTCTTGCACCCATAGACGTAAGACAACTTTTACTGTCAAAAGTTTTACTGCCTATTCTCCTCTGCCACGATGGCATACAACAAGAAACCAGGAATGTGCTTATCCAATAGTCACTTTCAAAAGAAATAATTAGAAAACAAGGCACACATGCTGCTATTAACATACAGGATGAAATACTGGCCAGGATTTCAAAATCTATGTATCATTTTAGAGTGACTCAGCTGCAGAAAAATCTCTATTTTGTAGAAAGGCAGCCCTAGTCCCAAGAGGCCACTGGGCTTCTTATTCCAGCCAATTTCAAATAGTTCTGTTCTGAATGATGCTTTCAGTTTGTCACCAACTTTAATGGACAGAAGTCAATTCTCTCTTTATGTCAGCAGTAGGTAAGCCTTGACTTAAAGGGCTGAATTTTATTCCAATTACTTTTTTTTTATTTAGGTGTTTTCTATTGAGCTCTTCTCATTTTGTCAAATTTCAAAATACTATCAGTGTATGCTTTAATTTACTGTGCAACTCAAAAACATTTTTGTGGCCTAAAGCTTAATTTTGTTTCTGGTTTTATTAAAATTAATACTTAATTATGGATCCATATACAATGTACTGTCTTGGTATTGGGCAAGTAAAAATACATCATTTAGAATACAGAAACTTAGCAAGCTTTCGAACTTAAAAAGGCATAGTTTACATATTTTCTACTATGTCTATTACTTTGTATTATCTTTTTAGAGAGGATTTTAACGTCATTATTCAGAAGTGAAATTGGTCTGTATGATGCACATTGTAATAAGTCCTTATTTTGTTTTGGAAAAACTGTGATTAGAGCTTGGCGAAAAGTTTGTGGAAGAGTTTGGTTATCTCTGGCTTCTGTAAATGTTGCTAATAGGAGGGGAGTTAGCTGAGTGGAGAATTTCTTGTAAAATTCTGCAGGGTAGCCATCAGGGCCAGCTGCTTTCCCGCCTTGGAGTGACTTTATAGCATCTAGTAATTCTGATAACGCCAGAGGTTTATTAAGTTCCTCCGCACTAAAAGTGTCTATTTGTGGTATTTGTAATGTATCCAGAAATGCATTAGATTGTGTATTGTCTTCTTTAAACTCAGTAGTATATAGGGATTTATAGTAGTCTCTGAATGTGTGCATTATATTTTTGTGGTCGACGATTTTATCTCCGTTCGCGTTGGTGATTACTGAGATTGCGTTGTGCACTTTTGCTTGTGAATTTGTTGAGCTAAAAGCTCATTAGCTTTCTCTCCATGTTCATAGTAATGATGTCTGAATTTATAAATTAGTTGTTCAGTTTCTTTAGTTGTCAGGAGGTTTAGTTCTGAATGCAGAGCCTGCCTTTTCCTATGTAGAGTCTCACTTGGTAGTCTGGCATGTTCTTCATCTATTCTAGTAATTTGCTTTTTATCTCTGCTACTTTCTTGGTTTCTAATTTATTTCTGTGGGAAAAATATGAGATAATCTGTCCTCTTAAGAAGGCCTTAAGAGTTTCCCAGAGTATTCCTGCAGAGATCTCTGAGGATGTATTTGTCTCTAGAAAGAATTTGATTTGTTTGGATATAAATTCTGTACAATTCTCGTCTGCTAATAGAAGTGAGTTGAGATGCTACAGATGGTGTATTATCTTTTTAAATGTACCTCTGTTCCTTTGGGCTACCCTGACGTCACCACTCCTGAGCCCTCCCTCTGGCTATTTAAGTCATAATAATAGAAACAGAAACTATGTAAAAATTTTATACATACCATACCATTTTCTAGGCCTGTTTAATCCTGAACTGTGTCATTTTCGGGGGGGATGGGGCTGTAGCCTATCCTAACAAGCATAGGGTGCAAGGCAGAATCAAAGTCCACCCGGGGAGGACCCAGGATACTAATCCTGGTCACCTTACTGTGAGGCAGCAGCACTACCACTGTATCACCCAATATGATACATAATATCTCAAAAATAACAATGAAATACATAAACACATGTTAATACATAACCCTAACATATTCTCAAGACTGTTGAATTCAAATCAGGATCACAAGGGCCAGGGCCTAACCCAGCAGCACTGGGTGCAAAGTATGAAACAGCCCCCAGACAGGGCACTAGTCCTTTGGAGGGCCCACTCACGCACGGATTCACAGTCATACTCATGGACCTATACAGAACCACTGATTAACCTAACCAGTACTCCACTATGCCATACCGTTTTATTTTGGAGGTTTTGAAATTGGGGATCAGTACTGGATGTCTGTTTATTCTTTTGGAAACTCTGGAATTGTTTATGATTTGCTATTATTATATGTTTGTGCTATCATGACCCCATTTTGTTTTTGGTTATGGGCACCAGGATGTAACTTTCAGTTGTTAGGGGGCGTGGTCTCCAAATTCGAGGGTCAACATGGACATAACGCTTTATAAAAAAGTGTGACGGATCTTTTAGATTCTGAGATGGTTGACAATAAATTTGAGTGCATGGGTATTTCTGATTTTTCTGATTGAAGAGTTCTATGCAATCTCTTTATGACTAGGAGTTTGCTCAGTGTTTTGGTTCTCCTGGTTTTTTATTTTCCCTATGTTACAGCTGCAATTCCTCTTCTGATCCGTTTTGCAAGTCCTTTGTCATAACAGTGTAGTTTGGATTTAAAACTATGCCGTCATCCACCTAAACTGCTAGCTGTTATCTGACATTTCAAAGAAAATACATGCTTGTCTTCTGCCTTTTCCTCTTTAGCAGAACATAAGCAGTAAACACAAGACAGAGCTTGAGAGACTTTTACAAAGACAGGACAAATACTTGTAATGCTAGAGCAAAGAAACCCCATCAAGCTCTTCTTTTATTGCATAGCAACTGACACTGAGAAGAAGGGTTGGGTTGGGGGGTAAACGGCAGAAAAAAAGAGTGTCTACGAAGGCTGCAGTCCAAGCCAACTCCTGATATTTACAATTTCTGAACCTACACATAGAGAGCTTAAAGCAAATTAAAACAATATTCAGTTGACATTAGGGTAGAACATCAAATTAAGAATCTGGATGGCTGCAAATCCTGTAGCTGCCATGGCACTCTTGGATGATGGCAGCCTATCCCTGTCTTAACATGTGTTGATCTGAGCACAATTTGTGGCTCTACAAGCAGTGGTGTTGCCAAGATTTCTCATCTGCTCACTTTACAAGTGAGTATTCAGGCTGGTCGATGGTCCTCCAGGATGCTGTTTAAAAGCCAACTTCGGAAAGGGTGCATTCACACAAATACATCCAATGCTATTAATCCAGGGGCAATTTGGAGTCAGTAGTTTCAAAATATTATGAGACTGAAATTCACATGTCTTGCCAAAAGTAAAAGAAATTCTTGTTTTTCAACAGATTTTGCTATTTGTACTTAGAGCTATAATTCTTAGATTGGTTTCAGTGCAGAATATAGGAAACGTGATTTTTTTTTTTTTAAAGCACATATTAAATAGCTTCTCTTACAAAACCTACTTTGACATTTTCTCATTGACAACGATAAAGCCAGGAACTGAAATTACATTGCTGGAGCCGTGAGACAGCATCCTAAATGTTGTACTACCAGAATGATACACTTCAGTAAAATGAAATCGTTGAGACATATTAACAGAAATGAAAAATTCCAAGAGTGCAGTGAAGAAAAGTGATTTTTGCCTCAATTATTTCTTTGTCCCAATTTCAGTAACTGATAGAGAAAGCAGACCACACTCTTTGCATAAAAATGTCTATATGACAATTCATGAGTGAGATAAGATAGCCTGCCTTTGTGTGTCAAAAAGGGGCACAGGCTTTAAAAACTAGACTCTGCCAGTTCTGGCTTTCCATGGCAGGCTTCACCTTAAGCAGCCTAGTGCCACATTTAAAAGGCAGGCTCTGGCCAGCACAGGCCCAAAGGTTAGACTGAGGCTTTTCAAGTCTAAATAACAAAAGATATCAGAAGGAGAGTGGAGGACCAGAGAAAAAATACTCTGGCCTAAGAAAACTCAAATGTCCCTAAATAGTTAAATATTTATTAGGAATATTCAAAAAAGAGCAAAAATAGGTTTAATGGCAAAATCTGCAGCGATTTAATCCAAAGTGAAGCAAACCAAAAATACTACCTTACAAGCGATGTAGGGGTCAAAACCAAGAAATCCAACAAAGAAACAATAACAAAATTAAAAATCAGGAGCAATAATAGGAAATGTAAAGGTGGCAGTGAGAACTGCAGTTTTACCTTAAATACATGCTAGGGTCAGTACCCCAGGGTTATAATTAGGTGGGCCTACGTCCTTTAGGCTCCACACAAAGAAGACAGGGCAGAGAATTCAATATAATACAAAATAACTAATAAAACACAACACAAATAATACAATGAAAATCATTATATTAAATAAACAAAAGAAAGACAAAATAAAAACAGAATTCATAGCATAAAAAATTGTATTTGAAAAATGAAACAAAGGTTAAATAAACAAAAAACGTGAGACAGGGAAGAGATCCCTGCTGAAACATAACAATGATAATATTAAAAAGAATATTCATAAGTAAGACATGGTTACACCAGAATTTGTGAAGAGGTAGTGAAAATGAGCCAATCCTTGTCTCCACTTCTATTCCCAGCATTATATTTAATTTCTCCTTCACACCATTGTGGTCAGTTACAAAGATTAAGGAGGTAATGTACTTTACTTTTATTTTAACCCTTATTTACTGTATTTATTTTTTTTATGCTGTTTATCTATCAATCTTCTGCTACTCTTATTTATTTGCTGTATTTATTTATTTATACATTACCACAACTGTAGCACAAGAATCTCTATATGCTCTTTCAGTGTAAGTGACAATTAAGGCCTCTAAATCTAAATATAGTGGTAAATCTGAACCACATTGGTAAGTCGTTAGATGAAACTACCCTCTGCATCAAGTATCAAGGGGCTAATTGCAAAAATCACATTTATGTCGAAGGCAAAAAGCTAAAAAGGAATTACCCTAACATTTATTTTTCTGAGATAGAAACGTGATGTGAAGCCTTCTTGCCAAATCTCACCCCAGCGCATTAGCTAGCTATCCTAATCGATGCTTTACCCTGTGCAAGAGTCAAGCCCGCTAACATCTGCTGCAATATCAAGACTGCAGGAACCATCACCAAAAAGCACTTAAAACTCTGGGGCTTTTGTTCTTCTAGGAAAAGAGGACTACTCTCTGAACAAGCACATTCTTGGTCTGACTCAATGCCAGTACACTACTGAGTTTAATGCAAAATGTAATTTGTGGTTGTAACCTTTGAATAATACTGCGATTGCTGTTAAAATTAAAATAACGTACGCTTAAGAACAGTTCAACTGATCCGACTTATTTACTCTGTATATCTCAAGTTGCCAAGAAAACGGTCAATGCCGGGCTCTCTCAACTATTTAACATAACATATGGTTACAATTGAACTGCAATTATAAATGACTGTTGGTAACTAATTCCTTTCGCTCCTCTCTCTCATTTTTTATTCTCTGAGGCCTGAGGAAAAACACTTACCGTAATACAAATAAGTGCAGTGGATCCCACTGAAACCATTGTGCCTAACAATCAAAAATACTCTGGCATATAATGGCTAATTCCTTCTTTTGGACTTTACAGAGGGAAAAAAAACATTAAAAACAACCAAACACATGCACATGCATAAAAAATGTAAAACCGAGTAGGGTGTGCCACACAACATGTGCTTCAAAGCTTCAACAGAGCACAGAGATACTAACACATTGTAAATATTAAAAAATATCTATAAAAGTACAAATCTAAATCTAACTAAAACTGAATGTGAATATGTTTCAATGGGAAAACCAGACCGGAGCAATGTACAAATAGCATCAATAATTCTGTTAAATAGTGCAGACATGATAAATATTTCCATTTTTAACCCAATTATATAGCTGACGGCCCTCTGATGGACTCACAATCCATTCGGCTTTGCTTTCTGCCTTGTGCCCAAGACTGCCAGAATGAGCTCCGGGCCCCACAACCCCAAATTGTTTTAAGAGGGTTTAAGAATATTATGCTGCTTATTTAGCCAATTACCTAAAGTGGCTAATTGCAATGTCACAGTTGTTTCATTTTCTCTATACTGTGAGCCCTGGCAGATGATCCGAGTCACTCAGGGACATACAGTGACTTAGAGGAGGGAACTGAACTGGCAGCCTTATGTAAAACATTTTAACATCTTAACTATTAGTCGAAACTTTACTAATTATATCACATCTTATGATGAAATTCAGAGCTCTTTTCAGACTGCAATTTCAATTGGCATTTGATTTCATCCATCTGTCTTCTAATAATGGCTATTCCATGGTGAGGTCACAAAATGCCAGATCCTACTTGTATATAGTTTATTTTGCCAAATAATACTAATCCAGTGTTAAAGTCAAAAGTTAATTCTGCAAATCCAGTCAAGTAATTAAAAAAAATATATATATAAATATTTGCCTGTTTTGCTCTGACACAACTTAAATGGGCTTTGGCGCAATAAGTCTGCTTGAATAGAACTGGGCTGTTTGCCGCAGGCCATTAACTTCTTTTCTGAAGCACATAAAGCTTTTGAATGTCAAAAACAGGTGAACTTTGAGGTATTGTGTATAAGTGCCAGCCATCCAAAAAGACTTTGCTCCCTTCACAGGTATTCTTTTTAGCATAAGCAGCTTCTAAAAGCAAAGATACGGCCATGTAGAAGCAAAGAAGCGACATAACAATAATAATAATAATCCATCCATCCATTATCCAACCCACTATATCCCAACTACAGGGTCACGGGGGTCTGCTGGAGCCAATCCCAGCCAACACAGGGCACAAGGCAGGAAACAAACCCCGGGCAGGGTGTGCACACACACACACGGGACAATTTAGGACCGCCAATGCACCTAACAATGCATGTCTTTGGACTGTGGGAGGAAACCAGAACACCAGGAGTAAAGACACAGGGAGAACATGCAAACTCCACACAGGGGGGACCCGGGAAGCAAATCCGGGTCTCCTAACTGCGAGGCAGCAGCGCTACCACTGTGCCACCATGCCACCCATTAAAATAATAATATATTTTATTTATATAGCACATTTCCCATGCATAAAGCACTTAAAATAGGCACGGAGAGTTACAGCCTCTCTGCCTCCATTGATGGGCCAGAGTATTTTGTAGAACAGGAGCATCTCATCCTGATCCTGGGAGGCTATAGTGCCTGTGTTTTTTTCCTTACTTAGACCCTAATACTTACTGGATTATCTACTTTATTTCTTGCATACTTGTTTCTCTACTATCTAGGTAGATTCAAAACAGCAAGAGTGGAGTTCCAGAGATTTTACTCACTGAATTTTATTACAGGTCTTAAAAAAGTGCTTGCTAAGCATCCTGCTTCTGCCTAATCTGTTTCAAAAACAGGACAAATTCTGTACAACACAAGCAGAGACACCTGTGCCTGTTCACTATTAATTGGCCACTTTTTAAAAAAGTAATTTAATTAAAATTTATAAGTTATGAAATAAATCAAACACCATGTAGACTTTATACAGCTTATGAATTCTGCATCCATACTATAACTATTGAGAATGGAAACCATGATGGCTATTTTATAAACAAGAACAATTCTAACAGGAGTTGGGCTTCTGGCTGCTAGGTTGGTAACTGTCTAGGACCAGAAAGGACTTGGAAGACTTGGAAAACTGGTCTAGAATGTGCTCTGACCCAGGATGATCCCTCCAAGATCTGGTGTTTCACATGTATCATTGGATTCTTGATTTCCTGCTGTATGTTTATTGTCCCATCCCTGTAAAAGGGTTGTTCCTGCCTTTTACTCAGTGCTTGCTAGGATAGGCTCCAGTTTCCCCATGACCCTACTCAGGATGAGCGGGTTTGAAAAATAATTGATAGATAGATGAATGTTTATCATCTAACTGATTCTTCTGTTCCTAATGTACTGGTCCTATAGTTGTTTATTGTTTTTAACATGTCACCTGGGCATCTACCTGTATATAATGATTCTAGCATTTGATTATTATCCTACAATTTATCGTTTACCTCATTTATAGTGCCCTTGACAGGACACAGTGATTGTCTGTTTGGAAATTCCCCATTTTCTCTTTGTCTACTTGGACTAGAACACTGCAACCTGAAGCAAGTACAGAATAAAGAAGAAAAGACGTTTCATACTTTGCTAATTGATTGCTATAATAAAAAGAGAGTTACCCCTGGCATCACTCCTCCCTTGATGTAATGTCGAGAAATTCTAAGTTATTAAAAAGAGTTGCCCAACAAAACATAAAGAGAGATGAACAAGAGGAGGAAACAATGTAATGACAACAAACAAGCAAAGTTCTTTTACCCGACTCTGCCTTCATACATGGGCTCATTACTAGAATACATGCTGTAATGACTTCTGTATTTTAACACCTCTAACAACAACAACCAAGCACTTTCACTCTAAGCCATTTTATCTTTTCATTCCAGCTAGTGACTCTAATTCTATGTTATAGTCTATAATGGTGCCCTTTAAACTTCATTCTAAACTTACTCAAAGATCAGAAGTGTTGAACAGTATATTCAGACCCACCGAGTCCTGAACAACCTTTAGAAGGCCGGGTTTTGAGTTATCCGCATCTTAATTTGAACTGGAGCATCACATTTATCCAAAGTACCATCTCTCTCTTTATCAATGCTAACGTCACATTCTCTGCCTCTCTCATTGTTTATTAGCACCACGATCATAGACATTGATGAGACCTGAATGGCTTCAGATAATACATTAGTAGTCAGTCTATTATATGACGTGCATTTGAAAGATTTTATAAGCCAGCTAGAAGGAAAGACAAGAGCTGCAAGAAATCAAACTAGGACAGTGTCAAGCTAATTAGCAAAACATGTCAAGTGAAATGGACAGGCCATATCATTCAGATGTCAAACACCTAACATCCTATGTATATCTCATCGGCCCAGCTAAGTTAAAATAAAATAAAAATAATAAAATTAGACAACATCTAGAAGAAATGTCACATCACATTTATCTACAGGAGGAAATGGACCCAAGATGAATGTATGTGAAGTATAAGCACAACACGAGACAACAAATAACAGTAGAAGGAGAAACTCGCTGTCAAGACTGAACCTGCCACATTAACCACTGTTATCTTAATATTGGCCATGTTTCAGAAACATCGATGGAACACATATCGGTCACTACCATCCATCTCATGGACCACAATAATGCACAATTCAGAGATATCATTGATGATCTTCTGTTTCCCTGTACATCACAGTGACCATCAGAGATGCTTGTTACTTTCAAAAGATTGAAAGCACCTTGTTGCCTTTAATAATCTTATCTGCACAGGGGAAAAAGAAAACTGTGGCAGCCAGCAGAGGGCACGACTATTACCACTCCTTTCTGATAAGCATCAAGTAAGCCTCAGCCTGTCCGTTCTTTTTTCTAAACAAAGAAAGTTCCTTGAATTTTATGGTCTTCTGGGAGGCTGAAAGTTGCTGGTGATCATTCCTGAAGGAGGAGTCATGACTCCAAGTGCGCTGTGGTTGCAGCATGAAAGAGCATTTTAAAAGGCCAGGAAGGATTACTCATTAAAAACTTCAAAAAGCTGCTATCTGGTGAAGCAAGGCTTGAGCCAGAGAAAAGATAATAAACATCCCATCAGCTGCCTCTTTTATTTCACTGCCCAGGTCACTGTGTACCAGAAATAAAAACAACACCAGAAGAAATAACTTGGAGCAGCATAGTTTGGAGCAGATGCTGCAAGAATTAGATTAGGATAAAGAACTGAGACCATGGGCGGACGTGGTGGTCTCTTCTGAAACTGTTAACTTGAACACTCTTTCCTCTGTGCAGGCAATGGCGACTGCTTTGTGAATCGTACAATGATATGTGTTTCTTTCTTACTGCTCATGACCTTTCTGAGGAGTCACAGATTTGACCTGCCACCATAAAGCCTTGCAGGGGCCTTTTATGGTCGAGCCATTTCCTCTGTGGATCTCTTTGTCTTGCAGGCTTTCTGTTGACCAGAACATGGAAACTGTTTACCGTAATTGAATCTCAAAAAAAGTTTGTGAGGAGTAGATGAAGTGAAAAAAAATGAGGGGAATAACTCAGAGAGGTAAAGAGGATAATGCCTATTTCACACCTTGCTCGTAACGAGGCTTTCAGAGCATAGTGCAAGAGTAAAATGTGTTATAATATCTGAGTGTTTGCACATATTAAAACTAATGACTAGCGTGACTTTATATATTGTAACATAGTAAAAAGGATCATACAGTCAGTAAAAGACAAGTATCATTTCTGTTGTACACAAGGTTGCTTCTGTCTTCATATAATAAGATCATTAAAGAATAATTTAGACATTAATTTACTGTAGCTCTAAATCTGCCGAGAATATCTTCTTATATAATACACTACCGTGGCTGTTCGTTTGTCTGTCGAGGATTTTAAATCACCTGTAGCTTGCAAACCGTCTGAACTATTGACCTGAAATTTGGTACACATATACTATGTGACATCTACTGTCTGCTTTCGGGGTGATGATTTTTATTACTCTTTTCATTTTTATTTTATGTTCTTGTAGGATCAACTCTCGGCAGCGGCCAGCAGGGCGTCCGTGTAGCACATGCGTACAGGCACTGTTCTCATCCCTACCACCTTCGCCGTCACTTCCTCTACCGCCTCATATCTTAAATCATTCTTGAAGCAAATTGAAGACTTAAGTGCCAGCTTAAGTGAAGAATTAAGGAAAACGTCCTAAGTAATTGCAACACAAACAGTGACTTAATCAATTTTAACGGGAAAAGATGCCGACGGAAGAAGAGAAGAAGCGGGTTGCTAGGGTGGAGAAAAGAAGAGCTGCTCAGGAACAGCAAGCGCATCAACCTCTGAGCAAACGAATGATAAACGTACAGAGAAAGAGGATGAAAACTACAAGTCAAGTGTATTCACTGCACGCTATGCGGTGCGCTGTTACTTATGTGGGTATAATTAAAGAAAAGTAGTCAGAACTGAACGAACATGTAGTACTCAAGTAAACTAGTGAAAAGGAATGATAGGCAAATTTTTGTTTAAAGAAGATATAACCTATAGGGGACTGACTGCAAGCGTAAAACTTTACACTCCACAACTTCTAGTCAGAGGGTATGTTAAACTTGACAACTAAATGATAAATTATACGACTAGAAATAGCTGGAGATGTCAAATAACCCAGCTACGTGATTATTTTCCAGCACAGTTTTACACTTCCAAAGAATCCTGCACTCGCCCATTTTTCTGAGAGCTAAGATCACGCTACCTGACAGAGCCAAAGTTGTATGAAGGGTTTACATGTACAGCGACTTCAGCCGCAATCTGTGCCCTTTTTTTTTCAATTCTGTCAAGGCACATAAAACAGAAGGCATCAAAGAGATGACCCTCTCTTCTGTTTGCAAGGTGCAAACCACCCATGTCCCTTATTCTTCATCACTGCTTTGCATTCATTGGCACTCATAGGTTTTCAGCATTCATATACACACAGCCCACCCCTACGACTTAACACAAAATGAAACCTGCTTGATTTTGTCATAGCAAGTTGCAGACTAGTTGGACTGACTTGTTGGGTATGTAAGGCAACACAACTCTTGGTCATAGGAGTGCACTGCGGCTGCCCCTGAATCGCTCTGATTATGTACTGTAAATGAAGTCAACAAATGAAAATTGCTGAATTAGTCATGTAATGTGACATGGCCTTAAGTAGTCGGACTGCTAAATACCAGATAGATGGTTAAGCTCTCAAGACTAACTGTGTGATCCTAAGAAAGTTACTTCATATTCTAATGATTCAGTATATAAAAAAATGAGCATATTATATTATGAATCTTAGGATGGTGTTCAAGATAAAAGGTTGTGGGGCTGGTAATAACAATTGTACTTGAGTAAAGCATATTAGGAAATTTCAAATTATCAAGTAAGAATACACCTGTTTTTCAGGAGCATTTTTAGAAACATTCATTCACCCCAAAGAAGATGATAAAACTCTTACTGGAGAAAACATTTTTCAAACCAGCTTTTTTCTTCATAGAGGTTTGCTGGGAGCAGGAGGCAAATTGCAAAAATGATGGAACGAAGGACTTGTGTGAAATGGTGTTATACCCACAGGTCTTTGGTATTTACTGTATAATGCTGGATCTGCACTTTTACCAAAAGGTGGTTCTAAATCTATGGAAGTGAATGCAAACGTTTTGTAGGAATTTAAGTTTCCCACCCAAAGTGATCTCTCAAATGGTCAATTTTGAATTGACTCAGTGTGACCTAGCTCGAGTGTACAACACTATAATGAACTCGTCTGGACTCATCACTGCCTTTCAGTACATACTGCTAAGACAGGTTCTGGAACTCTGTAGTCTTGTAAAATAAAGTCCCAGGCTTGGACAATGAGCAGAAGAATAACATGTATTCTTTACAGATACATGCACTCAAAAGAAAAAGGGTGTGTAAAATTCCACCTGGCAACTTTTGGCAGTTAATAAGATATACTGGTGTACCCTTTAAAGAGGCGTCCAGTCGCCCTTGGGAGGTCAGTACTGCTGCCTTCTGGAGAGGGAAAAACTGTCTCACTTGAAGTTGGGCAAAATCCCTACTTAGGCGTCTGATGTGCCTGGTTTTCACATGAATATTCTTGCATACTGATACGCTGAAACATCTTGGCTGCCTCTGACCATTGTTTAGACTTGCAGACAAAGTGCACAGCACCTTATAGGGACAGTCATCACAGAGGAACCGTTTAAACAAGAAGTCAATAGGCTGACATCTGGTTTCATTTCACTTAACTATGCTGCAGTCTAGGAACTGCTATCAATCAGAGTAGCAGAGCACAAGGCAGATCATGGCTCAGATCCCCCTTAATTTACAAATTCATGAAAAAACACATTATAAAGAAACAGTGAAGTTTTTAGGGCTACTTCTGGATTGGTGGTGCTCTGCTCAGTCATCATGCAGCCTCTGCACTTTTATCAATTAGCCATTAGCCTTTAACGCAGGCAGTGTGGCCTAGTGGCTAATGTAGAAAAGTGAAAATATGAGAGTTCCATGTAATCCCAACAACAAACATCTCTCTCTCTCTCTCACTTTAGTAAAAATATACATATACACACACACACACACAAACATTTTACTTTATCATTAAAAGGTTTAAAGGGAGATGGACCCTATCTCTAGGGCATAAGATATGAACCAACCCTAAAACTCACCCTAAACTCACCCGGTGTAAGGGTGTGCATGCGTGATTGAGTACTATGGCTCCTGGTTTGTGCCCAGTGCTCCTGCCCTAACCATGACATGGCATTGGATTAAGTGGGGTTCCCAATGTTAATTTATAATATCATATTTTGTATTTGATTGTTACTGAGCTGAGAAATATCATACACAGTATAAAGGTATGTATGTAGATCAGTATATATACACCAAGCACACTGTACTATCTCAAAAAAACAGGTCTGCTCCAATGTTTAACTCTACTTTGGTGCCACTGAAAGCATGGCTCTTTTGAGCTTGTACCAGGAACCCACAAAGAATATGAAGAGTGTTATGGATGGACCAAAAATATCAGCTAAGTCTACTTACATGCCTGATGATAAATAAACACAGACCCAAATAATTACCTGCCCCCTGAGCTATGTCCCTATATCATATTCTCAATACAGGTGGTCTGCAAAGCCCATGCTTTTCTCTCCACTGAATGTGAAATCTTGGCCAAATGTTTAGAGGACAGTCGCTTACATTAACCTACCCTTTCTCTCTTTTATTTTATCCCAGCTATCTGTGTTTATTTTAATTGATGACCAAATCTTCTGAACCGACAGTGTAGATGCCAAGTCTTGCAGTCAATCTGTTCCAAACAACATTCAGTTCATTTCTACCATTGTAGAACTTTTTCACTTTTGATTTTTTTCATGTATTTGAATTATCAAGACTTGCACTTTGTTATCTGGCTTCTTTGAATTTCAGTCCTTGTGTGCTTTGTAAATACAAAGTAGCTCATAACTGGATACTCTGTGAAAAAGTGCTTATAAAACAAAGATTAATCCTATTAGGCAAGCAAGGTCCAATGATTGATGAATATTAGTATTGTGTCCAGCTGATGGTGGTCAGTGAATTTTTTTTACCCCCTGCTCACTTCGCTCGCCAACCCCTGGGCCTGTGCTACGTGCTAGCCTCTTTGCGGTTCTGCTGCTCGCGTATGGGGATGCTGTTACATATGCATAAAAGAACTAACTATTTTACATTACAGCGAGTAATTAACCATATTAAAAAATAGTAAAATGCAATAATTTGAAAGTAAATTATGTTTCATGCTGTGTTAAAGGTATTTGTTACGTTATACATTTTCATTCTGTTTGGCTTTGAAATAAACACTCAAAAACTTTTTAAACTTACACTTTTACTGTAAAACTTAAGTACAAACAATTTTTTGAATTACATTTTCGTCAATATCGAATTGAATTTTGATTCTGTGTTTGGACTTTCATCATGACAATGCAACGCATAACTGCCCATGATTGAATTTCGTTTCTTTCTCTCTATTAAATAAAACAACTTTTTCGAATGTTTAGCTCTGAGATTTGTTAATTGTTTTGCGAAAGTTATTCTAACGGGAAATTGTTAACGTTTTAATATGAATGGCATAACAAGATCTTCTTTGTTGTCCAATGTTATCCACGGAATATTTACTACATAACCTTTCTTGGATACATACTTCTTTCTACGGGAATTTGTGCGGTGGAAGACCAGACAGTGTTAATGGTTGTAGATATTCTTCGGGATAATGTAAGTTGTTGTTTTCATCTTCCGCACGATCACCACCAACTGTTTCAGCATAACCTATTGATACGCATTTAACCAATTTGCTGTGTAACCGATCAACATTTTTGGCATTAATTTGTTTGACTTCATCATTTCTCGGTGCTAAGACTGTCTGCGTACTCATTTTTTCTGTTGATAACCCTTTGTGATGAAATTCTTCGATAAGATTTGGACATAATACGTTTTCTTTAATTGGGGACTTAAACTGAGGAAAACATTAAAATGTATAAGAGCTGAGAGAGCAAGAACTGTGTCTGTCAAAAGCATTCACACGAATGAGAGGTGAGAGTACCGTGTGTGGTTGAATATGAATGAGAGGAAGGCGTGACTTGACAACATCTCATGGCCAAAGTCTCAACTCGACTCGGACTTGAAAAAATCTCTTCCAAAAAAAAGTTTTGTCTCGTCACAGATTTTTTTTTATATAATAGAGAGATTTATTTTCACTATGGTACCATTTTCAGTGGAAAGCCTCTGAACATTAAAACATTCAGATTCATCTGGTGTATGAACTTATATATACTTATACTCAGGCAGAAGTGCCTGCATGCCAGGGTGAGTTTTTAGATGAACATTAATATGGACCATTGCAAGTTAACTTTGTGTGTGTGCGTGACAGATTTGGGTCCTGCAATTGACTGGCTTCCCATCCAGGGTTCCTCCCTATGTTGTGCTGAATCCTGCAAATTGTGGTCTTGAAGCAGATTAAGCAGGTTTAAGAATGTTTTGTTATGCCATACTTTATATCCCATCAGTTAGTTAGCTGTATGGCCAATCAAAAAAGGAAACTCTTGGACTAAAATAAAGGCAAGACAGGTGCTAGAGTGATGACAACAGAGTATGGGTACAAGAGAGAAGACAAATAGTTAATTTATAAAATGTGCTTTTCAGATTAAAAAAAAATAATTCCCCTCCATCACATCTTCTGGGTAATGCTGCGGTTTTATCGACTGCCTGGTAATCTCAGTACTGGGATGTTCACTATCTTAGGCCACTCTAAAGTAAGTTGAACTGGTCTTTGATCAGCACTGATTTAAGTTTACTTCTGAAATGAGATGCATTTTACAAACAAAATGTAATGTATATTTTGTAACCTTTGTTATTTGTAATAGGTTTCCATTAACCATATTAATTGTATCAATAGTAATTTTAGGAAGTCTGCACTAATTGCATTATGAATAGATAAAGAATAAAATACAACTAAAATTATTTCCCTCCTAATGTAAAAGAATGTGAATGTAATGAATTGTATGTGTTTAAATAAGAAAAGAACAATCATTAATTAAACAAATGATGATGGCATAAAAAGGAAACAAAATACTTACTGGTCATTGTAGTTGGAGCCAGGAGTTGGTGACTGTCCTGTAAAGAAGAAGCACAAATAAAAATTACAGCTCTGACAGTCATGAAAGAATCCAAAAAGCTGCTACAGAATGAATATGCAATCATTGCCAGTCTGTGGCATCTTGATAGAATCCTGCAAAAAAGAGAATTCAAGAAGTCAGTGGCAAAAGGAAATGATTAAGGCCTCTCATCCTGTCTTACAAGTGGAAGGAACTATGAGAAACCTAGAGGAGGCTCCTCAATCTAGCTCACCTAAACTCTTATTCCAAGAAAAATGAAATACCCACATTTCACTAGCACCAGACACAATCTATTGAATTTGGATACCGCCCAGTACACGGGTCTAAGGCATTGACGACTTATTTAAATAAGCAAGGAGACAACGGAAAGCTGCCCAATACATAGTAGTGTCAATGAGACACAGATTAGGAAAAAAAAACAATGGAGCAATGTATGAAGGCAAACACAAGCTTGAATTTGTAATCAGTATAAGGAAAAAGAGAAATTCAATTTTAAGCCCCCCACTTTCTATTGGCCACCAACTAAATTGCATAGATGCTTGGGTGTTCTTCATGGATAAACACTGAGCAGTACGAAGAACAGAGAGCCAAACATCTTGAGAAAGCGCAGCTGGGAAAGGCTGCCTGTTCATAAACACAGCCTGGGCCCTCAAGCGGAGGGTGATGCTGGATTTTCTCTGTACCCTCGCCCAGCAGCTTTTGTGTTTACAATTCCTCTGTGCTGTCCAGCATGCCTGTTTACATCAGAACTGACGAGTCATCCATCATGGGTGAGCAGGAGTCCTGGAGGCTTAGTGCCAAGCAGGAGGCATATCTTTAAATAAACAGCTTCTGAGGGAAATCAACCTGCAGAGCTTTTCAGTCAGCACTGGGAAATGAACAAGTATGCATTCCCAGACCCGCTTAATCCAGTTCAGACTGCAAGTTTAAGGAAAACAAAAATAACCACTGATTTATTAAAAATGTACCATTCCTCACTACAATTACTGCATTATACATGAAAAATAATATAATGCTGGAAGATCAAATACCATACCTGCTAAAAAGGGATGGCACAGTTGCACAAAGGTGTCATGGACTGACAGCTCTGAGTGCAAATCAATGTCCCCTTGTCATCTGTGTACATTTCTCCCCATGTTTACATGTGTTTTCGTCCAACCAGAGGCAATATGTGGATGTTAGTTTAACTGCTGACTCTAAACAGCCCCATTAATGTGTGCTGAAGTGGGCCCTGCAACAGACAGACATCCCATCTTGAGTTGGGTGCTCATCACAGCTCACTGAACACAAGGCAGACATCTCTCCCATCATCCTTGAATTGGATTAAGTGGTTTTGAAAATGATACGTTATTCCCAGAGTGTTCCCTGCTCAATACTCCCCTTCAGACCTCCCACCATTCCCAAATGACCATAGTTGTTGATAACTTCTTCTTCTTCTTCTGGCTGCTCCCATTAGGGGTTGCCACAGTGGATCATCTTCTTCCATATCTCTCTGTCCTCTGCATCTTGTTCTGTTACACCCATCACCTGCATGTCCTCACACACCACAACCATTACCTTCTCTTGGGCCTTCCTCTTTTTCTCTTGCCTGGCAACTCAGTCCTTAGCATCCTACTCCCAATATACCCAGCATCTCTCCTCTGCACATGTCCAAACCAACGCAATCTCGCCTCTCTGATTTTGTCTCCCAACCGTCCAACCTAAGCTGACCCTCTAATGTACTCATTTCTAATCCTGTCCATCCTCGTCACCCCCAGTGCAAATCTTAGCATCTTTAACTCTGCCACCTCCGGCTCTGTCTCCTGCTTTCTGGTCACTGCCACCGTCTCCAGCCCATATAACATAGATGGTCTCACTACCGTCCTGTAGACCTTCCCTTTCACTCTTGCTGATACCCGTCTGTCACAAATCACTCCTGACACTCTTCTCCACTCACTCCTTCCTGCCTGCACTCTCTTTTTCACCTTCCACAATCCCCATTACTCTGCACTGTTGATCCCAAGTAGTTAAACTCATCCACCTTCGCCAAGTAACACTTCTACAATATGAAGTTCAGTTTCTGGTGTTATTCAAAAAAACTGGATTTTATAGCTTTATGATACTCCAGACTCTATTATAACTATAGTCTGCATACTGTCAAAAAAAAAGTTGATAGACCCTATCACTGATAGGTCCTGAAAGAAATCCTCCAGAAATAATACAAAGAAAGGTGGCACCCTGGAAAGAATGCTTTGTTCATGTGCTATGGGAAATTGAGGAAAAGCCAAGCTTTCCAGGTGGAAATTTTGCAAGTGCCTTTAGAACATAATAACATAGAACATAGGAACATAAAACATTTGATAAACAAGAGGAGACCACTCAATCATCCAAGCCTATTTGTTTAGCTAATAGCTAAGCTGTCCCAGTACTTCATCCAGATTATACTTAAAGGTTGTCAAGGTTTCTGCTTCAAGGAAGTGGCACCTTTTTCATGAATTGTTCACTGTTTCCTCGACTCCCACTTTAAGTTTTTAATAATGTTTACTCCTAACCAGTTCTACTTTCTTTCCTATTTTATTAGTAGGCTTTGGAACTTTCCATACAGGACTTTTTCATTGTCCTACTTAACAAGATGTGCTTTCTCTTCCAAGTTTTATCTCCAAATGGGAAAATTCAGAGATAACTTAATTACCCAAATTCACAGTGATGTGACATAACATTGACCTGCCACTTCATTTCAATATTTATAACCATTTTTAATAATCAGAGCAGTTATAAATGTAATTTTCAGGTGGGTTATATTTGGAGATATGTCATAAGCACCTCACACGTTTTGCTTACTTTTTATTTTTGTAAATAAAGAAAGTCTAATCTTTAATTGCCATTTTTTATATATAAAACCGATAATCAGCAAACATCCAAGTGGAAATACACACGAGCTAAAGACAGTGCGAATATGTGATGTAACATATGTTATCTCCAAAAATTCACATTGCCCTTGAAAGCATCAGAAGTCTGCACTAATCCTGAGGATGACAGAGGACCTGCCATGTAAAGAGTGCTTTGTGGTCAGAGAAATGCGCTGAAAGGCTCATTCTGGTGGTGATTTGCAAGAGGTGGATCGCTAACAGATTAGAAGGTTTTTGGACAAGAAAAAGAGATTAACAGAAAAGAAAAGATAAAGTTGAAACCAGATGGATCAAAAATATCGTTGTCAAAATCAGAACATGAAGCAAGAATAGTAGTCAAAAATTTCAGAACAAACTATAAGAAATCTCTAACAAAAAGTTGTGCTCATCCGCAATCTCGGATGAAGAAAGAACATCACCACTGATCTTTAAATCATCAACACAATGACATCAGAGCAGTTAATTTCCAAGGCCATGCCCCCTAATGTCAGGACTCAAAAATGGCAGCATCCTTAAACAAAGTAAAATGGTGGCACAAAATAAATGATTTTTAATTAAGTATTAAATTCAAAAACTGATGTTGTATTCTTTGTGCTAAAAAAAAACTTTAGGGATACAAAAAATTAATGTTTCGTAACAGGTGGAATCTTTTTTTTTTTGTTTTTATTAATTCCTTTATGACCTAGCATATATAGTCGTGGGTCTTTTTTAAGATTTATTACAACAAATACAAATCATAATTATTGATCACAAAATTTTTGTCCATGTTTGTGTTTTCCCAAGAGCAAAGCTCCTGATCTTGCAGGAGGTCTTCAACTGGACTAAATATCATTTGTGAAAGCAGCTAAGACAGGGGTCTCCAACTCCAGTCCTGGAGAGCTGCTGTGGCTGCAAGTTTTCATTCTAACTCTTTTCTTAATTAGTGACCAGTTTTCGCTGCTAATTAACTATTTCCTTTTATTTTAATCGACTTTTCTTGAGACTCTGACCACTGAATTGATTCTTTTTTCCTTAAACGGCACCTAGACATAAATTTGATGTGAAGTGAGCCATCAGATGAGCAACCAAGTTGGGGTCTCAAACTCCAACCTTCATCAGTTTCTTAATTTGAAGCCAATTCTCGTTACTAATTAAACCCGTTATTTAATTCCATGGCGCTCATTCTGCTGTGGCAGACATTTCCAAAACTGTTGATTATCTCTTTTAAGAGCGCTGTCAAAATGTTTTGTGGACCTGAGCAGATCACCATTACTGAGGCCTTCACCTTTCTTTATTTTCAGTTATTGTGTGATGGACGCAGGTTGTTGTTCATGTGTTGGTACATTTTGTGTCTTAATATTGTTTGGTTGCTAATTAAGGAAAAAATAAATAATTAAGGGGCCTGAGTCTTAAGTTGTGCATCAATTCAAATTAAAGCAATCTGGTCACTAATTAAGAAAAGGGTGAGAATGGAAACCTGCAGCCACAGTAGCTCTCCAGGACTGGAGTTGGAGACCCCTGAGCTAAGATGTCAAGTGGTTTAACTTTACCAGTGGCTTTGTTACAACATTGCAGTTCAATTTCCATTTTGCACTCTGAGCTCAATGTGAATATTCTGAACGTTTAGTGGACCATGTGTGGACAGCAAACAGCAGAGGTGGGGGAGAAATGATACAAGTATTAGTAGTTTACTTTTGTGGTTTTATAGGTGTAAGATGTATAACAAAATGCAGTCCAACAGACCCAGTACCACAAATATCAGCACTGCTGAATAGGTTCCTGTACCAAACTACAGCATTTGATTTCACTTTGCTTTTTAAAAACCTTTGGCTAAGTTTACTGTCAAAAAGATCCAATTTGCTAGCACTGTTGTATTAAAATCGATAAACTCCACAACACTACAAACTAGAGCTTCCTTTCAGTTATACCCGAAGACTGATTAATAAGTAATCAAAGAACATCAGCAAAGCAAAAAACCTCAGCTGAAATTGCTCATGTTATATAAGCTCCTGTGGACATTTTATTTGCTGCTTCTAAGGGCTGACCAAAGTTCATCTCTGCCTGAGCAGCAACAAACGTTTAGAAAAGAAAGGCAAGAGGAAACAAAACATCAGAGGATGCTTTTCACCCTAACGGTAGTTAACATGAGACTTTTTTCAGTATTTGAGAACTGTATAGTGTTTTGACATTTAATAATTTGTTGGGAAAATGGCAAATTGATGGTCTAAATGTAGCCCCAAGAATTTTAAATGTGCAACAGTTCATATTCAAACAGATTTTTAAATATGAGCCACTCTAATTTCAATCTCTGTTTGGTTTACAGTCCTATAACCTCACTAAGACTCATGCAGGACAATTGTCAGATTTTGTACCAATAAGTATGTTATGTTCTGTAATTGAATATTCCCATTCTTACTTTCACAATACAAACTGAAGTAGGATGGATTGAATAAAAGGGTTTCATTGATAAGGCATAACAGTTAACTTTGACTTCAGTAAAAAAAAAATAATGGAATAAACTGCAATGCATCACAGAACCTAATTGTAAGATTTAAAAATTTGGAAACCATTTAAAAATGCAATATTATCATAACGTAAGTAATATCATATCACGGGGTCCACAGTAATTTCTACCCTTGCAATAAACATCATTGTCGTATAAAGTAAACCTTACCAAGACGGACAAAGAGCACCCCAGTGGCTGATATGGTCTTCACGCTGTTGGAAGCCACACACTGGTAGTAGCCCGTGTCTGTGGTGTCCAAATCTTGAATCCGCAGTCTGGAACCCATTTCTGTCTTTCTTATGGATATCCGTCCCTGTTCCAAAACAACTGGTGCATCGTTCTTCAGCCACCTAATGCTGGGTGTTGGGTTTCCAGCCACCTTGCAATGCAAAGTGGCAGTCTGCCCTTGAAGTAGGGTGTTGTTATTCACAGGCTCCAAGAAATTTAGAAAAAAGCCTGTGAAAAAGAAGACAAACAAGGAGGTAAATTTAACACAAATGCATAAACCAAAGCATGGCTCTCGTATTTCAGTTCTTTCACTCTCTAGCTTTGAGTCTATTCCCTATGAACAATTCAGATACTTATTTTCCAGAATAAGGCAGAGTGCTTTCCTGGTTGCATTTTACATTTTTTTTCTAATTGTTTCCCATGATGTGGATGCATGTTAATCACAGAGTACGGTAAATTAAATTTGAGAAGTGATTACACAGTGTGCCAGTTGGCCTCAAAGCTGATGCCATAATCTCATTACTGCAATAACAGTCAAGCCACTAGAAACAACATAGGGACGCAGAATCTAGGACTTTTCTGTATAACTAGCTTCTTCCTACACAGGACACCTTATGACCTTTGCAAAGCAAACATGAAATATTTAATATGAAGCTATTTATATTGGCAACGAACACTCATGACAACAAACAGGCTGCTGTATTCAGCCTGTATAAGCCAGCTACTACTTGTTAAGAACGGCAACAGCAGTTTTTTATTCAAAAATGTAATGCTTGAGTATAGTGAGCTTCAAAGTCGGCTTGACCCAGTTGTGAAATAATGATCACAAGCATTAGCCAGCAGAAACATTTAATGACAGAATGAATTTATCACCTCGACTTGTATAAAACCTGTTAGATGTGACAATAGTCATTGCATTAGAAGCAACAGAGATTCGAGGCTTCAAGACAATGAAAGACAATGCTACTGCCTCCCAACTCTACAATCCTGCGTCTGAAGCACAGCCTGGGACCTGTCAGTGTGGAGTTTGCTTGTTCTTCTTGCGCCTGCCTATGTATTTCCCAAATAGCTCGTTTCTCCTGCCATACTCAAAAGACATGAAGCTTAATTTAACTGGAGACCAAAAGTAGTCCTTTATAAGTGAGTGTAGTGTCCATGATTGGTTCCCACCTTGTGCCCACTCTTGTCAGTACTCCTCCTGGTTGAAACCTGAATGTGTTTGTTAGATGACATTTGGGTGGTCTGAGCATTTGCAAAAGTATATTTTCTGGACTTTGGCCCTTGGCTACAAAGCCTCTATAATACTTCAAAAATGAACTTCATTTTAAAGATAGTCACTGCATTGCCTAGTATTGGGTATTACATACTGTAATAACACCTCAGTCGTTCTGTATCATTTAAAATGCCCAGGAAGGAGCTAAATAGACAGCTGCCTTTTGACCTTGAAAGGTTTATTTTCTGTAAAGTTAGCCATCATCTTTAAGTTTGATCTCTTTTTGGCCTTCAGTATCTTTCTTTATTGACTTTGTTATCTGCTAATTTTGGGGGATATTCCCAGTATTAAAAGCACTATAGAAAACTGATCTGAAACATACCAGCCAGCAAGTAACTTTCATAAAGAACCTCTTCAGTTATTCACATAATTTTGATTCATTCCTTGACAGAATCTTGGATTTGTATTTTTGACTTTCGTTCAAGAGCCACTAAATCACCAACATTTACCCAGACTAGAGCAAAGGAAATATTTGCAGTTCATGTCTGACAGTGACATGGAAAATACTATCATTCTTTCTTTTTTCTTTTCCGTACAGATAATCAGTGGATTGCTACATGTTACAGAATATTTATAGTGTGTTATCAATCGTTTAAACATGAGAGTCTTTTAGTTCTGCACAATCCTTATTATTGTCCTCTTCTAAAAGGTTGATTTGTACTTCATTATTGGAATGTACCCATTAGTTACAAAGAAGACACAAATCTTTTGTTACAGAAAAGATGAAACACGTATCATGTGGCAACACCACTATACTACTTCAAAGTGACACTGGCTCGTATAGCAGTAACACTCCACCCAAGGCATGTTTTTAAAAATCAACACACATAATCTATGACTTTTCACTCCCTAACTTGTAGTTCACTCAGTCATAGTTCTTCATTCGGACAGGGGGCTCGTGGATAGAATGGTGGACTATCAAACCTCAGAGTGGCTGATTCAGTCACAGTGTCTGGTTGACTTGTTCATGTTTCAGTTGTGAAAAGTGTACATAAACAATCGTAACACATACATATGTTCACCTTCGTAATGATAAAAAAAAAAACTTCTGCCTTCTCCTTTTGATTTGTTACTTTTCATAATGCCACTCCATTTCTCAGGAGCAAGGCAGGAACTGACCCTCAAAGGTCTGCTATGAGTTCGACAGGACGCCTTTGGACACGGAACACAGGACACTTGAAGCCCCGGTGTCCTCTTTTCAATAAATGTGTCCTACACCAAAAGGAATAAATCTTTGCTTGATTATACAAACTAGAGAGATTATTGAAAATTTGATTATCTATTGAAAATGTTTGGTTTGATAATATATAATCAAGAAATCGGTTGGATTTCTTTTGAAATACACCGCATTTACGCTTGCCAACAGACCATTAGTATTTTGTAGATTAATAAGTTTTCCTTTTTTCAGCACAACTCCCACTTATTTATTTGGTCTGTTAAAAAAATCCAGCACGGTGTGTCCTTGTCATAACCTTCTTGAATATCAGTAAAGGTAATCAGGGAGCACAGATCTAAAAGCTGATTTATAGTTCTGTGTCGCGCCAACACTGTAGGTATGCCATCACTTATGTAGCCGATGGCATAGAGTGACACACACCACCTCAAAAATGTGACTCAAACGCTGCACAGACCCCTACAACTCTGAGTGGCCAGTTTGGTAACTACATTACTTCCTGAAACACATTTCTTTTTGTCTTCCAGCTTGCAAGTTGGGGAATGTATGGAAAAATGTGAGGAATAAATATATTTGCCTATGGAAGAAAATGTGTAACAAGAGGAGTGGTGACCCTGGAGTGCAAAAGCTGTCTGCATTTTAATGGGTCATTCGCTTTTCTTGTGTGCTACCAACTAGCATTATGACATGTGGCTGTGGTGTGGCACGACGACGACACATAAACTGCTGTCTACAGCACAGCCTCTGTGTAAAGTATAGTAGTATGTAAACTCGAGGCAGAAGTGTAAATCAGCCTTAAGAAAGGGTCAAAACCTGAAGTTAATAATTCATTAATTACGTGTATGTAGTGCTTTTCTCATTTACAAAACAAACTTTCCCTTTTTTAGTTACATGCTTTTCTTTATTTTTCTTAACAAACATAATAAAGATGGCTCTAACATATACCAGTAACTTGATCTAAAATAAAATGGCTGCCAAGAGATTACATGTTAAATTTTGCACGACTCATGTGCCAGCAGCACTGAAGCCTTTGCAACCAACTTCACATAATAACAATTGTGACGCCACCACTAAAAACAGTAAAACAGACAAAAGTACAGGGTGGTGCATGAAAAAGTAGCCCCACACATGGTAAGGAGTGGGCCGAAATTTTAACATCACAAATATTGTCGAGTAAATCTGCTACTTTAGTTATCTGTGTGCTGTGCTGGAGAGAAGACATTTTGTATTTATTGGAAGAGTGTATTTTGCTTGTGGAAATATAAATTTATGTAGGCTGCTTAAAGCTGACACTTGAAGAATTTATGAAACAATATCTTCTGGAATGAAATTCTAGAAAGCACAAAATTTTGCAATTAGTGACAAAGTGGTACACTACTGGTTTTGTGAGAAAAGCACCCAAACCAAAAAACCCCAGAGATGGTTGTTGACATTGAGGACTGCATGGAAAGAAATCTTCATAGGCCAACGTGGAGATTATCACAACAAATGAATGTGGTTCAGTCACGTCAGAGTGTACTTTATGATTTAAAGGCTACTTTTATATGCACCACCCAATATGAGTAACACAAGATACAAGGAAATTCAGATTTGAATACACAATGAAAGATCTGAAACGTCAAAGTACTCCTTATGAGAAGGACCTGGGAGTTGTAGTAGACTAGCCACTTTCTACATTTACAGAAGGCTAATAGGAAGTTAGGTTTTATATCATGACGTGTGGGGTACAAGTCAAGGGGGTTTTGTTTAGGTAATTTAACACACTAGTGAGGCCTCACCTGGAGCACTGTGTACAGCTTTGGTCTCCATATTACAAAAAAGATATAGCAGTACTGCAGAGAGTCCAGAAAAGAGTGACTAGGCTGACTCCAGGACTGAGAGATAGGAGTTACGAAAGAAAGAAAGAAAGAAAGAAAGAAAGAAAGAAAGAAAGAAAGAACAGAAAGTTTTCGGTTTAAGCAGAGATTATAATAGGTCACATATATGAATTCCAGTGAATCCAGGTGGGTACTTTAAAGTAAATCTTCAACATGAACACAGGGACACAAATGGAAACTTATTAGGGGTAGATTTAGCACAAATATTACAAAGATTTTCATCATGTAATGAACCACAGACACATGGAATCAACTAACAAGCAGTGTGGTAGAAGGTAGGACTTGTGTCACCTTCAAGAACTGATTTGATCTCATTTTGGAGGAATTGGGTGGATAGGATTGTCAGACTGAATGGCCTGTTCTTGTCAGAAAATTGTTTGTGTTTTAATACTTAATTTTTATTTCTTGAACCCTGACAGTCCTGTATATGTGTTTTAGAAGAAGCTGGCTGTATCCTATGCTTGTTCATCTCTGAGATGTATTGTTCACTATATGTGGTTATGTCTAGCAAGCCCCTATTCATTGCAAAAATGTTGACAGCTCTCTACTTTACCACCTATCCATACACAAATTTATCATTTTACTGGCTTTGAATGGGGTTCATGCTTAACAACTGATATTAAATACTGTACATCTGCCTGATATTCTGTAGACCTTTGAGCAGGAGTTTAAAAATTAAAGAACCAAATACAGACTGGCTGATTGACTTTGCCATGGGGCTACATTTTGTGCTTTTGAAGCCTTGTGCTAATCTGCTAGAATACACGGCAACAGCCTTGCCCGAGGCATCATGTTTCCATCTAATAATAAACTGAAGTTGTAGAATGGCAACTACAATGTAAAGAGAAGCTCACAGAGAAATATGCACAAATCTGCACTAAGAAACATCTGCAGCAATTCCAGCTAGGCTAATCCAAGAAAGGTTACCTTATTATTTCTGTCCTCCTTTCAGCAGCCTTCTAATTATAAACTAGTTAACTCTGAGACAAATAAAAGAAGCCTTTCCCTCTACTTACATCAGTACACATGCACAGAATAAATGCTCGGCTTTTAATGAGGTCTAAACCCAAGGATAGCAAAAGTAAAAAAAAGGCTCTTCTCATATCCTTCACCGCAGGGGAGACGACACACGTCACCAAAGATTTCACAGATACTGTACTCAACTAAAGTCTGTTCTTCTTTGAGGAACAAAGTGGAGCCAAGGACTTGGCAACTGCCATTCCCAAACTTTGGTATGCCTGATAGAACAGTAAAGCTGTGATCTTCCTTATAATAATACTTCATTGTAAAGCATAAATGTAATTAAGCTCACAACCACCCTAACACCTTTCCTGTGTCAAGAAATGAGGTGGCAGTGCTTAGGCCTAAACATTCAAAGGAGTGAAGAAAATGTAAGTAACATTTTAAGAGGGTCAGATCACATCCAATTATGCACAAAATATCACCTGAATCTTTATACTGTACAAACAAAAATAGATACAAATACAGAAATAAAAACTAGCACAAAGTAAACTTTTGAAGAAGCAGAACAAATGCCACTGGAGAAGATTTAATAAACAAAGGTCTGGAAAGGCACCCATACACCTTAGGGTGAATGTCATGAGCTCCACAGACTAAACATTGAAAGGCGTGGAATACGCAGTGTTTGTATGCTCCTCTCCCTGAAGGTTTAGGGAGCGAAACACTGGAAAAACTGAGACAGGCATCACTACTAACTACACCGGTGCACAGCATGAGCATTACAAGGTTGAGAGACGGACCTTCTCATTGCCATCCCAACTAAATGTTAATACTCCCCACGCCATTGACTCAGTCACCTTGACTGGTCATAATGTTAAATGACATCAAGCATTTGATGGGCTTCCACTTCTGCCCACTGAAGTTCAGCCAAAAAGGATGCTGGGCCAACATAAGTAACTTTTGTGGTCCGCAGCACTATTTTCTTTTGCTGGTATTACTCAAACTTGTACTTAAAAGTAAATCAGTAAGCAGTCGAGTGCAGCTGAGGATCGGTAAAATGCATTGCAACGTTGCGTTATATTTCATGTGGTTGGAAAACAAGTGAATGATCCACACTGACTTGTTACCTCAGCTAATATTAGAAGTATGAAGTGCTTCAATTATGCATCACAAAGAGCTATTAACCCCTGCGACTGCTGGATTATTTTGGTAAGTAACACAATGCAGTGAGCAAAATATTATGCACTTAGCAAAATTTACATTATATAGCCTGATTTAATAATAGGCCAAGATGCTATACACCTTAACTGACTACATAAATCTTTCATTGGCATTTCAGAATGTCCTTTATACCACTGTGTTTTAGGAAAGCTCAGCTGTATTTAAACAGGCCGCCCAATACCCCCAGGCCGCCAGATGGAGCCCTCCCTGCAGTATGGAGGTGCCCCGAAGACCAGCAGGGAGTCATGGACTATGTAGTTTTTATACAAGAACCTGCTGGATACCCATAGGGGCCGCAAGAGGGAGCTGCAGGGAGGACCGAAGAATCATTTGTGCCTTATAACCCGGAAGTGCATCACAGGAAGAGCGACAACAGGAGTGACGTGCTTCCAGGGTGAGAAGAAGGACTTGTACCTGACCCGGAAGTGATAAAGAATCACGTGGACTGGGGATTGGAAACACTTCCGGGTCAGGGAGGATAAAAGGATTGTGGGAGCTCCCAGACGGCGAGCTGAGCTGGGTGGAAGGGTGGCAACGCGTCTGGGAGGGGAGGATTGTGTATTGTTAGTGATTTGTGATTATTGTATGAGTATAGTGGAAGAGAGGGTGCTTTGTGCACTGTGGCATAAAAATAAAGTCATCATTTGGACGTTTTCCTGGTGTCATGTAGTCGTGGACAGGGGTTCAAGGGAGCGTTACGGCCCCTAAACTGTCACAGTGGTTACATAGTAAGAGATGCTCTAGTAAAAGTAGGTACTTCGCATTAATAGGCAGTCTATTGAGCACCTTTACAATCGGCCACACAAAGACATAACTCCAAGGTGCCCATGACTCTGTGTTGGTGTTTTGTATTAATTTCCTATTATTTGTGTTATCTGGGACCACCGGTGGCACAGTTCATTAACTTATTCTTCAAGGAGGACATTTTGTAAAACGTTCTTATCCCTAGTGACATAGTTTAGCTTGGATCTGGGCAAAGGGGTTAGATAAAACTTCTTATTTTTGGGGTAGCACAACTAGCTAAATGGGAAGCAGGGTGATGTTGAATTTTGCAATGCTGTTTCATGGGTCTTGTGTCCTGGGTTCAAATTCCACATGGAGTTTGTACATTCTGCCTGCGTTTGTTTGAATTTTACTCTGGGGTATTCAGTATTCTGTTCACAAACCCAAAAAGTTGATTGGCAATTTCAAACTGGCACTGTGTGTCTGTGGGTCAGTGCAAGTGTGGCCTCTGCAATGGACTGGTAACCTTTCTGGTGTGCTCAGTCCTGCCAAGACAGACATAACCCTGATTTTGATTAAGCTGAGTTGATAATACTATGGGATGTTGTTGCTGCAAAGACTGGCTTACCTGCTCTGGTATCAGACATTTTTTGTACGTTTTTTGCCCTTTTATAGTCACCGTGTATTTACACAATGTAATAATCGGCAGAGAATTGAGGGTGTAGAAGTGACTGAATCACTAGGGTCAAATGACTATAATGGAATACAGTTCTCAGTGTTTTGGAAGAGCACAGATGCCAAGACTAAAAACTGTTAAGTTTAACTTTGGTAGGGTAAATGTTGAGCAAATGAAGCAAAGTCTAAGGAGGATAGACTGGGATAAGCTTTTAAGTGTGGAGACAGCTGAGGAGCACTGGAACAGGTTTAAAAACGTTTTATGTGTAATGCAGGACAGATACACACCCAAATTTGGGATTAATAGGAAGTTTACAAACACTCCAAATAACAACTTAATAAAGAGTTAAAAAAGAAGCTGCAAAGGAAAAAACAGCTGCATAAATCGTATAAGACTAATAACTACAAAGTGAATCATAGGGTGCATGAGGGCAACCATTAAGAAGGAAATTAGGGGTGCTAAAAGACAGTTAGAAAGGAATATAGCAGATAAGGTGAAAGACGACCCAAAGAGAATTTTTCAGTATTTTAGTAGTAAAAGAACAATCAAGGAAGTGAAATGCATCAGAAATAGTAAAGGGGAATAAAAAAAATACAGACAGTGAAATAGCAGATGCTCTAAACTTGCATTTTTTGAGGTCTTCACCAGTGAGGTAGTGGAAAACCTCCCAACGGTAACAGGGACTACAAAGCAAGTAATTGAGTAATTTGGAAACTGTAAAGTAAGAAGTACTGCTCAGATTAAAGAGCAGATAATATTCACCCTCAATGTTCTTAAGGAGGTTGGCGAGTACATATATAAACACTTGGTGCATAATTTTAGGAAGACATTGTGCACTGGGAAAATTCTGAAGGGCTGGAAAATAGCAAATATTACCCCATTATATAAAAAGGGTGACCAGGCATGTCCAAGCAACTATAGGCCAGTAAGTTTAAGATGCATCACAGGAAAATTAATGGAAGGAATTATTAAGGATACGATTGAGCAGCACATGGCAAGGACAGGAGTTATTCTGAACAGTCAGCATCAAAAGTGTAGATCAAAGTGTAGCACATGATATTATTTATCTGAACTTTCTGAAAGCATTTCATAAGGTGTCTCATGACAAGCTGGGCATCAAATTAAAAGAAGTGGCAGTTCAGGGTGATGTTTTTAGATGGGTGCAGAATTGGCTCAGACACAGGAAGCGGAGGGTGATGGTGCGAGGAACCTCATCAGAACTGGCTGATGTTAAGAGTGGTGGCCAGTAGGGGTCAGTGCTAGGGCCACTGCTATTTTTAATATATATAAATGATTTAGATAGGAATATAAATTAACAAGCTGGATCAGTTTGCAGATGATACCAAAATAGGTGGATTGGCAGATAATCTGGAATCAGATGAGTCATTACAGAGGGACTTGGACAGATTTGTGGCAAATGAAATTTATGTCCGTAAATATAAAGTATCACATGTAGGAAGTAAAAATGTGAGGTTTGTATACAGTATACAATGGGAGGTCTGAAAATCGAAAGTATACTTTATGAGAACGATTTACGAGTCGTAGTGGACTTGACATCATCAACTGCCAGTCCATGTTCAGAAGCCACTGAGAAGGCTAACAGAATGTCAGGTTATATAGCGCCCTGATGTGGGGAGTACGAGTCCAAGGAGGTTATTAGGTGACTCGGCTCTTTCCAGGGCTATAGGATGTGAATTATAGGGAAAGAATAAAAGAGCTGAGCCTTTTCAGTTTAACCAAAAGAAGATTAAGATTGTTTAAAATTATTAAGGGAATTATTACAGTGAATTTAGACTGTTATTTAAAAAAGAAATCATCAAGGACACAATTTCACAAAAACATTAGGAAGTGTTTCTTCACACAGAGAACCACAGACACATCGAATAAGCTACCAAGTAGTGTGGTAGACAGTAGGACTATAGGGACTTTTAAAACTCGACTTGATGTTTTATTAGAAGAATTAAGTGGATAATACTGGCGAGCTTTGTTGGAGTGAATGGCCTGTTCTCGTCTAGATATTCTAATGTACCCAAACTCAGTTCCCACCTCTAAATGAACAGGTGTCCTGAACATGACCACTAGCCTACTAGCGCCCCATTAAACAAATAGCTTGCAATTTCTCTATATTAGAGCCGGATGGTCTGTTGATATGTGCCCCTGCAATTTCAAGTAAGACTACAGTAAGAAAGAGGAGTTCACAACGTTTACACAGAGAGAGAGAATCAGAAGATTCTCACTAAGAAGATAAATTTTGGTGTTGGTACTCAGACAAAATAGCCTCTGTTAGACAAAAGTTGGGTCAGAGTAGAGAGGTCCAGAAGAAGAAATATTTATAGCAAAAAGGTAATATTAACCTTAAAATAATAAAGGCAAAGATAGTAGTTTATTTTTTGTTATTAGGGTTTCATGACTGGTTTTAAGGATACTGCATGGTGGCCAGGGAGCGTGATGCACATGCCATCTGACCCACATCATGATGCCATGATACATGACATGACAACTCACATTAGCAAGTACCCAAAGACCTAGTGCTTATGCAATCAAAAAATAACTGTTTAGAAAGAATCTTTGATTTAATTTGGTTTCAACTGTTATTGTGGTTTTGTTTTTTGTTAAACAATATAAGGATCTCCCGTATTAAAGACATAGTCATGGCTCAGACAATTCTCTTGCGTAATTCCTAGAGAGAAATGTTTGCACAACTCTGCCTCTCTGTATTTAATTAATGGTTCTGTTGGGCACATCTTACTACCCAGTTCGAGCTTAACGAAACATATCCTGCAGGGCATGCAAGTGACACACTCACCATAACGTGTGCATGTTGGAATATGGAAGAAAAAATAGAGTTACTATAGAAAAACCCAGGCACTTGGAAAACATGTTAATGTAAGAAAGCTATTGACCAGACTGGGATTGACATTTGGGCTCCTTGGGCTGTGAGACAGCAGCACTAAGTACCACACCACTGTGTAGCTACTGTATATTACAAAAAACAAAGTCAGCCTACCTTTAGGTGTTGGCTGCCCTCGGTCTTGCGCATCTGCTAGTCCTAATGTCTCCCCTGCTTCAGATAAGCTGGCATCTTCTGTTGAGAAAAACACATGCACAAGTTAGCATTCATAAGGGCTGCATTTCACAGGGCATGGCAGACTTTAGGATGAAAAAGTTGCACTCTTGGTATACACCTTTGTTTTCTAATCTAGTTATATACAATGACCACGAAAGAGTGATTTCTTTTTTGTTTCAAGAGATTTATAGTGAAAAGATTATTTAAACTCCTAGTTAGAAACTAATTGGGTTACTGAACCACAACAATATTACCTTAAAGTTACCAAAACCCTTTTGAGAGCTCACCACCGCTGGAGGCCAGGCGTGCTGCAGTACCACCACCACTACAAACCTTGTCAGTCATAGGACTTCTGAATTGCTACCCTTCATAACCTTCCACCTTCCAGACTTTTCTCTAGGCACTCACCTCTTCTGGACAATACCATAACCTGTGTACTAACAGGGCGTCAACTCATGGAGGGACATGGAGGGAAGGAGGAACATCCTGTATGCTACTGTAACATCCATCTGACCTTATTCAAATGGAGTTATACTGGCAGTGTCAAACCTGGACTACAAACTGAAAAAATATTTAGTATAAGCTAGGTATAAAATTATTATTTGTATCATGTTGTTTTGTCACCATCGTGGCTCTGAAGTGGCACCTTAAGTGGAGCGATCTTTCCATACAGCGACTGCCTGCATCGAACACGGCCCATTAGTAGAGCCAGTGCTCTCTGCTGGACGCAATAATGAACTTGGTTGTGTTGGTGATACTATGGCTTTACTCAAAGAATGGTGCATGATACTGGCACTGCATGAGGACATTCTGTCTGCCATTATACAGAAGAAAAGCAGACTGGGAGTTCAATAAAGTAAGAAAAACAAACAGGCTCAGAAAGAGTCAATGTTCAGACATATCAAAAATAACACAGAAATTCATCTGAGACATGGCAGCCTCTCTCTGTTCATATGAAATTCTTATAGGAGAATTAAAACATGGCAAAGACTAAGTACATGTGAAAATTATCAGTAAATAAACAAGGTAAAGTTTAGCTCAAGGCAGTAGATAACAATGGCGCCTGGGGTATCTTTGAGACTGAGAACACCACATTAACATGCAACAGCGAGCGCTTACCAGGAAAGCATCAATACCGTTAACAGAGCACAGCACTAATGAATGTCTAGGTAACTCACTTCGTTTTACCGTATCTTGCTTTTGTTCCCACATGCCAAACAGGTGCATTTTAGCTTAACATCTGATGCTACATTGGCCATAATTGGTTAATGTTGGCCATATAACTAAGGTGACCCGAATTTTTTGGGCCAATCTGGGGACATTTTGGCTAGAGGAGCGTAGACTACTCCCCTCGTGTTCCGTGATTGAAGTTCTCCCTCCACTACCGATGGAAAACTTTGAGTCGCACACGCTGCAGATCACAACAGAAGCATCCGGGGTCGGACGCAAATATGAAAATTCACGCTGAAGCCCATCATTGAACTGACACTTCCTTTTAGCACTCATGTTGAATCACCACGCCAAAATGCAGAAACAACAGGTGGAAGAAAAGAGCCACCACGCTGCTCTCGCATCCTTAAGCAAGCCACATGTAGACACAGCCACAGGCAGAGGCAGAGGCAGAGCACAGTGTGCCTCTCTTAGAATCTACAGATCACGAGTAGGGACTCTAAACACTACAGAGTACAAAGCGAAAGCTTATCACGTAATTTCTCTCCAAAGTTGCAGGATGCGGTAAAGCATAACCTCCGTCAAAACACAGCGCATGCGCGCAGAGTTCAAATTGTCATGGTGATGAGATACATTCAAGAAAGTGAACCAGCTGAAACCGGGGATGAAATCTTAAACCGGGGACAAGTTTCTGAGTGGGGACAGTTGTCCAAAAAAAGGGGAATGTCCCCGGAAAACGGGGACGGATGGTCACCTTAATATAACTGAAAATGGTATCTTTTTTGTAACTGCTGGGACGCATTAATATTTTTAATTTATTCTGTACTAATTAAAAATAAAAATACTTAAAAAAACAAAAACACTTCAGTTCTGCCTATGCAGTAAAGTAAAATGCATACAGATAAGCGTTTTTTTTTTTTTAATAAAACATGCCTTTTAATCACTTTAGCTCACAAATAATGTGTGTGTGCTGCGTGTACTCAGTTACAATGTCCATCAGCCACTTAGAGCTGACCTACCAAATGGAAGATTTGTCAACACTAGGGCCAAATACCATGAACCACTGTGTGAAAGCCTTAGGGCACCAAACCTTAACTCGGGACAACCCCAAAGTAATGTGGTGGACTCCCCACTGTACTCCTTCCTCATCTATGACTGTGTGGCCAGACACCACTCCAACTCCAGCATTAAATTTGCTGATGACACCTACATTATAAGACTGGTTACTAACAACAATGCTATGGTCTACAGAAGTGGTTTGCCTTCTGACACAGTGGTGTCAGGACCACCACTTCACCCTTAACGTCAGCAAAACTCAAGAACAAATTATTAACGTGAGGAAGCAGTAGGCAAACCACACGACAATGTGCAATGGAGGCTATGCTGTGGAGAGGGTCAGCAGCTTTAAAAAGATGGCACAGGGAATCTCAGCTACTATCAAGGCGGCTCACCAACACCTTTACTTATTTTGACATGTATAGAAAGCACAAACATGACTATCTGTGCTCACCAGCCACTACAGCTGTGCAGCTGAGTCCATCTTCACAGGCTTCTTAACTTCCTGGTGCAACTCCTGTTCCACTCTGAACCACAAAGCACTCTAGGGGATAACTCAGAACTTGTCAGAATATCACTGATACATAGCTGCTTTCTTTTCAGGACATGTATAACACACCCTGCCTGACAAAGATGAACATAATTGTTAAAGACCTAAACTATCCTGCACAGTCGCTCTTCTCCCTTTCCTATTCTGGAGAATGGTTCATGACCATTAGCACTCATACCACTACACAAAGGGCGTTTGTACCCTAACATTACTTACCTACCTAACAGTCTGCTATTGTTAACAGTCTGAGGGAAACATACAAGAAAAAAATCTTAGTTTATTGTCACATGGACACAGTAGAATATCAGTCATTTATTCTACTGATAATAGCTGTATAGTCCAGAAAAGAAAGTGAACAATAAATACAAGATGCAAAAACATGCACGGCAACTCCAGCCACCCTCCATGATAGTTCTCTGAAGAAACTGAAGATCCAATACAAGCGAGGCACTGGGAGAAATGCACATGATGTTAGAACGGAGGCTTACATTTCTAAATATTTCTTCAAGCCAAACTAGAATGAAAGGGCGTGGGAGCCACGCCAGCCTCATCTCAAACAAAACTTGTCTGCTGAGCCTCTAATGACAGTGCTAGGTGAGTGCGGCGAGGCCGTTCTCGTTTGTCTGTTTACATCTACGAAATCCATTTCATCCGGCGGTTGTAGCTATCGGACAGGCAGTTTGTAATTAGGCAGGCGCTGCCCCCAGGGATTCTACGGAATGCGTTTGTAATTTGTGTTTAAATGCTGCTGGCTGGCTTCCTCTTGTGTTTCTTGATCTAATAAAACCTTTCAAGAATGAAGGTGGCCCACTTAAGTCACTCTCACTTGGAAGCTGCTTGTCTTGCAGTTCTCACTTTGGGGTGACCGCCTAACAATTTTGTTCCTCGGGCTGGTATTAAGAGACTGTGACTGGATTCTTTATAGAATCAGAAGCAACTAAAATGTTGTCCTCATGATAAGACTGTTTAAAAAATGTATTGTTGGGAAGCTCAAATGACAGGACAAGCTGTAGAGCACATCTTGCCAAAATGTGTAGGAAACAGCTCAGCCATGTGGGACTCACCTTCCAACCATCGTAAAGCACTTTTGTTGGTAGTCTTCTAATCCAGCTTGCCACTCCCAAGTGTCAAAGAGGTGAACACTGTGTGTAAAATAATCCTATTTACTGCTGTTTTAACATATGTGATGCTGTGTGTCACAAAACCACTGCAAAGATGGCAAATGCAGCATTTATTTGGACACTAGCAGCTCGGAATCAGTAGTGTATTTGAAGTAAAGGCTTAAGAACAAGTTAGGAATTGGCTAAGTAAGTATGTGTGATTGAGAGACCAGAGCAGCCATCCCACATTAACAGCTCTGGGAGTCAGTAGCAAAGCACCTACACTGCCATATAAAAGATGTGAGACCAGCGAGAGAAGGGAGGAAAAAGAAATGGAAGAGGATGGACGGCCAATATCGAAAGCCAGCAGGAGAACCAGAGTGAGGTTCAGGTGAGAGGAGAGTGCCGCTCCAAGGAGATGGCAATTAGAATGAGCAAGGGGTAGATGAAGGGCTCTAAGGTCACTGCCGATGCTGAAGGAGTAGAGCGGACTCTGAGAAACTCTCAGTGAATAGCTCAGCTGGCAGGGGTGGCTGGGAGGGAGCCGAAAGAACTGATACCCTTGGCGTCTTAAGTCTGCTGATTTATTGTTGAGTGTGAGCAGAGAGAATGGGAGGTTTGCTGGTGATAGAGGATTCTATGGCGGACTGTGTTTCTGTTTCTTCTCAGATCACTCTTTTTTATGAACTATTTATTGAAGGACATTTGTAACACTTTGAACTTTTTCTTTATTTGTAACAAACATGCACTTTTGAACTTCTTTTCACCAAAAAACTGCTGTTGTGTCCTCATTTTGCTACTGGTCTAACCTAAATCTATGAACCACAAGATGTCCCAACAAGGGACAATGCCACGGTCTGCTGGCACATCGCATTACTTCATATAACATGAGTCCATACAGCTTATTGTAAGAGTGATTATCCATTTCTTAAGCGTTATTCTGGTTGCCAGTACTGCTGTCATACAGCTGCGGTAACCTAGATCTGACTCCAGACCTGGTGACTGGTTCCCGAGTTTCTGTGTACAGAACTTCATCCCTCCGTCTCAATGAAATACACGCCAAGATAACTGGTAAATCTCAGTTGAACTCGTATGGATGATTGGGGTGTGAGAGTGAATGTGCTCGCTGATGGCCTGGCATCTTGGTCATGCCTGTTTTCTGTCTTCACCTGACGATATCATAGCCTCTGCATGGCTCTGCAAAGTAGAAAAATGAGTGCAGGAAAGGAATAGATGAATAATCTATAGCAAAAAATAAATCCTAGGCCAAACCTTCTATTTCCTTTCTTCCACAGAAAAACCCAACCGGGTTGCATCCCATTGCTCTCACTATGCTGTATTTTCATTATTTACGTTAGGATGTTGGTTTATTCAAGATGTAATGAGTGCCATTTAATTCATGACCTTTAAACAGGCAGACATAGAAAGAAAGAGGCACAATATATATGAATCTACAGTGTGTGCTTTACCCATCTACCTGTCCTTCATTTTTCCAGCCATTTTAGTCCAATGTAGTGCCATAAGGACCAAGGCAGTATCCCGCTCTGGATGGGATGTTGAACCAAACACTTCTCACCAACACAACCCAAACTCATTCACACCAGGCTAACTCTGAATCGTCTAATGAATAGGTTTTCAGACTAAATAAATTAGGACTGAATTTCTGTTAAATTCTGATTCAATGGCTACCTACGAGTATTTATAGTATTAGACATTAAATTTAATTCCATGGTGGCAGGGAGCCAAGAAGCACAGGGTGCAGAGAACAATCGCTATTAGGATGCTGGCCCATTGCAGGTCACACTCTCTAACACATCCACACTCATTAGAACAACTGGGACGAGGACAGGCAATTCAACCCAACAAACTCCTCCATCTTATTCACCTACATCAGGGTACTCGACTCCAGTAAGTGTGGGTTTTCATTCCAAACAGTTTCGGAAATAGAAGCCAAGCCTAGAAGATCCATTTGAGCTGAGCTGCAACTTGAATTTACATACTCATGAAGTCAGAGCTCCTGACTTCCTGCATCCTTGTGTACTTATTAATTTATTTGACAAGAACCTTCTCACTTTTTTAAATTATGCTATTTATGTTATTCGTATGTGACATTGTGTTATGTTATAAGCAGCTCCAAATCCACCAGGCCAAATTCCTGTACATTAAGTACTGGTGAATAAAAGTGATTCTGATTCTGATAAGAGGAGTGTTGTCTTAATTCTACCACTGACACGCATGTAAATTAAATAATTTACTAAGGATTACACAGTGGTCAGCTGTAGGGTATGAATTTTTTTTTTTTTTTAACATTTTTACAACTCTAAGACGGTGCCATGGTGGGCAGTGGTAGAGCTGTTGTCACACAGTAAGGAGACCATGGAGTTTGCATGTTGTCCCCGTGTCTGCTTAGGTTTCCGTTAGGTGCTCCAGTTTCCTTCTGCAGTCCAAACACATGCAAGTTAGGTGGATTGGTGATACTAAATTGGCCCTAGTATGTGGGTGTGTGTTTTTGTGTGTGTGCTCGCCCTGCGATGGACTGGCATCCTGTCCAGGGTTTGTTCCTGCTTTGCACTGTATGGTAGCTGGAATAGGCTCCAGCACTCCCATGACCCTGTTCAGGACTACACTGTTTAGAAAATGACTTACTGACTGACTGACATCTCTAAGGCCAAGCTCTTCACATCATACGCAAAGTAAAATAAACAAAGCTTACACGAATGACCGAAGTGTGTATGTCCCTTGCATCTCATTGCACACAGTGGAAAGCGTGTGGCATGGAACTTCAAACCTCCTCCTTGGGTCACCTTTTGACCGAGAGCTCAATACAAACTCTCTAAATCAACAAACAATGTGGAAGTTAATTCCTTGTTAAGCATTTCCCTCATTCTCCTCCGGATGAACACAAATGACCCTTGTGAGGGGAAGTAAAGGGCCACGGAGAGCTGACCAGCTCCTTAAAAGTGGGGGCGGGTGAGTGAACAGAATGGAAAGTGCCCTTATGGCGCTGAATCAACGTCTTCCTCTGAACATTCCTCTTAATCAGTATCCAGAGCTCATGGCAACCAAAGCTAACTATCTCTCTATTAAATTGGAAAGAAAGAAAGAAAGAAAGAAAGAAAGAAAGAAAGAAAGAAAGAAAGAAAGAAAGAAAGAAAGAAAGAAAGAAAGAAAGAAAGAAAATTAAAAGCAGCACACTCTAAAGATAATATGTGAAAGAAAGTAAAATATCCGATTATCAGACACTCATGGCTAATGGTGTCTTGAATCTGCCAGATTCATTTGCCAACATTTGTGAAGCAGAATCAAAACTAACTGAGTCACCCAGACCAGATGAGCCATGGAGTCTCCAGGCAAGATAACGGTATCAAGCTTACTGGGCACCCAAGCTCCACATACTTTACAACAAAACTGGCAAACTGGACCATGAAAATGACACCTTTTATTGGCTAAACTAAAAAGATTACAATATGCAAGCTTTCGAGGCAACTCAGGCTCCTTCTTCAGGCAAGATGTAATGGAGAAACTGAACAGAATACAGAATCTACTAGTCTAAATCTAAATCTGCTACTTTTTAAACTCTTGGGAGAACATCGGGAGTGGGTCTTTTACTCTGAGCCGGTGGTTGTATGCCATACAGACTTGATTTGAGAAGGCAGATGCCCACATGTATCAGGGGTGAGTATACACTGTCCTATGCTGAGCAGCTCACTCTCTCTCCAGCCCTGCTACCCTGCTGCTTTCACTCCTCACACAGTCATGCAATTCCTTAGCTCTCTTATCTTTCCTTTTACAGGCCAATAAACATTTTGTGAAGGGATTGATGGACTTAAACATTAAACTGCCAAGCTGCTCCAAAGATAACCAAATTGGCTGTAATGCTGGACACAAGTGAAGGAGGAGAGGCAGCACATTCAGTTTCTTTTACCACAAAGTTCTTCAAAAGCACTGGACATGAAAAGAATTTCAAACCCATCACATGCCACCACTCCAGCTGCACAGACACAGGCCCAACTGCATTAAGCACTTGTGATTTGTAAGTTGCTTTGGAGAAAAGCATGAAGAACAAAAAAAAAAAAAAAATAACAAACATGTACAGCTTTGTGAACAAATGCAATCGCATCACCCCATGTTGAGAATAGGGAAAATATTAGAACAAGCCTTTTGCATTTCCCAGGTTTTATTTCACTCCACTATTCAATGCCACCTTGATGGCCAAAGATTATCTGTCATCATACCCATGAAAAAGCAGGAAAGTGACTGCCTGACTCTTCTTCTTCTTCTTTTGGCTGCTTCCGTTAGGGGTCACCAAAGCGGATCATCTTCTTCCATATCTTTCTGTCCTCTGCATTTAGTTTCAACGCAATCTTGCCTCTCTGACTTTGTCTCCCAACCGTCCAACTTGAGCTGACCCTCTAATGTTCTCATTTCTAATCCTGTCCATTCTTGTCATACCCAGTGCAAATCTTAGCATCTTTAACTCTGCCACCTCCAGCTCTGTCTCCTGCTTTCTGATACAGGAGAAAGTAGTGAGGTGTAACGATGAGTTTCTTTGTTACACCTTGCCTGAAGTTGAAAGCTTGCATTTTTAATCTATTTAGTTATCCAATAAAAGGTGTCATTTCACCCTACTTTCTCCTGTATCAATCTATGACTAACACGGTACAACACTCTCCTGCTTTCTGGTCAATGCCACCGTCTCTAACCCATATAACACAGCTGGTCTCACTACCGTCCTGTAGACCTTCCCTTTCACTCTTGCTGATATCCATACTGCTGCTCACTAATCATCACCACACTTCTTAACCTAGCTTCCACTACTCTTTCCATAACTTCATGTTGTGACTCATCAATTTTATTCCCCTGTAGTTACTGCAGTCCTGCACATCCCCCTTATTCTTAAATATCAGCACCAGTACACTTCTTCTCCACTCCTCAGGCATCCTCTCACTTTCCAAGATTCCATTAAACAATCTGGTTAAAAACTCCACTGCCATCTCTCCTAAACACCTCCATGCTTCCATGGGTACTGTATGTCATCTGGACCAACAGCTTTTCCATTCATCATCCTCTTCATAGCGCTGTCCTTACTTCCTCCTTGCTAATCCATTGCACTTCCTGATTCACTATCTCCACATCATCCAACCTCTTTTCTCTCCAGTTCTCTTCATTCATCAGCCTCTCAAAGTACTCTTTCCATCTACTCAACACACTCTCCTCACTTTTGAGTACGTTTCCATCTTCATTCTTTATCACCCTAACATGCTGTACATCTTTCCCAGCTCGGTCCCTCTGTCTAGCCTATCAGTACAGGTCCTTTCCTCCCTCCTTCGTGTCTAACCTCTCATACAACTCATCATACACCTTTCCTTTAGCCTTTGCCACATCTCTCTTCACCTTGCGCCTTATCTCCTTGTACTCTTGTCTACTTTCTGCATCTCTCTGACTATCCCACTTCTTCTTTGCCATCCTCTTCCTCTGTATACTCTCCTGTATTTCCTCATTCCACCACCAGGTTTCCTTTTCCTCCTTCCTCTTTCCAGATGTCACGCCAAGCACCCTTCTTGCTGTCACCCTTACTACATCTGCTGTAGTTTCCCAGCTGTCTGGTAACTCTTCACTGCCACCAAGTGCCTGTCTCACCTCCTCCCTAAACTCAACCTTGAAGTCTTCCTTTTTCAACTTCCACCATTTGATCCTTGGCTCTGCCTTCACTCTCTTCCTCTTCTTGATCTCCAGCGTCATCCTACAGACCACCATCCTATGCTGCTTAACTTCACTTTCCCCTGCCACCACTTTGCAGTCTTCAGTCTCCTTCAGATCAACTCTTCTGCAAAGGATGTAATCCACCTGTGTGCATCTTCCTCCACTCTTGTACGTAACCCTATGTTCCTCCCTCCTCTTAAAATACATATTCACCACAGCCATGTCCATCCTTTTGGCAAAATCCACTATCCTCTGACCTTCTTCATTCTTCTCCTTGACACCATACCTGCCCATCACCTCCTCATCTCCTCTGTTCCCTTCACCAACATGTCCATTGAAATCCGCTCCAATCACTAACCACTAGAAGAAGTGGCTGCCAGACATTTTCCATTGTTATCACTCAGCCCACCACCATTCTGCTCATTGAGCAGTGATGAACCCCTTAATCATCTTTGCAGAAGCTTTCAGAAATAAACTATGCCTGCTCACAGTTTCTATCATGAACGGTGTTTTATATATAAAAAAATATCAAGATTACACTTCAGCTGCTCGTATAAAAAAGATCCCCAAGGGATAAAAGTAAGAAATAAAAACAGCTTGTGTAACATGTGGGTACCACACCTCGACACAGCAATCCACCAAAAAACTAGTTGCTTTGCTTTGCTTTGCGTTGAAAGTCACAAGCACGGGCACAGTGGTCTGCCTCATAATGTCTTCTTGTCAGTTGCCCAAAGCAAAGTGCAGTCAATACCAGAGTCCAGGTAAATGAAATAAGCCAATGGCAGGCATAAACATAAACCCTCCAACTCATCACTATGAGTGACCACACACTGGCCTTGCCCGCTACTGCCCTACAAAGCCCTATGCACTAGTTGTGTTACACTGAATACTGAAAAGATACAACCCTCCTGTTGTACCCCTGGCTACAGAACTCATCTGCCACCTCAGCCCAAACTCCTCACAATTAAAGGTGTGAAGCAAAATTTAATATGGTGATGGAAAACCCTGAGGGCAGGGCGGTTACTATTTGTGCCTCACAGCGCAGACACCTGACTAGGAATCCAAGGCTTATGGTGTGGATGGGTGCAAAATCGGCTCAAACCAAACAAGTAAACGGTAATATTAAGGGCAAGTTTTACAGGATTAGATGATGTTAAAAAGGATCCATGCTGAATGAGCTACTCTTTTTAATATACATGAACCAATCTGGATAAGATGAAGTTTTCAGGTGATACCAAACTAGGGGAATGACAGATAACGCAGAATCAGCTAAATGATGTGCAGATTTGTGGCAGATAAAATTTAATGTAACTAAATGTAAGGTAATAAATGTAGGAAGAAGAAATGTTTTATTTGAATACACAATGGGAGGTTTGAAACTTGGAAGTACACCTTATGAGAAGAACTTAGGTGTCCTAGTGGACTCATGACCACCTACATCTAGGCAGGGTACAGAGTGGTCAAACAAAGCTAACAGGCTGTTAATGTACAAAAGCAATCAAGAAGGCTAACAGAATGTTCAGTTATATGCCATGATGTGTGAGGCACAAGTCAAGGGAGGCTATGCTTAAGCTATAAAGCACACTAGTGAGGCCTTGTCTGGAGTTCTGTGAGCAGCTTTGGTCTCCATATTACAAAAGAGACATAGCAGCACTAGAGAAAGTCTGAATGCACAAAAAAATATCTGACAAAGAATATGAGAGCACGTCATGGTGATTTGTTCCTTATAATGTGAAGCAAATGAATCTGACATAAAATCACCTTCACAGCACATCTGAGGTTTTAGCTGTTGAACCAGCCCACAACAAATTCTTGGCATTGCAAACTTTACTGCCCATCTGTTTACAGAGAGTTGAATGCCGTCACCCACAGCAAGACTCTCTGTGCAGAAGAAAAAGAACAACGTGTCAACAGCTTTAAGAAATCCTCATACAAATGCTAACAGCCGATTTTACAATTTGTCGCTTGACTCCGGGAAGCTGAATCACACCGGCGGAAATGTGGCGAGATGTCTACAAGTGCATGCTCTCGGCCCACGGCTGTTCCAAGTTGTTGAGATATGTTTGTTAACCTAATGGCAGTGCTTAGTCAGCACATATCACTTCAAAAGCGAGCACAAGTGCTGAAAGATATGGAGTCCAATTAAAGTTTCTTTAACAACTAAATAAAAACTCACTTTGATAGTTCTGAGTAATCCAACCTACAACATGGTCTTCAGATAAAGAATGCTTACACTCTAAACAGAAAATGCTCAGCATCAGCTTGATGATTTGACCAAACAGGCGCTGCTCCCTCTTGGACTCGCTGTGCTGGGTCCCACCTGACTGTTGTCTGTGTGGACTTTGTTCTCTCTGTGGGTGAGTGGGTTTTCCTCACACAGCCACATAAACTAGTGACTCTTATTTGTGCAAGTGTTATATTTTTATGTGGTCATTATTGTCACTTGTACAAAGTACAGAGACGTTCATACTTGCAACATGTTACCACACTTTCGCACTGTGATTTGTGTTGTCACGATTAGCTTTAGCTCTCCTAGGCCTCCGAACGTGATTAAGTGGGTTTGAGAATGATACACTACAGTATGTTTTGTCCAAATTCCAGGGCTGAGTACTTCAAGGACTCGCTAAGGGCACGTGCTGGGGCTTCAGCTGGTAACGTCACGGCTTGAGGTCAAAAATCCTTTGCCAGCAGGCCACACTGCTTAGACACAAATGAGTAAAACAGAGCTCTTTGGTAAACTGCAGTATTTCTTCTCCCACCAAGACTAGTTTACAGGATCATTCATAAAGCAATAAAGACTTTTCCTTTCTGTGCCAATCATCTATAACTCATGTTGTCATGTTGTCACAGGAGAAAAGATACACTTAAGATTGCAGGAAAAGCCTTTATAGAAGGTCAAGAGGTGACGTCTGCTACAACAGCCCTACCGTTTGAAATATATGTGCAGCACAGTGGTTGATCCTGTTGGATCTTGTCTCGGGGACCTGCGTTCAAGCTCCAGCCTGCTCACTGTCTATGTGGCATGTGCACACTCACCCTCTGTCAGCACAGAGTTCTTTAGCGTACTCCCACGTCTGTAAGAAAGTCCAAATTGCTAGTCTCAAACTGTCCTGGTGTTAGTGATCGAGGACATATGCATGTCACATACAAATGATGCATTGGCAGCCCATTCGGAGCTGGTCGTTGGGCGAAAGAACAGGCCAACTTTGCACAAACTATGTGAGGATCTCAACTCAGGTTGTTAGAGCTCCAGGACGACACCACTAAGCACTCAAGGTACATGTCCCCTTTTATGACCACATTTACTTGCGGATAAGTTCTCCTTCATTAGCTACCAGGACACTTTGCTTCACATTGTGACACATCCAGGGAACAAAGCCATGCTTTCAATTTCTAGGGATCATTTAGTTACAACTGCGGTGGGTTGGCACCCTGCCCAGGATTGGTTCCTGCCTTGTGCCCTGTGTTGGCTGGGATTGGCTCCAGCAGACCCCTGTGACCCTGTATTTGGATTCAGCGGGTTAGAAAATGGATGGACGGATGGATTTAGTTACAAAGAAAACTCGCTCTTACAAACATAAATCAGACCAATACAAGAAGAGCTGAATGTCAACTCCCTTAACACACAAGTCTAATATTACACGACAGTGAAAATCTTTATAAGTAATTGTTTCTCTAAAGCAGGCACTACCAGATGGAGTGCTTCTGTCTTTCAGATTTATGTAGAAGGCAGCGTCCTCTCCCCACTGCATGAAGCCCTGAATATGTCTTTGAATTTAATTGAGTCAGATAAGACTGACATTATGTCAATGTGTTGATGAGTTATTACATTTTCTTTTGTAATTTCAAATTTGCTTTTCAACTAAAATATAAAGTCTGTCACTTTAATCTGTGCAATGCAGAGCCCAGAATGCCACAGTGTCAGTTCTGCATATCTTGGTATGATGGAGGTGTGCAATTAGTGATTAAAAGTCTAAGGAAAGCAAGTGAAAACGTCACCATGTGGAAAGGACACCTCATATTAGCACTTCAGCCATGGGGCCAATTCACAGCTTCACAAGCTGCCAATGACAAACCCTGAAATAGGCCACCGTGGCTTAACAAACCAATGAATGAGGGCAGAGGAGGGGCTTCACTTCCAAAACCTCATCCCAGTTCAACGAGCCTGTCTTGCAAGCATGAAAGTGTTTTTAATAATATTTTATTTCAAATATGTGTCTTGGATGTTGTGAACATTTGACTGAATACCTGACATTTGGATTATGCAACAAGGCTTTTTCATGGATAGTTTAGTTGGCTGCTGATTACAGTCACCTCCTATTGAAGCCCATTGTATCAGAGGTTCTCAGTTATCCTTGAAAACATGACAGCTAACGTGCCATGCTAGACAGTCAGAAAGCTGAACTTGTGAAATTGAAGATATGCCAATAAGCACCAGAATTTCACATGCGATATAACCATGTGAGCCTGTCTAGACAAGAGCGAGCATCTCTGTGACCACAGGTGAGCAGCCTCTTCTGATGGCCTGTGTTTGATTAACAGTCAGAACTGCCATCAATGGGAAACTGTGTGAGGTAGAAAGAAAACGCCAGCTTTAGCACATTAAATCCTAATAGTGTGATGTATCCTGAAAAGACAAAGGCACACCAGAGAGCAGGGAAAAGAAAAATTCTAATGGCTGCCACAATACTAAACCAGGTGCTTACTTTAACAGCATGAATGTGTGCACTGGGTGGGTAAAAGAAGATCTGAACATTTCTCCACACACTTGCTCCAACATTCTCTGTGCCAACTAGAAGCTAGTTGGAATTAGGAAAAATAAAGTCTAAACACAGAAACACTTCTTTTAACTTGGCATCATGACCAGGCTTACTTCTATACAAAATCCAACATCAAATATAGTAGGACCAGTAACGGCACACTGGATGATAACGTAGTGTGAACACACTTGACTTGTAGTCTTCATCCTCTTTCTCTGCACGTTTAGCATTTTTTTGCTCAGAGGTTGATGCGCTTGCTGCTTCCTGGGCAGCTCTTCTTTTCTCCACCGTAGAGACCCGCTTCTTCTCTTCTTTCGTCGCATTAAAACTGATTGAGTAAGTCAGTGTTTGTGTTGCAATTACTTAGGATGTTTTCCTTAATTTTTCACTTAAGCTGGCACTTAAGTCTTCAATCTGCCTCAAGAAGGATTTAAGATATGAAGAGGTTGGGGGCAGTGATGGCGAAGGTGGTAGGGATGAGAACGGCGCCCATACACATGTGCCGCACGGCCACCCTGCTGGCCACTGCCAAGACTTGATTCTACAATAAAATAAAAATGAAAAGAGGAATAACCTTGTAGGTCAATAATCACCCTGAAAGCGGACAGTAGATGTCACATAGTATACGTGTACCACATTTCAGGTCAATAGTTCAGACGGTTTGCGAGCTACAGGTGATTTAAAATGCTGGACAGACAAATGGACAGCCACGGTAGCGTATTATATATAAAGATTAGTAAGTCAACATGAAACCAACCCCGTTACAATGGTATCAAAGCTCTGTGAAGAACCAGGCCATTAGCCACCATCATCAGAGCCCCCCTGGTATTGCGTGCAGCATCAGGGAGAAGGTGCAGTGCACTGGACAACAAGATTGGCTCAGGTTAGTGATATGAGTGAATGAAGGTGGGAGCGTGCGTGTGTGTGCCTAGCAAAAGACCTGCGGCCCACCCAGGGTTAGTTCCTGACTTGCACTCAATGCTCCAGCTACCCGTGACAGAGCATTGGATTCAGCAGGGTCAGATAAATGATAGCTTGGGATGCCATTTCTTAAGGTACACATTGTTGAGTGTTTAAAAATAACCTCCACTCACCAGTTTTAGACAGGGAAGAATGGGGAGATAGGTAGAAGAGAGATGGGGCTTACCAAATTACCTTTATTCCTCTTTTTACACTTATTGGAACATAAAGATATAATCATACTAAAAACACAGCTTCACCACCCAGGAGAACTGGCAAACGCTCAAATGGGAGCCACACTAGTGCACACAGGCTGAAGGAATACTACACGTAACAGCCTAGAGACAAAAAACGAGGCCTAATACGCTAGGTTTGCAACATTAGGATTCCTCAGATGCACATTAATAGCTGTGGCACTAAAAATACCACTAAAAAGCAGCTGCCTGCCCACCACTGTACGACACTGTGAGGCTCCGTAATTGCATGTCAGCAGGAATGTTCAATTCTTTTCCCTCAGATCTACAACACAAATTACAGCATAATGACAGTTCCATCCACAGACATAAATCTTGTTCCAAGAAATATTAGAGGTTTTCTGTTTATTGTGAAGAATTTTGGTAGTCATAACAGGATGGCTAAATTTAAAAGCCAGGGCGCTGTTAAAGAAGCAGGCCACTTGGGATTTACCCCAGATGTGACAAGGGATTTTCTATGTGCCACCCGCAGAAAGAAATCCTTTCAACAAACAACCAAAAAAGTGATTTGTATAGCAGGAGGATTGTGATGAATAGAACATAACCCCAGAGTCACGCCACTACAAAATGAGCAAACAGCCAGGGGTAAATTATGAGCCGTACCAAAGTGACAGCAAGCATGCCCTGTCTGGCACTGTCAGTAGGGCTTTTTCTAGCAGATGGCACAAGTCACCATTACCGACACAGTGTGCATGTCATATAGCATTACACACAGAGAAAAAAATCTCAATTAAATTTTGATAATGATTACCAAAGTACAAGCTAACTGAGCCAACAAAGTGACCACTCACACAATCAATAGCATCCTTTCGCCCATTATCCAAACCCTCTTAATCCAATTATTGGGCCACAGGGACCCCAAACCGATTCTGGCAGCTATGATCACAAGACACAGCTGTACCTGACTTTATTACCCTTCTTTCAGTTTACCTCCATGTCAAGATGCTCATGTAACCTGTGTGTGTGTGTGCGTGCTAGACCATCAATTATGTGGTCTGTCAGGCTTTTTGTCTCTGAATTTACTATCTTACTCCTCTTTATTTATTTATCTCGTTTAGTACAATGCTATATACCCGGCCGTTCTTCCTTAAACTCTGAAGTGCCTTGAGCATGGGAAAGGCGCTATATAAATAAAATGTATTATTATTAAGATATAAAAACAACCCCAATAGGATACTAGTCCACTGCAGGGTACACTCACACACATCCTACGCATACTCTGGCAGCCCAGTTTAGAGTCTCCAATTAACCTAATATGCATGTCTCAAAATTAAAAAGCTTCATGGGTAAGAATGATCAATGATTGGTTAATGAAGAGTACAATGACAGCACTAAACTTGAGGAATGGTCATTACAAATAGCTGGGCAGCACAGTGGTGCAGTGCTTAGTGCTGCTGGCCCACACATCAGGCATCAGTAGCTACGAAACACTCTTCAATGACACCTTCACACAGTGCACGCTGGAATATGACTAAACGTCTCCGAGATTTCGACAGGCTTTGCTAATATTATGCAGTAAAATCGAACCAGTTTAGATTCCACAGGTACAAAACCTTCTTATTTTGACTTAGAACTGATGTTATATACTATTTGAAATTGGGAAAAATGAAATTCTCACTTAGAGGATCTGTGCAGAACTTTTTCAAAACCTGGCAGGATCTAATTAATAACATTTTAGAATAAACTTTTAAAGCACTGAGGAAGCAGATTCTTTCCCTATTTCTTTTTCTTCTCCATTTATCTTTATTCACTGTTAATTAATCTATTTACTTATTTTTACTAGCTTTAAGTTTTACTGTGCCGGCCATGCTCTCTTTCTCAGGGGTGGGAGTTGATTTGTTTTTGATCCTATTTTTGTAAAAATTGATCTTTTTATACGGAATGTTGTGTGATTTCAATAAAATCAATAAAAAAAAGAAAAAAAAAACTTTTTATTCTTTGCAAGAGGCTGATGGTCACTTCATTCATCTTCTCATCCTTCCATTCATGTGCTATACGCTTTAAGAGCTATATTTCAGTCATGAAGCTCCTATCTAGATGCCATTCCTTGTCCCATTTACTGAAAATGAAAACCTGGTTTTCCACACAGTTGTGTTTTATTTAGTATTATGTGCTCTATGAGCCAGCACACCTCTGAGACAGACAGTCCATGGGCCTGCAAAAAGGTGACAACAGCCAGATCACCAGGTGAAAAGAGCTGTAACTTAAAACAAATAAGATTTAAAAATGCATATACAGAGGATGCTTGATTATTGATAACCAAAAATAAAGAGGTTGATATCACTGAAAGGCTATATCTAGAATTCTCTGAGCTGTTCTGGTATCAATGTTAAGATGAATAGAACGACATTCAAAAAAGAGTCCGGAACGGAACAGGAGATCTTAAAATTAAGAGAATTCATTTTCAGAGAAAAAAGACCTACAGTACGATGAACGTTGATGCTAGCTATTACTTTAAAACAAGTTCTTCCACAAGGATGCATAGGCGCGGCTGGTTAATAGCAAACTAGTCTCAGATGTTTCTAAACATTTTCTTTAACAGTTGTGCTTAGCTATGCAGCACAAACTGGCAAAACGGGAGATCTTTGTAAAGCAGAAAGCAAAATCAAGAAGTTGCACATGGCGTTATCCTGCCAAAAGGCTTTTTATTAAGAATGTTAAACATTTCTCTTTTGTAATTTTCTACTTGGTCATATGTAATCGATCAGAATTTGATTACATTATACATAAAGAAAAATGGAAAAGAAAATGTTTCCTTAGCAACATCTTAAAATGTACAGTATTGATGAAGCAATGTTCAGGCAATTACAGCTGGTGCCTTATTGGTTGGATATCTTTTTCTCTTTTTTTGCCCTTTTGTGCCCTCTGATAGGACAATACATCTCCCTATTATAATAAAAAAAAATCTTGGGAGGAGACGTGACTTTTTGAGAGACTTTTTGGAATGAAGTCCTGTGAGAACGGAGACTTTTAACATGAGATTCTTTCAAAGCACGCCCTGCTTACAACCATTTTCAAACAAGACCACGATCATCTAACCTCTCAGTTGTGTGAATGCTTTTGACAGACACACTTCCTGCACTCTCCGCTCTTATGAATTTTATCAGGACAATAATTTTATACGTTCTAGATGACACTTCAAAAACTAAGCGAAGAAGAAAGAGCAGGGACAAACATTCGAGAAAGTCGGGTAATTTATTAAAGATAAAGAAGCTAAATTCTCTCACGGGCAGATAGATGTTGTGTTGTCACAATGCAAGTCCAAACACAGAATCAAAATTCAATGTGATCTTGAAGAAAAGTTAATTCCAAATATTGTTTTTACTAAAGTTTTAAAGTAAAAGTGAAAATAATGCATATGTAACAATTGCCATGAAAATAACAATCTCTTTAAATTGTATATCCGGTAAACCAAACCCGGGGGTAGGCGAGCAAAGTGAGCAGGGGGCTGAGCCCCTAGTTAAGTCAACCAAATAGAAGCTGGATACTGTAAAGTTTTCATGGTAAAATTAGTGGGAAACAATCCCACTGACATCGTCCAACCCGCTATACCCTAACACAGGGTCATGGGGGTCTGCTGGAGCCAATCCCAGCCAACACAGGGCGCAAGGCAGGAAACAAACCCCAGGCAGGGTGCCAGCCCACTGCAGGGCACACACACCCACACACCAGGGACAATTTAGGATCGCCAATGCACCTAACCTGCATGTCTTTGGACTGTGGGCCGAAACCCACGCAGACACGGGGAGAACATGCAAACGCCACACAGGGAGGACCCGGGTGGTAAACCCGGGTCTCCTTACTGCGTGGAATCAGCGCTACTACTGCGTCACCATGCTGCCCTAGTACACCAGGTTTTCATCTAAAATAATTAAGAAATAATCTAAAGTGAGTCAGAGTACATGTTCATTAATTTCTTTCCTAAAACTAAGCTAATTGACCATGGGCAAATATGTTTAAGAAAAATAATAAACATTGACTTCATTTAATAACTAGTCTGTGCTCATTTAAATAGTCACTGCATGCAGAACCTTGGTTATAACCAAAAGCCAGAATAAAATACAAGGAAGTAACAGATAGCAAAATGTTGGAATTGGTGCACAACCATGACACCAAAGATGGAAGTATCTGTATCAGCCCATAATTTTCATTTCAGTGAATCCTTAGATGCTACAGTGACTTTAAACTCCAGTAGTCTTTTACTAGGTGGCTCACTAAACCTGCTCATTGTTTTACTCGCTTCTGACATCACAATACTTTAGAATGTACAAATGGTTGCGTCTTTTATGAGCCATGTCCACTTCATGGTACAAATGATTTTCTGGTGCTTCACTACCCTTCTAGGACTGCTTTGTATTTTCCTCCATACGGAAGCCAAAAAAAAAGCTGCACTTGACCGCTGCATGCTATCTGTGACGGTGACACAATCACTGCCATTTATTTCTCCTGCACCCCACCTTTTTGGTGACAGATTGTCAAACCACTTAGTCTGCTGTGCTTTATAATCATCTCAGTGCGGCTAGCTTATGAAAATAAACCAATGACCCTAGCATCACACATCATAAACATCCTGCTGGTGACCGTAGTGAAGAAAGCAAGCCAGCTAATCTCGGCCACTGCTTTATTCTCCAGCTGGGACTTGCGTCTATGGGTTATTCAGAGACAAACATTACATTATCATCTCCATGTACTTCCTTATAGTCCGTACGTCCTTTACATGACGAACACCTAGAGTTTAAACTTAGCCTAACCAGCACCTTTATAGGATGTCAGAGGGTAATAATAAATAAGAAGACTATGCAAACTCCACACAGAGAGACAAACTGAACCCAGAAGCCCTTATTTATAAAACCTTGCATGGTTTCGACCACAAAAATATGTGTATGCCAAAAAAATGGGAAATACGCACACCAAAAGAAAAATCAGACTTATTAAACCTTACTTATGCACATTTCTACACAATTTACCCAAATCACAATCACCTTGTAAATATGCGCACGTGAACACACCTTGAACGGTGCACTGAATACACACGCAGTCACAATGGTGCAAAACCTCACTGGCTGGCAATAGTTGAGCAGCCTCCCACAAGGCACATCGAGATTATCACCTGACACGTGTAATGACTTGACGTCTGTTACAATGAATAGCACTGACCATAAGAACAAATGAGGACCAGCCAGTTACCAACAAGCCAGCCCCGACGTCCAGTATCATCCCATCTATCAAAACCACTTTGCCTCAAAATCAATGAATCATGGCCACAACTTTTGCCAGTCTCATCTTGGCATCACAGACGACTTGTATGTTGATGGAATGCATTGCTCACAGTTAAGAAAAACAACATCATTCTCGCTAGATGCAAAAATGCAAAATGAGTGCTATCAATTGCCCCAATTAGGTTAGGAGAACAGAGCAATACCACAAATTGCCTTTTTGTGTTGGCATCTGTTGCACCCACACAGTTCGAAAACTGAATATAACACCTCGCTGGTTGGGTAATGGTCTCTAGCACAGTGGGCATGATAGAATGAAGCCTGGCTGTGATATTCCTGACCTATCAGCCAGTTCCCTAAGAAGTGACAATAGGTGGGAAAAAAAAAGAAACAAAAAAGTTGCTCAGTTCAAATGTGCAGCATTGGCTCACGTAAAAGGGAACAAATATACAGTTTGTTCATCATATTTGTCACTTTTGAGGTGTAATATTTTTGTCGTGTCAAAGCACATTATAGTAACGACTCAGGGATATGAATTATTAAACGCCCGAGTCATCATTTAGCTGGTTTGACTGCGTTTCCCTACTTGATCAAGGGTGTCGTCTCTTCCTGGTTTCTCCAACATGTTGTGTACGCATGGGTCAGAGCTGCCATAAATATAAATAATTTATAAATCCTGACATTTGAATGGGAAGTTGCATACCCACCTTTCAAGCTTTATAAATGAGGCCCCAGGTTTCTGCAAATGTGAGGCAGCAACACAGCCGGCCCCACTGTGAAACATGTCTAGTATTTAAAACGTGGCCATTCAATTTACATGGACGTCCTTGAAATCTGTTAAGGGAAATCCTTAGGGAGAAAACATGCAAACGCCTTATATTTTAATGACTTTTGCCTTACAATATAATACTTTGTTTTATACATTAGGAACTATATATTAAAAAGATGGACTGACATAACTGCCCTCTGGCAAGGAATGTCTAGAGAAGCTGAGGACTACGGCTGCAGGCAATTACAGGTCCTCATGACTTAACAAGCACCTAAATAAATGACTCCTTGTTCTACCTCATAAACAACTTTTCTTTCTTTGTTTCTTTTTTTTTTACTATGAGAGCTTTAAATTTTGGCAAAAAGCATGGACGTGAGAGGGTATGTTGGATTTCAATCTAAAACCAAACTAATTTCTTTTCTGCGTGTTCATCAGTGCATTTGCCAGTGGAGGTGGTTGGAAATGGCCTGTCTCTCCCTGGGCTGGAATTGATTTGATCCATTTCCTTTTCCCAGGAGCAGCCAATTTCCAGATCCAGCTGATTTTAATCGGCTCTCTGACAATCTCACAGCTTAGCCTCACTTTCAATGGGGGCCTTTTGGGTTTTCAGGATGTGCTCTCTAAATAAAGCAACATGAGAAGGCACATGCTTTCAAGTTCTAAAACGACTCGCTCATCTGGACGTCTACAGTCAGTCATCCGACTGATGCTATGTTTCCTTAAAAGTGAATGAAATCAGAAGAAAAAAATGTCTACACCCTATCATGTGCCAAAAGGTTGTAAAAGGCTTGGAAGCTTTAAAAGGAGGTCTGAATGCTTTTCTTTAATGTGATGCAAACTAAAAAGCAATATATAAAGTTCGAATATAGCGAAAGAGTGAGTCGGCTCATGTTTAAAGCAGTGCTTCCAATGTATAAGAAATATCAGTACTTGCGTACTAAACGGACGGCTAGTACCCTTTTCTATTACCCTGACTAGGGTTGCCAGACGTCCCTTATATACGGGACATGTCTCATATTTAATCATTTTGTCCCCTGTCCCGTACTGAGGGACACCCAAATGTCGCATATTTAGTTCATTTTCAAATTTCACAATAAAAATATATTTTTACTACCTTCTTACGGTACTTAGTTGTAACTTTATAAGTAATTATACTTTCTTTCCTCAGATTCTCTTGATGAAAATAACCCAAATGTAACAAGGAAACGACTGTTTGCTGCCTGTTTGCAGCTTGTTCAGTCGCTATGGTTGGCTGAGGACAGCAACACTCTTACCGCTTGGCTCTCCTGCTGCGCTGCTGTGCAGTTCTGGATCAGCATTGCAAAATTCAGCAACCGTCACCAAAGCGTGTTGTTACTACTTGCCCAGCCCACTTTTTTTCTAACTGCCTGTATTAAATAATAATAATATTTCTCTGTTGTCTGTATTAAATACATATTTTCAAATGATTTCACTTTTACAGAATTTATTTTAGCTTGTATTAAATAATTTTCAAATGATTTTACTTTTGTTTTCCTCATAATACATTAAAATCCTTGCTTTATGTTTTTAACTTATGTCTCTACTTTTATATAATATATTGGTCTGGGTGTGTAGGGGGCATGTATAAATTTATATATATAGTAATATAAAGAGATTTTAAGAGTGTCCCGTATTTCTAATTTTCTAATCTGGCAATCCTAATCGTGACGCAAATTGGATTTTCGTTTTTAAGCTTAGGCACCCAAAGGGGACATTAACATTAGGGGCCTATAGGCAACTGTGCTCCACCCCCACTAACTTTATTAATAACCCACAGGGTTATTAGGACGATACTCCCCCTATGGGGGAGGGCTAATGCACAGGTACACATAAATGTGAGTCTTAAAATTAATTTTCAACAATTATAAGACACACAAAGATTCTCCGATAATTATATAACCCATTAAACTTCAATTATCCCTATTTAATAAATATTGTTAAAATCAGACTCTCTAAGACCCATAAAAAAATTAGTTAAAAAAATTAGGTCCCAAATTTAGTCCACTCCAACAATAAAATATATTAGGGTAATTATATAATTTTAATTGTGAAACTACAAGGAATGGAAAAATAGGATTCCAACTATTCAGTGCTTTTTACTGCTTAACATCAGGGCCTAGGTGAGTCTAATAACTTAAACTCTGGCCCCACCAGTTTGCGTCACAATAATAGTGTTGCCCGTTTAGTACACAAGTACCGAAATATCTCCCAAAATCCTGTGAAGTTCTTCTAACAACATAAATTTGCAAAATTTCAAGATAGGTTTTTGGGCTACTTATAATTATTGCATTTATTGAAATAGTCCTGTCCAAAACATTCATAAAGTTTTCAAAAGTGAAAATCTAATAAAATGAAATCTGCACACACATTCTAACACAAATGTTTTGGAAACACCACGGTGACAACATATCCATGTCCCACAAAAGGTCTGCAGCAATGTCAGACAATCTTTCTGTTATATAGTGCCTTTGCATTTCACGATGTTAACTTGCTGCAATTTCAGGTTCTTACGGTTGTCTGTACAAAAAAAAAAAAAAACAACACCTTACTTGTTAAGAAGCCTTACTGCTCAATCACGTCTCACTGAAACAAGTCAATCTGTCAGACTCAATTCTCAAGGACTTCTACTGATGCACACTGGGACCAAACTGGCAAACTGCATCACAGTCTGGTATAGCAAACTGCATTGTGGCAAACCTCAAAGCCTTTCAGCAGGCGGTTAAAATGCCATACTTCATCACTGGGGCTACGTTCCCCATCCTGATAGGACATTTATGACAGGAAATATCTGAAGAACAAACTTTTCATTATCTCAGGCCACATATACCTCAGTAACAAATTGTTTGCTCCCTCCAAACTGGCATTCAAAGCCTCACTAGTAGACTTGCAAACTATTTTTAACCCCAAAAATAAAATTCTTGCATACAATCATCTGCTTCACCTAAGAGTAAGAGTCGGTTATGTCTGTGGTAACACTCAATGGGTCATTACTACATACACTGGTAGCACATTACACAACATCTAGTTTGAGGTGATGTCATCAGTTGCTGATCTCAATACCTCAGGATGTCAAATTGCATGACTAGAAATCATAGGGGATGACAAGTTAGAAAAACTTCCTCTTCCAGCATGGTTTTACATTTTTAATTTGTTGCACACTTGTGTGAGCCACAAATGCGCTGCCTGAAAGAGGCGATGCTGTACGAAGTGTTTATAGCTAAAGTGAGTTCATCTGCAATCTCTGCTCCCTTTTTGTTCTCCATTCTATCATATGTAAAACACTAGACATCAGACAGACAAGCCTTTCCTTTGTTTGTGACGTCCTTATTCCTCATAGTTACATTATATGCATTGCACTTCTGGATAAGTGCTCACTATTACAAATGCACCTGCACTACCAATCATTTTGTATTATTGATACATTGTTGGTCATTGCCTACAACTCAATGACTTGGATTATCTTACTGCTACTTGTTCTGTCCGATACAAGTTGATATCTTTTTATTTATTTAGAATTTGATAGGCTCTATATTTCTTTATATGTATTTCCTTTTTTAAGTTGTCATCCCACAGTCCAAAGACATGCAGGTTAGGTGGATTGGCGATTCTAAATTGGCCCTAGTGTGTGCTTGGTTTGTGCGTGTCCTGCGGTGGGTTGGCACCCTGCCCAGGATTGGTTCCTGCCTTGTGCCCTGTGTTGGCTGGGATTGGCTCCAGCAGACCCCCGCGACCCAGTGTTTGGATTCAGCGGGTTGGAAAATGGATGGATGGATGGATGAAAGGTATAATGAAATTAAATTGAATACAAAACTACAGTAAAACTGAACATTACTTTTTTGTTACGACTTGAGCACACACAGACTACATTTCTCCATCATTATCACACAGCAGTACGGTTTACAGTCTCAGAAGTCACAAAGAGAATTGTGCCAGTGAAAATCCCGATCCTGATACTGGAGTAGTGTGCAGATTTTGGCTAAGAGTCAAATGCTTAGATAGAATGGAGTCCAAAAATAAGAGCTTAGAAGCCTGAAATGTAAAATAAACTGAAAGGCAGAACTCAAAACAGACCTGGAGCTATCCAAAGAGCCTTCTCACCAGGGCATTCAAACGTACACATGGAGTCTTGCCTTGCAAATTACACAGAGAGCAGAAGCTGAAGAGACTTTCATACACAAGATGAGAATTAACTAATAATACCCTCTTATGTATTTTTCCACACTTGGCATACTTCAGCTTCAAATAAAATGTGGCATCTGTGAGTTTTTCCACATGTCTCTAGACAGAGGTTTGTTTATAGAAGTGTGCCAAATAATTTTAGTCTTTTTTCCTTATCTCTTTCACCAATTTCTCTTTATTATAAAATAAAAAATCTTAGAAGGCTTGGAAGGAGATGATACGGGATTTTCTCTGAGACACTTTAACGTCCCGCAAGACAAGACAGTGAGACAAAAGGACAGCTGCTGTACAGGCTTTTAAATGATCGACACACAACGCGACAAGCAGAACACGCAGCTCGCCAGCAGCAGCAACAGCAAGACAGCAGCTGATCCGACCGCATCTCCTTAGCGTGCGTTCAGCCCCACTTCACAACATGAGTGGCAGAGATGCTGGGGCTGGCGGTTGGGGGGTTGGAGGGGGTGGACGAGTGAAGTGAGCAGGGGGCAGAGCAAAAATTCTAAAGTAGTAAAGGTATGCCTAGGGAAATTGGTCCATGCATGACATCCAAGTCCAAATGGGAAACACTGGCAGTATAGGAAGGGAAGTTTTACGTCCCAACTTCAAACACGCTTTGTTTCTTAAGATAAATAAAGAAATACAATTTAAAATGACTGGCTGCTCTCTGTGTGGTGTCTGCATACTCTCATAGTGCCCATTTCAGGTGTTTCTCTTGGTACATTCTGCAAAAGACAAGTGGTTTTAGTTTAACCGGCGATTCTAAATTAGCCACCTTGTGACTGTGCGGGATTGGACCCATTTAGTGTTGTTTCAGGTCTGTGTCCTGTCCTGCAACTGAATTATGAGAATGTTATGAATTATGGAAAAGATAAGTAAAGCTGACTTTTAAATGAAGAAACAAAACATTGCCAATCTACACACAAAATCAAAGTAAGCCCATTATTCAATTTTTCTAATAACAAAAAAGCACATTTTTTGATGATGTACCGATCTTAGTTTTCTTTAAGCCCTCCATTTAAAAAGGGAGCGCAGGCCAGTCCTGATACTATGCTCTCTCTTCCTTCTTCATTCCATATTCAGTGTATTATATCAGGATTAAATAACTAAGGAGAAATTAAATTAAAAACAATCACATACACAGTGAAAGAGTGTCTACGCTAACCAGCACCGTCTGTACGGCTGCAGGCTCCTGATCACCTTCCTCTGACATTTTCAACACTGCAGTTTATTTAAAGAGTTCTTGTTCTGTACACTCCTGCTCTGCGTGAGCGACAGAGACGTGTATAGTGATCACAGTTTGAAAAATAAACAAGCTTCTTTGATTTCTTTCTTCACTTTCATCCACTCTTAGTTAAATTGACTTTTAAATTTAGTTTTGGTTTAGAGTTAGGGTTATTGTCTGGAGGTTTTCATTTCTTTTAATGTATTGTTTTATGTAACCTGTACACATACTGAAATTCTTGCTTACATCTGCTCTCTTCAGGTAAAATATGAGCAGCACCAGAAATAAAGGACTGAGGGAGTAAAGCAACCAAATAATATTAAAAAAGTACATTTCATTTATTAAAAAAACATTCATGCTCTGTTGGCTCAACATATCAGTGCTTACATTATTATAATGTCTATACTTCTCTTTACATTTTCTATATCATCTGCATTTTCTCCTTTGTACAGTACAGGAACACAGTATTGGGTTCAAGGCAACAGCCAGGCCTGGATGGATTGCCTTTTCATGACAAGTTCAATGGTGCACATAGCCACACTCACTTCTACTGGGCCAGTTTAGAGCAACCAAATCAACCTAATCTGTGAGTCTGTGAGTGAAAGAACATGACAGCACATAGTGAGAGCATGCAAACTCCACAGTGAAACTAACGGGCTAAAACCTGAACACAAGAAGAAAAAACTCCTTCATCTGCTCCCCTAAGCTTGGACTTCTGTTGAAGGTGCTGAGCTCAAATAATCACAGCGGGCCTCCAGAGTTTGTAGACTCCGCCACTGTCTGTTGCATGAGTTTCTAAGGTCTGAATCATCATTCTCTCAATCACATCCAACTCCAGAAAGCGTTTCTAAATGAATCTGAGAGAGCCACTACAATTCCTTTTGACAAAGCACCACTCTTTTATCTCTTCTAATCAAAGACTATATATTGGTCAGGTAACAGACTACAGAGCTGCACGATGAAATTAGTCATTTACTTAAAACAAACTAAATCAAACCAAGAGCAAGGGAATGAGCCATGAAATGACAGGCGTTTTTGTTTTTAATTCACCTTAGCAGTAAAGCACATACTGCTTCTGAAACAGGATCCCATGTGTAAATAGTAACGCATCCTAAAGAGAAGGTACTAAGTTAGTGTGTTCAGAAATCTCAAAGAATTTAAAGGTATATTCTTATTGTAGTCTTTACAGTAAGGCGCCAACCTGTATGTGGAGGAACCAGAGAGGCTCTATGGAGCAGTCAAATATCTGTAAAGATGCTGTTCCAGTACAGCCATTTGTCTTCAGCCAATCAACTTTAAGTTTAGCCTCTGATATCATAAAGTAGGGACTGTATGCACAAAGTCACACCTTTTCAGACCTTTAATAACGGTTTAAACAAAAGATGTGTTTACTTTTGATGACAGGCTTGTTTTCACCCAAGCTCAGGCTCAGATGATTTTATATGTGGTTTCATGAATGTCAGAAATAAAAAAAGGAAGGAACTTTATTTCAAATAGAGGACTCTGCATGCCAGTCAAGCATTTCCTCCTTTACAATATTAGACGCCAACTTTAAAGCTCAATGGCTGAAGGTGAATGACTGTTCTCACACACGTGCACATGGGAGGCAGCTAAAGGGCTTGAATGAGGGTCATTCCGAGGCAGACCGGGATGTGGCAGAGTGCGCTGACTCTTTTTCTCGCTTATCTACAGACCGTTCACAGGAAATCCCGCCTGGTCCTGATGACGTCAAGCCTGCTTCCAACCCCTTTGACGTCACTTTCAGGTCCGAGCCTATGGATGAAGACCCTTCTGGGTCCGGCCCCGCTGATGTTATTTCTGCTCTCGAGCCTATGGAGAAAGACCCTTCTGGTTCTGACCCCCCTGATGTCATTTCCTGTATTGGCCTTTAAAAGCCGCCACTTTTCCCCTATCCCTTGAGTTCTATTTTGGACTCTTCAGTGCTATCATTTTTCAGTTTTGCAGCCAGGAAACAATATACGGGTGGCTGCCCCAAACCTTGCTATGGCTCTTGGTCGAGTTTGTGACACTGTCCTGGAATTCTGATGAGTTTTCAGAAACAATAAATTCCTAATGATACAAGATGGATTAACTGTGTCAGTTATCGTTATTACTGAATTATTTTTACCTGATGATATCAGATCCATCATGGAATGAATGCTCACATACTCTATAAACACAATACATTAATCAAGAATGTGAGCCTTTCCCTCAACTCCTCTCCTGATATCAGACCCACTACAGCATAGCAGAACTAACTCTCTGTTGGAGTCATCAAAGTGCAGCCACTTGTCTAGAGCATAAATATCAGAATATTAAAACTAAAGTCGGAGCACATGAACATGGTGAACATGATTTATGGAATTATGCCAGGAACAGAAATGACAAAGGCGCAGGCATCAGTGCAAATAAATTCAATTCTGTCCATTTAACTCCTATTACCAATCACATCAGCATTAATGTGTTAAAATATGTTCTTAGTAACCTGTTTTAAGAGACTCATGATACATTCATTCTTTGCTTATCCACTTTTACACACCTCATCTGACAGAACACAGGAAGCTACATGCAAAAGGGAAAAAATGTAAAAATGGCCATGACAGGTAAAATTCAAAGAGTAAGATTCAGTTTACACAGCTTGTCATCTCAGGGCCAACTGCATTGTTTCCCCACATTCAACTTTGCAGTAAGCCAGCGTCAACAACATCAAAACAGAGGTGTGTGAACTGTGACCTTAGGTAGCCTAGCCTGGGTGTCTTTATTGTGCTTTTATTTGTTGGACAGACAATGAGAGAACAGAAATACACATACCAGTGTTGTAGACACCCTTCCCACCAAAACAGAGGGGAACAAAAAAAAAAAATCAATGCCAAAAGGGAGATTCAGTAGGACAGATGTTTTAAGCCCAGTAAAACTTAACCAGCATCTCCAAAAGAGATCCCACAGGTTAATTAAAAATGTAATACACAATCTGCAGCCATTCATAGACCAAGGCTACCCATTTCAATTCGTAAGTTCACAGAGAGCAAAACCAATCATGGCAGCACATGACTCAAGCATGGAATTAACTCTGCACAGGGAGCAATTCCATCGAAGGGTACAGCCACTTACACTGACCCAGTATACAGTATTTTAATTGATGATTAATTAACAGCATATCTTTGGAATATGGGAGGAAAGCCCACGTACACAAGGAAGAAATCCAAAGGTAGAACGTGCATACCCCACATAGGGCCAGGATTCAAACACAGTGCTTTGGAGCATTGAGGCGGTATAGACAGCAGTTATTATTATTTACTAATTTGGGTGATCCCTTTATAAATAGCAACTTACAACATTTGAGATGTAGTTGGTTACATTATTTTTTTGTAATTTGAGCAAAAGCAGGTGAAGTGACTTACTGATGGGCACAAAGTGACCAACCTCAGGGTTTGAAATCCAAAGCCTTAACCACTATGCCACACTGCCTATCTTGTACCAATTAGAACCCTAATATTTCATCAAATACTATACAATAAGTTTAGAGGTAAACCAAAGTAAAACAAGACAAAGCAAAAAACAATAGAACTGAGGAAGAGGAATCCATTCAATCTAGAATGAACATTATGAAGCCATTTGCATTCAGCAAAAACAGAAAACTATTACTGTTAACTTCAAAATGCTAAGTTATGAGTAGATATGAAAATCATTAGAGAAACTAGGGGGTTTTGCCCCCTGCTCGTTTCGCTAAAACCCCACTCCTCTCCCCTGACATGCGCTACACGCCAAACCAATTCACGTCTCTGCCGCTTGCGTTTTGAAGAGGGGGGCTGAAGGAGATGTGGTCGCCCCTCCGACACCCCCTCTTAAACAGTGATACAATGGAAAACACAGTTTTTTTTTTCCCTCCTCTTTGCTCGATCACCTGCTGGCTTGCTGTTGCTACCCTGCCGCGTGATCTGCATTTCATGCGGTGCACTTCTGTCGTGTCACCTATGCCCATATATTCAATCGGTTTTCGCTTTTATCTTTTCATCAATATTGCACTGAATTTTGATTCCGTGTTTGGAATTACATCGTGACAACGCAATGTATAACTGCCCGTGAGTGAATATCGTTTTGTTCTCTTCGTACAAGAAATGTGTCTGACATAACCACGCAGAACTTTTCCAAGTTTCTTTACATAAGCTCTTGTCTCGTGGGGCTTCGCGGGATGTGAAAGTGTCTCTCAAGACAATCACGTCTGGTCTCCTTCCAAGATTTTTTTTTATAATGGAGAGATAATGAGAGGAATATTCTACATGTAGGGACATTAGAGTAGAATTAAAATAATATTTCATAAACAGGAACAATTGTGTACAAAAAATGGAAAGTGGTGGCATACTTAACAGATCTTCACAGTAGTTGAGTAACTGGAGAAGAGAAAATAAATATTAAAGAAAATGCCAATTTATAACACCTATCAGTAAAAACAGTTATTGCCTATAAACCATATCACCTATAATGAAATGGCAATTAAAAGAACTTTGAAATGCCAAAAACCAACCTGTAAATTTTTATATTTTTTAGAAGTATAAGAACTGTTAATGTGGAGATGAAATGTAGGAACTGCAAGGGAAAAATAAATATACACATTGTAATGTTCTAATAAGAGTGATGTTAGAAAACATTAACAAGTTTTTTTCCATCGTTTAAAGAATTAACAAATGAAATCAGAGGACAAAATATATTGCTAGTCGTTAAACAAGCAAAAGATTCTAATACCGATTAACCCTAACCAGAAACAGGTTTAGCTTACAATCAATCTTTTAGCACTAGAAGTCTTTGCTTTAAAAAAAAAAATGCACCAAGAGCAGATGCTAAACAAACCCCAAGTCGATCTTCTATAACATGGCGGCTGTGATGTCTGAAGCCACACCATGCATACACCCTTGCAGCATGTGACCAAGTAATGACTGGTTCTCAAAATAGCACCAATAGGGTCACCAGAAAGTCATTCAAAATAAAGAAAAACAAATGCAGAATAAAATGACTTAAATCTTGACACATGAGGGCAGAACAAATATACTTATTTGTTTTTTGTCATCATTAATATGTCAGTAGAATATTCAGTGATATGAAATGATTTTGAGCTTACAGAGAGGGATTTGTCTAAAACTTAACGACACGGACTATTAATACTGAAGGAGCTACAGATTACACATGAACGCTCAACATGTATTCTCTTTTAAAAAATGTGAGCGTAAATGATAAAAAGTTATTAGGATATTTCTTGGAATGATGTCCAGTGCTTGGTGTCATAGTCAACAATGCCAAGGCCCTGCTTTTTTGTTAAATGATTTAGATACAAAGGTAACAAGTGTGGCATGGTGGCATACGGATCTGCACTTTACAAACCCCAAGTTTACCAGTTCAATTACCGCGTCTGGCTCACTGTGCGACTTGAAGCATTCGCTTAACCTGTATAAAATAAAATAGCAGCAAATAGTTGTAACGTATCTTGATCTTGTAAGTCACTTTGAAAAAAGGCATCATCCCCACACAAAATAATAATATTAAACTTTAATGAAATGGTTAGCAGACATCCTAATAGCCAAAAGACGACTCAGACAAAATATACATATAATAAATGAAAATAAATAAATATAAAGTTTTATGGTCAAGTAATGTTATTGAACACAGTGAAAAATTTGGTGCAAAGAAGTACAAGTGTCTATAAAACGACTGACAAAGTTCACCCATTGTCTCGAAGCAGCCACCTTACAAAAGGTATACAGAATGTTGGGTCATCCATCCAGCACTCACACTGTGTGCTGTAGAAGTGAGGAGGGCTGACTGTTACCACTAAAACGCGAGCTGGGACCACATCTGGAATACTATGTGCAACATGAGCAGACTAATCTGGAGAAAGAATTCCTGGTGTCAGACAACATCCACATTAAGTTCCATTTCCAAGACTTCAGCCTAAAGAGGAAATGTTGAAGGAGTTGAAGCTTTTCAGCTCAAACAGGTGGAGATTAAGTGGTGAAAAGATGAAAGTGTTTAAAACGAGGAAGTCTTAAGTAAGACTGATTTGAGCTGATACTTGAAAACAATTTCTTTAATAAAGACACAGGGGCCCAGATGAAAGCTAGCTGAGAGCAAACCTCCGGAAAATTCAAAAAAGACTTCTTCACAGAGAGAACTGATGATACAAAAAAGTAAACTAGCAATGCGATTAAAAGTAGCATATTGGGAATATTTGGCTCTTAATTTGCTATCATTTTGGACACATTATGTGAATAAGAATTTACAAGCTGTGATGGGCTAAATGGGACATTCTCAAAGGAGTCTTGTTATTCATGATTTCATTTGTGTAAATGCTGCACAACTCAGATCGACCATCTAAATCACGGGTGTCGAACTCCAGTCTTGGAGGGCCGCAGTGGCTGCAGGTTTTCATTCTAACCATCTTCTTCATTAATGACCAGTTTTTGCTGCTAATGAACTTCTTTTGCTTTCATTTTAATTAACCCCTTAGCTCTCTTTTTCCTTAATTAGCAGCCAAACAATAATGAGACACAAAACAAACCACCACATCGCACAATATCTGAAAATAAAGAAGGGTGATGGTCTTGGTAAGGTTGATCGCTCAAATATTTTGACGGTGTTCTTAGAAAAAACAGAAAAATCAACAGTTTTAAAAATGTCTGCTGTGGCAGAATGAGAGCAACAACAAGCCAATTAACAGCAAGAATCAGCTTCTCATTAAGAGATTGGTTGAAGTTTGAAATCCCAATTTAGCTGGTCATCTGTCAGCTTGTTTCACATCTCATTTCTGTTTGGCTGTCATTTAATGAAGAAAGGAATAAATTCAGAGGACTGAATCCTTAAAAACAGAGCTATTAAAATGAAGGGAAAAGAAGTGAATTAGCAGTGAAAACTGTCAGAATGAAAACCTGCAGGCACTGCGGCCCTCCAGGCCTGGAGTTGACACTCCTGGTCTAAATCACGGGTGTCGAACTCCAGTCCTGGAGGGCCGCAGCGGATACAGGTTTTCATTCTAACCCTTTTCCTAATCAGTGACCTGTTTTCACTGCTAGTTCACATTTTAATAGCCCTGTTAGAAGGATTCAGTCCTCTGAATTGATTTGTTTCCTCATTAAAATGCAGCCAAACAGAAATGAGACGTGAAACGAGCCAACAGATGACCAGCTAAACTGGGGCTTCAAACTCCAACCAGTTTCTTAATGAGAAGCCAATTCTTGCTGTTAATTAAACTCATTATTTAATTCCACGGCTTGTTTTTGCTCTCGTTCTGCCACAGCTGACATTTCCAAAACTGTTGATTTTCTGTTTTTCATAAGAACATCGTCAAAGTGTTTTGGTGAGTTCTTCACCTTTCTTTATTTTCAGATATTGTGTGATGTGTGGCTTGTTTTGTGTCTTATTATTATTTGGCTGCTAATTAAGGAAAAAGAAACAACTAAAGGGCCAGAGTGAAGTTAATTAAAAGAAGTAATTAGCAGCAAAAACTGGTCACTAATTAAGAAGATGGTAAGAATGAAAACCTGCAGCCACTGCGGCCCTCCAGGACTGGAGTTTGACACCCCTGCAGAACGGTAAACAAGACAGGAATCAAATGATTGTTCATTTTTTAAAACATCCAATGTATAACCCACACGAATGTGAATAACCTGTATGTGAATGTGAACAATAAATGAATTAACAACACATATAACTTCCAGCAGAAAGCTCAACTGGATCCTTAATTGGAATTCATACGTATAAAAATACAACGTTGATCTTACGGATGCACATGTGCATGTTGGCTATGTATCACTTTTTGTTTCAGTTTACTTTAAAGAGCAGGATAACTTTGTAATAATCCCAATATTTGTCAACAATAATACACGGATGAACAAGCAGTGATATAAAGGAAGTTGAGAATATTTTAAATGCTGTGTTTTTATCACAACTTATAGGCCTTTACAGATGGTTCACTCGCCATGGTGTCAATGACCTAGTGGTGGGATTTGAATATGCTCTGCTACTACACCACAAGCCACAATCATGAATCTGGAAAGGCAATTGTGTTAAAATCTTGAGTAAAACAGGAATAAAACATTATTTCAACACTTGTAGGATTCCTGCTGTTCTGTTTCTCTTAGCACTATACATAAATTATTTTTTTATTCTTTTGGCACATGAACAAAGTAGGACGAAAGGTGCTGCTGCCAAAAAAAAAACAAAAAACCATATGACAATAATGATGCACATGTAGAACCTGTTTTGAAGGAAGTTGTCTAAGTTGTCCAACTCAAGCCAGTGGGAGAGCCACATGTAGCCTACCATTTATTTTCTAAGCAAATGAACAGGTTGGCCAGTATGACCAGCCAGTCATCTGAACAACTGGGCGCAGTACTGACAGCCTTCACTTAACAAGCAGTGGTCCAAACCACTTACATGTTCTAAGCAGCATGTCTGCTTATAGCATCTTATGTCATGAGAAAGGAACGATGCCTGGAGGAATTAAATGTTTTTCAGATTAGGTTCCCAAAGATTGCCCAAATATTTATAAAAAGTGACTTTAGCCTTCTATATTTTCTTAAGTAGTGTGCTGCACTCTGTTTTGATCACTGCCACATTCAGACAGATGATGGATAGGCCCAAATCTGCCATCTTGTTCTCCTTCTCAGAGGAGACTATGGATTACTGCCAATGGATTTTTTTTTCCACGCCTCTAGGTCTTCTTCTTCATTCCCAATGCCAGATGTGTGAGTTAAGCTACACGTGTGGATGAGTACCCTGCATCTTATTCATAATGACATCCAGACATAGAACTGAGATGCAGATGAGCCCATGCTGGGGCCTCATGCTAGCATACCAAGTAAAAAAACACATGCAATGTGGAGCATATCATAAAGATCAACATAACTTCAGGCAAGGTTGGCCAAGTCCTGGAAGAAGGAAGATGTCACCTAAAAATGTTCTGCCAGACTTATCACTGTCCACACACAGATACCATCCTTCCTCTGTGTGTCATGTGTGCCATTTGCTCCTGCATGTGATGAAACAGAACCTGCAAACACTTACACGGAAGTGATGACTTACTTCAAAAGTGAACCCTAGAAACTACATGATATGTTTTATAAAAGAAGTAATGCTGTCAACCAACCCTAATTTCTGATTCATAAAAACAGAAATGGAAGGTAACATTGCAGCGTGATGTGTACAGATTATGTAATACTAGCCTTAAACAGTTGGGCCGTGGGGGTGCATAATTCAATTTACGTAGGCGATATCTTAGTCAGGATCTACTTTTGGAACTTGAGAGCCCAGTATTTTTCATTCTGGCTGCTAGTGAACCTCGACAGGACCTGAATAGTAGTGTGTGATGTGGTACAGAGCTATATCGTATTTTCTTACTAAAAAGTCTTATATTTGCCTCAAAAAATTCATTAAAATGATCATTGGATGGAAAAAAATAATGACGTCATAAAAAAAATCATCAAGCGTTTTTGCTCGACTGTGTGTGTTTAAGCTGGCCATGAATAAGGGACGCTACCAACACTGAGGTTGTATCTAAGTCAGAACAAGAGAGTGTGTGTGAGGGGAGTTTCATTAATTCTTGCCAGCTTCTCCTAAATTTATGTAGGTGTAGCAGGAGTTGTGGGTTTCTGTTGGTTTTCTTTATGTTCACTCTGATACAGGAGCAACTTCTGCTTTTTCTGTTTTGATTATGAATCATCTGCTAACAAAGCACAGATTACATACTGTATATTTAAGGAATAGCCAGAAGCTCAACATAAATAACATGAAACACGGAGCTGGAGATATTTCATTTGACACTAGTATTTAGTCAGCAGACAGCTAAATGCTGTAACAAATCACATTTAAAAGTGTGGACTAAGCAAGGCTGGGAAACGGAAAAGCGCGCCCAGTCAAACGGGATCTGCTGGCAACTTTCAGGGCTATGTTTAAATAATGTGGGTTGTCAATTCAGCAGTGCCGTACTCTGCGAATGCTCCTAATGACGCCAGGACTCCTTCACATAAAACTAGGATTGCAATCACCATTCAAAAACAGAAACTGAAAGGTGTCATTCCTTCTCTTTGCTTGTTAAAACACTAGACGGCCTACACACTGTCCTCTTCACCTAGCTATCTGGCCTTAAAAGCACAGGACTATACTAAAAACTTTTCTGATTTTCTAGGAAATATAATTGCTTGTACTATTATAAATGTAGAAAAAAACATCCATTTGCTTCAAAATATTTTTAATTTGTAGAGACATAAGTGCAAGGCATCAATCGGTCATTTTTCATACTTGTGGTGGCCACAACTTCTGTAGTGTTTATCATAACCCATCATGCCTTTCTGAAACAGACTTATCTGCTTATTGATAGGATTTTTAACCACCTTTTAACAGCAGGCACTGCAGGTTAACATCTCCCATACAATATAAACTAAACTGACTGGTAAAATTTCATATCATATAAGCATCATGAAGAAATAATAGGATGCAGAAGGAAGGTAAATCAAGGAAGGGATCACTGCAGCAGACAATCCCAGAAGTACATGACAATGTACTGTATATGTGCAGCTCTCCTGTGTCGGTTCATTTTCTGAAATCACATGAGCACATCAGTTTTTTTTTTTGTTTTTTTTTATTAAATAAAAGGCTATTTTAAAACTATTCATTGTTATTACCCTGTGAGATTTTTCAGGTAAGGAAGACAGAAGGTTTGAGGTAAGATAGTAATACTCACTGATCATGGTGCCAGAGAGTGGGAGCGTGTTGCATGTTAATTAATACGTTAAAGTAAGAATTTCACTGGAATGACACTATAAACCAATAAACATATAAATCTGTAATGGACAGTGGAGAAGCCTGCATTCACAGCCTGGGATGTGTGACCAACAAGCCAGGGTGAAATGAACATATTCAGCCAAAGTTCAACAATGAATTCATGGACAGACAGTGTTAGGTTCCATTTATATGAATCAGTTTCAAACCACTTTGTTTTCTGTCAGTTTAAACAAATCTGTTCTTTCATGTGGAGTCATTATGCTAGTAATAATTTATAAAGATTACATTTACAGTATATACCCGTAAGCTTGTCACCTCCCACTTCACTTAGTGCTGTAAAAAAATAGCTTGAATGTTCCATCCATCCATTTACAGAGTCATAGGGGCCATAGTCTGTTCTGGAAGTACTGGACACCAACTCTGGACAGGATGACAGAACATACTATGTGCATCATTATATTCGGACTCATTTCTATAGGATAACGACTTTATTTTTACAATTTGAAACTTTTTTTTTTTTTTAAGTTGAGAGAAGCATATTTCAGTATTACTGGGCAGCATAATGCATAGTGTTGTCTGTGAGAGCCTTCTATTGATAGTTTCTACAGGTTTCTTCCTGTATCTCACAAACATATTACGTTAGCTGGTGTAACTCTACTGGCCCAAGTGAGTGAGCGACTGCTTCAGTGTGCAAGTTCCTGCTTTGGGTCTGATGCTGCCAGGATAGGATGAACTAGACTATGAATGTGTGAAGAAGGACGGATCGTAAATAAATATTAGTGTCAAAGATAAAGAATATATTGCACTTCATTTTTATTAATAGTGTATTGTTATTTACTATATAAAACAGTAAACTCAATCACAATTGAAATTGAAAACTGAGAGTGCATTTCAGTTGAAAAAAAAAAAGTAATCGTGTGTGGTCAACAAAAAATGAAGTAACAGACATTATGTAAAGTCAGCGTAGATGGTCAGCGAGAGGGAGACTGAACCCTGATCCCTGGAGCTGTGAAGCATGATCTCTGCACCACTCTACAGGCATTCATCCATTTTGTGAGTCTCTCTTTGCATTTAAAAGGTTTACAGAGCTGGAAGCCTACTGTATCTATCTCAGCAGCTTTGCGCACAACGGAAATAGCAATCCCGAACAAGGCACCGGGACATTACTGGTCACAGTCACTCACACACACTGCCTCACACACTCAATCAGACCCAAACGTGAGTGGGCAATTAGCTTAGTAGGCCCACTTAAGAAACCAGATGCTGGAAAAAGTCCCATGTAATCAATATGCCAACCCAGAACTGATGGTGGTGACCTTGTTAGCATTCAAACCCAGGATCTTTGAGCTGTGAAACTTGTGTATTGTCCAGTGTGGCACCTTTGGGTAATTCCATGTCAAATCATCACATGTTTAGACCTCGCTGTCACAGATTTTAATTAATGTCAAACCTTAATTAATGTCATTACTTCCACATGTGCTTGCAATACTATTTCATGCCAATATGGCTACTATGAAACAGGCCTATTAGTTAGATCAGACCATGCGATACCTCCTTTAAGTAATGAGAGCTCAAAAACCAAAGACCACATTTTCTGGAGATGTTCATGACATTATAAGCTAGCTTTAGTAAAATAATGGACCAATTTGAAATATAAGTTTTTTCTCGATTTGATTTTTTAATATTATCATCGCTCATAACATGGTAATTTTTCATTTTGGGGATAGCATAGTATTTACAAAAAGGAAAAGAGTTTAAAATTATATGAGAATTATTTATGTGCAAATTATATGTAGAGAGATATAGCCAGTCAAAGTCATATCCCCCCCCCCCAATAAGTTCAAACTTTATTAGCTTAAATCACCCTTAATATTAATTAAGCTGGGAACTAGGAGCGTGTTCAGGCAGCATAAGGGACAAGGCAGAAACCAGTGCTGGATGGGACATCTCACAGTCATTACATTGGTGTCATAGTCTTTTGCTAGAATCCTAAATGCTAACAATACCATTCATCTTACTTTTTTCCACTGGATAACTGAAAACAACTAAAGAAGGAATCAGCCCTGGATGGGATGGCAGTCTGTCACAAGTTATTTATTTCTAAGATCACCCTGTAGTAAGCAACTAGCTGCAAGGTGGCTCTCCGTAGGAGGTCACCTGCCTCAGGGCGCTGCTTCTTGCACAATAACACATGACATGTTTTGCTAAGCATCAGCTTTCCCAGGGCATTCTCCCTTAAACTTTCCTCATTGTGAACAAGGAGTTATAAATTACAGCTGCTGACTCCCCTGTCCGAACTAAACTGTCCACTCTACACTTATTTTCACTAGCTATAGCTGGTGAAAGCAACATTAATAACACTCTACAATGTCCAAAATATGAATTCCAGGGTCCAATCAAATTAGGGGGATCTGCTGGGAACGGAAACGAAACTCAGACAGCAAATAAATGCAGCACTGGAGTGATGTCAGATGCTGGAATTTTATTTTTTTCCCCTTGCATTTGTTTATTTGCTGAAACCAAATACCAGCATGTATGTAGGCAATGAGATGTAGGGAGAGGCAGAAAGACAGAATTTGTAATTCACAGAGCAAAAAGTAGCTTCATTTGGAGCTTATCGTAAAGCGTATGGAAAGACACTTTTGGCAACTTTAGGACAAGGACGCAACATGTGGGGAGGGTGCCTCATGCCTTCTCATCGGTTACTTTGTGAGGTGATGATTACATACAATTGCCTCCGGGCAAACAGACGTGAAATAAAATTGAAGCAGCTGGATGACGGGCAGGAAGTGCACTAATAGCACATGAGCACCATGGAATGTACTCATACCATCAGGCTGACTCTTGAAGGCATTTTTACACAGGATACAATCAGACTAGTGCTTTGAGTTCTGCTTATGTTATTAGAACAATGAAATGAAGAAACAAAAATAAGATTCAATAACCGCAAGAGAATAGTCAATTGATGAAGGGCTGTATAGCAACTTTAAGAAACTTCTAATAATATATTTGAAGAGCAATGATGGTGAGGCAACTCCTGGGAGCAACACCACCCATGCTATCCCAGAGCCTGCAAACCCAACCAGTGAATCCCCCACTCCAAAAAATTAATTGCTGGAAAGTTCTCCTTCTGGGCATTCAAAATCATCTGAAAGCTAAAAGCAAATTTCTCTTTTTAGGTGAAAGACTTAGGTGTAACAGTGGAGAAGAAGAGAAGAAATCCTGTAGGTTATTTTAGAAGATTCTGGACCCTTTTTTTACCTATAAACTTTTACATAATTAAAATAATTTTGCATCATTTCTGACACTATCTTTTGTTTATTTTTGTTGGTTTTTGCCATTTTGGAGTTTTTGTGGTAGCATTACCAGGGTAACGAACCAGAAATGCGCAAACGCATGGCATCAGTACAGCAACTAGCAGGTAAAAAGTAAACACTGATGTGACAGAGATGGCAGATAATTCCATAAAAACTTTGTGTGTGTTCCTTGATGTTGTTTTCTCTGGCAATGAGATGGTATTTTTTGACAAGGAGTTTGAGTTTAGTTCTGGCCTGGTAAAAAAAAAAAAATCAGCTGATTTTCTGGTTAACAAACTTTGTGCTCTACTCTTGACTATGTCTTATTTCTTCCTTGTCCACAGCCTTTAAAATGCTGTCTCCTTTTTGAGTCAGGATATGTTATAAGGGTTAGATGTAAGAACTAAGATGCTTAATCTGTGCTGGAGATCTACAAACTGCAGCTCCACTTTAATTATGATTAGCTGGAGACATGTCCACATGCTGAGACAGTGAGCTCAGTCACGCTGATCAAGGTGTGACCTTCATGCACAGCAGGATGACACCACCTTAAGCGTGGGATATTATGTTTTGTTGACAGATCCTGGCAGGACATTCTTCCAGCAGTACATTTGTACCCTCTGAGTCCGCATGTGACCTCTGGACCGAGGAGCTCATATTCCTCCATAACCCTGGAGGCATACCCTTTGCCTGTCTGTGGTCTACAGATGTGGCAAATGGTGGCTTGCCTGCAAGTGACCAGGGAGAAACAATGTGTAACACAAACAAAAAGACATTTACATTTACTCACATTAGTTGATGGTAACACTGTGAGAAAGATGCACGAGGGACCATCAAGGTTTGCTCATAAATAGCAATTAGGTCACCTAGGACTGGTGTGGTCAGCAGGGATATTTTTTGAAACTGGAAGATGATGGAGCTGACTTTTGTCCTGCTGGGACATTCCCTCAATGGTTCTAAATCAAAACACATGTACGTCCTTACAGGAAAGGTTCTGGGTTCTACAGTATCTAATGCTTTCATTATTATAATTTCCTCTTGGGATTAATAAAGTATCTATCTATCTATCTCTCTATCTTGTAGGACATGTGGTTTTACAAGATGAGAAATAATGATTAACAACAGGAAATGGTTTGTTCCATGATGGGTGTGTGAGTTTATTAAATATGAGAGTGCCAAGGCACGTCTGACATTGACTACTACTAGTCTTCTAAACCCAAATTGTGACTACCTCATATATGGCTAATGACTTCTGATTTAACTGCCTCGTGTCAGCAAGCTGACTCATAGCAGACAAAGAAATGTAAGTATCTTTCAAGGAAGGGAATCAATTGGCCATAGGTGCTCTATTAATGCACATTCCCTAGTCTCTGCCTGTGCCTTATGAATATGACTGAGTCCAAATTAATGTTTTCACACAAAAACTTTAATCAATGATACACCCAAACACCAACCCATGTACATGTTTTATTTCAGGCTACGGATTAAAAAAAGGAGACTGGCGGTTAAAAGGTGATGAACCTACTTAAAAAAAAGATTTGGACGCGAGTGTCAGTTACTTTGCGCCCAAGGAACCAGATTTTCCCCCCACCCCTAAGAGCCAAGTTACCCAAACTATTCTATAATATTTCTGAAATTATTTATCACTCTGACTCTGAACTTTCTGATCATAAAATAGGTTATTATGATAGCAACTGACGAGAAGCAGTCATAATTAATTGCAGAATTACGGTATTTAAGGGTTCCTCTAGAGTTCCTCTTTCTTTTGCACAATTTGGCTCATAAACCAATCAGCACATCATCTTCTCATTACAGGCTTAAATTTCAAGTTTGGTATTTTTTCACCTAGCCGTTTTAGCTCTAGACCGCTCTCACGAAACTGTGACACACAGACAGACACACACACCTTTCATCGAGATATCAGTGTTTTCAGTATCGGGGACCTTAAAAAGTCGAGATCCATTAAAAACCCTGGATCAAAATTTTTGACGAATCTAAAGCTTTCACTTCTCCCCCACAGACAATAGGTTATGGTGGTGAGGGGTGCAAAACAAAAAAAAAAACTCATCAACCAGAAGAAATTTTGAAAGTAACACTGAATCGTTGTTAATTGTTGCATTTCCACACGTTTCTTAACAGTTACTTATTAGCATTAAGTAAACTGTGTGTTGCATTACAGTTTTGCTCATGATCTCCTCTTTGTGCACACCTATTTTTCTTAATACTTGTAACTTTGGTCAACTCGCTTCAGCTACCCCCCGGGGTAACTCGCTACTTTCACACAGCACAGACTGATCTAGGAGGTCACAGTATATGTAGGTGTGAGTTCAATACAGGATTTTAAAAATCAGTTGGCTAATACTCTGCACAGGCAGTATCTCCATCAGCTGTAGGTTCAAATGCCACCATTGACACTGTGCAGCCCTGAGCATGTCACTTCACCCATCTGTGCTGCAATTGGAAACAAAAAAGTAATATAACAAATTCTATCTCAAACATTGTAAGTCGCTTTGGATAAAAGCGTCGTTCAAATAAATGTAAATGTAAGGATTTGATGCTGATGCCACTGAATGAATCTCAATTTACTGACAATATAACACCAACCCTAGTTACAACCCCGGCTGATGTGCTAGTGGGAACATAAATCATGGAAAGAAAAGTCTGATGAGCTCTCAATGAGTCCAACTCACTGCAAACATTTACCTCCTTGCGTGAAAAACTGTCCCCTTTTTCTGCCCGTCTCCACCTTCAAATTTCTTCTCCATGTCCAAGAAAATCAATTTACAATCACTAGATAATCACCACATTGTTTCAATTTGTTTGACTTTGGTTTATTTATATGAGAATCAGACAGATATTCTGTGGGTGGCCTCCAATTGGTTTCAGACTAGCTATTCTGTATTAATAAAAAAGTCCAGCATGAACACCAAATGCTTGGATTACAAAACAGCACCAGTAGGAAAATCTACTGCCAACCAAAAAGGAAAGAACAATCCAGATAAATTTACAATTTACTTGGCGAATGCAACCTACCTGTGGACCCTTAAAGAGAAAGAAGTGACATATCTGGACAGCTTTTCCCAATTTTAGACGATAAACTGAAATGTCTTGCTGCTCAGTACTCACTGTGTCTTGGGGAATGTCCTGAGGTTTTACTCCCTTCTAGGAATTACACTTTGCAAAGCACCGTGTCAGGGTTAAATGGTAACAATACTGCATTCTATCAACCCACCTCACACCTAGTCACTTGGTGGTGGCTGTATCTGCATTAGCTTGCGGTGGGGTGCAGTCATCTACAAGTATAAGCAAAGGCGTCCTGCAGGAGAACAACTTCTACAGCACCAGCACAAACTACATTAACAAACACAGGTGCTGCATACCAGATCTCCATCTCAGATTTACACATCATTAAGCAAAGAGAAGCTGCCAATATCAAGATGACGTCATACAGTAATTGCTCCTTGCCAGCTCTCTTTTTCTTGGGTTCCCATGTCTGTGAGTCGAATGGATAACACCCAGCTGAGGACTCTTATTCCATCCAGCACCATGACATTTTGCTCTAAACCTGTTACATTAAGACATATACATACTTCTCAGTGATAGGGTTTTAAATAGCATAAAACTGACAGCAGGCTATCAAAATAAGCTAAACATGTTGGCTTCATGGCTTATACATGTAGCAGAGAATGAAGTCATTTGAAAGAAGTTAGTTATTAGTAACACAGAGATGCTATAATGGACAACTTGTTTACCTCTTTTCAAAAATGTTGTTTTGTAGATTATTAGATGTTGGCAAAGTCTTTACTCTTAATTGAGTTAATAGTGCCAAAAACCAAAAGGTACATTTTCAATGTAATTCATTTTATATTACATAGTACACATCAAATTATTTCACTAACACAGAACTACTAAAACACCAAACTACTACATAAGCGATTGTCTTTTCCTTAACTACATGTGTCTGTTGTATATTTAAAATGTAGTCATTCAAGTTAAAAGCTTTGAAATGCTCCACTTTATAACAGCAAGCATGCCTAGCAAAGTACTGGCAAAAGAAGAAAGGAGAATCTTCATGAGAGGAGGGCCTCTGGATCCATCCCAGTTCACCCAATGACATGCCTGCCATGCATTGATTTTTGAGTTCAAGACAAGGGCAGCTCTGGTGCTCACAGCTTGCACACCTTGGCATTCAACATAAAGTGCACTAAATGAACTCTGTCATGTTTTTCCAACTGACATGCCGAACAAGAGGCAAAGTCGAGTTCCTCTCACATGTAAAAGCTTGCTGAGCTGCTGTTGCCCTGGCTCAACACTCGGGTGCTGATGTGTGTATCTTGCTGCTTTGGCCCCTCACGGCTTTACTGTCAGTCTTCACTTCACTTTAAACTGTTGATGTATTCTTGGAGCAGGGGTAAGCTCTTATTTCCTACACACATGATATGTACTGTATATCTTCATCACAGTCCTGGTTAGAGCTCTATTAAAGATCACTGCTTTGCAATCCTCCTCACAAATTGCATCAAATGTGATGAATCAAATTGCATCAAAAATTATTGAATCAAATGTGCATCAGACGCTGTTCACTTCCGGATAAGTAAATATGCGTGCTGTAGCATTGACCCAGTCTGAGTTAGTGAGTCCCAAGATAGAGAGGCTTCTGCCTTACTTCTCATGCTGTTCAGGCGGACTTCTACTTGATGGACAGATAGATAATAAAAGTAAAGAAATAAGACTAAGAGATAGCATCGTAAAACTAAGGCTTACCAGTTTTACTTGTTTTACACAGTGATATGGACTTATACATTAAAAATGAGCATAGTATGTACAGAGAATAAGAATTTAATGTAATTTTAATCCATCTACAGTCTATGTTGTTGCAACATTTGTTTTAAAAGACAATACATAAAGTCAACTTTGATTAATACATTCTAAAAATGACAGGTTGTTAGCACTTTTGAGGTGGTTAAGTGTTTCTGTCGGTTTTGCAATTTTAAGATGCGTATTTTTTAAGTTCTACGCCTTATTTTTGTTTATTCATTTTTACGCATTTTTTTTTTTTACCACCCCACTCAGAACCACCAGTTTGGCAAGTGAAAGTGACCCCGGAAATGCAGATATAAGGAGTGGTCAATAAAAGCATCAATGACCATCATTTTGTTGACCTGTTTATTCCATTACAGGACCACTTCTAGATGGGGTTTAACCACCTGGCTACAACTACAGTATGTAAGGCTAAAATCAATACTGGAGTACCCTGAGAACAGACACAAAAATATGACGAGACACACTTATAATGATGGGGATTTGAATTTGTTTTTACCCTAAACACCTTTTCTGTGTTTGCTTCTACACCTTCTCTGTGTTCTTTGAAAGACAGAGTAGGAAAGCAAAGAAGAATCCAAAGAACAAAGTTGACTGCAATCTGCTCTTAGCAAAGGACAAATCCTTTAGTGTTTGACAGAAAGTAGGGACAAAAATGGGTTAATATCAGTTAGCCGCTGTCAGTTTACTGTTGAAATCAACAGACATTTGCAGAATTAAAATTGGTATGAGGGTGATGCAAGTCGAGGATTCATATACACTTTCCCATCCATGGCTGGCTCACCTTTTTTTGGTATAAGTTTTGGCTCCTTGTAAATCTAAAATTGGTGTGAACAGGTTCAGTAAATGGATGGATGGATTTTTATGCACAACTATGCAATGGCCTTTCATTATGCAAGTTCTGAAAGAAGGTTCAGATCTTTTACGCTTTCAGAAAACCAGGGACATCCTGTCAGCAGCTATGGATGCAACATGGACATGGAGATGGCTGGTCTCTGTCTGTTTTCTCATCCATCCTGAGTACTATGTTGTTGTGTCTTGTGATATCATATGCCGTTTTTCTCTTTATGCAGCCTTCATAGTGTCCTTATAATGTATATATAGTTCCTTACAGCTTTACAAGGATAAACTTCTGTGACACAGTTATGTTCAGTTACCGTTATCCAGAAGAAGAGAGAAAACATGGAAGAGAGTTAACATGAGATGACTTTTCACAAATACTGATATAACTAAAGACTTAGTGGCAGCTTAGCATAAATTGAATGTTTAATGTAACTGTCAATTTCAAAAATTTTGAGCTGCTCTTTATACAGTAAATTAAATAGTTTAGAATTTTAAATAAAATAATGCATCTTTTTCCAATGTACTATAGTAACCTGGCAAAAACTATAATTAAATAGGCAAAAACTATTGTTAAATGTCTAGTTCGGAACAAAGCCTCAGCCTCGCTGGGAAAAGAGTGTGTTTGAGAGAGTAGCATGACACAGAAACAAAAGCTGTACTTTTCAGCCTCCACGTAACTCAGCAGCTGTCAAGAGTTGTAATTTATGTTCAATGGCAAGGCTGATTTAGTGCTGGGAAGCCACAAAGTCTCAGAAGTTGGATTCAAGGCAAACAAGCACTAGTAGTATGCAAGAGCCCTTGATGATGTGATTAGCCGTCTTCTGTTTCTGTGTGCATGCGAGGACTGGAGATCAAATGGCACAACACTGGAGTGTGTAATAGCGCACGGCGCAGCACGATACTAATTATCGGAAACAATTGAGGTCTTATCTGTTTAGCCGTACAGAGCTGCTCACTGCTAGATTCCAACTTATGTTGTACTGTAAAGTACATGCCAAACACAAGATTTTTGGAAATAAAATGATAATTACAGAGATAAAATGAGAAAGATATCTGTTCCTGTTGTGGCAAGTGGCTGGGGATGGCACCCAGCCGGGATGCCCGGAATGACCGGAGGAGGGCTTATGCCTCCTCCAGACCACGAGGGGGCAACCACCCTGATGGCTTTGGGGACCACGGGAACAAAGCTTAGAAGCTCAACCCTATAGGGGCCCGTGGTCACCGCCAGGGAGCACCCAGATGACTGAGGAGCCCTGGCCCTCAGCACTTCTGCCACACCCGGAAGTGCTGGGAAGTAGAAGACCAGGGACACCCGGAGTGCTTCCGGGTGCACAGCCGGCACTTCTGCCGGGTCCAGCCCTGGAGGACATTTATAGTACACTAGCCAACCCGCGGCGTACCATACGCCGCATAATCAGGCCGGTTTTTTAAGGCCAGTAATGTAATAAATCAGCAAGAAAAGCAACAATGTAACAATGTACGGAACAAACCAACACACAATCGTCCGTGCGGCGCTCAGGGTGGAACGGGAGGAGAGGAGAAGGACATCCACTCCACTCCCTCCGTCATGCTAGTCTGCTGATTTCTCGTCCAGTATGCACTGCCTGCTCATGTGCCCACCTCCAACTCGTCACTCGAGTCGTTGTCATCTTTGTACAGTGAAGATGCAGCTGTGACTCACGTAGAGTTTTCATTGCTCTGTGCGGTTTTGGCTGCTTTTCTATATATAATCCACCAAGACACCCGACCACGGTAGTAGCGAGGTGGGAGGGGGGTGTTTTACAAAGGGTAAGGACGTAATGAGTGGGAGCGTATGAGTCGCACTTAGTGGGAAATCCACGGCTTGCAGCCCGAATGGGATGCACCGGCTTACCCACGCCTCTCTGCGCCGGGTAGACACACGCTCAATCTCATGCATAATTATTTATTGAATGCTAAACACTTCTGGAAAGACACGGTTGTCTAAAACGGGTTGTTGTGAGAATACAACAGTAAGTAAATGAAAAGATGGAACTCTGGAGAGAGCAAAATACAACACAATAGTGAACTTGCGGCAGAACAAACGCCGCGTGGCTCAGACGTGCATGTGGACTCAGCACAGACGAAAGGGACTAACTGGGTGGTCGGTGAGTTTTTGTGTCCGGGCAAATGGGCAGGCAGTGTGAATGCCTAGAGAGCGAGGGTAGACGCTGGCCGGTGAAAAAGGAGTGCTGGTGGGCAGGGAAATGTGTTCCGTGTTCCTGCAGGAGTATCTAAGAAGATGCATGTTTGTTGCGGATGCAAATTGCTGTATGTATCGTGTAAAACAGTTTGCTATGGTGCACGCGGTCGTGCGTCGTAACCGAAAACTCATTTTTTTAAGACTGCTTACTTCATTGTGCTTTAACCTCAGTTGTAAAGGATTGTTTTAAGGACCCCATGGGATACACCTTGCAAACCGTTTCACACGCTGCATATGGCGATTCACCTCTGCGAGAAACATGCCTCTATGAACAGTAAACGTAGCTCGGAGGTGCATGACATACACATGACATTAAACTGACCTGCACTGCATGTGGCCTCTAAGACAGACGAATATAAATGACGCCATTTTTTCTGTGTCGTCGCGTCCGAGTTGGTGGGCGTGGCCCTGTGAGTTGTCGTCGTATCCAATGGTTTTGGAGTTGGTGGGCGTGGCTCCTTCCTGCGTGCGCCATAGGTGTCTCACTTGTCGGCAGCTTAGTGAATCCACGCCCCTTCCGGCGTGCTTTCCATGGTTGTCTTGCCTTAGTGAATTATATATATAGAAGATGCTGCCTCAGGAAAGCCACCAGCATCTGTATGGATTCCACTCACCCATGCCACAGCCTATCTGAACTATTCCTATCTGGCAATGATGGCATCTGCATGGACCTTGAGGTTCAGAAACAGTTTCATCCCAAGAGCAGTAAATGCATTCAATCAGTCTATCAAGTGCTCCCGGGAGAACTGTTTGTACTTAGAATTACAATTACCTCATTGTAAACTTGCACTACAACTGTAATATTGCACAACCTGAGCCACTTTATTAAACATTTGCATTATCTGCACTATATGCACATGTATATTGTACTTATGCTTTCATATTATATATTTTCTATTGTTTTTTAATCGTATTATTATTTTTTTATTATTTTATAGGAAAATAAGTTTATGAAAGACTTGCATATTGAATCTCATTGTACCATACAATGATAAAAAACGGAATTCAATTCAATTCAATAAAAGACAGCGTATATTTAGAGATCATTATGAATGGCTTTTAAGTCGCTTTAGATTTCCAAGAGCCATCCTCTTTGAGCTGTGTGCTGTTAGAATACCAGGATGTATACTTGATATCATTTTTATGCTGAAATGCATTAAAGTATGTATATTACATTTTACAGATAAATTGTTAACTTCATTTAAATATACTGTTACTAATTAAATATGTGGGGTATGGTGGCACAGCGGTAGCAATGAGCTGGCACTCTGTCCAGGGACTGTTCCTGCCTCGCGTTGTATGCTTGCTGGGACTGGCACAACCCTGGATGGATGGACTGATGGACGGAATAACTAAACATGCATACAAAAAATGTTAACAGTTTTGAAGAGTCAGCATTCTAAGGCTGCAGCTGGTTTGTCATTTATTACAGACACTTATTGTGCGGCACCTGATTACACGGAGAAAGAAAACAGGACAGGAATTGGTGCACAGTACACTGCTAATTATTCCATCCAGGGTCACACGTATCCATTGCTACCACTAAAATCCCACATATTTAATACATGTTTACATGCATTTCTTCATGAAAATGACATCAAGTATACCTCTTAGTATTCTGCCACGTTTTAGTGTGAATTCTATACTCTGCGTTATACATAAGGCCCTTGGTCTTTATCAATCATGCCAAATGTGGCCATCCAAAGTAAAGGCTTGGCTATGCAGACATACACGTCAATAACAGTTATTTTTTCAAATCTGAACTGACATTCCTAGTACAGCCTCTGTAGTAACATACTGAAATGAGAGGAGTTAGTTTAAGCAGGCTCAAAAAAGTGTGGATTAAACTTTTCATTTCTGTACATTTTTGTTTCACATATACAATGCAAAAAGAACACAACTTATTTTTTTGGAAATACAGCAGTCACAAATTGTGTGGATAGGTTTTACACGGCTTCATATTGCATTATGAAATAAATACTCAGAATGAAAAAATATTAGCTTAAAGATAAAAATGTGCTCACTGCGAACAGCATTGAAAACACTGAAGATGAAGTTCTAGAAGTTGCGTCCGAGTGACTTTTTGGTATTGGAAAGAGATCATTCTCCCAATCTGTACAAGGAAATACAGGAGGTTGGATGAGCCCAAATGAGAATGATCAGGTAGATTAACTGATCTTCACTGAGAGAGCAAAGCAAAAATATACTGGTTTGGAGGAGCATTGAGGAGAAACAGACTGAGGTGATCTGTGCATGTGGAGGACAAGATTCTGTTAAGGGGTATAACTGGGATGAGATAGGAGGAGGCTAGCAGTACACTGAAGAAAAACAGAACATCTGCCTTCCCACAGTGGCATTCAAAGGTGTGCCTGCACAGGTCTGTCTGACTGTAAGATTCCTGTATGGCCCATTTCCTGTCCTGTGGCAGTCTTGCTACAACCTCATTTGTCACAATCCTTTGGCAGAGACCCATCCTTCTTTGAAGTGACATTTTTAAACCTTTGATGTATTGACTAGGCTGAAATTACTTTTTAATAGAGCAGCTCACTCTGCTCATGACCAGCTGCCCTCGTGTCTTACTTTTATTACCTTCAATGACAACAACTGGTTTAACAGCCATTACCTGAATTTACCCAGATTGTCAAGCTGTCTCCCTAATTCCTTTTCACTCTTTCCACCGTTTTAGGATGTAAAGGTGAGCAAGACTGAAAAGCCAAAAGAGCATATATGAAGTTGAACATTTAGCTCTTTCAGGCATGAAGCACCTGAATCATCATTGTGGTACTCAAGTTGCTCACTACTGATACTGTACTGGGGGTCATGAGAACGCACAGTGAAAATCAGCTGAGTCATACTGTCAAATGCTCTTAACTTGCCATTGAAATCTTTTTGGCAATAGAAAGACTTTGTTTTGAGATGCCAATGATTAGCATGACTGGTTTTGAAAGTTGAACTTAAAAAAAATCACAGATATTTCAATCTAATAAGTGTTGTCCTTAAATTACTGATATTAATCATCTTGCATTGCAAAAGGTAACCCAACTCTCCTCAACCTCACTTGCAAAATATCTCCATAGCATGGTGGTGGATGTGAGCCTTGTAGTGCAGGACAATAATAAAAATGGAATAAATGGACAGCAGAAAACTAAGATCATGTTAAATTTCCTCAAATCATCAAGTATTTTTATCATAATACTAGGGGGGCAAGCCCAGCGCCCAGTTGTAGCATAACTACCTTCAGCTAACTAAATCACCTAAATACAAACATAGGTGTTATGAATTGATCATTTTTTTAAGTAGTTTGTTCCTGTGAAAGAAAGTTTACTCGATCAAAAATAAAAACCACGCCTTTCTTGATATTTTAGTTTATAATTTAAAAACGGAATAAGAATGTGAAAATCTAACAACATCACATTAAAGTTTGATAAACTCTGAAAAGAATGATACCAAACATATATATGTAGGTTTTAAAAAAGTCTGATTTAAAGCGTGACAAAAAACATAACATAAAAAGTCACATAAAATCGCTGGACTTTTAGGCTTACGATTTTATATATATATATATATATATATATATATATATATATATATATATATATATATATATATATATATATATATATATATATATATATATATATATATATATACAGTATACAACGGGGGACCCAAAAATAACCGGGATTTATTTTGTTGTTGTTAGGTTGGTACTTGTAGTACGTGGTTGGGTCGCTAGGGCGATCTAGTTACACTCCTCACAAGTCAGTCTGCCAAGTGCCATCAGTCTGGAAGGTTGTGCTCGTGTTCAGTGAATTTTGTAAAAGTAGTTTTGTGCAAGCGTCGTTTTTTTACGATGGCCGATTATCGTGAGCAACGCGCGGCAGTGAAATTTTGTTTTCTTCTTGAAAAAAGTGTCGCAGCAACTATTGTTATTGAAACGGTATGACAACCCTGAACCACCCACCCTACTCACCGGATTTAGCTCCATGTGATTTTTTTTTGTTCCCTCGGATGAAAAAAGACTTGAAAGGAAGGCGTTTTGCTGACGTCGAAGAGGTAAATCAAGAAATGACGAGAGCGTTAATGTGCATTACTTCAGACAAATTTAAAAAATGTTTCGAACAATGGAACAAACGGTTAGATAAGTGTATTTCCGCCAATGGAGAGTACTTTGAAGGAGACTAATTGTAGTTTGTACAGAAATTAATTACGTTTTAAAAATATTTCCGGTTATTTTTAGGTCCCCCTTCGTGTTTTATATATATATATATATATATATATATATATATATATATATAGAGAGAGAGAGAGAGAGAGAGAGAGAGACTGAGTATGTAATTATAATAAGCCATTAAACATGCTGATCTTAGTGTAAACTCTTGTTTTGGATGGTCTTCTTTGATTAAAAAATTCAAAAACCTTCAGGGTTAAGTGAGTATGCATGTGGACTGTGCATCTCAGCCAGCTGAACATGTTCTTGCTTACTTTAGGGCGCACAATAAAAAACCAGGATAAAAAGGGTAGCACCCCCACCCAAGCTTTTGTATGTTAACCAAAAGAAGCTCAGTCGACAAAAGAAGGAGGCTACAGGGATTATCTCCAATATCAGAATAGGCCTTGACTCCTTAAGACTGACTAAATAAGTAGGTATGGAAAATGGATAAATAGGCAAATGGCTATCCCAATACTGAATTTAACAGTTTATGTTGCTTGTCGTAAAGGTAAACACTTTGAGGGGGGACTTAAACAACTATAATGCTGAGGAAAACCATTTAGTAATTTGAAAGCTTCAGATACTCAAAAAGTTGGTTTGCAGCGCCAAGGAAGCCACATCACCACAAAATGAGATAATTAAATACAAGATGAGGAGGGTTAATGTGGGTACTATACAAAGCCAGGGTTTGCTGTCTGACTGAGCCACAGCTGCTTGGCATGACTGTAAATAAGGAGCACTCATCCACAAACTAAGCAGTTCCATTTGTTCATTCATTCATTTTCTGAACCTGCTTATTTCAAAACTTTGTTTGGGTGGGAATTTAGGGCAATAAGCATGAACCAAGAGTAGATGGAAAGCCAGTTCATTATTGGAGTCACACACACAAATTTCCGTCATGTCATCTAACCTAACCTGCACATCATTATGATGTGAGAAAAAGAAAACCCAGAGTGCTCAGAAATACAAAAGGGATGCAACAACTAATCGGCATAAATAATAATAATCGATTATTAAAAATGTTGGCAGTGATCACTTTCATCGATTAGTTGATTATGTCATTAGGCTTTGTACGTTGTGCTGCACAATTGTCTCTACTTTATTCAGTTGTGAACACACTTGAAAAAGGGCAGATGGTAAGCAAGTACCAGAAAAGACAGTGTGACCTAAGAGTTTAGGAACACTTTACTCTGAACACAGAAAAAAAAAAGGTTATGAATTGCAAAATAAGTAGGCCAGACCTTGTATGACACGAAAGCACAACGGAGATTCACAAACATTTGAATAGGAAACATACTGTTACATGCTCTGTGGAGGAGGAATGCTCACCATCATCCCAGTTAGCTGAATGTTACATCAGTGTTATGTGAATGCAAGGTTTGCTAGGCTAGGCATAATGACATGATGTTTGGTTTGAAGTGAGGACTAATTCCAGTCATACAATGCAAATAAAACACTAGAATATGCAACAGAATTTCATTATAGACGACTAAAAATATGTGTCATTACCCACTAACTAGTAAACGTTCAGATTTTCACTTGCCATATTTGGGTGTTTTTTGCTTTTTTTTTTTTTGACGTGGTCACTGACCAGCTGAATTAAGGTGCTGTACTACACGCTTACAAACACATGTAACATTAGCGTGTGTGTGTTTACAAAAAAGAAACGCAAGTCCCTGTAAAGCAGAAAACTTTTTTTTTCAGTGCCGTACGCAAAGGAAATCAAAAACTCTGCGAGAGTGTGGCGGTGAATCTCCCAGTAGTGATGTGCAGTTAACGAACACACTAGTGCTTTTGTACTTGTCTTGGTCTCTGAACGAATGCACTGGTTCACTGACATTAAAGAACAAATCTTTTTGAGGCAGGTGCAGTGTGTGCCACATTTTATATTGCATTCTACAACAGTCTGGAGCTATCCTCATAACTTCATTTAAATGGCGACTGTCTTCAGGAAATAGCCTATCAGTAAACTGCTTCAGCAAAATGGTCATGACGACAACTAGCCAATGACTGATTTGGTAAGTGACACGAAGCACCTCCCATTGGTCGGTTCACTTTGACTCTGTGATCATCTCAATACATGGACTGATTGACTGAACCAGTGTGCCCCTACTGGTCTGGAGACCACTGCAAGATCGTTTATGAATTGCAGACAAGAGACTCGCAGTGCAGTACACTGAACTAGTTTATCGAAAGAATCAATTCATTTACTGAACCGAGGAATGAACTGCTGAACTAGTTCACCGAAAGAATCAGTTTGTGTACTGAACCGAAGAATGAAATGCAAGACAATTAACTTGCAGTGCAGTACACTGAACTAGTTCATCGAAAGAATCAGTTCATGTACTGAACTGCAGACAAGAGACTCTAAGTACATTGAATCGTAGTTCAGTTCATTGATGATATACACAGTATGTACAGTATGGCAAACTGCATCAGAAAGGATGGGATATAAAAGAAGGAAACTGCGAGAGATTAAAACAAAATGGAAAAAAATGTATTTAGTCATATTTCAATGTTCTCCCAGTTTTACCGTGATGAGTGCACTATTCTAAGGTTCTCTTTATAGGATTGTTTTTTCTATTTATTGTTGAAATTTTATTTATTGTTAAAATTCAACACAGAAGATTATTATTATGAATAAATTACTTATTTGGTTGCTTGCTTTTTACATTTTTTGTATTGTTTGATGGTTAAAGTTGTTACACAGTTATGATGCTATTTTAGATTTTAAACTAGAATACACCTTGTTGTTGTTTTGAAGTGAATGAATCAGTGATTCAAAGATTAGAATCCTTTTGGCGATCTAAATGAAATGAATCAAATCACTATCTCACAGTACTTAGATTGAAGGGCACATCGCTCATTCCAAATCAAAAGATAGGAGCGGGGTGGAAAAGCAAAAGTCCCAGACTAGTTGGCTATCGGACTTTGGCTGTCTTTTAAACAGTCTGGAGGACAACGTGATAATGTGCAAATACTGCTGCAGAAAGCCTAGTTTAAGCGGTAAAGCAGATTTCGTGGCATGATCACACTGTTTCAAATGTGAAAATTTAACAGCACTTTCCCCGACAGCAAATAACATGTAGCAGGCTGCGACAGTGTGTGCAAGCAAATGTGCCAAAGAATATGCGATGGTAAAGGTGACGATGCAAAAAGATATGAACATTCAATTAAAACAGACTCAGCATATTATTTAGCAAAGAGAGAACGGAGTATCACACAAAAAAAGCCACTTGTTAGGCTGCAAAAGGACAATATTCTGGACATTTCCCCAACATATGACAACCTCATTGTGCTGAACTGATTTCAAGTATTATTACAGATTTACAATAAAAAAAAAAAAAAAAAGGAATGATGGTCCAATAGATTCTTCTATGGTGGAATATTGTGGTGGTCAGAAATTTTCATGATGGTTTGTCAGTAAACTTTCTTTGACAGAAACTGAAAAAAAAACACTTGTAACTTAAATGACATGCTTTATTTTGAAGTGTTGGTTTAACATGATTCTGAGTACATAAGTCAGCTCCATCTTATATATCGGAATGCCTGACACGTTATATTCCAAATCGTAACCTTAGATCTTCAAATGAGTGTCTCCTTATAATTCCAAAAGCTAAACTTAAAAGAAGTGGTGAGGCGGCCTTCTGCTGTTATGCACCCAAAATCTGGAATAGCCTGCCAATAGGAATTCGCCAGGCAAATACAGTAGAGCACTTTCTTTTTCCGGTTTCTTTGTGGTGGTGGTCTGCGCCACCACCTACTCAAAGCATCATGATGCACCAACATTGATGGACTGAAAGCCAGAGGTCTACGTGACCATCATCATCAGGTCCTTCCATGAAAACCCTAAATACAAAGAGGACTGTTTGACTAATGTTAGGTAGATTGCCCAGAGGGGACTGGGCGGTCTCGTGGTCTGGAACCCCTACAGATTTTATTTTTTTTTCTCCAGCCTTTAGAGTTTTTTTTTTGTTTTTTCTGTCCACCCTGGCCATCGGACCTTACTCTTATTCTATGTTAATTAATGTTGACTTATGTTTATCTTTTATTGTGTCTTCTATTTTTCTATTCATTTTGTAAAGCACTTTGAGCTACATTTTTTTGTATGAATATGTGCTATATAAATAAATGTTGATTGATTGATTGTGAGTTTAGTAAATTTATTGAAAACCGATGTGTTTTTTAGGAAATGGTGTGTGTGTTCATTGCACAAACAGAGCCATAACTGCTACCGAGTGTTTTATTTCTATTTATTTCAATGTATTATTTAAAAAAAAAAAACACTTTTGAAAATTTTACACAGACCTGTTTAATTGGTAAAAGGTTCAATTTAATGCACTTCATGCGTTTAATTGCAAACAGAATTTATTTTACAATCCAACTAATCAATTATTCAACAAAATAATCATCAGATTAAATCGATTTTTAAAATAATAGTTGCAGCCATAAATACAACCCATGCATGCATTCATCAGGAACTGAAGTAAACTCTACCCTGATATCACCTGGGCCAGAAATTGAACCCGGCACTCTGGAGATCTAAGGCCAAGTGCTAAACCATCATTTCAACATGCTACCCTGTATTTTGTTCAGGTGAATCTTAAAGTCACGGTTTCTGCTTTAGCAATATACATTTACATTCGTTCCTTCCTCCACTTAGTAAAATCAATCTCCACTATAACAAACCTATCAACATAGCCTCTTGGCAGCACCTCCATATCTCCTACTCAAGCTTCCTTAGGAAGCGGCCAAACACATTTATGTGACATTCTCATTGAATGATTCCCCTTTTGAGAAAGCTTGTGCCGCCACAACTTTGAGCTCCTATTTCAAATGCAAAACGAACAAGTCCTGTTAGCACCCCTACTACAGCCGGAAGCCTGGTGTCACCATTACACATCACAAGCTGGTGGTAACCTGATGTGAAGCAGATGGCCAGTGTAGTGTTCACATTCAAGAGACAGATGGAAATTTAACTTTTCCAAAAAGGAACAAAAAATGAAAAATTACAGCAAGTAAGTACATATAGTCTCCCGAGAAGTATAATAAATTACCTTAAGTCAAGGAAGAGAGCTGGCTACTAAGGAGCCTTTCAAACAAGAAGATGTAAAAATAATAATCGAACAAGTGGATAATGGAGATGGGAAAACACGGAAAAAATGGATGGCACTAAAGTTTACACACGCAGAAAAGTTTTTATCATGAAGAGAGCTATAGTTAATTAAACCTCACACTGCTCTATTCCATTCGAACTAGTGTTGTGCTGTGGTGTCACTCATTGCACACATGGACTCGGTCCCTGATTTGGGATCCTGAGGTGGTTTGTCATATGGAGGGTGCTACAACGCACTCCCAACCACCTCCTCCTTACTGGCAGTGGGCCGTCAGTGATGCCTCTCAAAATTGTACTACATGTGAACTGAGGATGTGAATTTATTAATGGCTATCTTATTGTAACGGATTTAAAACAGTCGATCAGGCATCCCAACTACTCTATTTATACCTTCTGTGATCCACTAATATATGTGTCCAGAATTCACAGGACAGAAAATGTCTTTAGTTTTATGCTTTTAAACCAGTGCCTCATTAGAGATAAACAGTACTGTGCACACTGGCGTGAGTTTGAATATGGCTTGGCTTTATATCTTGTTATGCTACTTATCAGATATTCTGAGTATGTTCTACAAAGTTTGAGCAAGAAGCTGGACATATATTTTGTGAGAATTTCCATCACTCATAAAATAACCATCACTTATTTACTCAACCTGATTATTCCATTATAGATTTTCTGGGATCCTCGGTCTATCCCATATACGTAGCAGAGCACCTATACTCACACATCCCAACCCACACTACAGTGATTTAGCATTACCAGTAGTGATGGGTCGTTCTTGAACGATTCGTTCATTTTGAACGAATCTTTAATGTGACTCAGGAAGAACGAGTCGTCTCGTGGGAGTGATTCGTTCAGTCGCGCATGTGCATTTGCGCAACTTCCTATAGTTTCTGTATTGGAATTATTGATTCACCTACTGTATTTCGAGTCATTCGTTCATCACGTGACAGCCCCATAAGCTTAGCCAATGCAGTCTGAGCCAGAAAGAGAATTGATTAGTTCATTCCTCGAGTCTTTCAAGTCGTTCGTTCTTTTGTCACGTGACCACTTACCGGCTCAGTACCTCTTATAGCATTATAGTTTTGTCTTTTTTGTAGTGTGATCAACATTTGTGTAAGCAGTAGATGTGTTGGGGAGGTAACAGGTAACATTTTAATTATATTTTGCTAAAATGAACGAAATGACTCGAAAAAAGATTTGTTCATTTTGCTAAACGAGATTCAAAGGTCTGCGTTGGTAAAATGATCCGAACTTCCCATCACTAATTACCAGTTAGGTTGAGGTACACCACTTTGGGATGTGGTAAGAAACAGGAGTTTGAGAAAAACCCACACACAGGAAGAAAGTGAAGATTTTACACAGATAGGTCCCTGGTGTGGACAGGCAGCATTTTTGCAAACCATCCTTGCTAAAGAACATTTCTGAACATAAACACTCCGCCCATGGAATTGATATATCACTTTAAAATTTAGTTCTTCGCACTACCAGATGAAATAAACAGTGCCTATGTATACAAGCAGATCCTTTAATTCAACACCTGCATCAGTGGCTTAGCTGACAACATTCACAAAGAAGCACAATTTGTATTGTGACTTTATATCATAAGAAACATCTTTACTGCGCATTTTTACCAATCACTTTAGCACAGAATACTTTACAGATTTTTTAGATGAGTATTCTCAATTTGTTGACGCAATAGGCCTTTAAACCTTTCAGAAGATTGTGTGTCCTCGTGGATATGTCATTGAGTTGTACACCACATGGTAGCTGTTTCAAATAGCCGCCAATGACTCAACTCTAAGTAAATCTCACAATCCGACGCTGTAAAAATACGTAAATAACTGTAACATACATATTCACCAGAGCACAGTGAGTGAGTGATCCTGACTATATGAAATTAAGTGAACAAGATTAGCAAAAGTCCTTACAAAACAGCAAAGGAGGAATAGGAATAAAGCGGTGATTGGAAGACGTATTTGGTGTTCATAATGAAGTAAGTAGCTCAGGTAGCAGTGCTTTCTGAAATTAAAGGTCAAAATTTAACCTACTGCTTTTATTCATTTCCTGTTCAACCTTCGCACTCTTGAGCTGCTGCATGCCAGCCAATCAAACTTCTGCAGCAATAAATTTATTTACTTTAGTAATTACTGTTCCTGTGTAAACAGAGAGTGAATTAATGAAATGAACCACGTCAAAAGTATTCAGAAACTCCAGTGGCGAGCTTCCCCTCTTAACCAATGATGACTTGAAGCAACAAACAGCAAAGCATTTTACAAACAAAATCTGCTACTTGAATAAAATAAGCCAAGCAAATATTCATTTCTTTAGCCAGGCAACCACAAATTATTTAGCTGTGTATGGTTTGGCTTTACAAGATAGATGAAAACTCCAGGCTCATAGTATGGGCTGGGTGGATGACATTTAAAATGCCAGTATTAGTTTCATGGATATTCCTGTAAGCTGTTGAGCATCCCATAATGGTATATAACCTCATTGATTTTGGATGGAATATAGATATTGGTAGTTCTTGAAAATTTTCAGTGTTTCTTCAACTATCTTGATATGTGTGCTCTCAATCCATTGTTCTTCTGAAGTGACACTTTCCATTATACAACTGAGAAGGGCAGGAGCCTGTCCCAGAAACATTGGGTGTTAAGCAAAATGGTATTTCATTCTGCCATATAGTGCCTTAACATTCACTCACACCAAGCCAATATGGTACGGCCATATAGCATAGCGTGCATGTCTCTGCGATGAGACAGAAAAGCAGAACACCCAGGAAAAAAGAAGTGTAGAATGGGCAAAACAGTAAACTCCACACTGTGGCAGGACTGGCAGTGGGACAACGTGAGGCAAAACCACTAAACTCTCTGTCACCCTAACCTTATGGTGTCACACATCACAAATGGCGTCATTTGTCAAATTATTTCAACTAATTTTACATTTAAATTCAGATATGGAATAAACATTAAAAGAAGCAGACAGACTTTGATCAAATCCAACCTGAGAGAAAACAGTTTGAGAGTACTTGTGTATAAATCCTTCAGGCCAAAATACTTTTCTAAGCTGTTAGCACCTCTTACATGTGAAACCCAGCAAATCTGAACTTCGATATCTGCAGATCAAAAAAAAGAGCTATTGTGCCATTCAGTAACACAAATAAAAGTTAAGGTGGCACTATAGCACCATAACTGAAAAAAAAGTTGCCTTATTATAAAAGTATAAATGTCTGGGGGTACGCAATGGTACTGCAGCTAGTGCTGCTTCCACACAGTGAATATGAGATGGCTCTAGTTATCAGCCTGATCACGATCTCTCCGGCATGTGGATGTTATCAGTGTCTAAATGGGTTTTTTTCCACACTCCAACCATGTGCAGGATGAATAAATTAGAAGGTTAATTTTAGGATTAATACCATTTGGGGAAAAAGTTGTACGCTTTGGTTATCTCCAAATGAAGGGAATCATAAAACAGACTGATCCATCAGCTGTGTTGTATTTTCCAATTACCAGTTTGAAAACTGCTTCTCCTTAATGTTGTTGTATTTTCATTTTGTGAAGTAGTAGCGGTATCAGGAAATACAAAAAGGAAACCGAATGGAGCAGTTCAAGTAGATTAGATATCACTGCATTATACTGACAAGAGTGCTCATTCAGTCTGCTTTTTAGCGATCTTCTGAAACTGACTGCACATATTGTAAGTGCTGAAAGAGCTACTCGTCACAATTCAGACCTGGTTTACTAATCTGTCATTGACCCTTCAAAGTGATGGATACAGGAAGGATGAATCTGTTTCTATATAATTTATTAGAAGCCTCCACTCACCCTTAGACACAAGGCAACCACGATTTCTTGGTATTTCATGACCTCATGCTAATCAAGACCAAACACATCAGAGTCTCTTGGATTTTTACTTCTAAAGTCTTTGTCAACATCTTTATGAAAATTTCTTGCTTTTTATTAAAAATGACACAACTATAAAAATGGATACCAATTTTTTTTTTAAATTATCAGCTGAAACAAAAACAACCTGGGCTATTATAGCCGTATTGCCTATCGATGTATATCTCTGTGTGCATTCAGTATATGTGTAAATATACAGTACATTTATTATATATGTGTGCATTTACAAGTGTATGTTTGTTCCTGCCTTACGACTTAGATTTGCTGTGATCGGCTCCAGGTTCCAGTGATCCTGCTCAGGATATTAGTAAACGGTTGGATCGATGATATATAATATATATATTGTAGACGACCAACCCGGTTACAGACAGACACTCTGACACCAAGATGTCCAAGTACCCATAAGGCCCAGTCCCTTTTCTTCAAGTCTTCTGCCACCTCTACTTATCTCCTTGCAAGCTCCATCCTCTTCCACCCGACTCCGGCTCCCTGAATGGAGTGAGGTGGCCCCTTTTGTACTGCACCCAGAAGTGCTCCAGGTGCTTCCTGATCCCGGGTGTGGCAGAAGCGCTGCTCGCGAATCCAGCTCCTCTTCAGGCAACACTTCACATGTGGTGGAAGTGCTGCAGATCTTGTTTCTGGAGCTGTCCAGATGCCCCCTGGCGGTGGCCATGGACCCTAACAGGTTTAAGCTTCAGAGCCCCAAGCACGTGACCCAGATGCAACCCGGGGGGGATGCCCTCTCATGTCCCGGGGTATAAATTGCCCTTCTCCTGGTCCCCTGCTCCTCCAGGTCTCCCGGTAGGGCATGATCCCCGGCTATCCATCACAATGTATATAGTATATACTGTATACATACCCAGACACATTTTAACATACTGATGTGTTATAAACTGTTGCTTGCTGCTATCACTGAATTCTGCACTATTTTTGGGCAAAAGCTGATATTAAGGCTGATGTCGAAGCTCATGTTAAGCAGGTTAGAAAATAAACGACCTACAGAACCGGTAGAACTGTTTTAATGAATATTTCACAAAAAAAAAAAGTGGTCTTAACAATACACAGTATAGGATAGCAAGAATACTAAGACTGTGACAATGATAAATGTCAAAACACTACGAATGGTTATAAATTGTCAGGCATTCCGGAACAAGCGCCGAGTGCGGCCCAGAGGCAAGTGCAAGCATGAAGAGTGGCATGAACTGAACAGGTTGATCAAAATGCGAAAACATCAGTCAGCAGAGAACTACAAGAACAGATACAAGAGAAGAAGAAAACACACAAAAACAGACAACCGTTAACTGCTAGTCCACTTTGCTCTTGCAAAACCTGATTTTTTGGAGTAGCATTTATTGTGTGAACATCAAAACACTTCTTTTACCTTCTATTATAATATAGTACCCTTTAGAGTGATGGCACTGCCTCTTCTAAAAAAACAAAAACACGCCTTGATATTCACATGGGCTGTTCTGCTGTAAATCTGGCTTGAATCCTTAGGACTTTCTTTGGCTTAAATCTCCACTATGTGAGCCAGCCACACCTCATTCAAAGCTGCACATCCAAAAGTGTGGGCAGCTAAGAAGCACAGCTACTAGTTACTGAGAATATCAAGGGCATCCCGCCAATGTATATTAAAGTATGCAAAAATAAAACAGTTGCATGTATAGTTGTTCACTTTTTAAAAAGGAAAGTTAATTAATACACACAATAGTACTGCGTGGCTTTAGAGAAGGGAACATGAGCAGCGGAGCCTTGTCATATGTCTAGGTCTTCAATGGAATCTACAAGACCTGCAAATATGTAAACAGTCATTTTTTAATGCAAGAAAATATAAAACAGTTTGAAGACATTCATCATTGACTCTAATCTAATCTAATCTCCACTTCGCATAGACAAATTCAATATACTGCATGAATAAGTCAATATTTGATGTGCATAATCAATAGTTTAGTTTATGGCACATATGATAACCCCAAGTTTGACAAATACTATTTACTAGGATTGAGTGACACATTGTTATTTTTAATTTTATTTTTTTTTATTTTTAATTACCCCTTGGGATGAATAAAGTATCTATCTATCCATCTATTCAAATTTAACAAAATGCTTTACCAAGAATGTAACACATTCCTCATTGAAATGCTGTTTAGATATTTCTAAAGTGCAAACTAAGTAAGTTTAAAATACATTCTGCCTTTTCTAATCCATAGCAGTTGATTTTGGTTCTACAGATATCACGCTGACCCACTGTGTGACACTGAAGATAAGGTGGTTGATATGTGGCTCTTATTACAATATATTCATGTTTGCACTACTCCTGCCACAGGCTGTCTTCCTCCAGGGTTCAAAAGCACAACCAAATGACCTAACCTACAAAGAAGGCTACAATCAATTTTCTCACCAAGTGGACAGTAATATCACTGCAAATTTTTTATAACGAGTTCTTGCCCTCAGCTCTCTCACAAGAATTAATCAGATTCTCATGCTTTTAAATCAGATGCCCTCAGTGAAGTACAGTCTGATTGTGAAGCTAAGGTAATTGGTTTGCACCAGCACGCAACAGGTTGTCCATTTCTGAGACACGAACCAACAGCCTGCTTATTCAGTTCTACAATAAAACAGATAAACTTAGGCTATGGAGCTAAAGCAGCACCTGGTAAGACTAAGTGGTTACTATTGCTCTGCTTCACTGTGCTGGCATCTCTCACCATTAACTATTTTATAGCACAATTTAAATTGAGATTCTTGCCCTGCATCAAATAGCAGGGTGATCCCGTTACCTTTGAAACTGGATAGAAAAAGATGTTTTTCTCCTTTGCTCAAAATATAGCTGCATAAGTCAAGGCACAGTTGTCAAGCCCTCAACTTGTCATTATGTTCACATGGACTGAAACACCTGAGTTTCAAGCATACAGACATCTTAGTCTCTTTTCTTTCATTTGATTCTAATTTGAGACCTTACATTTAAAACTTCACAGTCATGTAAGTTCTCACCTAAATGTGCACAGCCACACCAGATAAAGCTCCAGTTTGCCTCACATCATTTTATTCTTCGCCTTCCCTGAGTTTCATGTTAGCTAAGATACACTCCTGTGGTTTTCACGGTCAAACCTTAGGAAATTGAAAACTGGATGAACAGCCCGGATTTTTCTTCTTTAATAATGGTAATGATTCTTAAATCTCAAATTGTATCATGAAAGATCAAGAAGATTATATTGATTAAATTACAGTTAAGCACCTGAAATCTTTAAATGCCAATCTGAAGGTGACGCCCCTTTATGGGAACGAAACCGGCTTCTCTTTATGTCAAGGCCTGCACATTTCTAACAGGACTGTTTTCTTAAGCTGCTTGTAGGGCGCAGCAAGTGCAGAGGAAGAAGAGGATTAAACTTCAAACTGTACGTTTGACCTAATCCCAAAAGACAGCCCTGCTTCAGAGGTTTGTGTGACATGTACACCGATATGTAAGTTTTTACACCAACATGAACATTATACTAAGAAACTGTGTGGCCTTTTCCTGCCCAGAGGCCTGAAAAGCTCACTTAAGTGGCCCTTTTATCCTTCTTTACTGCTTATAGCAAGTGCAGACTGCAAATACCTTTTTTTTGGCATTTAGTAATTAAACAAAATGACCCTGTTAAATTTGCCAATGTAGGAAAAAAAAATACACAAATACAAAATGATACAAAAAGAAAAATCTTGGCATTGTATGACAAAAAATGTAATCTGGGAAACTACAATCAAAATAGGCAACTCTATCACAGTCAAGAAGAATGTTGTGTTTCTAGGCAATGATGGAGGAAAATGAGCTGATAGCAAAGCAATTCCTCCTTTTGAATGAACTGACCTGCTTGCTGATAGTATAAACTGAGAAAGTTTAGCTTACGTCAACAAATGGTTTCGAATGACATGTCTGACATGGGGGTGTAAAGTGTTGAAAACAACGTGGCCCTCCCTAGCCATCATATCTGTGAATAATCAGGTGGAGTTAAGATGTTGTTTTTTTAGCAGTGGAGTGGGAAGGGGTACAACTACTTGGTTTTACTGAGTGTGCACTTTGAACAACTAGTGACCCACCCGAGTTGGTTTCTCCAGCACACCACAAACCAGTACTGCAATGAACAGGTCCAAAAATGGATGGGTTGAAGAAGGCAAGAGTTGTTTCATTGTTAGTTTTCCTACCTGCTTTGTCATACTTGACTTACTCCACATATCTGTGAAACCACATCAATAACTTACATTTTGCAACCTAAGCTTTTTGAAGGAGACTTTAGAAACAACTTGATTTCCACAACAACACATTCAAAGTTCTCTCCTGCAAATGCCTTATGATACAGAAACAAAATGCCCCAAAGGAAATGCTGGAAGACAAAAAGGAGATGACTGCAGGCTAATGGTTTTTCACATGTAATAAAATTCTTCACACTGGCACTCCAACCCTTGCAGAAGGAAACACGGTACCGGAATTGGGCCAGGCTTGTGTTGTTTTCTATTCCCATTTATATAATTTACTGTTGATTAGTAAAATGTTAATTAATGGCACACTGGGATGGGCACCCAACTGGTCTTAATCGAAAATTGATAAAAAGGGTACCACCTAGAATAAACATATTCAAAGTAGGCCACATTGGCAAAACAGTTAAAAATCATGGGTCTGCATCAACAATCACCTCTGACCTGCCTTAAGAATCTGGATAGAAACAAGGTGTGATTTTATAATAGACTAGCAAAATACCTGCGCTTCGCAGCGGAGAAGTAGTGTGTTAAAGAAGCAATGAAAAGAAAAGGAAACATTTTGAAAATAACGTAACCTGATTGTCAATGTAATTGTTTTGTCACTGTTGTGAGTGATGAGTGTTGTTGTCATATATATATATATTTATATATTTACACACACACATAAACATATATATATATATACATATCTATACATATACACATATATACATACATATATATATCTACATATATACACACACATACATACATACACACACATATATACACACAAATACATATATATATATATATACATATCATACACACACAGCTATTTCGTATCAGTGCAATACGCTGTTTGTTAAAACGGTTGACTCCCGCTCTTACGTGCAATAACAAATCAAATCATTCAGTTGTCTTTGCTCATATGTCATTTTAGAGCTGGACGCCTGGCATCTTTTTGCCAACAAGTTCGTTTCTGTTTGGTGTGAGGTTCTGTGTTGTGGAGATTCTCAGGATGGATTGCAGGTGCTCATCAGTGAGGCGACTCCTGTGTGCTGTTTTGTTAGTCTTTATCACTGAGAAGAGCTTCTCACACAGATATGTGCTACCAAACATGCACAAGGTTCGAGCCGCATGTAGACGGACTTTTTTTGTTCTTCAAAGTCACCAAAGCGCCGTGCAAACTCAGTGCGCAATAACTCTAGCTTCGCAATAACTTGCAGCATCATAAGGTAGACTTGATTAACGCGGTTAGTGTTCGGCAAGGCAGCTGAAGCGCTGCATTATGGGATCTGTAGTTTATTGTGTTACCAGCGCTTCATATACCCGGGCTTTAATAACAATAATACAGTATATAAAATGATCTCGGGGCGGATATAATTACACGCCGGGCGGATGTGGCCCGCGCCCTTGAGTTTGACACATATGGACTAAATAGAACTTGAAAAGATATATTTTTCAAATGTGATCGCGCAATTCAGATAGAGTTGACGCGCACTACAGCCTGCATGCCTCAATAAGTCATCCTCCCCTCGCTCTTACTTTTTTACCGTTCATCTAATGAATACACTGAGTATGGCTTTACCAAAACAATCATTGATGGCGAATAAAGTATCCATTATTCGAGTATGTAGATCGGGTTATATATATATACATATATATATACCCGCGTATCGCAGCGAGAAGTAGTGTGTTAAAAAGCTAGAAAAGAAAAGGGAACATTTTAAAAATAACGTAACATGACTGTCAATATACAGTATTTGTTTTGTGAGTGTTACTGAGTGTTGCTGTCATCAAGGATTTGATTATCATTATTTCTTTCAATCAGGTTCGTATTTGTAGGATGTGTTGTGTTCAAGTTACATTCCGTGTTTGTCAATCGTTGTAAAGATGACAGGTTTCATTCATCGATTCGTTTCTTACTGCATCAATAAACAGCTCGTCTTCTTCTTTATCTGAGACCTGACACACTGCATGCACAGGTTTTTTTTACACTGTCTTCCTTTAGCGGGACATTGACTTTTTCCACGTGTGCTTTGTTTCCGCAGTAGCTGGATTTATGAATATGCTTATCAGACGCTTCATATTTTTTGCTGCCTTTTCAATTGTGTAATTCGGTTTTTGTTCAGCGCTCTTTTGAACTGTTGCTTTTTATCTGTGCACTGCGTCAGTTCACGTGAGCCACTCGGTGTACATGCATCGAAGGTTCCCAGCTGTGCTGGTGCCATCTCGTGCTATGTCCATGGCTGTATTTAATGTTACCTTAGTCCTGGCACTTAAAACTTTCTCTCGCAGTTTCGCTGAGTTTGTGTCAAACACCACCCTGACCATCTCATCTTCCTCTCCATAAGCACAGTCCTTCACCCGTGAATATTTACCCGTGGCAGTTTGCTATTGGATTGCCGCTGACGGACGGCCTTATATGGGCAGGCACTAAATTACAAACGCCAGCGCAGCCTGTCTATGAACGTAATTTAAAGTGTAGGTTTACATCGTGCTTTGTTTCAAGTAGCAGAACTCATGAATATGGTTGTATATGTCACTCGCCGCTTCTTATTGTTTCGCTGCCTTCTCAATTATATAATGCATGTTTTCTTAAGCGCTTTTTTGAGGTCTTCCTGGTTTTCTATGTACTGCGTGATTACGTGGGAGGCGTGATGATGTCACACGAAACTCCGCCCCCACGGCGTTGAAGCTCATCTCCATTACAGTAAATGGAGAAAACTGCTTCCAGTTATGACCATTACGCGTAGAATTTCGATATAAAACCTGCCCAACTTTTGTAAGGAAGCTGTAAGGAATGAACCTGCCAAAGTTCAGCCTTCCACCCACACGGGAAGTTGGAGAATTAGTGAGTGAGTGAGTGAGTGAGTGAGTGAGTGAGGGCTTTGCCTTTTATTAGTATAGATTCATACAACGCTGGGTTTGTAAAATGCTTTATCTCATGTTGTAACAAAAAGACAAGAAATTTCCTACATATTATCCTGATTTGTTGAGATGCTAGAAGACAACTTTTAAACCAGATTATCTTAAAAGACAGAGGCATCCGATTATCCTCACTGTTTACTGCAGAAGAATATGAAGAGTACACAGCACATTAAAAAAAAACAACATTATTCCCAACTGCATTGAGCTAGTGGTTACAATTCAGATCTGAACAAGCCAAATGTGTTATACATATACTAGCCATGTGCGCCCAACTACGTTACGGGTGTTAAAGTTGTCTGTGAATGGCTCCCTGTTTAAACGTGGCTGCCAGTCGTGAACTGGGCCCTTCGTCGCACAGCATTATGATTTTTTATAAGGGAAACAAAATTACAAAAGAAAACCCTTGGATATTGATCCGATAGGAACGGCCTACTCGGAATCACTGTCTTAATCGTAATGATGTGGTGGTGTAGGAGCATTTCTGCTTCTGTCTGTTTCACAGTCCGTCTCGTTTTCACGACGCTGTCATTTCCTCTCACGATGTCTTCTCAACCTTTCTCTAATCTCACAGGTTGCTTTGTGGCAATCCAAAGAGTAAGGCAATATACACGGAGCAATGGTTATAAAAGGGGACACATAGGTATCCAGGCTCTTTAAAGCATAAATAGGGATCACTTCACTGACATGTGAGCAAGGCACCATACAACTGTGAGATGCGCAGCACTCGCCGAATACAACGTAACAATAATAATTTCCGGAACGTGCTGTTACGTTGTCATTCATTGTCTTTCTTTCATTCATATGTTACGTAGGCACGCACATTTTATCTTCGGCAATCTCATTCTCTAACCAGGCCTCAGGAGCTAACCAGTGTAACACTGTCCACCACCCCTTTCGTTATTCCGGCACATTGTTGACATCCATGAGTAACAACAACGTACTAAACTGGAAGGTGGTCTACGCATGCGTGGAATTCGCGGACAAACAAAGATCAAGATCTAAATGAAGATTCTTTAGTTAATTTAAAGCACAACAATTTGTTTAGTTTGAATGTCTGTGTTTTGAGGTGTGACTGGAGTACTACAGTCTCCAGTAATATAAGCCTGGAGGAGATTCTTAATGCAATGCCTATGTTTTAGCTGTCTCTCTACTGCCATCTAGTGCTTCTTCTTCTAATTCATTCAAGGACAAACAAAGATCAAGATCCAAATGAAGATTATATATAGAGATAAAAAGGCCATCAGAAGCATTTAACACAAATTATTATTACCAATAAAAGGAACAAAAATATTGTGCTTTCGTGTGGACAACATAGTTAGGATGGATTTTATATTATTCCTACTTCTCTAGTAAAACCAAAGTTCTCAGGATGGTGCTAGGGACATCCTTCTCTTTTTGCTGCTGCACTACATTTGTTTTTTTTTCCTTTTTGCTTTAAAAATTCATTAAAAATTGTTTACAAAAAGTTACCATTAGTATTAATAGTACATTTTGCTTTCACAACTAAAAATAAATTGTATGTTATCCACAAACACCAATGCACCTTGATTTCAGCAAATTGTACACGTTAATACCAGTGAAGGTACACAAAATGTTTGACATCAAAATCAACAAAGAATCTTTGATTTGCATTCATAAGTTTCTTCTGTGTGTTATTTTTGAAAGTGTTTGTCATGTATTCTTCATCTTGAATTTATCGAAGGTTTATTCAATTGCTTAGTTTTGCTCAGTCTCTGAAGCAGGATATATGTCAAAATTCCCTTTGAAAGACGGTATTATGTGTTTCCAGTTGAACTATTCTTACAGTTTTAATTAATTTTACATACAGAAGATAAAAATATTTACAACTTTTTACACCTTTTGCAGTTTTCCTGTCATTATTTATATTGCAATAGCACCTCTCAGGCAAAAAAGCTTGCTATATCTATTTATTAATTCCTATTTGACTGTAACATGTGCTGTAACATATCTCTTCACTACTGTCTCTCACTGGACACCCTGGATGAAGAGCACACAACAACCATCTTGGACAGACAAGGTAAAGGAGAACTCCTTTATTGGCTTAAATGACTAATTAGGTTTCTGACTTCGAAAGTGACGCTTGTCTGCAGTACGGCTTTACTAAACCCAACAGTACAGACCTATAAAGATGACATCTGACCCTAAATAAGAGGATGTAAGCACTGTAGTTAGACCTAATGCTATTTAGGTTTAACGTGTTAGGAAGAATTTTACATAAATGAGGTATCCACATTCCGCAAAAAATGACTGGATAGTGCTATAATTATATTTATTCATATTCACTGCAACTGTTTACTGCTATAGTGACCTTCATTGGCTACACTACATCATGATACGCTGTAATGCATTGTTGCTTCTTTGTTAATGCCCATACACCCTTGCAGTGTAAGGTTTAATGACATAAAAAATTGAACTAAATAGTTTAGAGATGGCTTAAATCAACTAGAAAGGACTTGCTTTAAAAAACCCCTGCTTCTGAACAAAACGTCCACATGAAGGTTCTATGTGGTAGCAAACTAGCTCTGCTTCAGTTGGTTCCCTCTCAGTACATAGCTTCACAAAGAATTGCTTCAGCAGCAATTATGATCCGTGTGAATTTTTCCCAGACCAAACAAAAACACAGGTCTCAATAAAGCCTCCACTCAGCTCCAAATACAATGATCCCAGTCTGTTTTAAATCTAGATATAACTGCTTTTCATGTCACTAACAAAAATGTACTTCTGCCTTATGTCTGTTGGTAGAATGTGTCTGGTTAATGGCTGGCCTGTAGATGGAGGCTCAAAGATTTCAGCTGAAGACTCATTAAAAATTGGATTTAGTTTGTAAGATAGCTAAGTCTAATATACAATGCTAAATGAAAGTGGAAGGAGCAGTGAGCAGGGCTTTCCATTATTCTAATTCAATCACATTAAAATTCAAGTAAGATGGGAGCTTACACCTCCCTGCTGAACATTGCCAGAGTGTTTACCTGGGTCAACATTTTTATTACACTGCTATGTTCTGCTATTATTAGGTTGTTTAATACAGGGACACAATCAGTAGAATTTACTATAAGTATTACAGCACATCACCAAAGTGAATTGACAAAGAGCAGGGTCAATGAAACCTGTTTTAATTTATCTGATTTTTCACAAGCCATAAAACTGCCAGGTAATTCGTAAGTGACATCTGCTCATAGTCTTCTCCTCTGAACCTCTGCACCCTACCAGATCTTTTCTTCAACTTCCACGTGCCCAAACATCCAGCCAAACTTCAACACACTTAATGCAGCCATAGGTATTTGGGGACAGCACTGTGTTCAAGAAAGTGACCAGAACTTATTCCCAATAAGTGAAATGGCCTCAGGGACCATACGAGTTGAAGTAGAAAAAAAAACAGTGACAGAAAACTACAATAAATAAAATAAGAATTCTTCAGTTATCAAGATATAATCTGCATTTGGTACTCTTCCTCCGTGAGATGAACTTTCATTATGAAATAACTTTTATTATATGTAAAAATTGGGACTTGAGTATGTATCAGTGCATTTCTTCATACAATGTGCTAACTTAAAAGTATGCAGTATGGTGTCATCCCTAACGCAATTAACTTTAAATCACAAGGCCGTTTGTTCCATTCTTGCCTTTGACCAACTGTGTGACCCTAAGCAAGTAACTTAGCCTGTCTGTGTTCCAACTTTCAACAGTGGTAATGTATTTAAATCTTTGAAGTTGGCAAAATATCAAACAATAGTAATAACAGCAACATAAAGTTAGGTACTATTTCTTACAACATCTCCAAAGATGTGTGGACTAAGTTAATTAACAATTTCAAATTAGCCTTGTGAGGGTGTGTGGGTTGTGCAAAAGACTGAAGACCATGCTGCCAGGCTTTGGTCCCTCATAATCTGGAATAAGCGGTTTTTGAATGGTAGGTTATGTCACAAGCACAAGAGCTATGATTCAAAGCTGGAAATTACCAGTGGAGAGACTTGATTACTGATTTCAAATATGTAGACATAATTGACTGGCAAGAAGTCATCTTCCAGATGGCCAAAGCCACTGCCCATCACTTGAGTGCTTATTCTCCTGCAGGCATGTTCATTTAAATTATAAGGACAAAAAGATTATACTAGTACTTGCATGTATTCTTCAAGCATGTTTATGTAGTTATACATGTTTTGTATTAATATTTCCAAAGTATACTTTGATCAGATTTACAAATAATTTTAAATGCATTAGTTACTGATTAATTTTGTAAATATTTACATGTTGCCTGAAGAAGGGGCCTGAGTTGCCTCAAAAGCTTGCATAGTGTAATCTTTTTAGTTAGCCAATAAAAGGTGTCATTTTGCTTGGCTTTTCTCTACATTCATATTCAAATTATATATGCTGCTATATTAATGCCTGAGTCAGATGTAACATGTTACTTATAAGCACCAGTGAAAATAGCACTATGGGAATTACCTACATCTTTGCTGTGTGTGATCGTAATCTATAACAGATTTTTAAACACGATAGGTATTTAAATTTAATGAAATTCGAAAGTCAAACGTTTCAGTTGATGAATGATATGATGACCAAAGCAAACAACCTGAGCTTGCACTGTAGGCAGCTTTAGTTAATTATTAAAACTCATCTGTACATATTCCTTAAGCTGACATAAATAGGGGGAAATAGGCAAAGTGAGAAGTTCAAACTTAAGCAGGTAGTTGACTTTGATAACAGAGGAAATTCAAAATTCTTTGTTCACATTAAAGATTATAATGGTCAGTGCGGCATAAATCTTGACCATGTACAGGAAGCAAAAACCTCCAATCAATATCGGAGACCTCAGATTAGATGAGGTGAAGCTGGCAATGTGAGAAATTCAGATTGGTCTATTGACATAAGAAGGCATGATCACAGGTGCAGAGCCAGCTTGGCAATGTATAGTAGGCACTTCCTCAGCTCAATTGTCAAGGCAGGATTTGCATACATTGTCTAAACTTGCTTTCAACAAGAAAGGCCAAAGACAACCGTTAACAAACTGATCTGAACCTGGTGGTGACTCCAGGTGGCAACCTCACATGTTCAGGTTCAGACCTGTTTGTTAACAACAGAGGGTAAAATGACAGAAGTAATTTTCATCTTAAAACAAGTGCAGCGGGTATCAGGAGTACCCACATTGTTTTTAACTTTACATGTTTACATAATCAAAATATTTCACTTTTCAAAGATGTTCCACTCAGTTCAGCTTTGCTTCCTACGTGCAAAATACAGCAAAAGTGCAGTCCGCCTAAGCTACCAAAGCAAGTTATCCTTCTAGATCCTATGTAAACTTGCCATAATTAGATGCTTCACTTTAATTTACTCCTACCATTTATCTCAATGACTTCCCTGTATAATAAAGGCTAAAAGTCTTCTCCATATGCTGAACAGATGTGAAAAACAAAGTAAATTCAATCTTTTGTACTCTGAATAGGAACTGAGGACTGCGTGTACATCAAACAAAATGTTGACTATGACCTAATGAACTGCAATTATTAGATTCTGATTTCTGATTGTTCAGCTATGATGTTGCAAGGATTTCATTTAAACGAAGGCATGAGAAGGGGGGAAAAAGTATTTTAGACATACTAAACTCGCATCTTATGTGATCAATAGTCATACAGTACAAGCACTACAATAGAAACTAATCTACATTTTATTTAAATACCACCCATTTATTTTCTGTGACCTTTTTTCTACAACCAGGTGATGGAGAGATGGAGGCTCTCTCTCTATAAGTAGCTCTGGCAGAAAGGCAGGAACTAATCAGATATGATGAATAAGTCAACCCTATACTACTATAAAAAAATGTAAAGAAAACATCAGTTGCCTCACTATTAAGTTTTGGTTTTCACTTAAACAAATTCTAAACATATCCAAAAGTTTAAAAGTCATATTTAGCGACATTGACCTTGTCATTCAAGACTAATTAAATTTGGAAAATTAAAGGCAAAAGTGAACAACCGCATGAGCAGTGATGTTATTTGTACATCAAAAACAGAGCAAATCATATCTGGAGAGAGACACTTATTTTCTTTCTAGTGACCCTGTAAGGACACAATTGGAAAGGATGCTTCCGATTTATAACTTGGGCCAAAATCACAATTTCACCTTTTTTGCTGAGTGGTTGTCTTTCACATCTGTGGTGTCTGAACCAACACATGCTTGTAATTGAAGAATGTGTATGAATATGAGTCAAAAGAATGAAAACGATCAAAAACACTAAAGGCAATCACAACAGGGGTCTAAACATTGCAGTCAGCTGTTTCCATTGCTAAAAGATGGCAGAAATAAGCCAAAGCTTATTACAAGTCCTATTTTCCTGTTACAGGGCTATTACAGAAATTATGCATCCAAGCTTTATTTAAAAGGAGGTTGATCAGCCACTTACCAATTGATTATCCATACACTTCTGTGAATTAACCACGGGCAGGACAGAACATTTCCAAAATCTACCAACTCCTACCTTAAAGAGTTTACAGAATGTTTGGAATTCAGTGGCTTGTGGTAGCCTACGAACAATGACAGTAGCATTGGTAAAGTGATAACATTACTGTAATTAGAATATCATCTATACATATAAAGGAGAGTTGGGATCCGAGAGACTGTGTTTGTGTCTTTGTGGAGGGATGGACAGTTAAGGCGGGTGGGGGAGTCACGTGATCATCTCCCCTCCCATTCACGTCATTTCATTCACTTCATTTCGCTCCGAGCTGAGCTCCGCAGCTGACGCGGTCTTGCCATTCTTTTCCCTTAGTGTTTAGTCCTCTCTCCTTTACCGATTTACTGTTTATTAGACGCAGTACTTACTAAATAGTATTTTTTCCTTTAGTGTTTCTACTTAGTGTTTCTTTAATGTTTAGTAGACGCGGTGTGCCGGTGTTCCCGGCGGTGTTGCCGTTTTTCCCATTTCTATTTTTTATGTAGCACGTTCACGAATTAGTCATAGACAAAATGTATATGTTTTGGCTCCAGGAGGACAAACCAAAAATGTTGTATATAAAGAAGCTCTATAAGTCGCATGTAGATACATAATTATTCCAACTACAGCGACTGCCGCAAAGCGCACGAGGTCTGCTAGTAAATATACATTTGCAATGTGTACTGCAGGACATCAAAAGTTCAAAAGAGAAATTAAACAACTTGAATTTGTTAATGCAAATGATGTAGGGCTACGGTGAGTGGTTTAAATGATACTATGAACAGTGCTTTCAGTATATGTAACAAAATAAAAAAAAAAAATGATTTAACAAGAATAATCACTTAGCCAAAGATAGCAGCATCCTTGTTTGATTTCACAGTATACAGTTCTCATTATTATTTAATGTGTAATTGTTAAAGGAATAAATACAAAAGGAATATGAGTCGATGGAATTGTTTAAAATTGAACCTAATCTTCCATCAAAGATACAATACCTGCTGCTACTTCTGCTGACTGACACACAGAGACTTTTCAATCACTTAAATGACACCTGCTAAATTGATCCTTGCATTGTGCTCGAACAAACATATTGTGTAAAACCCCACATGTTGTTTACTGACAGATCGAGTTTTCAGTGGGCATTAGGAATGTGCATTTTAAAAGGCACAACCTGTGCACTTAGTGCCTTCCATAGCCCTATCCATCACGAAACGCTGATGGGAGAATTTTATTGAAATGTCTGATTTACTGTTTGTAGATCGTTTCAGGAAACTGAATTCTAAAAACTTGTGACAAACTCGCATTTAATGGAGGTCTTTCACCTCAGTACAGAAGCAGTGATGGTGGTGATATGGTGACTAAATTCCTATATGGCAAAGGACAAAGTCCTGAGTTCACAAACCACTTCCTCACTATTTTAGCATGTAATCTGATGAAACTACTGCAGAAGCTATTCTCAGTGGCAATTGTCACAACGGCAACAATCAACCATTGAAGGGGTGCTAGTCCATAATGAGGCAAACAGATGGGTTCAATGATCAATTAACGTAACAATCCTTAAAGGCAAGGCAACTGGATATGGAATTGAAGGCAGGATGTTGGATCTCTTAGGCTAATGACTGCACCACCATTCCCTACTTGGACATTAACAATTTAAATCATGCACGTTTCAACTGATCTAATTAATTTTACTAAATTATTATTAGAAAATGAATATGCATTTTAGGTACAAACTTAATTTAGTTCATGTAAATTAGCAAGAGTATTCACCATGATACTTTGTATTCCATTAAAAAAACTGCTATATTAAAGAAATAAACCATTTGGCAGACATCAAGGGAATGAGCACCTTTTTGAAGAAATGATGAAATTTTCTAATCATAAAAGGCTCCATTTCAAACCCATGCTTTCTTTCCAGCAACCCTGACAGTGCAGACCTGCACACTCTGGACATGCTCAAGACTGCCTGGGAGAACCTTGGAATGCAGCAGAATGTGATGGAAAATGCAGCAAAGTGAAGGGGAGTGTGGCTTTCTATGCCTGGCCTGTTACTACCAAAATCCAAAACAAGCAAAAAAGGGATAGAAAGTGAGCTGAGATGCAAGATATACCTGGGGATCAATTACACGATTCTTGACACATTTATTTCATAATTAAAGCCAGGGGACATTTTTCAGAGAAACGTTATAGCCCTTTAGAGTGTTTGCAAGAGTCAGATCTACATGGCGCTAGGCTGCTGCTGTTTTCAGCCTACGCTCTCTACGTCCATAATAAATCTTTCCAAGCCTAATTAACAAAATAAACATTGTTAGGTCAGATTTTAAACACAGCATTCATTGTTGCACAAATACACAAAGGGGAAATAAATTGTCAGTACTATTCTATGAAGATACTATGATTTTAAACCAATAAGGTTTTTGTGTACTGCATGGAAAGACTACAAACCTTTTAAGAAAAGGAAATCAATTTTCAATTGTACAGAAAAGAGGAAAAAACTGCTAAGTCTGCATCATGTAATGGCATAATCTTGGGCACCATTATGGTTTCCAAAATAAAAGCCACCAGATCAGAATATCACAATAAAAGCCTTTATTTCAGGGACACAGGGAGGAAACATTAATGGAGAATACAAATAAAGGAAAGAACCTGTGCTGTCACACTTAGCCAGCCTTAACAGGTAACCCATATGGCCCACCTTTCACCAGGCTTAATTTACACCAACACACCTTCAAACTGCTAGCAGTTCTCTCACTCTCCCAGGACACTAATGGTGTGACTACCACTCAGACCCCAAGATTAAAAGGAATGTTCCACCCAAAAATGATATTTTTATCCATCCATCCATTATCCAACTTATATGTTACTTATATGATGTAGTTTGTAGTGATGATTAAGAAATTTTTTTTAATCTCATGTTTTCATAGAGAACAAGAGAAAAAAAATGATGATATAATGGAACGCAATGGTGACCAATTCTGTAAATGATGTGAAGAACCACCTTAAAAATAGAAAAAAAAATTCACATTACTCATATCACATAATTCACATGTTCATTGTATAGTCTTATGCTCAAAACATGCAAAAAATGTATTTTTTCTTTATTACTATATAATACTATTATATACTATTTTCTTTTATTACTAGTTATTTACAGAAAAATCAGCTCACATAGTAAATCACAAAATGCATTCCTATGATACTGTATTTTTGAATTGAAGACAGGACTTTTGACCAATGAGTGAGAGGAAGAGGCAGACTTAGTATATATATACAGTATATATATATATATATATATATATATATATATATATATTTGTTATATCGGCAGCTATCCAAAATGTAATTCCAGACTTCTCAGTTTTGACTGCCTTTAATCACATCAGTGCGCATGCCTGCCCTTACATATAACACATGCTGCAGTTCTGCACAAAGTGTGACAAGAGTCTCATATAGCAGCAAAGCCATCATCATTTTTAAATGGGGAAAGGAGAAAACATGAGATGGCACATTACAGATGGAGCAACCCATAAGTAGATTCTGTTCACTTGCAAGGTTGTCACAAACACAGCCAACCTAACAATGTTTGCAAACACAAGAAAAAACAGTAATTTAACTTTGCATGATCTGCCATCAAAACATGTATGTGATTCAATACTAGAGATTGTGTGTGCATATTTAATTCAATTCACACTCCAGCATTTAATAAAGGTGTACTTGATATTTTTTTTACATTTAAAGTCAAGCACCACATTGTACAGTTTATTCCATTTTCACAAAGAAAGACCGCCATTTATTCTCACATTTGCGTTCATTGTCGGGTAACTTTGCAAGTTAGCCACCATCCACTGCTCTTTCCTCACGGCCTGGTCCTCTATGCACCACTTCACATGGTTTTCCTTCCCTGTGCCAAATTGATGCTGGCTGTGTACTTCATATTCTACGGTGTGTGAAAAACAGCATTTTAAGTGAGTTTGTAGTCAATTTTTTATCTAGATGAAATAAGTGAAGTACCAACAGTTTTTAGATTTCTTTTTTTTCGTGTGTAGTGCAACAATATAAATGATTATACAATTGTGCTTGAAAGTTTGTGAACCCTTTAGAATTTTCTGTATTTCTGCATAAATATGACTTAAAACATCATCAGATTTTCACTCAAGTCCTAAAAGTAGATAAAGAGAAACCAGTTAAACAAATGAGACAAAAATATTATACTTGGTCATTTATTTATTAAGGAAAATTATTGAATATTACATATTTGTGAGTGGCAAAAGTATGTGAACCTTTGCTTTCAGTATCTGGTGTGACCCCCCTTTGCAGCAATAACTGCAACTAAATGTTTCCGGTAACTTTTGATCATTCCTGCACACCGGCTTGGAGGAATTCGAGCCCATTAGTCCGTACAGAACAGCTTCAACTCTGGGATGTTGGTGGGTTTCCTCACATTAACTGCTCGCTTCAGGTCCTTCCACAACATTTTGATTGGATTAAGGTCAGGACTTTGACTTGGCCATTCCAAAACCTTAACTTTATTCTTCTTTAACTATTCTTTGGTAGAACAACTTCTGTGCTTAGGGTCATTGTCTTGCTGCATGACCCACCTTTTCTTGAGATTCAGTTCATGGACAGATGTCCTGACATTTTTCTTTAGAATCTGATATAATTCAGAATTCACTGTTCCATCAGTGAAGGCAAGCCATCCTGGCCCAGATGCAGTAAAACAGGCCCAAACCATGATACTACCACAGATGGGATAAGGTTCTTATGCTGGAATGCAGTGTTTTCCTTTCTTCAGACATAACGCTTTTCATTTAAACCAAAAAGTTCTATTTTGGTCTCATCTGTCCACACAACATTCTTCCAATAGCCTTCTGGTTTGTCCACATGATCTTTAGCAAACTGCAGACGAGCAGCAATGGTTTTTTTGGAGAGCAGTGGCTTTCTCCTTGCAACCCTGCGATGCACACCATTGTTGTTCAGTGTTCTCCTGATGGTGGACTCATGAACATGAACATTAGCCAATGTGAGAGAGGCCTTCAGTTATTTAGAAGTTACCCTGGGATCCTTTGTGACCTCGCCGACTATTACACGCCTTGCTCTTAGAGTGATCTTTGTTGGTCGACCACTCCTGGGGAGGGTAACAATGGTCTTGAATTTCCTCCATTTGTACACAATCTGTCTTGACTATGGATTGGTGGAGTCCAAACTCTTTAGAGATGGTTTTGTAACCTTTTCCAGCCTGATGAGCATCAACAACTCTTTTTCCGAGGTCCTCAGAAATCTCCTTTGTTCGTGCCATGATACATTTCCACAAACGTGTTGTGAAGAGCAGACTTTGATAGATCCTGTTCTTTAAATAACACAGGGTGCCCACTCACACCTGATTGTCATCCCATTGATTGAAAACACCCGACTCGAATTCCACCTTCAAACCAGCTGATCATCCTAGAGGTTCACATACTTTTGCCACTCACAAATATGTAATATTCGATCATTTTCCTCAATAAATAAATGACCAAGTATAATATTTTTGTCTCATTTGTTTAACTGGTTTCTCTTTATCTACTTTTAGGACTTGAGTAAAAATCTGATGATGTTTTAGGTCATATTTATGCAGAAATATAGAAAATTCTAAAGGGTTCACAAACTTTCAAGCGCAGCTGTAAGTGAGACATTTTTTTTGTTAATTATTTCATAGCTGCCTGCTGAAGACAGACAGAAATTCACATCTGCGAAAAAATGTTCAGTAATGTCAATGACAGTGGCAGGAGAGGACTTGACAAGGAGAAAAGAAAATGCAAATGAAGCCAAGTGCGAACCAGAGAAGAGAAACAACAATTCACACCAGAGTACCAATGTTCACTGCCATTGTTTGTGGCAGTAATAGGATTTTTTGTGTTAAAAAAACAAAGAAAAATATAATCAATCACATTTTTTGAATAGATTTTCAGAGTTGCAACAATATGAGCATTTCAAGTGCAGGAATTTAGAAAAGTCAAGGAAGGACCGGAGAGTAACACGCACATTGATAAAATAATTAAGATTGAAAAACATAATGCAAATTGACACTTCTAGTGTTAATCTAGAGCCGTCTGTCAATCCATCAAGACTTAAGTAACTATAACATAAATACCAGAATGCTTGAGTACTGCTCCTCATGCTGGACTATGAATTGGTCTTACTAAAGCAGGTTTACTCTTGTATAAATCCTCTGATACTGAGGCTATTTCCCCTCATCTTGTACAACTCCAAGAACGCAACTTACCACAATAATTAAAATTCACAAAAAAACAAACATTTCCTTCAGAGAAAAAAATAAGGACAAACAATATGGTGACCAAAGGCACAGACTCAGAATGCACAATAAACAAATTACACTTTGTTTTATTCTATCACAGGGTGGTCTTAACCCTTTCATGGTAAAGGGCAACATGACTGTAGAAGCGGAGATAGAGGAAAGGTGCACGGGACGTGTAATTTGGAAAGTGAGCAAAACAAGTGGCTGCGCCTCCTGACCAGTCTGAAAGTGACAGTGGCATGCTTTAGTTAGGGGCAGTGGGGCTTAACTATAAGAGTGTCTCCTCTGTTAAAATAAAGAGAAAACACTTCATTGAACTCTGACCTTCTTTCTAGTCTTGGGAACCCACAGTCCCAGTCCGCACTGTTCCGACATATCTTAAAGTCCTTCACTGTTGGGCATTTTGAAATCTTTACAGTTTGCATGGTGAATGAAAATCCTTCAGATGATTAAAACACATCTGTCCCAACGCACCCTGCAGCTCTTCCACATATTTAAGCACCACAGCTGGAGGTTTCTGAGCATCCGGGCCTAGGAGCAGAATTACTGCTATCTGTTTCATAGGTCAGGCAGACACAAGTTTGAGAGTGCGTCATAAAATGCAAATGGCATTAGATAGCACTTAGCTCCGGCCTACCCCAAGCCCCTCCAGGCAGAGCTGTATTATCTTCCAATCTATCCACTGAATGACATCCAGCAGACCTCTGCGTCCTGCCCGTGTTTCACTTTCATCTGCCGCCCTTGCAATCCAACCCCCCAGTACTGGTCATAAAACTCTCTTTGTCTCCAATTTCTGACACTCGGCACATCTTTAGCAGCCACAAGAACAGCCACACAAGACCCAAAAGGGTTGTACCTGATGGGGCAGGGAGCCAACACTCATAAATACTTACTTTCAGAAGAACCACTGGGTGCTAATTAGTGTTTTTTTATCTCAACGCTGTAAAACAATGTCATACACATAGAGGTTTTTCCTGGTTTTGTGCACATTCACACTTTTAAGCTTAAGGAAGTAAAAGTGGTCGACAATAATCACCCAGCTTGCACACACCATGACTGTATGGGCAAGGTGGAAGAGAAGGTTACGGTCATATAACTGGAGAAAAATGCTCACCTGATCAACAAATGGATACCCAAATCTTAGACCTGCCCTCCAAGTCTAATAAAAACTTTGCTTGAACATCTGCTTGAGCTACTGTATCATGTGTCCACCGAGAACACAGGAGAGTATCTGTCCACTCACTGCTTTAGTAATATGTGATCCAGCAAGGAGCCCTCGAGTTAATGACCCCGTCACATCCTAAAGACCGCCAATCAAATAGTTTCATTCTAATTCATTTAGCTTGCCTAAAGTATTTTCCAGTTCACAACTGTAAATTTGTTTCCAGTGGCACTGAAAACAAGTAAAGAAACTCTCCCAGCCATAAACCGGTCCACTGAAGGGTCCAAACACACTCACACAGTGCTAATTTGGAATCACCATTTATCCCACTTTGGAATTGTGAAAGTTAGACTGGAGTACTTGGAGGAAATACATGAAGAGACGCAGAAAATGTGTCCACATGGACAACAACTAGGCATGTAATTTGAATAGAGGATGCTGCATAGGCAAGTTGTGCCATCCTAGCCAAACTGTGCTAACACTTAAATTGTAAACTCGGAGTACTGATGATGGCTTCTTTGATGTCTCATATTATTTAGTTTAGCAGGTAGTCCATAAAATCTAAAGCCAATGAAGCCAGTGTTTCACTAAGAAAGAATGGGGGCTAGATGGGACCTGAGGATGGTACTCAGATATGAGCTATTTATTAATTTATTTTAGTCACAAAGGTCGTCCCACACCCAGGCAGTGGGTCAGGAACAGCCCTTGGAAGGAGTTTAAAGGGTGTGCCATGTCAAGAAATGAAAAGAGGTAAATGTTCACTGCTGAAAGAATGGATGCCAAAGATATGAGAGGAGAAAACAGTTGAGTTGTGTGGTGCCAGGAGGTGGAAAAGTGGGGAGACTGCCTACAAAGATATATCATGTGAGAAGTTTTTATATGTCTTCTGCTTATTTCAATGTATATCATTCCCCCCTGGCTTATCCCTCACCTGTGCAATTTTGAGTTTAGCTAAAACATCCATCCATCCATCCATTATTCAATCCGCTACATCCCAACAAAGGGTCACAGGGGGTCTGCTGGAGCCAATCCTAGCCACCACAGGGCGCAAGGCAGGAACAAATCCCCGGGCAGGATGCCAGCCCACCGCAGGGCACACTTTGGACAATTTAGAATCGCTAATGCACCTAACCTGCATGTCTTTGGACTGTGGGAGGAAACCCACGCAGACACGGGGAGAACATGCAAACTCCATGAAGAGAGGATTGGGGAAGCGACCCCGGGTCTCCGAACTGTGAGGCAGCAGCTCTACCACTGTGCCACCATGCTGCCCGTTAAAACCATTCATATTGACATTTTGGATATTTTGTTATGTAATCCTGAATGGAATGATGGACAAGAAGTTCCTACGATCCTGAGAATTGATAAGATGGAGGCTTCCTTAACACTTTTGGTTTTATGTAACTTGACATTTGGCATTTACTTCATAACATGTTTCCAATCTTATTTACTTCAGTAGACAGAAGTCATCAGTGTTACTTTATACACAAATAAAGATTATTAAAGTGTCTTTCTGCTTGTATTGTTAGTGCAGACTACATTTGGCAAAAATCAAACAAGAAAAGGAGCTATGTAACTTGACAAAGCAGGCAGCTGAAGCTCTTCCACGCAACCTGTTATTATTCATGTTAAATATTATTTATGAACATGGTAGCCCCAAATATTTTCCATACCCTGCATGTGTAGACACCCTCCCAAGCTGCACAGATAACATGGGCGTCAACTCATCATGTGGCTCAAACTGCTGCTCAGATTAATCCTTTTTAACATTTTGTATTGAAGAGAAGGGCATGTGCAGCACAACCAGTGCACCCCAGGCCGATGAAGATCACGTTTTATTCTGCTCCACTTATCCCCCACATCCTGAAAGTCATGCATGTCAGGTTGATGGTGCGAGTGTGGATCTCACGATGGACTGGCACCCTGGGTCCTGGGTTGCATCTTGCCTCAGGCCCAATGCTATTGGGACAGACTCCAGCCATGCAGATCCTTCATATGGATTAAGAATGTTATTTTACTTACAATTTATACCGGAAACCACCATATGATTTTTCGATAGTTCAGATTAATTATGATTATGGTTTGGACACAACTCACACACATACTCACTCTTGCCAATCTCTTTTTCTCCAAAATATAGCTTGCATGCAATTTACTTACCATGCTGAAATGAAATCTTAGCTCATTGTTTATATCCAAATTTACATTATTGACCTTCGCATGTGCAAAATAAAGATGGTCCTGCTCACATTGACTGAAGAGAAGCTATTTTACACATGCCGACTGACTGAAATGGCTGTGTAAGTGCAGCGAGTGTTTGCCAACACAGTGGCTAACATGGGCAGGAGCGAAAAATCACAAGGGGGGCCAAGTACAGCGCCCTGTAACTACACAAAAGGCCTAAAAGACAATCTAGCCCGGGTCTAACAAGCACCTTAAACTTTATATAAATACAGACAGTAAAAAAAAAACAAAAAACAAAAAGCTGTGCTTTATTTACAACCTGTGCTTCTCGTGCTCAGCCCTTTTTTAATTCCTCAGTAAAGCAGCTTGAGTTTGGCTGATAAATTTATTTTCTAAACTGTTTTCTCATTATGAGGCCATGATGAGCCAGAACCTGGGCACAAAGTAAGAACCAGTCCTCGACAGGATGCTCAGAATTTGAATTCAGTCAATCTGTAGATTAACAACGTCCACATATCTGGTAGATAAGCCGTCTGTAGACTCCAGCAGACTAACAATAAAACACTGCTAACTCTAGCATCAATTAGGAGAAATCCTAAAAGCAGCCTGAGGAGGAATGAGGGATGTCATACTTTTTGTGACAAAGGATGCCAAGTGAGGGCAGACTCTCCACAGTGAAATCCTGCAAAGGGTTCAACTCAAAACAACATACTGAACCACATCTGTAGCGCATTGCAGCTGTCAGTGTCAAAGCAAGAATTAACTGGGATGAGTGACTCTAATCCATGGATTTGCAGTTGTGTTCTACTGCGGCTACTGAACTTTGATCCATTTATTGCATTTTAGACTCACATATGCTTTGCATGAAAGTAGAAAAGATGTCTTATATGACATATTGATCAGGCTGAAAAGCATATCTTTTGAATTGAATGCACAGTTTAATTTAGGAGTGGTCCAGTGGTGCAGTATTTATCTCCAGTAAGTTAACATTGTCTGTGTTAAGTCTGTGTGGTCTCTTTTGTTTGTGTGAGTATTCCTCCATTTACTCCATCTTCCGTCCCAATGCAAAAAATGAGCTGGATGGGTGAACTGTTTATTGTAAATTACTATAGGTTTGGTCCAATAATCATGGCTGTGGGGGCTTTCATGGATAACAATAATAATAACACATTTTCTTGTTAGAGCGCCTTTCCCATGTTCCAAACACTTCACAGAAACTCAGACTGAACAACAGAGCATACATAACATTGGATACAAACAATATTTGTATAACACATTCAACAGAGATAAATACAGGATATACAAACCTTTGAAATAGAATAAAAGTCCATACACCAGAATGAAAACAGAAAAATTTTAAATATGCAAGAAAACAATGACCAAATAACATAATTTGTGATATAGAGCGTGGTCCAGATCTAATTATGCAGATCCAGATCGTCTGGATGACTATGATTTATGCGGGAACAATTCCAGTTCGGCACAAAGACGATTCTTCATGTCGTCAGTTCACACACTTCTCGATGGCCCGGGATTTTTCGGGTGATTATCTATGTAATAAACTTAATAAGTTAGAGCGTAATGAAAACTGCATAATTAGATCTGGACCACTCTATAGAGGCAAATTATCTTGTGCATCTAGATAGATAGATAGATAGATAGATAGATAGATAGATAGATAGATAGATAGATAGATAGATAGATAGATAGATAGATAGATAGATAGATAGATAGATAGATACTTTATTAATCCCAAGGGGAAATTCACAAAATATCTAGATAAAGGAGGTAAACTGAAAGAATGATCATAATGTAGGGCAAGGTATATGCCTTTCCAGAATAGATTACTTTGAAGCTGTTTTCTGAAATAATGAATTGAACCATCCATCCATCCATTTTCTAACCCGCTGAATCCGAATAGGGTCACGGGGGTCTGCTGGAGCCAATCCCAGCCAACACAGGGCACAAGGCAGGAACCAACCCTGGGCAGGGTGCCAACCCACCGCAGGACACACACAAACACACCCACGGGCCAATTTAGAATCGCCAATCCACCTAACCTGCATGTCTTTGGATTGTGGGAGGAAACCCACGCAGACACACGGGAGAACATGCAACTCCACACAGGAGGACCCGGGAAGCGAACCCAGGTCTCCTAACTGCGAGGCAGCAGCGCTACCACTGCGCCACCGTGCCGCCCATATGAATTGAACCAATGAACTAATTTAGCTAAGGAAGTTGTCCCAAAGTTTGGGTGTAATGGAGCTGAAGGCTATGAAGGTTGGTCTGGGGAGCACCAAGATCGCCACAATCAGTAAACATTAGTGGGCAAACAGGATCACAGTGATAGAGAACGTTGCTGATGTTATCCAGTGCAAGGCCATTTCAAGCTTTGTAGGTTATTGATAGAATTTTATTTTCCGTCCTGTAAGACACAGGGAGCCGGTGAAGACACAGCAGGATGAGTGTTATGTGCTCGCTGTTGTGGGCCTGTGTACTGTGTAGTTTTGAAGCTGAGTGTGACGAGATCCTGATTCTACCAGTATATAAACAAATACAGAAAATGGATAGATACATTGACAACATGTATTCCCATATATCTTTATTTAGAACTCATTTATCCTAAATAAAGTTCAACATTTATTAATTAAATTGATCTCTAATTATATTCTAAATGGGGCACAGTGGCTAGAACTGCTGCACACAGATTTAGGTTTGAAGGATGTACTTGATGTTCTCCCTATGTCTGCGATCCTAAATTGACCCTAGTGTGTGCTTGGTGTGTGGGTGTGTGTGCCCTGTGGTGGGCTGGCACCCTGCCCGGGGTTGGTTTCCTGCCTTGCGCCCTGTGTTGGCTGGGATTGGCTCCAGCAGACCCCTGTGTTAGGATATAGTGGGTTGGAAAATGACTGACTGACTGACTTGACTGTTAAACATGCACATTCAGTTTTAACTATCACTCCACCAACCCCGTGTTGCTCTTATGAAAATGGTTTTGACAACCTGGGAATTAAAAGATACACCACAGAATTCAATATTTAGAAATTTTCCGCTAAGAGCACTAGACTAAGCCACATAAGCACAATGTTTTTGTCGGGTCACAGCAAGTCACTTGCATGCCACCAATCAACTTTACATTGAGCATGTGAAATTTATAGTGTTGAACCTATAAAAATATCTGGTGGAAACTGTAGTAGTATTGTGGCTGGACATACCGTGCAGAGTCACCTTCCACTTGTAAATTGCATTCTGATTGCATTCTGTTTACAGCTTTTTTCTTGGAAAAAGTCACTTTGCTTTGCTTTGTGATTTGCTACACTCATGTGTTAAGGTAATTGTGTCAGTGACCACTTCTAACATCACTGAGTAACAGCAAATCATGACCCAATCTTGGCATCAACACACAAAAGGCAGAGCTGTATGATATGATGAAGTTATGTCTCATCATATACTGGAACTACAAAATGGTTACTTCCCAGAAGTAAATTCAAGTTTTTGTTTTTTTCTTTTAATTTATTACTGGTAATGTTTTCTTCAGATATTATTGTCCAGCTACCCATTACTGAAAATCCACTCTAAATAGTTATTCACTATGACGCAGCTGATTGCATACTCATTTTAAATCAAAACTGATGCATTTTCTGATGATGCTAAAAGAGGCAGGCAACATATTATATATATTATGAATATACAGTAGGTGATGATACAGAGATATTATGAATTTCTTAAAACATGATTAATTTAGGAATTAACATTCTGATGTATTTTAATCAGTGTTCTGGCTCTAAGTTGGATTTGTCTTGCTGCTACTCACACTGTAAAACTTCATTCTTTTCCTGTATGTATTAACAGTGGGCAGAAGTACACATGTGCAATGTCACAAGAAAACTGGCTCTGCATACGTCTGCAGGATGAAGTCCAGGACAGGAATCAAACCTGGAAGTGGTGCTAATATGCCACTAAGTACAGTAACACCATGTTCTCATGGGAGTCAGCCCACACTAACAAACAATGTGACCAAGCTGAAAATTAAATCTGGTGCTGTGTCAAAACATTATGCATTAAATACTAAATATAACCCACAATATCCTTGCTGGATCCCTTTCTACTTGTCCCTAGAAGAGAACAACATATGTCCAATGTTTACAGTCAAAATGCTACAATCATATTTATTAAATACTGGTAAATAAATCAAAATTTTAAAAATGAACAATGGTAATTCCTCTTTATAGGCCAGTGGAGGCGACTGCACTGTATTCTCACAGGAGGCAACTTGTCATTCTGCATTTGTTTGAAGAAATGTGAGGATAATGAAAAAGAACACTTAGGCCTTTAGACTACATGGGTAGGTAGTAATAATGCATGATGGGCCGAACAGTGAGTAGGCAAGGGCTACAAGTGGCATAAATATAGTCATATGAATGAGTGAGTAGTGAGCTCAGCTTAGATGGGACTATTTGCTGTCATCCTCTATAGCCTGGAGAACTTCAGCCTGGAAGAGCTCCTTCAAGTCCTCATTCAACCTGACAGTAACACAGTAACACCAGTCCTTTTGGTCTCCAGAATATGTAGCCTCAAAGATACAGCAATATGGCATCAGCATGAACCAGCAAGTGACAGGGGCACACCAATGTGGCCACAGCGTACACCAGGAGTTCCCAACATGGGGTGCAAAATGGCATTTCAGGGGGTGTGACAAAGTTGCGTGAGATGCAGTGTCCAACTTTATCATGGTGCGATTGAAGTCTTGCAGTGTGCTGTCATTTGTAGATGATTTATTAGTTAGTGCTCCTGTTTTATGGTATTAAAAGAATCAAGTACTGTATGCACAAATATCATCTGTGAATGAACCGCAGAAATGCGCATTCTTGTGGGTTTTTTTGCTTCAGGCTGAGTATTCGTAAAGGCAAATATCTTCTTTTACGAGAGTGGAATTTAGACCTTGCAGTGATTCATAAGAAAGGGTAACCCCTGAAATGCTGTTCATGTGTCATTGTCAACTGAGTGCCTAAGCTTCACAGAGGACACACTTACAAGATTACTGATATATATATATATATATATATATATATATATATATATACATATATACATATATACATACATACATACACATATACATACATATATATATATATATATATATATATATATATATATATATATATATATATATATATATATATATATATATATATATATATATATATATATATATATATATATATATATATATATATATACTGCGGGGTTGGCACCCTGCCCAGGATTGGTTCCTGCCTTGTGCCCTGTGTTGGCTGGGATTGGCTCCAGCAGACCCCGTGATCCTGTGTTCGGATTCAGCGGTTATATATATATACATACACATATATATATATATATATACACATACATATATATATACAGTATTGGCCAAAAGTTTGGACACACCTCCTCATTCAATGTGTTTTCTTTATTTTCATGACCATTTACATTGGTAGATTCTCACTGAAGGCATCAAAACTATAAATGAACACATGTGGAGTTATGTACTTGAAAAAAAGGTGAAATAACTGAAAACATGTTTTATATTCTAGTTTCTTCAAAATAGCCACCAGGCTGTGTAAGGGCTATTTGACCAAGAAGGAGAGTGATGGAGTTCTGTACATGGTCATGAAAATAAAGAAAACACATTGAATGAGGAGGTGTGTCCAAACTTTTGGCCAATACTGTATATATATATATATATATATATATATATATATATATATATATATATATATATATATATATATATATATACATACATATATACAGTATATATATATATATAGGTAAATTGCTCAATTTATATTTAAATTACTCACAGTACTGTATGTGGTTTAATTTGTGGTTTAAAAATTTTTAATTTTACTTCTTCATCTTCAAATGTGATATTACTTTTGTAAGGGGTGTGAACATAAATCAAACATTTTCTATAAGTGAAGGCACAGAACAAGCTGGGTACCGCTGGGATTTACATTTACTTATTTCAGGTGGCACATTTATCCAAGGCAATTACAATTGGTTACATTTCTTTTGTTTCTTAATTGGAGCACAAGCAGGTCACGTGACTTGCTCAGGGTCACACAGTGTCAGTAGCAGGATTTGAACCCACAGCCTTAGGGTTTGAAGTCTTAACCACTACACTACACTGAGATAAGCTGTTCAATTGGTTTTACATCCTGAGAAGACACTTTAAAGTAAAGAAACACAAGGTATGCACTCTGAGGTTTACATTTTTATTGTTAATAATGATAATAATATATGATTAAGGAAAAAATACTTTAATATCCTAGCAGAACAGGTACTAGAAACTGTTCTTTCAACAAATTATTATAGTTTCTATGAGACATGTAAGACTTAAACTGTCACATACAAGAATTAAAACAAACTGCCATGATAATCAGTGAGCAAAAGCCATTCTCTCAATTTCTAATGATGTCATTTATTTAAAATCGCCTGGCAGCCAGTAGAAGGTTCACACAGACTTTCATTTTGCATTCCCATGCCACGATAAACTGGCAGATTCCACACTTACTGCTACTGCTTCATTTCCACAACCCTGTGTAAAAAGCCATCTCATGTAACAAAGTAGGGCGGCACGGTGGCACAGTGGTAGGGCTGCTGCCTCGCAGTTAGGAGACCCGGGTTTGCTCCCCAGGTCCTCCCTGTGTGGAGTTTGCATGTTCTCCCCGTGTCTGCGTGGGTTTCCTCCGGGCACTCCGGTTTCCTCCAAAAGTCCAAAGACATGCAGGTTAGGTGGATTGGCGATTCTAAATTGGCCCTAGTGTGTGCTTGGTGTGTGGGTGTGTTTGTGTGTGTCCTGCAGTGGGTTGGCACCCTGCCCAGGATTGGTTCCTGCCTTGTGCCCTGTGTTGGCTGGGATTGGCTCCAGCAGACCCCCGTGACCCTGTGTTTGGATTCAGCGGGTTGGAAAATGGATGGATGGATGGATGTAACAAAGTGGCACACGAGCCCTTATGTGAATGGACATATCTAAACACACGAGTGATGACATCTTTTAAAAGTTTTGCCTCAGCTGGGTGGTCACAGGCCTTTCCTACTGGCATTCAAACCAGGTGGCAGTCATAAACGAGTCATTTTACTGCTGCTCAAGTATTTCAGTATAAAGCTAGTTGTGTTATTGTGTGTAATCCACTAGACCTCAGACTTAATAAACCAACAGCATACAGCCTGCTTCTGATTCAGGAGGAGATGCCGTTACAAAATGAGTAAACGGTAGGCATGCGTAACTGTGTGCCCAGGCGTGCAGCCTAACAACACACATTGAATGACATATTCTGCCTTATGAAAAGCAGCAGAAAACTTGAAGGAGTCTCTGTTCTGGCAGCAACAAATGAGCAAAGCACATAGATATAATTAATGGCAAAGTGAACTGAACAAATAAACCGAACCTAAAAGGAATAAGGGACATGTTTTGTGCATGAAAAGAAAATAAAAAGGAAAGTTTCAGTGGTTCCATTTTATACAACACACCATTCAGAGGCTCCTCACTGTAGCACGCTGACTCGGTGCCAGACTCATAAGTAATTATTTATATAACGGCCATATTAAAATAGACATTTTATTCGTATAGCTGTGAAACACCCAATCCCCCATATAAATAGCATATGGAAAATAGGTTATGATTTCTTTTCCAAGATGCATATTTCTCTGACAGGTATGATTATGATCAGAGCTGCTGCTTGAAAATCACCCACCAGGCATTTTGCAGCAGAAACGTTGTAGTTTTGAATTTCACTCGTTCATATATAGCAATAAGTGAAGGTTGAGAGCTACACCAACATTTCTGTGAAAAGCAGAACCGTTTACACTGGCAATTTGGTCTGACTCACTTACACATACAGCACAGGGGCATTAGAAACTTTAACACCACCAAACTTAAAACAACATAACATTTTGAAACCCTCTATACACAAATAAGTGACACAGGATCCCAGAGCTTCTCTTAACAGCGCTGGCCAGAACGTGAGAATCAGTCCTGGACGGGTTACCTTGTCCAATGTCCTGGGGAGAACACACAAACTACACACTGGCAAGAAGTGGAGACAACAGTGCTAACCATCTTGTGTTTGCGCCCTACAAGCCAAAATGTTTCTGCAACTAATTAAGGAAACTGCAGTCTTCAGCATTAATGTCAAGGATTAGAGCACCATCAGTATTTAACAACTTCACATGTTGATGAGGACAAAGGTTTCCAGTCACTCAATTGATCAACAGACACAAAAGTACATACATTTCAGTTACAGATAAATATAAAACACATGGTACACTGGTTTAACGTGCAGTTGGAAACAGTGGGTTTCTGGCACACATTGAACATTTTTAGGACCTCATGTACTAACCTAGAAATGGAGTTCCGGAGAGTAGGAGCCCAAAAGTTAAAGGATCTCACGCTGAGAACTGCAAAACAAGGCGGCCTACATACAAAAAGGTAACATCGAATCTGCTCTCATTCCATTCTCAAGCTGCCTTAATCCAACTCAAGGTTTCTGGTGCCAGGTTCCGACTCCAGCAACACCGGGCACAACCCTGGATAAGGGAACTAAATTACCAAGGGGACAATTTAGAATTGGCAATCAACCTAACCTGCTCGTGGGAGGAAAAGTGGGAAAAAGACTGTTGTGCCCAGAGGAAAATCTATATGGGTGAACATGCCGTTACATGGACCTTTGTAATTCACAATTAAATTTAATTTTTCTATGCATTCCTAAAGCTTTAAAATTGACTCCTATTTTTTCTGGGAGTTTCTGACCCAGAGAATCTGTTCCTGATATGTGTTTTGCATTTGGGGAACTTATTTAAATGTTTATGATTTTTTAATGTTATTTTCAACACCATTTCATTTTTCCCCAATGTACACCATTATCGGGAGGGTTTTGCAATTCTCATTACCATTGTAACACATCCCACAATGCATTGGGACGATGTAACAATACAATCATCAGTGCAACCATATTAAGGTCACTTATTACGGTTCCAGTTCATCCATAAACTATGTGTTTTCTTTTGTGAAATTTTGGGATTAGACATTTGCTCTGTAGTTTGTTTCTCTCTTTGATCTCCAGTTTTGCCCTTTGCTACATTTTTTTAACCTTGTCTCCTCGTCTGGTCCTTTCCTCATAAAAATGTTAACAATAACAATGGACAATGTCTGGGTGCAAAAACTGAATCCGGAACGCTGGATCCCATGTGGCAGCTCTGCTACCCACTGCACAACACAATTTTTAATGTAAAAGATGTATTTCCATTTTCCATATCTGCTTACTCTATCAGCACAAGGCAGGACTTGGCAGTGAGTGTGGAGCCAGTCCATTACAGGATAAAAATGTGAATTTTGCAAACTAAAGTGAAAAATATTAGTAGAGTCTGCATAAAAGTATAAAATGCAGTGTGTGGCCAGGTACGTACTGTGAACGTTACTGGCAGATCTCTGCAGTGTTTCCCAAGAGGGGACCACATAGGGTCATTATGGATTGTTTGTCGTGGTGTGTAAAACTCCAAAGAAAACAAGACTGCTGTGTTCAGCGCAGACTGATGCCAGAGAGACTGTAAAGAATGTAGCAACAGACTGGTCCAGACATTTTGGATTTTAGTAAGAAAAATTATGCTTTTAATGAAGGCTAAAAACCAAGGATGCCTTTAATACAGTAGTTGAATGGCCATATTTTCAGAGCACTTTTGGTAAGTAAAGCAGAGATCAGAAATAGAAAAAGAAGTTTCAGTATGAGCTGTGTTTTATAGACAGTCACCTTTGTGTCCAGCCTCTACAGAAGCCAGCCAAGCCAAAGGATTAGCACACCTGCATTGGCAGCCATTCTGTGTTAATCTGTTATTTCTGTATCCTTGTCAGCAGGTATTTCCAAACTCATTCCTGATTTTTATTCTAATCAATTCCATCATTAGAGGTCCACAGCAAGCTGGTTTGAATTAAATACCTTGTCTTAAAAGCTACCCTGTTCCTGTTGTCTTGTTAAGTCAGAAAAACACAACATGTTTTAACTGTTTCGGGAATTTAGAAAGGCGGGTATGTGTTATAATACTTCTGAATTTGATTATTTGATACCCATTTTATTCACAAAAGTGGCATGATGAAACTGTGGTTAGAATCACTGCCAATCATAGCTCTTGCAAACTGGGTTCTGCCTCTGGGAAGTTTGCACACTTCCTCCAAATCCTGGTACTATGGTTTTACTCCCAAATATCAAACAGGAGCAGGTTCACAGGTAAGATGGTCTGGAAACTTTAAATTGTTATATTCTGAAATGAATGCAGCCATGTGCCTTACAATGTACCTACAACCTGGCATCCCATCCAGGGTTTTTTAATCCCTGTTAATTAATTTAATTTTCTGTTAATTCCAATTTTAGGTATGTATCTGTCCTGCATTACATGTAAAACATATTTAAACCTGTTCCACTGCTCCTCGGCTGTCTTCACACCTAAAAGCTTATCCCAGTGTATCCTACTTAGACATTGTCCCATCCGGTCAAAATGTGCTCCATCAAAGTTCAAATGAACAATTTTAGACTTTGCATCTGCACTCTTACAAAATACTGAGAACCGTATTATATTATGGTCACTTGACCCTAGTGGATCAATCACTTCAACACCCTCAATTCTATCTTGATTATTACAAAATACTAAATCCAGACAAGCTTCACCCTGTGTTGGTGCTTTAACATGTTGTGTTGAAAAAACAGTCACTTCTTCTTCTTTTGGCTGCTCCCGTTAGGGGTTGCCACAGCAGATCATCTTCTTCCATATCTTTCTGTCCTCTCCATCTTGTTCTGTTACACCCATCACCTGCATGTCCCCTCTCACCACATCCATAAACCTTTGCTTAGGCCTTCCTCTTCCCTGGCAGCTCTATCCTTAGCATCCTACTCCTAATATACCCAGCATCTCTCCTCTGCACATGTCTAAACCAACGCAATCTCACCTCCCTGACTTTGTCTCCCAACCGTCCAACTTGAGCTGACCCTTTAATGTACTCATTTCTAATCCTGTCCATCCTCATCAGCCCCAATGCAAATCTTAGCATCTTTAACTCTGCCACCTCCAGCTCTGTCTCCTGCTTTCTGATCAGTGCCACCATCTCCAACCCATATAACATAGCTGGTCTCACTACCGTCCTGTAGACCTTCCCTTTCACTCTTGCTGATACTCGTCTGTCACAAATCACTCCTGGCACTCTTCTCCACCCATTCCACCCTGCCTGCACTCTCTTTTTCACCTCTCTTCCACAATCCCTATTAATTTGTACAGGGTGGTCCAGATCTAATTATGAAGATCCTGATCATCTGGACGACTTTGATTTATGCAAGGACAATTCCAGTTCGGCACAAAGACGATTCTTCATGTCGTCAGTTCACACACTTCTCGATGGTCCTGGATTTTTCGGGTGATTTTCTATGTAATAAACTTAATAAGTTAAAGCTTAATGAAAATTGCATAATTAGATCTGGACCACCCTATACTGTTGATCCCAAGTATTTAAACTCATCCACCTTCGCCAACTTTACTCCCTGCATCCTCACCATTCCACTGACCTCCCTCTCATTCACACACATGTATTCTGTCTTGTTCCTACTGACCTTCATTCCTCTCCTCTCTAGTGCATATCTCCACCTCCCCAGGGTCTCCTCAACCTGCTCCATACTATCGCTACAGATCACAATGTCATCAGCAAACATTATAGTCAACGGGGACTCCTGTCTAATCTAATCTGTCAACCTGTTCATCACCATTGCAAATAAGAAAGGGCTCCGAGCCGATCCCTGATGTAATCCCACCTCCAACTTAAATGCATCCTCATACAATACCACAACTCCTCTTGAGACACCCTGTCATATACTTTCTCCAGGTCCACAAAGACGCAATGCACCTCCTTCTGGCCTTCTCTAAACTTCTCCATCAACACCCTCAGAGCAAACATCGCATCTGTAGTGCTCTTTCTTGGCATGAAACCATACTGTTGCTCACTAATCGTTACCTCCCTTCCACTACTCTTTCCCATAACTTCATGCTGTGGCTCATCAATTTTATTCCCCTGTAGTTACTACAGTCCTGCACATCCCCCTTGTTCTTAAATATTGGCACCAGTACACTTCTTCTCCACTCCTCAGGCATCCTCTCACTTTCCAAGATTCCATTAAACAATCTGGTTAAAAACTCCACTTACTTCTAAAAACTTCTAAAAACTCCTGCTCTTGTACTCCTCCATCTGCAAGGTTATCCCAATTAATATTTGGATAATTAAAGTCTCCCGTGTCTATATCATCTCCCTGTAAACTTCCCTTTTTGATATTACTAAAAAGATGTGTGTTGAAATTACTGTCTGAATTGGGTGGTCTAGACAGACAGACAGACAGATACTTTATTAATTCCAAGGGGAAATTCACATACTCCAGCAGCAGCATACCGATAAAAGTCTATAACTCACTCCTAAAATAAGGCCTCCTTCCCTAATGCTCTACAGGTGAAGCCACATGTCCTCACTAAGATGGGGCTCATCGTCCAACTGAAGAGGACTTACATTTAAATTCTGTTTGGCATAAACAGCAACCCCACCATCTTTTCTGTTCTGTCTATTGTTCCTAAAAAATGTGTATCCCTCTATGTTACACTCATCCCCATCTTTGTTATTTAGCCAGGTTTCCATTATTGCTATAATATCATAATTATGCTCTGCTACATACAACTCCAACTCACTTATGTTATTTTGGATACTTCTAGCATTAAGGCAAGCTATTTTTAATGTGTTACTCCTTTTATATTTAAATGTTTGTTTAGAATTTACATTACTGCACATTTTTATTTCTACACCTTTGTTTGTTCCTCCATGTTTAACTCTAAACCTGGCCTTTCCTAAACTCCCTGCCCCCCATTCCCTAGTTTAAGCAATCCTCGACTAACCTACTTATACGCTTCCCCAATACATTGGTGTCCCTCCAGTTCAGATGTAACCCATCACGTCAGAACAGGTCCCATCTGTTCCAAAAGTAGTCCCAATGCCTCATAAACCTGTACCCTTCTACCCTGCACCAAGATTTGAGCCACGCATTAAGCCTTCTAATCTCCTCAATCTTACCTGGACTGGCGCGTGGCACAGGCAGAACTTCAGAGATGACTACCTTGTCAGTTCTGCTCCTCAGCTTGGCGCCTAACTCTTTCAATTTGGATCACAGAACTGAGAGACTACCCATATGTAGTAAGTACATGGTAGAAATGCACAGCTAAACACTACAAAACTGGATATGAGTTAAGAAAATCATTTGTGTGTGTCCAAGGCCTAGTAGTGCAAAAGTCCTTCAGGCTGTCAGACAATTACATGGAAGGTCATGAACTCCAAGACAGAAATACTTTCTGGGGGCCTCATCTCTGCAATCTGAAGCTCTGACCAGGTGAGCCTGGTGTCACCTGAGGCTATGTGATTGAGTACTTCATGTGAAGCAGTGTCTCCCTCCCTTTGACCCTTGTGGTTCTGGCTTTTCAAGTTGACATGTTTTATTTATTTATTTGACTGAATTTAAATCCTTGCTTAGTTAGATGGGTCATTCCTAGTTACAGTCTACAGAGCCAGAGGTTGCAGTTTCTTACTTTCCATTATTTTTCAAGAGAGAAAAAAAGAGGAAGAAGAACAAGTAGATAAGAATAGTGTGACATCAAAAAGAGAATAAAGTCCTCACCCCACCAGTACTACCACCTCACCATTTTATTTTATATTGAGTTTGCTACTTTATAATAAAATTTAGCAAAAAAGGACTATTTTTACTGTTACTTATTTTTTACTTTAAGAACAAGTATGTAGTATAAGCTACATAAAAATAGTAAAGTTTTGGTGTTGCTGTCTCAATTTGTGCCTTCTGAGGCTGTTCTGCCTTGCACTCAAATGAGTTTCCTCTGTGGTCTTCATGTTTTTCCCCGGACTGCCCAAGCACTAGTCGACTAGTGACTATAAATTGGCTCCATGTGTGTGCTTCACTGAGCATGTCCAGTGGTGGATTGAAGCCCTACACAAGGGTGGCTCCTGAGGCTGCAAGGATAGGTTTAGGATCCTTGCATGCCTGTAATGAAGTTTAAAAAAATGGACGGATAGAAGGTTCTGTCGATGTCCCAGTTTTTCTTTATCAAGCCTACATTAATATATGCAGTTTACACTGATTGGTCATATGCCGAAACGACCACATGGACTACAGAGATGCAGACAATTTGGCATCAGTTACATCAGCTTCTGTACATAATTATCAGGAAAGCTTTTAAAAGCATTGAAAAATAACAGCAAAATTTTAAAATGCAATTTTAGCCCATTTATGTTTCTAAGATACTCCTACAGCTTTCCCACATTTCCTTAAAAAGTACATCCTTAGTTTCGTATTTCTGATTCCAAAGATTAAGTAAAAAGACATCTACCTAAACTGGTTCAACTGACCGTGGGAAAGTGCATTGTAATTAAGATTTACAAAGATGTTGATACAATAGCACAGGAGTTAGTTCTGTTGTTTCCCAGGTCCACATGATTGTTTCTGGAGTGTTTGTATATTTGTCCTAGTATCTCACAATTCCTTACACATCCCAAACACACGGAATTAAGACAGATCAGGGATGCTAAATTGCCGTGGTATGAAGGAAAATGTCCTGAGATAGATATTTTCTGTCTATTGCTGATTCTGCCACGACATAGACTCTGATTACTTTCATCCCTGTATGGGAATAAGCTAAATCAGAAAATGGATGGATCAAAGACAAAGCTAATAGATGCAAGACTCTACATGATGTTGCCATCTTCAAATTGTTATGTAGAGAAAAAGGAAAGGCGAGTCAGAGAACGGAGTTCATAGCGTGGGAATGTCTGCCTTCAACAGTTTCAATGAATGAAAGCTGAATGACATCTCAGACTTATTACGGGCTGCAACTTAAAGCTGTGCAACTCTTGACTCTTACCTCTACCTGTAAAATTGTGGTTACGTATTCATTCCGTGACTGAATGCTTGTGGATATGGAGCATAACAGAAAGAAATCTGATTATTTTTAAATGATGATCATTAACATTAGCAAAGTTCTAAACATATCCTTTTAACATATAAAGCATTAAATGGTCAAGGTCCGGCTTACTTGTCTGAACTTATCATGACTTACAAACCAGAGCGCACATTAAGATCTCAAGATGCCGGTCTGCTTATGATTCCAAGGGTTGATAACATAACAGTGAGAGGTCGAGCTTTTAGTTACAGGGCCCCTAAACTGTGGAATGGTCTGCCTGCTACTTAAGAGATGCCCCTTCGGTCTCAGCTTTCAAATCCTGGCTGAAGACTCGCTACTTCAGATTAGCACACCCTGACTAGAGCTGCTGATTAACTGTACAGACTGCATCTCTGTTGTTAGTCATTAGCACTAAAACATAAGTAACATGATAATTATAATTGGATACTAACCCACACCTACTCTGTTTTTTTCTTCTCGGTACTCAAATGTGGCACTTGGTGCCACGGCCCACCTGCCAAGTTGCTTTGCTTGCCTAAGGTAAAGTCATCTCTGATGGAGGATTGCAGGAATTGTGGAGTAAAGGGGTCCTTTCATCGGATTGGCTGGCCCGGCGCTGACTCAGCTGTGGAATGGCCAAATGGGGGAGGCAACTTGATGGCTGAGGTCTCCAGGACTCTAAACAAATCATATTATGGGATATCATCTACTGTTAAATTCTGCTCCATACTTGTAATTGTTTTATTTTTTATACTGTATTGAGGATTTGTTCTCTGTATTGTATTGCATTGTATTGACCCTCTTCTTTTTGACACCCACTGCACACCCAACCTACCTGGGAAGGGGTCTCTTTTTTTGAACTGCCTTTCCTGAGGTTTCTTCCATTTTTTCCCTACAAGGGTAATTTTGGGAGTTTTCCCTTGTCTTCTTAGAGAGTCAAGGCTGGGGGGCTGTCAAGAGGCAGAGCCTGTTAAAGCACATTGCAACACTTCTTGTGTGATTTTGGGATATATAGAAATAAATTGTATTGTATTGTATTGTATTGTATTTGCGGTGGGTTGGCACCCTGCCCGGGATTGGTTCCTGCCTTGTGCCCTGTGTTGGCTGGGATTAGCTCCAGCAGACCCCCGTGACCCTGTGTTCGGATTCAACGGGTTGGAAAATGGATGGATGGATGTATTGCTTTCTAAACACAGTCCACAGATTTTATAAAGTTCAACGAGCAAAACTTAACATCGTTTAAATAGGGATGATATGTAGTCTCATACCAGAATAAAGTTCAATAATTAAATATCGCACTAACCAAACATCTTCACCAAAACTAGAAACAAAATGTAGTTAGGAATCAAACGCAAATAGTGTTTAACCATCAAGCCTATATCCCAAATGACACACCACACGTTTTTAATTTTGTCCACAATCTCAGAAACCCAGGAAGTGCATAGACCTGACCTTTAACCCATCACATAAGTGACGTCATGCACCACGCACCTCTACTTGGCTACTTGTAGCAACCTCAGAGAAACAGTACACAAACACTGAAAGAAATTTGTGATAGCCATGAAAAACAACATGTAGTCACAAATGTGTTTGAAATATTTCAAGAACAATAAAATTAAGATTACAAAGTGAAGGAATTGATTCTATACAATAAAAAAAAACAACTTAAAAGGAGAATAAAGTAGTCTTTCAGAAAATTGTGAACACAGTAGAAAAAAAAATCACCAAAGCATACTTATCATATCAGACATCATATATCAGAGAGCTTGAATATCATGCACTCAGCAACACAGGGGGTGAATATTTTCAGAATGGTCTGAGGAGCACAACGCCAGTCCTGATTACGTAATAAGCAAACCTCAGTTGATAGCCAAGTAATATCTGTCACCAAGCGATAATAGTTTGGGTGGTGTTTGGGGGAGATGGCAGCACGTCATGGGGTTTGGTTGAGGGTTGACAATACAAAGGACTTGCAGAGTATTATGCTGCTTTCCATTTGAAGAGTGAAGATGGAATTCCCAAGTTTTGAGTCAGAATTTCCAAACGGAAAGCCTCCTTAAGTCGGATTTCCAACTCAGAAACTCTGGTCCGGTCTATCAAGTCTGAGTTTGTCCGACTTTATATCATGATATCAATCAAACAAAAGCCACATACACAGCTAACTTTAATGAGAGCTGTAGAATTATACTGCTTATTTGCACTTCTGTCTCATTAAACTGTGTCATAAACGCAGTACTGTCCAACTTCTATCTGTGGACACGCTGCTACAGTGTTCTGATCTGCAAAATACCATGTAATGTGTTGTTATCAACTGCTAATTATTCCAATAGAACAAGCACTACAAATGTTTTCCTGGATACATCTGCATTGGTTTTCCGAATGTTTTACTGGAACACAATCAACTCGGGTGCGACGTCATTCCCAGCTCCGACATTTGACTTCTGAGGTAAATGGAGCACAGTTCTAGACACAGTATCTGGAGATGTTTAATTTTTAAAACCATGCAAACCAATCAAGCCATCCTGCTATTACCACAGTTGTACTTTTCCACTGTATAAGGTAGAAATCTTCAGAGCTTCTGGATTAAAGCAGCGATTCTCTCTCTCTCCCTCAATGGTGAACTACAATGTTTCAGTACGTTATGCATATGGGAAAGAAGCCAAAAAACAATCAAACCTTCCTATTTAGACTACATGCAGGATATTCCAAGGTAGAAAATTTACGAAGCACGCATGGCCTGTAGGTCACATCATTCCACAAGAGATTCTTTCTAAGTACATTGGCTTCAATGTGACTTAAGCACGAAAAAAAGCACCAGAAGATGCCATTGAGGAACACGAAAGAAAATAGAACTTGCTGCTTTAAAGGAATGCTCTTCAAACTTCTTAGGGATTTATTAGTCACATGATGAAAAAAATCCTTGGCCCTTAAGACTTCTGCATTTATTTCTTTTTGAAATGTTGCTTAGCTGTTCTTAAGTAAACATGCAGCTGTATCAAAGTAAGCAATGAAATCAAAGCACGAAGGAAAATATCTTAACAAGCCTCCCTGCTGCATTTATGGCACAAACTGCATTCAAGCTGTGGGAAGAGAGCAAAGGAATCTGAAAAGTCTTTCAAACGATATCAAAGCGGTTGCTGGCACTGACTGGCACAGCTGAGGTCATCATGCATAAGAGGCAAAGAAAAGTGACAGTGGCAGACCTCCAACCTCCTCACAGTACGTAGGATGACAACAGGAGCTTTCTAGACAACACGTTGATGTTGTCGAGTTGACAATTACCCAACCTGGAGTGCTGCCTGAAGTATTAGAGGTTCCACCCGTGTACCCTATAGCCAGATTCTCTTATGAAAATGCATTTTGTTTGTACAAGATTCGGTATATTCCAAATGAAGGGAAGAAAAAAAAAGATGAACTGAACCTGAAAACCTAGATCAAAAATGTATAGAATGCCTCCAGAAGCTTTGTCATCAGTTTTACATTAAACATAATTAAGGACCATCCTATGTGTGAAGTATAGTCTGCCAAACCAAACATCTGCACTCGTCAAGGACTATTAGGTGCAAATTGTAGGTGTCTCCAAAATAGTGGAGGAACAACCATCAAAGTGAGGTCTTGCCACTGGATGGTGGGATATCCAGTTAAACCTGTCCATTAACATAAATAACTAAATGATTTTGTGATTCATACACCAGGAAGCAGTTTGGCCCTTCAGCACAGGAGCTGCACATCCTCAGTGTAAAAATAGTTACCCAAATCCCTCGAGGCCACTACTCTGTAAATGGAGGTTGATGGCTTGATAAATATCCTTGAGCGGTGAGCAAGGTGATCTCAATCAGCCGTGAACAAATCAGCACTTTTCCCACTTCTTTTGTCTTCTATGCACAGCTCTGGACAGTTTATTCTCACACATGTGGAAATCTCCATCAGTTGTGTGTCATATGCGCAACAGACTTCTAATTCTGTCAACGGTCATGTTTGTCACACTTGTCATTATGAAAAATGATTAAAGTTTATCAGACTTTGCAAAAGTCTGCAGCCATTTCTAAATCAACAGCCAAGCTGAACTCTTTTTTTCTTTCGTTATTCACATTCCAAACTGGCACAAGCTTTGCTAATGGAATTTACGGCTAACTCACAAACCCCTTTCATGCAAACACTACAAACATGTACATCCAATAGGAAAATGTCCAAATTATCAATTAAATAATAAATCAAAAAACGTATTGCTTATTCTTACATTGTAACCACTTTGCTCATCGATTCACTGACAAGCAGTTAATGTCATCTGAGATGTGCTAGCTCTGTACATGTTGCTCATCACACCCTTTCTCAGGGTAGACATTAATGCCAAGACAGGCCTACCACACATTTTTACAGGTAGAACTGATTTAATAGTTTACAAACTAATGACTAAAAGCCAACGTTGAGCCCTTTCTTAACTTTCAGTACACCCACCTCTTGATTTAAATGTGCCATATTATTCAAAACTGCTTAAATCAATGTAACTTTTGCATTAAGAGACAAACAGGTAATGGAAATCTCCAGTGAGAGAAAAAGAGTTATCCACGACCTTTAGCATCCATTTTCTAATTGTGACTGACAGGAAATGTTCGCTGTTACATCCGTGAAACGCAACCTTTTTTCGAGTTGCGGCGCACTAAGTCCAAACATTTTCTTTCGCGGCGCACCTGAGGGACTGCCCATAAATAAAGTCGTGACGACACAATCTATGGACAATCGCCAATAAAACCAGTTAATTTTCCAAGTTTGAAAGACATTTTATTAATAAAGGAATCAAAGGATACATTTTAACTGTAATTAATGTGAACGTTGAGATTGTTTTTCAGCACACATGAGATTGATGCGAGGATCAATTTTCGAAAGACTGACACGCATTTCCTTGTCGATCATTTGAAGTCTCTCGCGTTTCTTAGATTTCATTTCCGTAAGTGTTCTGCTATCTGTTTTTCCAACATAAAATATATATATATTTTTAAACATTATCTTTTTAAACAACCAAAAGTTCAAAAACACTAGCAATTTTAAATATTTTACAAAAGTTTTCACGGCGCCCCTAGAAAATTCCGCGGCGCACTGCCCGACAATGCTGTACAAAGTAGAAATACTGGATTAGAATTTTCATTGATCACCTAAACAGTGAAATTCTTATGCGTCAACAGGGAAATCTGAATCTTGTCGCCCTGAATTAGTGAAGTTGTCAGGTTTGGCTTGATTTGAAAATGCTTCCACTTTTCTGAAAATGGGATGAAGGTCAAAAATGGGTGTCATTTTGGTGCACTGGTGAACTGTAACACCTCACCAATCATGGGTTGGTTTCAATCCTGCACCAGGTTTGAATATTTGGTCTATAAAGACACTCATCACACAGTTCCAAAGTAACTCCAATAAGGTTCATTTTTGCTCTGTACATTAGTGTTTGCATGGTTGAATGTGTGAGTGGGCCCTGCAACAGATTGATGTCCTGTGACAGTGCTACGCTGAACCTTTTCCCAGCCAGGACACTGTAATGGAAGGAGGCATGACCCCGGCTAAGATGGAACTGAAGCAGCATCCCTTGCAAAGGGATAACTTAATGGATAAGGAAGGGGAGTTGGTGTGTCCAGGGCAGTTCCTTCCCCAATATGATAGATGGCAGTGCTCCACTGGGGAGGACCCAAAAAGGACTCCCGCGGGGATTTATGGGAGTCGTAGTCCTGAGGGACAACTGTTAGGGTCCATGGGTGGCACTGGAGGGTGCTGCAGTGAGAAAGACTCCCTGCTTCACGAGACTTCCATCTGACCCCGAAGTGTTTCTGTTAGGCTATGTCCCGGTACCGGAGGTACTCGTTGGTCTGACATAAAACCGAACTGTCCAGCCTCCTCCTGGGAGTCAAAAGGCAAAGCTCATCTGGAGGAGAAAGGGAAGGATTGTGGACTGGAAGATTGTGAATCAACCTGCATTTGAGGTACTTTGTGAAAATAAAAAACTTTATTTTGCAATGAGTGGTGTGTCTGGGGCTTTGGGGCTCAGTGGTGCCCCCTGTCTTTTACGCCTGGTTTGCTTTCAGAGCTGCCAGGAAAGGATGGAATTGTGAGCAACCTTTTCAGGTAGTCTGGGCAATTTTTAATTTGATAATATAGCAACACCAGCCACTAGCTGGCTGTCTTATTGCCATGCCACAGTGTGGTAGTCTTGTGTCCACTTGGCAAAACTACTGAACCACAATGCCAGTCCCTAAACGTACATTTTGAAATATGTTATTCCAGGAATATCTTCGTGTTTATTAAAAAAGGTATTACTTCTTCCATTTCTCAATTCCATTAAATTAGGTATGCATATATCTAGGGGTGGGAGTGCTGTATGTAGGACTATATGTAAGGTGGCTAGTGAGGCACACTTGCATAAATACACATTCTTATCATTTTTACTTCCATGTGTGCCCAAAAGGCATCAATTTATTTCTTTTACTTAATAAATATATGTTAACAAAAAATACTTCTATTATTTTTTTTCTCCCAGCTTCCACTTCCTCAATTTATTAGAAGTTACAATCTTAGTTAGGGTATTTTCTCACATTGAATCTAAGACATGCCCACACACACATAAATAATAAAAAGCACATAATTACATGCACGCACACGCACATTTTCCCTGCTGCAGATGCTCAAAGAGCAAATTTTCTCATAATCTGAAAACCAGATGTGCTCTTCAAATACTGTCTGCCATCTAACTCCTTCTGTTTCAAAGAAGAGGCTTCATTCGACCTTGTTTCCTTTTCTTTAGGAGTAACCTTCACCCATGACAAAAAGAGGTTTCAAATTAATTTTCAAAGAGCATGACTGTTTTTCTGTGGGTTCAAGTCCACACCCACCATAAATCTGAGTTGCTGGTCTCATGATTTTACTGACTCTCATCTGTCTGCTGTTTGTAACTAGCAGTAATTCACATTTCAGCAGATATCTGGCCGCTTTTAGCATTCATAGACTTTGCAAACACAAGTTTGATTGGAGCAGACCTTTTCAATTGATACAATTCATTTTAAACTTCTTTCACCCTTGTCCTCCATCCTGGTCTGTATCATCCACTTTCTCAACTGTGATACATGCAGTCAGCTTTACAAACATTTACTCCACTACTAAAAGGATAAGATCACACTGCCTTATAATACAAAAAGAGAAGAACATGTGCCAGGTAAACTTTGTGAGAATGTAAAATGAAGATTTAAATCAGTTTCTGTAAGTTTTCCTTTCATGAGCTGCTGTTGACTGTTTTCTAATTAAATGGAAACAAATGCCCAGTTGTTAGAAAAATTTTAAACATTTGGCCTAGTGTAAGCCAAACATGTAACACAATATTTTCTTATATATTGCTTTTTGTGTCACCAACCTATTTTAACCAGCATCATTAACAGTACAGTATTTTTTGCAGCAAATACGCTGTGTTCTCCAAATATTTTCCTAGAAAACTGCCATGTAGCCAGCTTAGGCAGACATTTTTTTCCATACGCCGCACGATGCTTTATGAGGGCAGTGTGACGTCAACAGAGCTGTACCAACCATTCGCAGAACTTTCACAGATGCAAACTATAAGTTTGTTGCAGATGTGGCCATTGCTGAGTCACAAGAACATGAGGACAAAAAAAATAAATAAATAAATGTCCTATCGTAAATGACAGTGTCATATTTTCCCTGTCTCTAACCAAACTCATTTCACCAAGAGGAAACCCCGCTCTTTCATTTGTAAGTGTTTCACACTGCCTGCATTTTCATACTGCATTTGTTAAAAAAAAAAGTCAAAACTTGCAGTATTTTCATTTGAGAAGTAAATTAGCTAACCTAATGAGAATATTATAGATAGATAGATAGATGAATGGCACTATATGATAGATAGATAGATAGATAGATAGATAGATAGATAGATAGATAGATAGATAGATAGATAGATAGATAGATAGATAGATAGATAGATAGATAGATAGATAGATAGATAGATAGATAGATAGATGAATGGCACTATATAATAGATAGATAGATAGATAGATATGTAAGGCACTATATAATAGATAGATAGATAGATAGATAGATAGATAGATAGATAGATAGATAGATAGATAGATAGATAGATAGATGAATGGCACTATATAATAGATAGATAGATAGATAGATAGATAGATAGATAGATAGATAGATAGATAGATAGATAGATAGATAGATAGATAGATAGATAGATAGATAGACTTTATTAATCCCAAGGGGAAATTCACATAATCCAGCAGCAGCACACTGATACAAGAACAATATTAAATTAGAGTAATAAAAATGCAGGTATAACAGACAATAACTTTGTATATTGTTAACGTTTACTCCCCCAGGTGGAACTGAAGAGTCGCATAGTGTGAGGGAGAAACGATCTCCTCAGTCTGTCAGTGGAGCAGGATGGTGACAGCAGTCTGTTGGTGAAGCTACTCCTCTGTCTGGAGATGATCCTGTTCAGTGGATGCAGTGGATTCTCCATGATTGTCAGTAGCCTGCTTAGCGCCCGTCGCTCTGCCATGGATGTCAAACTGTCCAACTTCATTCATATAATAGAGCCTGCCTTCCTCACCAGTTTGTCCAGGCATGAGGCGTTCCTCTTCTTTATGCTGCTTCCCCAGCACACCACCGCGTAGAACAGGGTGCTCGCCACAACCATCTGATAGAACATCTGCAGCATCTTATTGCAGATGTTGAAGGACACCAGCCTTCTAAGGAAATATAGTCGGCTCTGTCGTCTCTTGCACAGAGCATCAGTATTGGCAGTCCATTCCAATGTATCATCCAGCTGCACTCCCAGGTATTTATAGGTCTGCACCTCTGATGATCACGGGGTCCATGAGGCGCCTGGGCCTCCTAAAATCCAACACCAGCTCCTTGGTTTTGCTGGTGTTCAGTTGTAGGTGGTTTGAGTCTCACCATTTAACAAAGTCCTTGATTAGCTTCCTATACTCCTCCTCCTGCCCACTCCTGATGCAGCCCATAATAGCAGTGTCGTCAGCCACCGGATGATCCCAAACAAGCCTTAGAGGAGACCTCGCCCTCCCCCCCCCTCGTCTCTTCAGAAAACACTACAGAATAATAAAAACAAAAGATCTACTACTGTTTACAAGGCATTTCTTGATGAAAGTATTTAAAACAGAAACAAAACAGATGTCCTAGTTGCACCCGGATTACGTCAAATGATGGCATCTGCCAGTCCTGCACCACCACTTTGTGAAACTGTCAATGTGTTCCTCAAAAGTGGAAATCTGTGAACGCAATGATCTAAATTTTACCTTCTTAGTGCCATTTATTGCATTTTGTTTGTGGTATTCCTTCCACATGCGTCTTTTGCTGTTTGTGGCACTGTGGTGCAGTGGTTAGGTTAGCACTGCTGCCTCACAGTTCAGATCACATATTGACTTCAATACATTTTCCAGTGTTTGCAGCTAGTTTGCAATCTCTTCCATGATTTCGCCAAACTAACGATGAAGCAAACACTGCTGGGTTTACTCATCACTAATCATCAAGTAACTTCTCTCAAACATTTTTGCTTCTAGATTATATGGCACCACAATCAAGCATGAGGTCCATGTGCAAAGAACTCTAAAGACAAAGAAAGAAACAATTAAACTCCAATACTGCTTGATAATTCTGGGGTTTAAGGGTTGTGCAGCTCATTCTTGCCCCAAATCTCTACCTTTTCTCCATGTGTCCCTTTTCTAAATAAAAAAACAAAAGAATCAAGTATGTTCATGGCTAAAATAGTAAATAGATGATTTAAGAGGCAAGACTACCAATAACTGTAAAAAGTCAACTTTGGTGTGAAAAATGAATAATTATTGAAAACAGCAAGACAAAATAGACAGATAAAAAAAACCAGGAGCTGGTGGTGGATTTTAGGAGGCCCAGGCCCCTCATGGACCCCGTGATCATCAGAGGTGACTGTGTGCAGAGGGTGCAGACCTTTAAATATCTGGTAGTGCAGCTGGATGACAAATTGGACTGGACTGCCAATACTGATGCTCTGTGTAAGAAAGGTCAGAGCAGACTATACTTTCTGAGAAGGTTGGCATCCTTCAACATCTGCAGTAAGATGCTGCAGATGTTCTACCAGACAGTTGTGGCGAGTGCCCTCTTCTACGCGGTGGTGTGCTGGGGTGGCAGCATAAAGATGAAAGACGCCTTACGCCTGGACAAACTTGTTAAGAAGGCAGGCTCTATTGTAGGAGTAAAGTTGGACAGCTTAACATCTGTGGCAGAGCGACGGGCACTAAGCAAACTCCTGTCAATCATGAATAATCCACTGCATCCACTGAACAGGATCATCTCCAGGCAGAGGAGTAACTTCAGTGACAGACTTTTGTCACCGTCCTGCTCCACTGACAGACTGAGCAGATCGTTCCTCGACCACACTATACGACTCTTCAATTCCACCCGGGGGAGTAAATGCTAACATTAATTTTTTTTTTTTTCATTTTTAATTACTATTTAATTTAATATTGTTTCTTTGTATCAGTATACTGCTGCTGGATTATGTGAATTTCCCCTTGGGATTAATAAAGTATCTATTTATCTCTCTAAAACTATGAGCCTCTAAAAGAGAAAGCAAGACAAGGCCCTAAAGTAGGCTAAGCTGCATAAGAAGCCCAAAGTGATCGATTCGAGGCCATGAGGAGCTGTCCTTCAGTGTAAGGAGTGCAGATCATGAACAATATGAGTAGAACTGAGGAGGGTTCAATTCATCATTAGCATAACAAAGTGTTCAGTTTCTTTTTTTTGCGTTGGTGATTTCAAAATGATAGTTTAGAGTTGATACCATAAAACCACATCATTTGTGAGACACTGGATATGGTAAAGCAAACATTTGCAAAACTTATAGAAAGCAGCTCTCGCCATAAGAGAAGTTCAATACAAGAATTCAATGTTGATTCAGGTTAGAGTGAAGAATTTGGAGTTAACAGTAACTGTTTTAAGTTTAGCTCTACTGAGTTGCAAGAGAGGAAGCCAAAGAGATGAATTTCCAGAGCAGCACTGATAATTAAGTACTTTATGCTAAACAGGGCTCTGCGGCACAAAGACTTGACATCTACTAGAATTCCAGCACAATCCACAGGTAGCTCGATATGCCAAGGTTAAGTGCTACTTTGGCAATTTCAATGCATACTCTTGTTCTGATGGTTTTAAGGAGCGAGGGAAATAGCAATTATATACCACATTTAAAATCTAGATCAATGCCAAGCACGTAATACTGAATGCTAATGATTACACGAACTCTGTGCAGGTGGGGACAAAACTGTTTAAGCCTGAATGTGCTGGAATTCTTTTGATTGCTTCTTCAAATAGATGGTCTGTCATTCACAGCCAGGATAACACAATAGACCTATAGATGAGACAAGCCTTTTCCCAATTTACAGGCCGTCACAAGTGGAGAGTTAAAAATCTCAAGGCTTCTTAACAGTACAACATGCCTAGATGGCATGACTAAACCCTGTGCCATGCCTGCTGTTAATGAGTGTGTAAAACTAACTTTGTTGCCACCCATTTCTGTATCTAAAGGAATGAGGTGAAATACTGTGACAGGTACCATCTTTCCACATTGCTGCTCTCTGTGAAGCTGATTCGGATGTGTAGTCTTTTCAGAGTGACAGATTGAGTAGAATTGAAAGCAGAATGGCAGCACACACAAGTATAACCTCTGTTAAGATTAAGCCATTGCAAATCTTGCAGCAGCCCACTTAATTTGACAACTTATCATATCTCCTTCAAATTGCCTTGAAAACCTGAAAAAAGCAGCCGCACTTTATTTGACTTCAACCTGCCTTTGAACTACTGAAAACAGATATACGGAGGTCTATGTGGCGAGGGTGGTCGGTGTGTCAAAGAAAGTTACACAAATGTCTGCTCATTGCACCCACTGTAGTGAAATTCAAAGTTAAGTTCCTCATGATTTCTACAAACAGTACTAGTACTCTTTAAGTTCCCTGCACTGATGACATAGTTTGAACACAATTAAGTAAATAAGAAAACAAATAAAGTATTGTGAAAGATGACAATAAATGAATAAAAACACAATGAAATGTGAACATAAATAACTGTTTCTTCATGTACTGTACTTATTTAATTATTTTTCAATTTATTTATTTCACTGACACAGCACGTAAATTGAAATGTGTGAAGAAATGAAACCTGTCGCTGTTACCCATCAATGTTGTGAGGGTGGGCTCTAGTGAGTACTGTATTTGATTGGTGAATCATCAGTAGAGGGGATGTAAATCTTCAGCCATCATGGAGCACATGTACAGAAGATACCCTAAATGCAAACACGTGCATATCACAGTCGCAACGTTCATCACAGACAATTCGCAAGTCCAAAAACACCGCTCACTAGAGCCCACTCTCTCAACTTGGATGGGTGAAAATGACAGTTTTCATTTCATTACATGTTTGATGTTGTGGGTGTTACTGAAAAATAGTAATAACAGTAATAATTAAATACGTAAATAAGTAAGCAACAAAAAACCTATTTTATGTTAGTTAATTATTTATGTTCACATTTACTACCAGATTTCACAATACATTTATTTATTTGCAAATTGATTTATTTATTCAGTTTTTATAATTTTTCTTTCATTCGGCGGTGTAAGAATAGGAACGGAAAACAGTGAGAAAGGAATTCAGCATAACAAAGGCTTAGGAAACCATCGTCGAAGTATAATGAAAATAGCAAGGAGCCAAACCAATGCTGGTAGTCGAGAGAGTACCTTCCTGTAGCAGGCTACGGAAAACATAGACATATATAGATAGATGCCACATTCACTGTGTAGCCCAGTCAACACGATAACTCAGAGCATCCGCCATATTGCGAGTGGTAAAAGTGCCATTTAAACTAATACAGGTAGACGTGGAAATCGGGTTTTCTGATGAAAAAACAATAACGTTTTAAACAGTATCGTTTACATACAACAGATTTTGGCGAATCGTTTACATGCAATTATTTATATCCACTTATACACTAAATGCGTGCGTATCCCATGGTCTTAGAGTTGGTGGGCGGGGCTCTGTGAGTTGGTGGGCGTGGCTCTGTCTTGCTTGCCCTTAGTTACAGTTGGCGGGTGGCTCTCTGTCTTGCGTGCAGTGTAAAGTCAACGTGGCTCAGAGGTGCATGTGGACTTTTGCACAGACGAGAGTGACTGAGGCTGTGTTTGGTGAGTTGTTGCGTGCCTCGAGAGCGTCGCTGGACTCGGGAGGTAGGTTACAGTTGGCAAGCGTGGCTCTGTCGTGCGTATCCCATGACGCGGTAGGAGGGTTAGAGTTGGTGGGTGGGGCTCTGTCGTGCGTATCCCATGACGCGGTAGGAGGGTTAGAGTTGGTGGGCGGGGCTCTGTCGAGCGTATCCCATGGTCTTAGAGTTGGTGGCAGGTCTCTGTCTTGCTTGCGCTCAGTGCCATGCGTGACCTTAGTGAATTATATATATATATATATAGATTCTGTTACACTGATTTTTTCGTCAAGTACTTACTGGTTTTTGTGCCAGTTACTAGGTACACAGTAACAGCTGAAAGATGAATTCTGCATACATCATATCAATTCTTCTATAAGGACTGGGGTTAATAAAAGAAAAACTTGCAATTCTTTTCAAAGAGAGAGTAATTGCTTAAGAAGTTTGGAATAGTAAGCACTGATCTCAGAATCAGAATTCTTGAAAGTTTGTCCAATCAATCGACCTCACATGTCTTTTGGTTTTGGTTTCTAGTTTAGTAATTAGAACCTCTGCCACCGGGAAAATAAACCAAGTCAGTTGTACTGCAAGAAAAGGAAGGCACTTTCGTTGATCCAACATTAAAGGAACAAAGTATGAGTGCCTTTTCACTCACCGAGACACACTCACTCATAGTGTGGCAATTTACAGCCACCACTTACCGAGGCTGCAGATCAATGAGGAGGAGGAGGAGGAGGAGAAGGAAGCACTCAGATGGAGTTCTTGTGAACAGAGAGAAGGTGCGTAACTACGCTCTGATAGTGCAAGCAGGAAAGACAGTTTCAAAAAGTGAATAAAGAAGTGAAAAACAGAAACACAATGTGTACGCACATCTGTACACATGCTGTATAAATAACCACATGAATGTCTTTTTTATTTCTTCACTAAAACCCTAAGTGCGCACACCTTGTCTACTACTCTCCACAAAAACACAAATATTCAACAGTCTCTTTTTTCCCTAGAATGATACTAGATGCTGACTGTAAGTGAGACGTCCCTTTCACAGTTGCTCCAGTTTATTAATGTTTTCACTGAAGGGTTTATGGGATTTAAAAGTGATTAGGTCATTCCTCAACTGGTCATAAGCCTCCCTCCTATAATAAACTTGCCACCAATAACTTTTTTTCGGATGTTGAAGAAAACCAATCACCCTGACATGAAAATATAGACAAACGTATTTAATCAAGGGGAACAAGGCGATTGTGTAAAAGAAAAAACAAACATCTGCCTGATAAAGGATTTATTTAATCCCTTTTGCACCTGCAGTGAAGCAGAAAGGCGCTTTCTGAATTGTCAGTAAGACGATGCCCCTAAGAGCTGTGTGAAATGGATATATCCTTTTTCATGCTTTTTGTTAACGGAACTATTTTTTGAAGTGTTTGTAAAAACACTGAAAGAGGACAAGAGGGTAGCTTATACATCTTGCATTGCTTAAAAAAATAAATAAAATGGTTACACGTATCCAGATGTTGGGTGAATGTGTTTTACATTGACAAAGCCTGAACAGTGTATTTGCAACTTCTTTTTATTTTTCACAGACATCAGAGGAAAGAAAATAACAGAAAACTGAAAAAAGCATCATTAATAAATAATTTAGGGCACAACATAAACTGACAATTCAACTGCAAGGTATATAATGGGCATGCTGCCCACTTTTTCTCCATACTACGCATTTTCTAAAACAAGATTTCTGGGAATTGATTATGTGTACCACCTTACCTACTGCTTATCTTATCTTAGGTGATGCCCTGTCTCATCTGCAAAGTCTAAAGGAGTAAAGAGAGTAAAGTGAAGAAAAGCTTTACCTAGTGACACATTTTTCCTATCCAGTTCTTTCAAAAAATATAAAGGATTAGCATTCTGCTCTACTCTATGTAGCTGCTTATAAGTTAATTTTATTAAAATTATAGTACTATTTTATAATGCTTATCCCTACCATTAGTTAATAGTAAAGACAAATTATTAATTGTTGACATGTCACTTCAATTATAAAATGATATAAAAAGACTCTGGCATGCCAGCAAAGGTTGATATCTGCCAGATGTTGCTGGGTTAGGCACTGAAGCTCACAACCTCAAAGGCGGTTCAAAAACAGATGGATGTTTGAAATGCTTTAAAAAGAAATAGAAATGAAGACTGTGAACTTGAACTACGTTTCAAAAGCACTGCCTAGTGTAGGGCAGGTAAGTCAGCAAATTGTCAAAGATATTTAATAAAAGGCGATACAATATGTGAGAAATTGGATATGAAACAGTATGGTAGTCAAAGGCAGGGAGAGTAGAGGAACTAATAGGTGAAGGATATAGCAAAGACAATTCAACAAATAACGAGTCCTCTGTGGAAGAACAGCACAGAGGGAGCATAGGAAGTGAAATATTGTATCAGCCGGTCATAACCGGTTTAGAATGATGGCAGAGACGAGACTCTGTTCAAATACATTACCCTTCAGTCGGCTAGCAGGCACTAGTTTCCTGTCCCATACTGAATCATCTTCACAACTCCCCTACTGACTTACAAAGATGATTACTCCAACATTTAACACCTTCCCTCACTATTCACTCCACAAAATCCATTACACAACCCTTAAAGTTTGTTAATCTTTATGACGTCTCTATGCTCAAAAATACGACTGTGTTGCTGGCTGGAAATACATAAATAACTGATGCTAGAAAACGCTGTTCCATTACATTTAAAAAAAAATTAACAATCCTAGCAGCTACTGGCCAGTTAGCTTAATCTGTACCACTAATGCCAACCTGAGTTTAGACGGGAGAGGTCTTTTTATAATTAATATACCAGATTTCTATGAGAAAGCAACAAAAGTATACATATTGTTATATATTTTAATTTTCAAAATGTGTTTGATAAGGTAGAACATGAGAGGCATATGTTAAAACTAAAAGAAGTGTGAATTCAAGGCACAGATGGCTGCAAAGCAAATTGCTGTGGTGTGAAGAATCCTCTTCTGATGCTAAAAGGTACGTCCCTTTGAGATCAGAACTCGAGCTGCTGTCCTTTTTAATTTCTAAAAATGATCCAAGTAAGAGAGTAACCATCAAGCTGGTAAAGTTTTGACGTGGTGCTAAAGCAGAGGCATCACAAAATACTCTCGATTCAGTAAAGTCATTATACTTGTTGGAGGACCAGCACAGAATTCAGACTTGGGCATTTGTAGCAGATAAAGGTTTACATAAACGATAAAGGAAGTAGAAACAATTATGAGGGGTCTGTAACTTGAAAATACACCTAAGGAGAAGGATTTAGGAGTTGCAGTAGACTCATCACTGTCCACGTCTGAGTAGTGTTCGGAAGTGATAAGGGATGGTAATAGAATGTTGGGTCACATAAAGCCACCAGCATGTTGAGTACATGTCAAGGGAGGTATACTTAAAAGCTATATAATGGGGTTACTGTGTGCAGCTGTAGTCTCCATATTATAAAAACTTACAACAGGGCTGGAAAAAGAAAAGAAAAAGCTAGCAGACAAATTTCAAGACCACAGAGTCTGAGCTACTGTATAAGGAAAGAGGAATTGAAATTTTACCATTTAAGCCATGGAGGATTAATAGGTAACATGATGGAAGTGTTTAAAGTTAAGGAGAAAAATAAAAGGGTAGATGTGGACACATGAGCAAATTTTGAAATGTTTTTCTTCACACAGGGTCCAAGATATACAGCACTGTTGAAGATCACAGTTCTTTGACAACTATAACATTGCAAAAGTCTGGTAATCATATTTTACTGCTGGTCTGAATTGCCCTTTCTCTTTAAAACGTTTATTGTGACTGTCAGGGACTCTCTTTCAAGGTCTGTGTTATGTGTTTCTGTCTGTCTTTATGCTTAAATTCATCTGTTCTCTCAGAGTTTTGAATTGTTGTCCATGAAGTTTCAGTTTTTAACAGGTCATCCTTTTCACTGCTATAGTAATTAGGCCACCATACTGGACACTTACTTGAATGGATAGTTGTCAAAGCACGACCCCTTTCTGCACTCTAACTTTGTTTCATTTACCCACACAATTTCCAAGTACCCATCTTTATTGTTTGACACTATAATGGTACTTGATTCCTTAAAATCCTTAAGATTACACTTGATGTTAAATCTTTCAGGAATATTACTGTGCCCCTCTGAGACCTGTACTGTGCTGCTTTATTTACATTCACTCTATTTTATTTTATTCTACTCAATAGTCTGTATATTTTATGCTGTATTACAGATTTGGTTGCTCTGTAAATCACCCAGCAAAGATGTATGTTGCAAATGTAGCTATATAAATTAATATTAATTAATTAATTAATTGTGAATTTCCCCTTGGGATTAATAAAGTATTTATCTATCCATTGTCAGAGACGGCTGGGGAGGCAACTCGGCCGGGACGCCCAGGAGGACCGGAGGAGGGCTTATGCCTTCCCCAGACCATGTGGGGGCTTTGGAAGCTCAACCCTGTAGGGGCCCATGGCCGCCGCCAGGGGGTGCCCCGCTGCCTTCGGAGCCCTGGACCTCAGCACTTCCGCCACACCCGGAAGTGCTGGGGGGGAAGAAGACTGGGGACACCCAGAGTTCTTCCGGGGATGCAGCCGGCACTTCCGCCACACAGGGGAGTGTCTGCGGAGGAGTTCCGGGAAGCACCTGGAGCCCATCTTGGCTTGCATAACAGGGGCCGCCTCCCTCCATTCGATGGCTGGAGTCGGGTGGAAGAGGACGAGGTCTGGACAGAGAGAGAAGGAGGCGGTCTGAAGGAAAGGCATTGTGGACAGAGGCCTGGACTGTTGGGGTGATTGGTGCTGCGGCACTGCGTGTGTGCACTACTTACTGTGTAAATAAACGGGTGTCCGTCTGTCTGTGTCCGGGCTTCTTCCCACACTATCTAATAACTAATTGACACAGCATTTGCAGTAAACACAATGAGAAAATAGTTCAACAGTTTGAAAACTGGTGTCTTGTTCAGAAATCAGTGTAGCCCAGTTCTTCAATGTCATGGCTTTCCTGAACAAAAACTGTCTGTAGTTAGAAGCCCTGCCTTTAGAAGGCATCATGCTTTGCCATTAGAGTAGGAGAGACTGATGAGTGTTAAACACTTTAATCGGTACTTAATTACTTATTATTTCATTACTAGTTTATAGATCATCCCATAAGGCAGGCAGACAGCAAGCATATAAGAGGAAAGAAAAATATGTTCAGAGGGGAAAATTGCTATTGATCTGAAATATTGATAATTCATCACAGCAGTTTCAGAAAGCCTTCGACAAGAGAAGTTGACTGCATATGCCACGACACAACATGCAATTCAGTGTGCCATTTCCACTCTTAAACATAGTAGCTGGTACCATTCTACTGCCACTGTATTTTACCCGAGTGCAAAATTGATCCTTTCTATACTGTGATTTCTTTCATGTCATTTTCTCAGCTGGTGCTGGATGGCAGCTGTCTCAAAATATCTCTACAAACAGTAAAAACAGGTAGATCAGACAAGTACTATGCATTAAATACAGGAGGTGGCTGAGCGGCTTGTGTTCACTGAAGCAGAAGGGACAAGCTTTGGGTCCTAGCAAAAGAAAACCAAAACTTTTTGGTTCAACTGCTCATCAGGGTGCAAGCATTTCTACTTCCCAGCATAGTAGTTGTATTTAATGAACATGGCAAATTGTGGAAGAAGAGACATGTTGTGAAAAATCCAGTAAATTGAATGCAAAAATAAAATGATGTACCGTATATGAGGGATGCATTTGCTGTATGTCTATTAACCCACCCAACAACATTTATTTATATAGCACATTTTCATACAAACAGTAGCTCAAAGTGCTTCACATATTAAAGATTAGAAAAATGAAAGACACAATTATAATGCAAAATAAATCAACATTTACATCGAATAAGAGTAAGGTTCAATGGTCAGGGGGGACAGAAAAAACAAAAAAAACTCCAGACGGCTGGAGAAAAAAAAAAAAAGTCTGTTTTCTGACATAACTGCAAAGCACTAAATAAAATCCAAATATAGACGCAAAACTCTATTTTTTTTCAAATGGGATCTTGGATGTGGTAGTTTTTGTTACAGCCTCCAGGAAGCTTTCTGTATAGCATTGGCATGTTCACTCCATATTCATGTGGGATTATCAGTTTTCTTCTCATATCTCAAAGAAGTATAGGTTAAGCGACTCCTCAACTCTGAACAAACTCCGAGTGAGTGAGTGAGTGCAGATAGTGGACAGGCATTCCGGATTAGGCACAAGGATGCCAGGATAAGCTCTGGTTCCCCAAGATCCTGCAAACCGAATTCAGCAATGTGAAGGGTCAGTGTTTTTAAACAAACTTTTGAACTGCAATCAATTCAAACTGCCACATTACATACTGCTATTATTCTTTGTAATAAACTAATACAAACATACAGAACTTCATATTGACTTAAAGTGGTTAGTGAGCTAGAAAGGAAAAATATCTTAAGGCTACTTAAATGAAAAATGTAAAACTACTGTACATATAAGCCAGTTCTACAATTTTATTAAGTTATGATAAAAACTCCACACTCACTGACCATAAAAGTCAGTCACAAGATAACTGAAAAGTCATTAAAAAGGTTCCTGATCAACCAATAAACCCTTTGTCTTTTAGAAACATAACATTGTAAAGTTTAATTTCATAGCTTTATGTGCGAGCAGCTGGGTCACAAAAACAATCCAGCCATCTGAGGGGTTAGGTGGTTATGAAATGTGCTACAAGTTATGACTTCAGCATTTAACAAAAAAAAAAAAGGACAGGAAATTAAGAATCTTCCCTCTTCTCTGGTAGAAACATCAGTAATGAGCTCAGGCCAGACATTCTTTCAAACTCACAGCACAAGAAACGTGTCAGGCTGAAAAAAAAAATCCCCATTCCGACTAATTCCTTTTCCTGGAGCCCCATGAGAGTAGAAATCAATCTAAAAATCAGATGAGCAAGATCAACATTGGACAGGAGATCGACATTCCAACCTGCACAGCAGTGTCCAGCCATCTAAACCGAGTTTTCATCCCAACACCCACGAGCAATCGAAACAAAAGTTAAAGTCTATAACAAAAAGACAAAACACTGCTCTTCTGTCTTATTTTTTATTCTGCGAAACAGAACATCTGTAAAACACCATCACATACAGGGTACCAGGACTTGGTGCTCTTCAGGGTACATGTGCGACTAGGAGGGAGACGAGTGGACCATAGTGGATGTAATTACCCGCCAGGCCAGGGGGTGCACTAAACCTACCTAAACTGTTATCTCTGAAGGTCAAATATGGAAAAAAAACTGCCTAATTCGACTTCACTTACAGTTCTGGTGCGCAGACTGACATCACTTCCGCTTTCAGCTTATAAAGCCGCCATCTTTTCCTAACAAAATCAGTTCAATTTTGGAACTCAATTGAAGCACATCAAGGCTTTTCTCATTGCCCTTTTGCAGCCAGGGATAATATACGGGTGACTGCCCCAAACCTTTTTCGTGTGTTGATATATATATAAATAAATAAAAACGTACTATCATCCACTTTAAGGGATTTGGTTTATAATAGGCAGATGACCACTGCTATGAAACATTATAAATCACAGGGACAGAATGAGACTCACCCAACTATGAAATACAGATAAAATTATTTCTGAACTCCATTTTTACATCCTTCTGAACACTGAACAGCCAATCAATTATTAGTCTACCTACTCAGTATAGCACCTTGGCACGTCAGCCATTGACCCGTTCCAAAAACTATGTTGGAATGACAACCAGGGCTGTGGAGTCGGTAGATAAATTCTTCAACTCCGACTCCCCGAGTCCAACTCCTCTGTATTTAATATGCTAATGTGTTTTCCGTGTTGATTGAAGGAAGGAAAGAAACATACACGTCATTTAACCACAGAACTACCGGCTAGGAAGCTGACTCTCTACCGTATTGGCCAGTTAAACAAAAGACAAAAAAATGATAACAATAAGGTTTTATTTATTGTTTTAATCAAGTGGCTATAAAGTAGTAGCATGCATAAAAATCAGGAACAGGAACGTTACCAGTTCAAAAAATATAAACCACATTCTTTGGTAGTTTTGAAACAAAAACAAAGCTTAACTACATGAATAAAAAACAAAAGCTGGAAAACCTAAAACAGTTTATATATTAAACTTGGAATACGGTTGTACAGGATGGTCCAGATCTAATTATGAAGACCCAGATCGTCTGGATGACTTATGCGGGGATGATTCAGTTCAACACAAAGACGATTCTTCATGTCGTCAGTTCGCACACTTTTCGATGGTCCGGGATTTTTCGGGTGATTTTCTATGTAACAAACTTAATAAGTTAGAGCGTAATGAAAACTGCATAATTAGATCTGGACCACCGTATAGAGTAGAATAGCTGTCAAATGCAATCCAAAATTTCCTCACTGCATTGTTCTAAGAAACAGAATTGCTTCTGCCAGATCCTCTTTCATAGAAGCTCTTGATTATTCTTAGAGAAGAAAATATTCTTTCAACACTGACGTGGGTGGGTGGCATTGCTGTTACAGTTCTAGCCACATCACTAATAATCTCTGGATCAACAAGGATGGCTTCTACAGTCAGTTTCGATGAGCGATCATATTTTTAAACTCCTTTTAATTCTTTAAAAAACTCCTGCTGGAATCTCTTTATTTGGACATTTACTGGTCGTTTACCTTTCACACATAGCTGACGTTGATTTGCTTTTGAAACTTCCATTTTGTACCGAAGAAGGAATCAAAGTCTAATTCTTCATTTAAAGACGATGATCCTGAGTTACCAGTGCTTATAGCTTCAGCCAGTGGTGGTTTTTCAGGTAATAGTAATCACTTCATGCGAACGGCTACATCATAGAGTGTCTTTTTTTCATTAGCAATCTGGTCGCTGCTCAACAAAATCCGGCTCATTGGATCAACATAAATAGCAGCTAACAAGATTTGATTATCCAGTAAGAGACTCTCTATTTTCTTCATTGGAGATATGATGCCATGAGCTATTAACCCTCCACTTTTGTTCAGGCAATACTGTATATCAAGCTCTTCCATTCCAAAAAAAATTTACCGGGTGTTAAACCTTCATATTGCAACCTCTTGGTGACAGTAAAAGGGGTACAAAAGTAGACTTTCCAGCTCTTTTACTTGTGCCAACTGGCTTTCAGTTAATAAAACATTTTCATTGTCCAGTTCTTCAAGAAAGTATTTTAGTTCAAGCAAATGCTTTACCATCAAGTAAGTGCTTCCCCTGCGTGGTGTTTGATCCAAAATGGCTCCTTTTTCTGCACGTCTTTTCAAAATGGAATCTGTTTTAGGGGCCCTGGCTGCAACAGTTACTTGCCAAAATCTGACAATTAAGAGTAGCTGAATGACGATCTTTCAATCCATCTCTTATTGCAAGTTGCAGAGTATGAACAGCACAATGCACGTGTTGAATAGTAGTAAGCTTTGATGCTTCTTCAGCAATGTTATCTAAAATTCTCTATTCTCTTTGGTTTCACTTTCTCCAAAACTTGCAGAACTGTCTTCCTCTAATATCTGTTTGTCACTTTCTCCATCTACTTTATTCATTTTCTCAATTGTGCTTAACATATTAGAAACATTGTCTGTCACAATACACAGAATCTGTTCCTTTTTAATTTCAAAATCTTCTAGAACAGGTGGTGTGCAAAGTTCAGCCCTGGGTGGGAGCAAATGTGGAGAATGCAGACAGAACCCCTGAACACACACACACACATCAGGCCACAGCACACACCTCCACCTACATCATTACACTTGTTTACACTCAAGTGAACTTGTTAAACACATTATATCTGAAATAATAAAATGAAAACACTTTTTGTAATGTATCATAATCCGGATTACAATATGTGAATGTCAGGTTGTATAATAGCTCAGCTGAACTTCACACTAGTAGTAACACAACTGTGCACTGGGCCTTATTCTTACATCAGATAAGTACTTAGTTATAACTATTGTTTGTGAAATGGGACATTTGAACTTGCTGTATTTTTTTTTCATTATAATTTTAATTTATTAGGAGTCGGTACATTTTTGACGACTCCGACTCCAGGTACCCAAAATGGTCTCCGACTCCACAGTCCTGATAACAACTCAAGTGCCAAAATGAAAATATGCATTAACTTTTTTTTCTCCAATGATTTATTTATTTATTTATTTTTTACAAAGCCAGATTTTATTCAATTTATGAAAGATATACTTCTCAAGACCAATTCTGATATAAGTTCAGGTGATGAATGAAGCACAGCTCTACTTGACAACATTTACCTTAGGATGACATTACAGCACAAGTATTAGGCACCTGGGATTGACACCAGAGCGATGTGGTATCGGCACTCTATCTTGGAATGGTTCTTGTCTGTCTTGAACACGTGGCATGTTAGCTTCTCTAATGACTGCCTTGTAAGTTCTTGTCTTGCTTTAGTAGTGCTGAGGTAGACTGTGGGTTAATGTAACTCTTGAATGGACATGGTGGATTAAAGCAGTGAATTGATCATTTTACCTTAAGAATACATAACTAGAAAAATCTAAGTACCCTACATAATAAAGGAAAACTCCAACCAAAAATGATGCATTTTCTAAATTGGTTACTTACCCTTTGCTATATGAGAAAGTCAACAAAAACTGGTAATCTCATGTTTTTATTTAGAATGGAGAACACTGAATAGCAGCAAACAATATCAAATCGTCCATGGAAAAAAAAAAAAACTCTCATAACACTCATATCACATAAGCTATATACGTACTTTTAGTAAAATATTTTTAAATAAATCAAATGCAGGAAAATCCTTGTAAAAGAAAGTGGTGTGTACTGAAACAAGATTAAGCTTTTGAAATGAAGATCTGCTCCCTACCTTACACATTGTTTTTTGTTGCGCCTTAGATACAATTTCTTGTATTAGGAATTTTTTAGTTTTCGCATACCCCTTGGGGTCAGAGTGAGCGCAGGGTCAGCCATTGTAAAGCGCCCCCGGAGCAGTTACAGGTTAAGGGTCTTGCTCAAGGGTCCAGCAGAGTAGGATCTCTTTTGGCAGTGACAGGGATTCGAACCAGCAACCTTCTGGATACCAGCACAGATCCTTAACCTCAGAGCCACTACTGCACCTGACATTGGTCAGTCCTGCCCAGCAGTAGCTCATTGATTGGCTAACATGGAGCTTCACACAAAATAAAAATTGTAGAATGTGATTTGAGAGACACGTACAACAAGAGATGAAAAGTTAAAGAAAAGCATGTGAATAAATTAACAAGTGCAAAATATGCCTTATATCTGTGCATATCCGAGAAACTTTAACAAACACTAGAACAATTCACCACTACAGCTTCAAAAACGGCCAATGGGAAACCTGAAAGCACTGGTTTCCTGGCTTAGCCACCAACAAATGAGATGAAGGTCTGCAGTTCAAAGCAAATTTAAGAAGGTTTGAAAATGCATGGATGAGTAACTAGAAAATACTAGACAGCATGATAGAATAAATCACAACTGTTGCAAAAATGGGACAAAAAATGTACATTTACTGTTAAATAACTCAACTTGAGGTGCAGCGTAAACAATTGGCCAAAACAAGGCTTAGAAAGAGAGTGACTTCAGAACTCACCTAAGTAACACTAATGGAGCATATTGTAAATTGGTTTTGTTCCCTAACAGATTAACATTTTATTTAACCATAAACTTGTTTTTGTACCCCCTCTATACAGTTATTTTAATGCAGATTAGCATCAGGCTTTCATAACATGAAATGAGAGAAACTGGCTCATTTGTAAACAAGTGTAAAATGCATAAAAAAAGAAGATCTGTTGGTCTTCAATTCTATGGTTAGTAAAGTGGCTCATAAAATGTGGATGTTGAAGATTAACATAACTAGGTATGCACTATGAATTTGCCACCATGTCAGTATTAGCTAAGAATGCACTGATAAAGAAATCCAGATTATCAATCGTTACCTGTGTCACATTTGTCAATACAGATCGCAATATCAATATCTTTATTTCCTACTTTTTTCTGCATTTTACTTACAATGCAAAATGCAATCATGTTTCACTGATAAACACAAAAAAATCATACACTGGTTAGAAAAAGATAAATACAGTGTATATATATAGTATTTTTCCCATTAAATATTTTGACCAATATCAATTAGCTTTTATTTTATTAACATTTTATTGAATTTATTAAAAGCAAGTAACCATTTCACACAAGGAAATCAAACTTGACAAAACTAAGTTCAAATCAACACCCAAACATTCAAAAGAGAGAAAGGCTAACAGCCAGAGTAAGACTTTCTTTTTTCCCCCAATTTAAATACTTACTTTAAAATGTTATTGATCAGATCCTGTCAGGTTTTAAAAACGTTTTGAACAGATCCTCTAAGTGAGAATTTGATTTTTTCCAGTTTCAAACAGTATAGAACATCAGTTACCCACTGACTTAGAAGAGGAGAGTTAGGATTGTTCCAGTTGAGCAAGATAAATCCCAATTAGCTTTTAACGACAAATCACACAAAAGTACTACTCGTTAAATGTTTGATGATCTTTCTTGTTTTAAAGACAATGTATATTGTGGCTATGAATATCAGAGTAAAGCATTTTTCTCTCCTCTGTTTTTATGAAATGGACAAACGAGCAGCAGGTTGCAGTGTAGACAACTCTGTTTTTTCCTCCTAGACTGAGTGTTGTGATAAAAATCGAGGCACCATTTCTTACCTTGCTCCTAGAATCTGCACAAATTTTATACATTGTTTTTTTCTTGCCACTTACACTACATTCATATTGACAAATTAACTATACAGCCAACATAATACCCAACAAAATGCACAGTGACTGGTCTTAACAAAGAGGAAAATCGGTTACACAAATTGAGACATAACAATGTAAGGAAGAAAATATATATAATTATACAGATTTTTTTTTTTCTGTCTTGATTTTAAATAGAATGTTTCAGGTCCTATTTAGTCTGATATTAAATTAGGCTTTAAGGTTATTCCAAACACAACACAACAAATCAAAATTGCACCTGGAACATTTGTTGATTTGGAAACACTAAACATCACCTATTAATAACACCAAAAAAAATGTCATTTATTTCCCCTTCTGCACTGGCCCCTGAGGAGATTCCGTTGAAGGGACTTAAGAATCATAGCTTCAATAATGAGACTTAATGGAACAAATGTACAATGAAAGCAAACTGAAACATGTGTGTCAGGCGAGATGAGGGTTAGGAGAGGGCAGAGTCAGAAAGTGAGGAGTCAAGCTTGAGGCCTACTGGCTCTAGTAACGTGCATGTAGATGTAGCGCTGCATGGTGACGCACAGACCATTGAATTAACCCACATTCAGATCAATAACTACTCGTGTAGCTGTGGACATGAAGCTATAGGCTTACTGTCAAGCAGTCCACTCCAAGATTATTTTCAAATAGCCTTGGTCCATTAATATTTGGACAGAGACAACTTTTTTCTAATTCTGGTTCTGTACATTACCACAATGAATTTTAAATGAAACAACTCAGATACAGTTGAAGTGCAGACTTTCAGCTTTTTTTAACACAATCCCTTTATTTCAGGGGCTCAAAAGTAATTGGACAAATTAAATAACTGGAAATAAAATGTTCATTTCTAATAGTTGGTTGAAAACCCTTTGCTGGCAATGACAGCCTGAAGTCTTGAACTCATAGACATCACCAGATGCTGGGTGTCCTCCTTTTTAATGCTCTGCCAGGCCTTTACTGCAGTTGCTGTTTGTTTGTGGGCCTTTCTGTCCGAAGTTTAGTCTTCAACAAGTGAAATGTATGCTCATTTGGGTTAAGATCAGGTGACTGACTTGGCCATTCAAGAATTTTCCACTTCTTTGCTTTAATAAACTCCTGGGTTGCTTTGGCTGTATGTTTTGGGTCATTGTCCATCTGTATCATGAAACACCGCCCAATCAATTTGACGGCATTTAGCTGGATTTGAGCAGACAGTATGTCTCTGAACATCTCAGAATTCATTCGGCTGCTTCTGTCCTGTGTCACCTCATCAATAAACACTAGTGTCCCAGTGCCACTGGCAGCCATGCACGCCCAAGCCATCACACTTCCTCCACCGTGTTTTACAGATGATGTGGTATGCTTTGGATAATGAGCTGTTCCACGCCTTCTCCATACTTTTTTCTTGCCATCATTCTGGTAGAGGTTGATCTTGGTTTCATCTGTCCAAAGAATGTTTTTCCAGAACTGTGCTGACTTTTTTAGATGTTCTTTAGCAAAGTCCATTCTAGCCTTTCTATTCTTGAGGCTTATGAGTGGCTTGCACCTTGCAGTGCACCCTCTGTATTTACTTTCATGCAGTCTTCTCTTTAAGGTAGACTTGGATATCGATACGCCGACCCCCTGGAGAGTGATGTTCACTTGGTTGGCTGTTGTGAAGGGGTTTCTCTTCACCATGGAAATGATTCTGCGATCATCCACCACTGTTGTCTTCCGTGGATGTCCAGGTTTTTTTGCGTTGCTGAGTTCACCAGTGCTTGCTTTCTTTCTCAGGATGTACCACACTGTAGATTTTGCCACTCGTAATATTGTAGCAATTTCTCAGATGTTTTTTTTCTGTTTTTGCAGCTTAAGGATGGCTTCTTTCACCTGCATGGAGAGCTCCTTTGACCGCATGTTGTCTGTTCACAGCAAAATCTTCCACATGCGAATACCACACCTCAGATCAACTCCATGCCTTTTATCTGCTTAATTGATATGACATAACGACGGACTTGAACACACCTGCCCATGAAATAGCCTTTGAGTCAATTGTCCAATTACGTTTGAGCCCCTGAAATAAATGGATTGTGTTAAAATAATGCTTTAGTTGCCTCACATTTTATGCAATCTTTTTGTTCACCCCACTGAATTAAAGCTGAAAGTCTGCACTTCAACTGCATCTGAGTTGTTTCATTTAAAATCCATTGTGATAATGTACAGAACCAAAATTAGAAAAAAGTTGTCTCTGTCCAAATATTAATGGACCTAACTGTATTTGTTAAACTTCTCACAACAGTGACCAGAGGGTGTGGCAGCAGTAATTAAGATCCAAACAGCGAACATCCCATAGATGAAGATGACAGCAGCCATAAGGTCCCCTAAGTGCCTTTCATGGTATCACTCCAAAGAGGGTTGCATCCCCCACAGTTGTGTGGAAGTCACTATACAAGCGGAAGCCAGTTGAGTTGGAAATATGGCCTAACCCAGGAAGGCGATGCTTAAAGCAGTACAGGTGTTGGCCCAGTAGATTTGTGACAAACAAACCCCACAGCACTAATGTGAAACTTGAGTTGACCATTCATTACACTCCAGCACTTATAATGTGTCAAACACCAATTACCGAGAGCAAAGAGAGAGTAGACCACTTTAAGGTATATCAACAGCAATAAGTGAGTAACCCTTTTAAATTCCAATGACTATTTATTTCAAAAAATGTACCCTGCAGGCACTTTTCCTATTTTTGAGCCAATGTGGTTTGTTCTTATCAATTTAGGAACAAATGTAAAGGAATATTATAATTATATTAAAAATTACACTTTTTATGTTACTTGCTTCCATATGTTTTGTAAGTGATGACAGAGAAAAAATGTTAATCTCACATTTTCATGGAGAATAAAGATATAAAAATGTTGACATAATACAAGCCAATTGTGACCAATGATGTAGAACAGCAAATGATATGAAAAATATCCATGGGAAAAAAAAAATCTCATGTTACTCATATCGCATAAAGCGCATGTCGTTTGTTCAGTCGTTTGCTTACAACATGCATAACAGATACATTTTTGCTGACATATTGTTAAATTTAAAAATAAAAAAAAAAAATCAGAGCACATCATATACACAAAACCCAAGTCACATGGACCTATTATTATTATTATTATTTTTTAATTAAAGCCCTGCCACTTTCCAAAAACATATTCTTGACCAATGACTGTTCCACGTCACTTGCAGTTTTAACAATATTTTAGCAAAAACAAAAATGCATTGGTTTTGCATTATGTGGGGAAAAGACTGGATAACTGAATTTTGTATTACACAACACGAGTAATGTGAATTTTGTTTCCATGGGCATTTTTCATATTGTTTGCCAGTGTACAGCATTTTTCACTATTACAATACAATACAATACCATTTATTTTTGTATACCCCAAAAATCACACAAGAAGTGCTGCAATGGACTTTAACAGGCCCTGCCTCTTGACAGCCCCCCAGCTTTGACTCTCTATGAAGACAAGGAAAAACCCCCCAAAAAAAATCCTTAAAGGGAAAAAATGGAAGAAACCTCCGGAAAGGCATTTCAAAGAGAGACCCCCTTTCCAGGTAGGTTGGGCGTGCAGTGGGTGTCAAAAGGAAGGGGGTGAATACAATACAATACACAGAACAGAACAAATCCTCAATACAGTATAAAAAAATAAAAATTCTAGAAGTATGTAGCAGAATGTAACAGTAGATGATATCACATAATAAGATTTGGATTTGTTTAGAGTCCTGGAGACCTCATCCATCAAGTTGCCTCCCCCATTTGGCCATTCCACGGCTGAAACGGCTATTGGCTTGCATTCTATCATAAACTTTTTAATCTTCATTCTTTACGTAAACTTGAGATTCACATTTTTTCTTAGTCATCACTACAACACATGGCCGAAGTAACATATAAAAACATATCACTTTTGGGTGGAGTGTTTCTTTAACTGGTCGTCTTCATGACTGACTACCTAAGCTGATACAGTTGTAACCTGAACTGGAATGCAACTGTGAACTAAAGATCCCTCGGTGCTGAATTTTCTGCTTGTATTTTATAGCATTCCAAGTTCTTATTGCGCCATGTATTTGATGCTTTATCATACTCCTTTTAGCTCAGTGACAGAGCATACTGGAAAGTCCACAATAACAGATGGGTATTTTATCTATTTATCTTTTGGCTTTGCTTTAAAAACAGCATATCAAAAAAAGATATCTCAACCTATCCACACATAACAATGGCCACCTACTTGGGCATAGGATCAGGATAGCATTTGATTTGGATGTGAGAAAAACTGCAATCAGTGGTGAAAATGTTTTTGCACATTTGGTGGACAAGAAAAACAACAGAAATACAGCCCACATAATGTTATTTAGAAAACTGTCACACAACAGCACCGCTACCAAGTGTGCCAATGACTTATTCCCACTGGAATATGGAAGTAGGCAGCTCAAAACGTTTAGTATTGTTCACACTCAATCGAAAATCACACATACTGTATAAAAGCCTGGGCACATGTCCATTACAATCAGAAATGAGCTCTGCCAATGAAAACATGTTTGACAGCTGATTTGAAATGCAAGTGTAAATGGTTCCAAAATCCAGTGTCATCCAGCAGTGGCGCCCCCTGGTGAATCTGGCACAGTGCTGACAGCAGCCATTTTTTTTTTTATCTGAGTTGCACTTTATGTAGTCAGATACTGCAGTTTCTTCTTGACTTCAGATTCCAAAACATCAAGGGGTGCATATCAAAAATGTTTGTTTTACTTCAAGAAGACAATCAGTCGTATCCACTTTTCTTATAAAATGGTTTTTGTGCAAACCCTTGATGAAGCAAGAACACACAAAACAGTGTTAATGAATTGGGAGTTGATGCTTATTTCATAGCTGAGCAATATATTACATTTTGTTGAATGTTACAATTACTAGTTTGTTAACCTACTGTCATTTTGATGGCTATATGTTAATATCCTGAATTGGATAATCATCTTTATAGGATTTATTATTCCCAGATATGTCTTCTTCTTGGATACATTAACTTTTTAAAAGATAAAAAAGGGAATTTAATGGAAAAGCTTTGTAGTTAATTAAAGACAGGAATAGGCTTCCAATAACAAATATGGCTGGTACAAGTCTGACAGTCTTGGCCTTCACTTTCATCTGAATTAAACACAGAAACTGCTCAGTATTGACTGTGATACTGGGCAAGGCACACTAAACAGTGCTTCAGGTGGAAAAGGGTTAAAAAACAGAAAAAGAAAATTATGACTTTAATAATAAAATGAACTGTTAAAGTAAGATTGCAAACGAGAAGAACCTCAGCAAGCACTCTGGAAAAGCATCTGGTGTTTGTGACAAGCTGACAAGCAAGCATTTCCATTTCGGCAGCCAAGTAATCGTGCATGCAAGAGCAGATTGGGCAAATGGCAGGTTTTAGCATTGAAACACAGAAAAATTTCTCTTTCCTGCTTGTGATCCTTATCAAGGCTAGGAGCGGCATCTTATTAAAAAGCTCTTGATGTATTGTAAGCAGATTAAACCCAGGACACCAGCTGCAGATACTAAGCCAATATCTCCGGGTCTCCAGGAACGCCCCGGCAGCCGCAAAAGTAATACGGCGTATTGAGATACAACAGCAAGATACAGTACATGGTCAAAAGCTATAATTTTTAAAGAATTTGGCAGCTAATAATGGAAAGTTTAGCCATACCGCATTTGACAACTGAATGTTGGAAACAAACCCTGATGAGAATCAGTCGGAAAAAAAAGAAAGAAGAAGACAGACGCAGAGAAGCATGGTTACTGTGTCCAAACAGGCCACTAATCAGTGTTATTATTCACAATTACATTCAGATGGGAAGATCAAGTCGATGACATCTTAACGAAAGCAGATTTTGACTTTAGATAGTTCAGCTGTCAACAGCAAAAGAGATAAAATGTGAACTATTTTCATTTCGTGCTAATTTTACCAAAAAAATGAAAACTTTAGAAATCCTTATTGTGGGAAAAAAGAGAAAGTATGGAGACTTCCTCCTACCTCCTCTGCAGAAAGAAAGTCTGGATCTGAATATAACTGCCATCACTTCATTTATCTAGATAATAACTTTCTGAATGTGAGTTTTCCATTAAATGAGTGCTGGAGTCTACCCTGAAGGCATCTAACATAAAACAGGAACCAACCAGGATGAAACACTAGTCTATTAGTAGGCACCCTGACTCACACCACAAACTTTTAGATACCAGTTAGCATAATTTACTAAGAAGGTCTTCTGGATGTGGGGATACACCAGAGTAACTGGGAGAAAAAGCATACAGACAATGAATGTGAAAATCCTACAGACAAACATCTGACAGATTTCGGAACCCGGGTCCTTTAGAATTGAAGTAGTACATGCATCAGTCAAGGCCTTTATCTATTTTACAAACTTCTAGTACACCTTAGCCCATCCTAGGAGGTTTACTAACTGCCCCATAATGTGATGAGGTTGATTATGTCGACTCTCATTTCCAAAGGATTATGTTCACAGGGAAAAGAGTTTTTCAGTGGAAAAACAAGTCTTTATGGTAAATAACCTTCTGATTGACTATGTACAGTACATGCTCATATCTGTTCATGCAGCCATTCATTTTCCGAAACTGCAATCACAGGCTCACTGAGAGCCAGAGTTTACCCTAGAAGCATTGGGGACAACAGCAGGGCACAACCACTTGGCACGAATTTTAGAAATTTGACTTTTTTGACAGGCCATACAATTAATACTATATACAGTAGTTATTCTTGTATATATATGTATATATATATATAAAAATGTATATATGGTGTTTTCGGTTGCTAAAAAAAGGTCATGCCAGACTGAGTGTTCAACTGTATTGACAAAAGCGCAACATCTGTGATGTTTTGTGCTACCAGTTTAATTTTTATTTCTTTACTAGCAGACCTCGTGCACTTTGCTGCAGTCGCTGTAGCTGGAATAGTTATGTATCTACATGCGACTTATAGAGCTTCTTTGTATACAACATTTTTGGCTTGTCCTCCTGGAGCCAAAATATATAAATTTTGTCTATGACTAATTCGTGAACATGCTACATAAAAAATAGAAACGGGAAAAACGGCAACACCGCCGGGAACAACAGTAAATGAGATAAAGTAAAAAAGGGCAACACCGCCGGGAACAACAGTAAAAAATAACAGTAAATGACATAGAGTAAAAGTCTACTAAACACTAAAGTACAAAAATGAAGTAAAAAGTTACAGTAAACCGCAACACCGCCGGGAACACCGACACACCGCGTCTACTAAACACTAAGAAACACTAAGTAGAAACACTAAAGGAAAAAATACTGTTCAGTAAGTACTGCACCTAGTAAACAGTAAATCAGTAAAGGAGAGAGGACTAAACACTAAGGAAAAAAAACGGCAAGACCGTGTCAGCTGCGGAGCTCAGCTCGGAGCGAAATGAAGTGAATGGGAGGGGAGATGATCACGTGACTCCCCCACCCGCCTTAACTCTCCATCCCTCCACAAACACACAAACACAGTCTCTCAGATCCCAACTCTCCTTTATATAAATCAGTAAAGGAGAGAGGACTAAACACTAAGGAAAAAGAACAGCAAGACCGCGTCAGCGGTGAGGGAAATGAAGTGAATGGCAGGGGAGATGATCACCTGATTCCCCCACCCGCCTTAACTCTCCATCCCTCCACAAACACAGTCTCTCAGATCCCAACTCTCTTTTATATAAATCAGTAAAGGAGAGAGGACTAAACACTAAGGAAAAAGAACAGCAAGACCGCGTCAGCTGCGGAGCTCAGCTCGGAGTGAAATGAAGTGAATGAAATGACGTGAATGGGAGGGGAGATGATCACGTGACTCCCCCACCCGCCTTAACTGTCCATCCCTCCACAAACTCCATCTCCATCTCCATCTCTCGGATCCCAACTCTCCTTTATATGTATAGATAAGCTGATCAGACATTGTGATTAATTATTGGCTTACAGATAACTTAAACATGTTCCTACTTACAATAAACATCTTTGGTATGTTGGAGGAATCTCTATTACTCTGTGAAACGCTACTCACAGATTAAATGAAATCCAGGCCTTCGTGTTTTTTGAGGAAGTAGTACTACACACTGTGCCATCATACCACCCTATACAGTGACTGTAAATACAATTTTATTGGGCGAGGATTATAACCCCATTACAATTTTGTACAAATTAGAGCACAGATCTAAGAAGCCTGGGCTTCATTCAAAGAATGATGTGGCGCTGGCCCTACTGCTCAGTTCTGTATATTTGTTTTTCTCCAGGTATGTTAATTTTGGCTCAACTGTATGAAAAAGTCTAGGTATGCATGTGCGTGTTGGTGTGTTGGCTCCTGCCTTGGGCCGAATACTCTTGGGACAGGCTCCAGCTCTCAGCAATACTGTTATAGTAACGGAAAGGCTGCAAAAAGAAATGGAGTTACCAGCCTCAACAAGGTTTGAAGCTGTGCTAAAAAAAAAACAGTATAATCATTTCCATTGCAATTTATAATATTTTGATTTAGGTATTACCTGTAAGTCACATACTATTATGTAAAAAGGCATTAACAAAGTTTTATTTTGGTCTTAATGACGCAAACATCAATAAAGTAGTTATTTATGTCTGTGCAATGTGACATACAAAAATACCGTGACTTTGGTGGCATAAGCTGGTGATAATATGTCTCTCCTTATTGCATACTTCAACAAAAGGCTTGCAAATCCTTAATTAATGCTTAATAAAACCAAATGAAACTCCCACATTCACATATAATTTTACCAGTGTAACACACAATCTTAATAGGCCACACTGCTTAAAGACGAATTACTGCTTTACTAATGTTGTGTAAGTAAGTGCTAAGTAAGACCAAAAGAAGCCTTTGTTATGGTCTTATTTGATAAAAGCCTGTGATTAATTGATGCATTACAGGCAGTACCTGATCTAAAGTCTTTCTGAATATTTTATTCTTCAAGAAGATCAGTTTAACATGGAATTGAAAAGTAATTTTCCCAGATATATACCTAACACCACGTAGAAATCTGTTAATCGTGATGTCATTGTATTCACTGCAGACCTTTACCTGGACTACCTGGTCTGAAATTACATACCTCATGAATTAGAATGAAAAGTACTTTAAGTTTTGGAAATAAAGGTTTAGAGTGGATGACCAACAGCAACATTACCAGAGGGGAAGGAAATATGGCCTAACGGTTAAGGATGTTAGTTCAGCCTCAGCATGAGATTTGCTGCAGTTTTAGAAAGACCAAATTAAACAGATTTGATTTAAATTAGAGTTACCAGGCGTAAAATGCACTTCTAAAGTACACTGGGATGGAGTGCATTAGAAAAAGGCACTTTATAAAATAGTGAATCCAAGTTAGGGTTCCGTTTTGTAATTTGGACCATATTTACTAACAAACTGATTTGAACAGGTTCTCTTACGTCGCAGTGCTTACTCGCTCTATAACCCATTTTTAACTTTAACACTTGTTGTATATTATTGTTTCTTTGAAATAGTGGCTGACATCAGTTCAGTGTGACATAAAGCCCAGTCCTTAGGAAATCAAGCTTCATCCAGTTTCAAAAGGTTTGGTGCTTAAGCCTGCATATAATATGTCGAGGGAGGTGGTAGAAAAAAACAACCCTTTTCACTCCATGGAAAAAAGTCCAAAGTAGTAAATGTATAAACATATGCTGTGAATGTTTTGTGTAATCAACATACAACCAACTCCTCAATTAGTCTTCTTGTTTATAATGGAAACATATCAGGAACCAGGCTAATTAAAAAGTACAATTTACTGTTTAACAAACTCCATTTTCCATATTTTTAATTTGTTCTTGAGTTCAGCAGGAATGGGATGATGAACAGCGGTTGTGGTTATTTAGGGTTAAGAGGTGGAAGGAGCTATATCAATACTGTCATCAAATCCATATAGTCCTGAATCCTGTTCAGACTGCTGAAACTGGTTTACAATTCAATGGGAAAACGGCGCAATATGAAGAGGAGCGCCACCACAGGATGTCATACTATAGAGATATATATATGTTCCTCCCCATTGTGCAGCTATTACGAGACTGAACCAGATGGTTGTATCTTAATTAGGCAAAACACAGCATACAAAGAAGCAGGGGAAGACTGTGCCAGGATGAGTCACTCTCATAGTTTTGAAAGAGAACGTCAGCGAGAAAGCCAAGTGACTCTGAGGCATTTCATCGGTCTGTACAGCTCCATAGTGCGTAGTGAGAAGCAGCACACCACAGCTTTGGCAGCTCCACTGGGCAGCAAACAAGGAAACAAAAAAAAAAAATACGATGCCTTTGTATTTTACAAATGTGTTCAAGAGTATAATTTTTCAGTTTTATTTAAAACTAAGTTAATTAATATAATAAATGGATCATCTCCAGACAGAGGAGCAGCTTCAGCGACAGACTGTTGTCACCATCCTGCTCCACTGACAGACTGAGGAGATCACTTCTCCCTCACACTATACGACTCTTCAATTCCACCAGAGTTGGTAAACGTTAACATTATACAAAGTTATTGTCTGTTTTACCTGCATTTTTATTGCTCTTTAATTTAATATTGTTCTTGTATCAGTATGCTTCTGCTGGAGTATGTGAATTTCTCCTTGGGATTATTAAAGTATCTATCTAATGAGACAGATAGCCAGGGGAGGATCCAGGCCTAAATGTGATACCGATCCGCAAGATAGCATATAAATACCCACATACCTAACCCTATTAGGCCCATTTAGACATAAAAATTAATCTAAAATGTAATCCTGTAGGATGGAAACAAAGCCAGAGTACCCAGAGAAAACCCATGATGGAGGTAGAACATCTAAACTCCACTGAGAGCATTAAGCTGGAATCAAACACAGGTTCCTGGAGTAGAGAGGCAGTAACACTAACTACTGTACCACAAATTCAACCTACTGACAGATTGGGTGGAAAAACGAACAAATTGCAAGCTTGACAAGACAGTGGGTTAATATCATGCCTTGCTTTTGATCCTGGCTATAACAATGCTTTCCAACAGTCGATTGCTTGCCTGTCACCTGAGGCTCATAGAGTTACTTGTTATTTAAGCAGGACAAGAAGTCCTTCAGTGAGTAATATTAAGCCATTATTTCTTGATTCTTACTTGGCATTGTCTTCCATGTTTATACCGCCCAAAACCCTGTCCTCTTGATTACTGTATTTTCTTTGGCCCAGTCTCCATTTTGAAAGAATCCCTGGTTCCTGTTTGGATTGACTGGTTTATTCATCCTCCAACAATCCATCTCACTAAGAGTCATCTGGATTTAAACCAAAAATACTGCTGTCCCATGCAGTACATTTTCTACAAGTGATAACCATTTAAAGGCAGATTTTTAGGGGTTGCTTTGCTCTAGAGGTGGTCAGCATCACCACTGCCCAATAAGTGCAATAGTTATTTAAAAAATAAGAAAAAAGAAACAGACAAACAAAGTAATCTATATACCGTAGAAAATGCAACCGTTAAGCTTGCAAACAGTGAATTTTTCATCCTTTTCAAAATATGGAGACTGAATAAGAAATTATAATTTTTTTTTTTATTAATTTTATTACAATCCATACAAAGCAATCAAGATTTTACAAAAAGAGAAATTGAGTTAAGAACAGATCGATCCCCACCCCTGAGAGAGAGAGCAAGCCAAATAACGTTAAATTTAAGGCTTGTAAACATACCTAATTTAAAAAAAATTCTCTGTGCTTTATAAACTTATTTTAAAATATTACTGATTAGATCCTGCCATGTTTTGAAAAAAGTCTGTACGGATCCTCTAACTGAGTATTTGATTTTTTCCAATTTCAAATAGTATAACACATCAGTTTCCCACTGACTTAAAAGAGGAGAGTTTGGATTCTTCCAGTTTAGCAGAATAAGTCTGCGTGCCAACAGTGTAGTGAATGCAATCACAATTTGTTTGTTCTTCTCCACTTTAAGACCCTCTGGAAGGACCCCAAACACAGCTGTTAATGGGTTAGGAGGGATTGTGAGTCCAAGGCTGTCTGAGAGGTAATTAAAAATTTTTGTCCAGAATAATGTTAATTTGGAGCAGGCCCAGAACATGTGACCCAGTGAGGCTGGGGCTTGGTTGCAACGTTCGCCCTGGAAACATTTTGGAGAGTTTTAGTCGAGACAGATGTGCTCGATATATAATTTTGAGTTGTATAATTGTATGCTTTGCGCATATGGAGCTTGAGTGAATTCTCTGCATTGCTACTTTCCACTCCTTTTCTGATATATTCATTGAGAGATCTTTTTCCCAGTGTCCTCTTGGATCTTTGAAAGGTAGGGATTGTAAAAGGATTTTATATATTGTAGAAGAAATTCTCATTTTGATTTAGGTCTGGCCTACCACTGCTGGCACAAGTCCGAGAAGAATAAATGTTGTTTAAAATACAGAAAGGGGGGACCAACTAAACCACAGGCTCAGTTTGTGCACATAGAGAATAAACTGTCCTGGCTTACACCAACATCTTTCACTATACACACAGCAAAATGAATGGGTAAAAAAAAAAGAAGAAGAGAAAAGTAGTGGCAACCTGCATGAAAATATTGTTCCGGATGGTTTACCCCTGTACATCTGAACAACTTTGGTTGAGAACAAATCAGGTAGTTTGCATTTCAAGGAATTCTAGCATGACCTCCTTTACAAGAAATATAGAGGCTGCTGGGATTTTGAAGTTTTGGAACTCAACATGAAATTTAATATGCTTTCATGTCCTTTTTTAAAGCAAGGGGTATATTTCTAAAAAAAAAAAATGTAACAGTAGATCTGCAGTTATCAATTGCGGACTGAAGTGGGAACGTGCTTACCTGTTTGAGCACAAACTTAAACAACTGCTGTAAAGCAAAAAAAAGGAGAAAATGCATCTAACAGCATAAAGCTAAAGGGATACCCCATCAAGTACGACATTTCTGAGTTCAAAGATGTTCACGCACAGCATGTCTATCTCAAGTTTACGAGGAGGACTAAAGTGCTGCATTTTCAGTTTATTTAAAACCCTGAGCACCAGTAGATTTGAGACTGCTTATCAATATCGGTTTCTGTTTTTCAATATAAGTATCTAGCTCTGTGAACATTAACTAGATTAAAATGGTTTGAGAATATTACATTCATTTCTGTTACCTATTGGTCTGTTTTGTTTTTGTGCACTAGTCACTCGAATAGCAGATTGAAGTAATTTGTACTTTCCCAGGTGGCATGGAGGTGCAGTGGTTCAATTCAGGCCTCTAAGGTCCCAGTTTAGAATCCCAGTCTGATCGTTGCCTGTGTCAGTTTTGCACATTCCCCTTTGTGTCTGTGAAGATTCCTTTCTGTGTTCCAGTCCTGTATGAGCGAGAGTGGCCTGTCATGGACTGGCACCCTATCCTGGTCTTGCCTACAGTGGTGCTCTCAGCACAGGTAATATCACTTTGACCTTGAACTTGATTAGGCTGGTGTGACAATCAGTGAACAGATCTTTCCTTGCCTTTTACTTTATTATGTTTAGAATGTAAAATCCATTCAGTAGTAAGCATGCACTTCTGATGACTAATCAAATTATTGGCAGCAAAGCAATACTTCAAAGGGCAGTCCTTCCTATAAAATATACACATGCCAATCCAGCAGGGGAATTCTCTAATCAATATTTTATAGACACAGTAGGGGGCACGCATATACTGTCACCTCCATAAGTATCTGGACAGTGGCACAACTGTTATAATTTTGGATCTGTACACCAACGCAATATGTTGAAAATAAAGCAGTCATTATATAATAAGGAACACACTGGTGAGCCCAGCAACACCAGAAGCTCTGGGAAACCACAGAAGACAACTATTCTGGACAACTGCAGAATTCTGTCCTTTGTAAAGAAGAAGAACACCTTCACAACATCTAGCCAAACCAAGAACACTGTCTGGGAGTTAGGCCTATCATTACCAAAGTCTATTATCAAGAGAAGACTTCATGAAAGTAAAGACAGAGGGTTTACCACAAGGTGCAAAACCTCAAGCACAGGAAGGAGATTACTTTGTCAGAAAACATTTTTTAACAGCCTGTCCAGTTCTGGAAAAAATTTCTTTAGACAAAGGAAACCAGATGAATATATACTGTACCAGAATGATGTACAGAGTATGAAGAAGAGAAGAAATGGCTCATGATTCGATGAATACCACGTCGTCTTTGAAACACGGTGGAGGCAGTATTATGACATGAGCATTCAGTCACTAGTGTTTAATGATGACATGACTGCTGCCAGAAGTAGCAGGATGAATTCTGAAGTGTATAAATATGTACTATTTGCTCAGATTCAGTCAAATGCTGCAAAACTGATAGGATGACGTTTCACAGTACAGATGGACAATGAGCCAAAACAGACTGTGACAGCAAACCAAGTGCTTTTCAAAGCAAAGAAGTGGAAAAGTCTTCAGTGGCCAGGTCAATCAACTGACCTCAACCCAATTAGTCACGCATTTCACTTTCTGAGAACAAAACTGTTGGCACAAAGTCCAGTGAAGAAGCAGCAACTGAAGCCAACTGCAGTAAAGGCCTGGCAAAGCATCACTAGGGTGGAAACTCAGCACTTGGAGATGATCATGGGTTCCAAACTTCAGGAAGTTATTGACTGTAAAGGATTTTCAACCAAATATTGAAGATAATCATTATACTTATGATTATGTTAGTTTGTCCAAATACTTTTAAACCCCTGAAAATAGAGGGACCAAGTATAAAAATGGGTGTTATTCCTAAACAGCTCATTCAATATTTGTGTTAAACCCCTTGAATTAAAGCTGAAAGTCTATACTTCAATCACATCTGTATTGCTTTGTGTTTGAGACAAAATTATGAAAATTATGTCTCTGTCCAAATACATATGGACACAACTGTAGGTAGCACCTTATAAAACACAATAACTTCCTGGTCTAGAATGGAAAGGAATTACATTTACGAGAGCAATGTGCGCATATAGCATCTTTTCTGATATATCAGGTAGAGGGGTGCAGAGTGCACTGAGGCTAGGCAACTATAATACTATGTGTTTTTAATTTTTTACATTTTGTATTTCATTTGAAGAAAATTACATTAAATAATGATCAATTTGTTAATAATTACAAGCCATTCATAGTTAACAACAACATGTAATAGATAGATAGATAGATAGATAGATAGATAGATAGACATGAAAAGGCACTATATAATAGATAGATAGATAGATAGATAGATAGATAGATAGATAGATAGATAGATAGATAGATAGATAGATATGAAAAGGCACTATATAATAAATAGATAGATAGATAGATAGATAGATAGATAGATAGATAGATAGATAGGTGAAAGGCACTATATAATAGTTAGATAGATAGATAGATAGATAGATAGATAGATAGATAGATAGATAGATAGATAGATAGATAGATAGATAGATAGATAGATAGATAGATACTAATAAACTGATTTCTCCATCTGGAGCACTGTCAGGTAAAGTGATCTGCTGGTGGTCACAGAGCAAGTCGAGACCTCTGGCCCAGCATCCTTCAGTCGCTCACCTGTACGTTCATTACATACGTTCCCATTACATTCTTCAGTAAAACTATTCCTGACAGTGCTAACAATGAGAGGCATTATTGAGCTGGCTCTACGTCAAGCCTCAGCCTCAAATAATGACTTAAAGATATAAATTAATTAATTCATTTTAGTCAATTAGCTGGGAGAGCTAAGGGATTATAAACAGCATAAAAACAGACGGGCATAAAAAAATGCAACTGAAAAACAAAATGCTAGAACACAGAAACAAAAATGATCTGCCTACACAAAATAAAAAATTTGCTCCTTCTCTTCATTATAGCTGTTGTGGGACCAAAACTACCCGAATATTGTGAACTGAACGATCCAGCTGAGGTGCAAACATCTTCCATAAATGTAGGATATTTTGCTAATACAAGTATATAAAGTATTAAGTCTGGTTTGAACTTATCCTACAATTAAGAAGATGTTAAAAGACTATTAGTAATTTTTATCTGAGAATGTTTGTTTCTTTTTGCTTAAGACCCAATTAGTAACATATGGATGCCACTAGTATTTATTAACTTAACGCATAATATTGTGCATTTTCAATCAGATTGAATTGACTTACAAAAATATAAATAAACATTGTGGCATGCAGAGAGAGGATCTATCATTTCTGAAATCTGACAAAGCTTTGCTTTGGGAGTTAACATTAAAGGCCCTGCGCTGCTCCCATTTCCCAAGTGGCTGTGAGCTGAAGACATTACAGAGGAAAAAGAAGGAGGATTCCACTCCGCGCTTTAACTGTGTTTGTATGTAACCAGTAAACAGAAAAAGTAAATAACACATTACTCGCCAGTGGAAATTTAAGCTGATAGATGAATCTGTCCACTTTTTAATCCAAACAAAGAGAGATTTGTGTTTAGCAAATTCACATAAAGGCACAAACCACAACAAACAGCTCCCTGCCCCCCAAGTCTGGTAGAGCAATCGGTAAATATTGACCCTTGAGTTTTATAATGAACATATGCAACCAATTAAAAATAAAGGTTTTCAGGCCATTACACAAGCAGCTATACATTCCAATAGTGAAATTCTTCCCACCACTGCCATTGAGAAATCAAGTGGACCACGAAACAAATGGTTTGTGGGAAACATAAAGCAGAAAACAGAGTTTTAGATTTCACAGTCGCAGAAAGTGATGAGCTGCATCCAAAAGGTTGGACATAAAGACTCAAAAGCAAACTGGTTGATTCATTACATCTGTATTTATGATTATCATTAAAATCTGGAGATAATACAGTTTACATAAAAGTACAGATGTAATAGGTACGCACATTCACAACATAAAATTCTTAAACCTGTTTAATTCAATTTAAGGTCGTGGGGAGGTGTAGTCCATCTCAGCAGCAGCAGGCACAAGGCAGGAAACACACACTGGACGGGGACCAGATGATCACAGGGCCTACTCAAGCAACTTGGAATAGCCGATTAGCATAAGAGAATGATCTTTGAGGGAGTAGGAGGCAAAATGAAGTAGCCACAGGGAGAACATGTGAACTCCATACAGAAATTCACAGGGCACAAGATATAAATCACTAACCAGGGAGGCACTACATTGCCCTCAAGGGAGAGAACTTCAATGAAACACTTTAAGAGTTCAATAAAATACTTGCTTTAAATCATTTTGAATCATTTCTTTGTGTATGTGTGTGTTTCATTAATACTTATTCATTTTGTATTCCATTTTTGCCCACTAAAACTCTAATGAAAAAGTTAAGGACAACATGGAGTCATTGGAGTGTCCAGTGCGGCAGGGTGTTTAGTATGTGAATCAAGCAGATAAAGAGTTGCCGCTTTAATGTTGGTTGTCTGCTTGTTTGTAAATCGTGACATTAATTTGATGTCACAATTATGGTGTAATGTCTTGTACTTTCTGTTTTGTAGACTGCAGTAACATTTAATGGACTGGATTATTCATGGTTTCAAGCCATTTTCACGGTACTTGGGAAACTCGCAGATTAAAAATTCCAACTAAAACAGTCCAATTTGAAAACTTCTCCCACTTGTAATTAATATTAGAAATGAGGGTATTATCTCTGAGCCCTGTGTTTCCAAAATGTTGATTTTTTATTGAATATTGACAACCAAGTCAGAAAATGAAACATACTGGTAATAACAAACTATTTCTAGACATTTCGGCCATTTCAATTCATGGTTTTGAACAACGTGCTTTCAAAGTAAGTAAAACAGCTGAAATCCAAGATGCCTAAATGGTCATAAACACTTTACAAGCGATGGATTTTGTTGATACACACTGGCACATAGTTCAGTTCTTGTGTGGTCGCCGTGCATTTGTGCTCATGCACTCATGATTTAAAAGTCATTTGTGATGAAAATGTCTGCTAAATAAATGCAGTACAAGTAAATGTGCAGAAAGCAGTCTGATGTCGGACACAAACTATCCATTTAAACCACTTCACTCCTAGTGTGTTACAAATGAAGTGTTCACAGCTAGTACAGACAGACAGACAGACAGACAGACAGGCTCTATTAGATAGGTAGATAGATAGATAGATAGATAGATAGATAGATAGATAGATAGATAGATAGATAGATAGATAGATAGATAGATAGATAGATAGATAGATAGATAGATAGATAGATAGATAGATAGATAGATAGATAGATAGATAGATAGTAAAAGACACTATATGATAGATAGATAAATAGATAGATAGAGATCTAATTACTGTATGCAATTTTCATTACGCTCTAACTTAAGTTTATTACGGAGAAAATCACCGGAAAAATCCCAGGCCATTGAGAAGTGTGCGAACTGACGACATGAAGAATCGTCTTTGCGCCGAACTGAAATCATCCCCACATAATCATCCAGACGATCTGGATCTGCATAATTAGATCTGGACCGCCCTGTATTATGATCACATTCTCATGAAAATAAAACATCATCTCACTTAAGTTGCAGTTTTCATATTTTCTCTATTGACATATCAGTAATACTTCTATACTTGTCAATGGTCTCATTGACTTATAGAGTACCTCACGGTGGCCAAAAGTATTATTCACTAAGTAACACCTGATTAAATAAAATGTAGTTTGTACATTTCCTGTTCACTAATTGAAGACTGAAGGCCCACATCCTAATTGTGAGTGAGTGTGTGTAATGTAATGGGCTAGTCTTCTGCCCAGAGTTGGTTCCTGCCTTGCACCCTGTGCTGCCATGATATAATCTTGCCCAATGTGACCCTAAACTGGATTAAGCAGGTTTCAGAATATATGCATGCATGTATGTAAATGAAACAATAGATTGTTTGGATGAATGTGGACAGAAAACAGACACAGTATGTGTGAAATAATTACAATGTTAAATCCATCCATCCATCCATCCATTATCTAACCTGCTATATCCTAACACCTAAAAGCCACCAAAGGGCACAATGCAGGAACAAATGTCTCTTCTATTTATGTCGTAAAATAGGACATGTTACTTGTCAGTTTTTCAGAAACTGCGTCTTGCCCAAGTAATGATTTTCATGATCGGTCACTCAAAAGACATAAAGCAGAATCAAATGACAAATATTACAGACACTCGTCTAACTAAAAAGCTACTTACACAGCAGGACTGTCAATGCAAGAAGCGTTTACGATTGTGACATTTGTCGTGGATGGCTGAGGCTCTTGCCTGGCCAGGACACCTCCACGTTGGAAGGAGCAGAGGAGGAGATGTGGCCACAACATTACCTCCCCCGGAACACTAGGTGGCAGTCGCCCTGGTTGACAGCGGTGCCTCAGACTCCCACAGGGCTTCATGGGAGTTGGAGTTTGATAAAGCCCTGTTGGGGTCCATGGGTGCCGCAGCAGACGCTGAGCCCAGGACCACAGCACTTCCACCACACCCAGAAGTGCTGCCGGAAGTCCACCACCGAGGACACCTGGAGTACTTCCAGGTGCCTTATGTACTCTACTCAGTGAGCTAGAGTCGGGAGGAGGAGGAGTAAGCTTGCCAGGGAAGAGTATCGGAGAAAGGAAAGGAAAGGAAATAAAATAAAAAAGGGAACGAGTGTTGTGCTTGCCGGAACTGTGTCTTACTTATGGGGAACGGGGAAGGCTTTTCCCATAAGGGGGAAAGAAAAAATAAGATGTGTGTGCTTGGACTTGTGCCTCCTGCGTCTGTCTGCGTCGGGTTCGGGTGGTTGCAGTGCCCTCTGACAGCCACACATTCTTGCCTCAAACACTAGCCAGATTCTCAAAATGAGCTGTTGTGGTAGCAGATACATACTGTATATGGTTGGAGAACTAGCTTGGATTACAAAAACTGGAAATACTGTATTCATTAAAGATTTTGTTTCCTGGCATTATATGAGTAATGTGAATGTTAGTTATGTTATCCAAGAGCAGAAAACAGATTTAAAAAAAAAAATCTGAAGCAGGGCCTAAGCCCAGTGATTTTGATGGAGTCAAGGAATAGGAAAGTCAGACTGGCAAATAACTGACTCATCAAAATTATGTTGTTAATTTCTAAGTCTACCATCAGCTCAATTTCACTGACAAGTTTAGAGTGAGTGTCTAAAAGTGCCAATATGGAGATGATGATTAATGGACACAGATGAAAAGAAACAATACAGGTTAGCCAAAGAGGCCCATTATAGTCCTGCTTAGCCAGTTAATTTCAACTGGAAAGAATGGTGGTACAAGTCAAGGAGATTGGTTAATTAATGTGAGTTTCACTGCTATCACTGCCTACTATTATATTAAATTAAAAGGAAGTTTTAAAGTTAATATCTACATGTGCAAATCATGATAACCATTAAACTGGCTACAATGGAAAGACTAGGGGAGCAACAGGAAGTATACTGGATGGCGACTACTGTATATAAGGGAACTAAGAAAACTGAGTTTTTCAAATGTGGATATAAAGAACATGAACTTTCAAAGAAAAAAAGAAACAAAAAGTCTCCTACAGCCCGTCTTTAGCAGCGGAAAACAGTGCCTGATCTGTTTCGTGATGCCTGCAGGGTGCTGGTATCAGCCTCACAATGCCATACCTTCAGTGGTTCTTGGCAAGTCATTTTCTCTGCTGCCTTTGCTGAGCCGGGTCCTTGAAGGTGCCCTTTTCTTATCTTAATTGGCAAAAGAAACTTGCTTTGATCATTTAGCACATTTCAGCAGTATGTGTTCGTGCAGGAGTCCCAAGCATTTGAACAGCTTTGTTTCTCTGACAGATACCGTCTGAGTAGCGTCAGTAGTGTCAAAGCACTTAAAACTTTTATTTTGCCTCACAGAGTTTTTGATTTATTTTTAGAGTTGATGAATTAATTTGTTTTTAACATTTAGCATGAAAAATACAAACGCAAGAGCAACAAAGTACATATGCCGCAGTTTTTCAGTTTCGTCAAAACTTGTGCCAAAACTGCTAAGTTCACATTTAGGCACTTTGGCTAATGAACCTGAAGTATGCAATCATTCAAATTACTGAAGAGCTCAAAAGAAAAAGGCTCTTAATTTCTCTCAATTTATTTTGTTTATAATAACTCAGACAATCAGAAAAAATGAAATGCATTTTACTTATTTATTTTATTTTGTAAAAAGTATGTACTTTGAATAAGAATGATGTGCCTTAGTCAAGTGGGCCCCATTTTTGGGTTTTCACCTTTCACTTCGGGAATAAATTAGCCGTTGCCATTAATGTTCAAAATCCTTACCCCTGCTAAACGAGTGTGTATATTTCTACAAGGAATGGCAGCAGACAGATATTAACAAAGGTGCTTTTTATGGAAGAGGACGCACATCAGGTTGCTGAATACCAGAGAGCCTTTTTAGACTCTGTTCGGCACAACCAACGTGCAGCGGCAGAAAAGTTGCTGAGTTGTTGTAGAAAAGAGAGCAGGGAAATGGAAATTTAAAGAACTCATATTTTCAATGAATACCTTTTTTATCAGAAATGTTCAAAAATTTACAAATTGAAGCTGGGTTACCCCTTTTTCCTGGCATCCTGTGGTGTATGAAATTAAAATGGGCAGGCTGTATTTCTTCTGCTATTTCTATCACCAGATGTCCCACTGCTGTCTCATATATCCAGGGTCTTGTGCTTGAATCTCATGCACCCCCCCCGTAGCTTTCTCTTTAGAGTTATTGGCCCCGTGTGCCTGGGTTTGTAAACACACCCTGTGATTGACTGGCACCTTCAGAACGGCTGCTCTGTACCCAATGCTGCCAGGATAGACTCCAGCTCTCTGTAACCTCACTGGATGAAGCGATTTTAAAAATGTCATATTTTGTTATGAAAGTCCACACCTTCCATTAGACTTCAGACCCTGAGGTTGTGAGTTCAAATCCTAGTAGTGACACCGTATGACCATGAGCAAGTGGCTTCACCCGTCTTTGCTCCAGCTGTGTCTCAAATGTTTTAAGTCACCCTGGATAAAGGAACCATCCATCCATTTTCCAACCCGCTGAATCCGAACACAGGGTCACGGGGGGTCTGCTGGAGCCAATCCCAGCCAACACAGGGCACAAGGCAGGAATCCAACCCACCGCAGGGATAAAGGAACCATCCAAATAATAAGTAATACATAGTGTGGCCAAAGAAATGTAGTGGGCACTGCACAGGTTTTACTGTATGCATTGCGATTTTGCTCCCACATCTCTAAAAGGAGTGTGTGTGTGTGTGTGTTTTAAGCTAATAAGCGATTGTAAATTAGCTCAATATGAATGTGCATGTGTCAGACCTACTGTATTATGGTCTGGCCCCCTGTACAGTGTCACACACGTGCGCATGAGAGGCAGCTAAAGGGCTCGGGGATGGACAGTTCTGAGACATACCAGGATGTGGCAGAGTGCACTGACTCTTTTTCTCCCTTGCCTGCAGGCCATTCTCGGAAGAGATTCCGCCTGACTCTCCTGACGTATTGAAGGAGACCTTGCCGGCTCCAGCCCCTGTGATGTCACGTCCGGGCTCGAACCAATGGCTGAAGACCTCGATGAGCTCACTTCCTGTCTTCCCCTTTAAAAACCTCCTCCTTTTCCCTAATGCCCTCAGTTCTGTATTGGACTCGGTTTTGTGCACAGCAGTGCCATCATTTGAAAAGAACGCTTTGCAGCCAGGAAAACAGATTATACGGGTGGCTGCCCCAAACCTTGCTTTGTCTCATCGTGGCTTTTGTGACAACACGAAGGTTCCGGCCTTATTTCCGGTCCTACCAGCACAGTATCCGGCCCCCTGTAATATTTAACAGGATTAAGTGAATGTGGTCTTATGTTATGCACAGCAGATACCTATGAGGTGTATAGTGGTGAGCACTCACTGCTGCTTCGTATTACAAGTGGTCAGTTTCCAGTCTTGTATGTTCAGTCTGTATTTTCTCCCTTGGTCTGCATAGTTTTTTTTCTTTCCTTTCTCAAGTGTTTCAGTATTTGTTTAACATTCGTAGTGTCATCACCAGTCCACTTCTAAGTGTAAAGAATTCACGGTAACCCCCCAGCAGAGGTGCAGTCTCAGCACCGATGTTTTAACACTTTTTAAGTCTTTATCATAAAGCCAGCTCATACGATTTCTTTCTATTATCTCCATATGCTGATGTTTAATAGATGCTTTGTAAAAATGTGTGCAGTATGAAATAAATATTAAGGGACTGAATAACGGAGTAACAGAGTAGCATAGTGATGGGTGATGCTGCTTGAAAGCCCCATGGCCCAGGATAACTGTGGAGTTCGCATGTTCTCCCCGGTATGTGCAAGTTTCTTAAGTCAATGGCCCAGGGTGAATGCGTGAAAGAGTGTTCAATAACTGACCAGAACAATGTCCTGGGTTTGTTCCTCCCGTGAGCTTAGTGCTTAAGGGAAAGTGGGTTTAGGATCTGAGACAAATAATTGATGAGAAAAAAAAAAGGAAATTAGTAAGAAATACACCTTTTACAATTATACCCGGCTGCACCTCTACCTTTCAGCTGCCTTTATTTCAATGCCTTCAGTGGTCTGTTAAATGAACTCTTTCCTTAAGCACGTGTGATCTTGTACAAGCAGCTAGTGTCTAATACATTCTGCTACTTTCTCTCCAGGCAGAGTCCTATTATTAACAAAGGTATAAGAGCAGTGCGGCAGCCACCTTTACTTCATACAATTTTGCAAACATGTCAGGTCGCACCTCACAGCCGTACAGACGGGCGAGATAAATGACAGTCCACTGTAAGTGATGCAGGCAGAAAAGCAAACACAAATGGCAAGAGGAAACACACGCAGCGTGAACTCTAGAACCCACGCTCACCGTCAAAGAATGCCTTTGTTTATATGAATATCGCACAAGCTTGACCATACTTGGATTGTTACATCCTCCACAGCTTGCACCTCTTAAGAGCCGAGCTGAATTACAGCCTGCTCTCACTTATGTAAAAAAAAATTTAAGACAAGAGGCCTCCATGCGACTTTAACGAAACACTTGGATGTTAACATTTCACAGCAATGGAAGAACATTCCTGCCGTGCCCTTCTGCGAGTATAATGCACAAAACTCACCCCACTCGGGCATGTGAAAACGTTCTGTACAAACCACGCAACAGAGTAGTCCTCCCACTTCTTAGGGCTCTTCACAGAAACAGTCCCACCATGTAACCTCCTCGAGTCACTGGTCCAGCACTGCTTCTTTATTGCATTAATGCAATCAGTCATTCTTTATTTTATATGGCACCTCATCACAAAGAGCTTTACAATGCAAATACAATTATCAAAAAGACAAACCCACAAGTAAAATAAAAAATAAACACAGCGTACAAGTCAAAACAAGAATGAAATGTTGGCTGAAGCAAGAAGGGTTATCTAAAGAACTTGACATTCTTATATTCACTTAGCACTTGCTTCCTTGTCTGCCTAGTTGTTAATTCAGCCCTGTTCACCCCATGGATCTTATTTAACTGCAATATTATGGACATTTATTGTTTTTTAATCATTAAATAAAAGTCAGTACTGTATTTTTTAAGTGTTTAGATAGCATCAATTGAATTAGTGCAAGTGGTCAGATGGTGCCCACTGATCAGTTCTGCTGCTTTGCATGTTAGTTTGATTACAGGCTCTAAGCAGGCCCGGTACAACAGACTGCCACTCTGTGCAGTAAATTACTAACATTTTAAACTTACAACGCTTACAGGCCATCATTTTAACGGTTCACATAAATAAAATCCCATATCTCTATATATAATCTTCATTTGGATCTTGATCTTTGTTTGTCCTTGAATGAATTAGAAGAAGAAGCACTAGATAACAGTAGAGAGACAGCTAAAACATAGGCATTGCATTAAGAATCTCCTCCAGGCTTATATTACTGGAGACTGTAGTACTCCAGTCACACCTCAAAACACAGACATTCAAACGAAACAAATTATTGTACTTTAAATTAACTAAAGAGATCTTCATTTAGATCTTGATCTTTGTTTGTCCGCGAATTCCACGCATGCGTAGACCACCTTCCAGTTTAGTACGTTGTTGTTACTCACGGATGTCAACAATGTGCCGGAATAAAGAAAGGGGTGGTGGACAGTGTTACGCTGGTTAGCTCCTGAGGCCTGGTTAGAGAATGAGATTGCCGAAGATAAAAGGTACGTGCCTACGTAACATATGAATGAAAGAAAGGCAGTGGGTAAAATGAATGACAGCGTAACAGCACGTTCCAGAAATTATTATTGTTACGTTGTAGCCGGCGAGACGTCCACTTCTGTCTTTATTGGTGAGTTCTTTGATAGTTGAATAGTGTCATCCTGGACATACAAGTCCTATTGCAGATTGTATATGTGGTAGCAGCAACCATGGGCATGTTCCTCTCGAGTCTCTTCTACTGTCTCCTGGCTACCGTTTCCTCCTCCAGCATATGTATCCCATCCATACACCTCTGCCTCCAGGTGCTGCAGTCTGTAGCAATGTCCTCCAGGTCATCAGGCCTGATTTTGCACTTTCTTCACATGATCTTTTAGCTGATTCTTATAGTGCTTCCTCTGCCCCCCCATAGAGCATCATCCACAATGTAGTTAACCATATAGCATTCTGTGAGGCAGCCAGTTTAGGGGCATCCTTACCACATGTCCCAACCACTTTTGTTGGTGTTGTATGGTCATGGCCTCAGTATTTCTACAATTGGTTTTTCTGAGTATTTCACAGCGAGGCATGCAAACACACCAGGTAATTCCCAAAATGTGCTACAGCCAGCATATATGGAAGTGCTCCAGAAGCTTTATGTGGCGGCTGTAAATTATCCAAGCTTCACAGCTGTAGAGGAGGGTGGTATTGCAGATGGCCTGATAGACGCAAACCTTTGTGCGGAGATGCAAATTCTTGTTTTAAAAAACCCTGCGCTGAAGTCTCATGAAGGCAACTGTTGCTTGCTGGATTCAGTTCTGGGCCTCATTGTCAATGCTGCTGTCTTCAGAGAGAATGTTTCCCAGATATATGAAAGATGAAAATACTGACAGATGTTCATCAGCAATTGCTAAAACTGGTGATATTGGAAGGATGTTGGCCCTCCACTGACGGATTATTTAGGTGGCTCTTACTGCTGCATCAAGGACAGACTAGAGGTCTTGTGGGGTGTGAGAGACAAGAGGACAGTCATCTGCATACTGAAGCTCAAGAACCCTCCCTCTATGCAAATTTGATAGTTGCTTGGATCCTCCTAATATTGAATAGGTTACCATCTAGCTTAAAGTCCACTGGCACACCACTGCTGTCCTCAATCTTTTTGTGAAGAAGGTGGGTGACACATAAGAGGAAGATATTAAAAAGCACAGGTGCGAGTGCACACACCCCTGGCTGACCCCTGTATGTACAGGGAAAGTGAAGGATTCTTGTCATCCTATTGTCACCTGAGCAGTCATTCCAACGGGAAACTGGCAGAGGATGTTAACAAATTTGTTTGGGCATCCAACCCTAAGGAGGACGCCCCTTAAAGGTTCTCTCTTAACAGTGCTGAAGGCTTTGGAGAGGTGGATAAAGGCCATAAATATGTCCTCACATTGTTCCTGGAACATTTCCAGAAGCTGTCGGGCTATGAAATTCATGTCAACCGTGATCCTGTTTTTCATGAAAACAGAACGCAAATCAGAGGGCATTGATTCTGTAATGCTGTTGATCAGGAGTGATGCACCCTTGCTGTTGCTACAGATAGCCCTGTCACCCTTGTTCTTATAAATAGTGACAATATTTGCATCACTCCATTGTTGTGGGATGTTCTCATCAGCCAAGACCTTGGTGGTACATTGGTTTAGAGTCCTTGTATGGGGGTATCCACCCTGATTTAACAGCTCTGCAGGTATTTCATCAACACCAGGATACTTATTCTTTTTAAAGGAATGGACAGCAAACAGAACCTCAAAGAATGTTGTAAAGTGGTTGACATTGTAATTAGGAGGAAATTCAGGCAGTTCATCCAGAAAGGTGAAGTCTGTATCAGAGTCCTGATTAAGCAGGGTATCAAAATGTTCAGCCCACCTCATCAGAATGCAGTTCTGGTCCTTCAAGACTATTAATTAGACCATTTGCTGTTTTCAGGGAAGTGATGCACCAATTTATTGGGATGTAAGTAGTTCTGACAGCATTATAAAAAACATTATATTATATATAAACACATACACATATACATATATACATATATACATTTTATATATATATATATATATATATATATATATATATATATATATATATATATATATATATATATATATATATATATATATATATACATACATACACACACACTGTACACACACAGAGTATGGTATAAGTGCTGGGACACAAAAATAACCGGACTGGAAAACCATCTGAAGGTCGGCCGAATGTTAATCATAGAACTATATTCCCTCCCACACGACCTCTCAAACCGCTGACCAGCTAGGTATAACCTGTGAAAAGCCCTGCAGTATTTGCACAACAAATTGCTACACGAGTGGCCACTATAATGTCAGTTGAAAAAAATCAAACAGGGAATTAACTTCAAATTTCTCACAAAATTGAACAAAACAGCCACAGAAACTTATGAAATGATAAAAACAGTGTACGGTGATAACAGATTGCATTTGAGTGGCACAAATGTTTCAAGGAAGGACAAGAAAATGTGTAAGACGTTCAACGCCCAGGTCAAGAGGGAGGCGGGTGCTTCACCAAGACAACACTCCCACCCACAATGCTTTTTCAATAAAGCAGCTTTTGACTGACAAAAACATTCCCGTCCTTGATCATCCTCCCAATCCACCCATGATTTTTACTTGTTCCCGAAAATAAAGTGACCTGAGGGGAACACATTTTTCTTCAATGGATGAAGTGAAGAAACAGCAAGCCTGTTGAAAAGCCTCAAGCAAGAAGACTTCCAGCACTGTTTCAATCAATGGAGGATACATATGGAGCGGTGTAGAGATCAGAAGGGGGAGTATATAGAAGGTGACAATGTTTAGAATGCTGTAATTCATCCATAAATATTTTTTTTTTACCAATCCACTTATTTTTGTGTCTCACCTCATATATATAGTACATATAAACAGTGAAATAAAGTGTAGGTGTGGTCACTAATTTCCTGTGGGGCTCCAAACATAAATTTTGCTGATTAAACCCACCTTGGAGAGCAGCTTTACATCTTCCTACAGGCACTTCCTAAATAAAGTGCAGGTGTGGTCAGTAAATTTTCAAAACAAAACAGAGCCTATGGTCTTTTACTGTTCAAATGGGGAATCTGTGCAGACAGGTGTAACAGCGTGGATTGCATACTGAACAAACACACAGTCAGCTTCATATTACAGTACATCAGGTATACAAACTCCCCAGCTGGAAAAAGTTTCATAAAGATAAAGAAGTGGTTCCAGGGTTAGGAGATCTTGTACTTAGTAGGACTATCATAATTTAACAAGTAGCTCTGGTCTAAAAGAATAACCTCAAGGTATGAAGACACAGCTTTGTGGCCCCCCTACATAACACATGAGGTTGAACACTGTATAGTTAAGCCAAAAGGGTCTGTAGGGTTTGTTACTATAGTTACTATTACTTTTGTATTATGTTTGCAGCAACGTTTTGCTTTGTTCGTTCATTCTTATTTTGTAATGCATTCATTTTAATCTTTGACATTTTGCTCAAGAGTGCCCCATATAGGCCAGAACATTTAGCACTGTAGTGTGCATCGGATGGCTGCCTATTGAATGGGGGCGATTCACTACCCGTCTTTGGCCGCACTGTGTTCGTTCTCGGTTAGCGGACACTGCAGGCAGCATGCTGTAGTGGAGGTGACTGTGAGGTGGGCTGGTGATAAATCGCCCCTTGTCACCCCCATTCATTCTCAATAACAAGTCTGCTTGTACTGTTATGTACATAGCTGGAAGTTGTCTATTGTCAGTACATCAGACGTGTTGACGACTGGTGCCTTCCTGCTGTGATAGCGTGTACAGTGCTGTGCAGAAGAGCTCATCTTAATCTTTTGTCTCTGAAACACAAATCTGATGCAAGTGCTGGTGATACAGTAAAGAAGAGAAAAACCATCACCATTGAAAATAAAGTAGAAATAATAAAAAGGTCAGAGAGAGGTGAAACTCCATCATTCATTGGCAGAGCACTTGGTTACAGTCAGTCAACAATAGCATTTATTAAAATAATGTACCTGTATCGACTTACATACAAATTCAACTTAAGTACAAACCTAAAGTTCCTAGGTTGTACGTAACCTGGGGACTATCTGTGGATGTATGTATGTGTGTGTATATATATATATATATATATATATATATATATATATATATATATATATATATACACATACACACACACACACAATATATATATAAATCAGATCTCATCAAGTTAAACCAAAAAGAAACAAACTGTAACCTTCAAGCCATGTTTTTAGAATATACTAGCATTAAATTAAAAACACAAAATTCCAGGATTAATTCAGTAAGGAGATGACCAAGCACCTCATGCAGAGTTTGGCACTCCTCCTTACTACTATGTCAGTTTAATACTTTTTTTTTTTTAACTACACTGCAGGGTTTGCAATTCAGTTCAATTAAAGGGGGAAAAAAATCTAATTTATGCATCAAAACATTTGCCAGACATTACATGAAGCAATGGCCCACTTCCAAGGAGAAACTGCCTTGGCAGCCTCAAAATACTCAAAGACAGACATCAGGTGGACTGCGGCGCAGTGTTTAACTGGTGTAAGATATGGCCGGCCATGTACCTCGCCAATACCCCCAAGCCGCCAGGTGGAGCCCTCCTTGCAGCATGGAGGTCCCCAGAAGACCAGCAGGGCATTATGGACCATGTAGTTTTTGTGCACCGCCCTGCTGGATGCCATGGGGCCACGAGAGGGAGCTGCAGGGAGGACCAAGAATTCTTCATGCCCTATGACCCGGAAGTTCGTCATAGGAAGAGCGACGGCTTCGGGTGAGAAACATTATTTACCCTGACCCGGAAGGAATAAGGACTTGTGGACTGTTGGGAAGGAACACCTCCGGTCAGGGAATATAAAAGGACTGTGGGGGCTCCCAGACGATGAGCTGAGTTGGGAGGCAGGGTGGCTAAGCGCCTGGGAGTGGAGGATTTGTTATTGTTCATTGTTATTTGGAGTATTTGGGAGTAGAGGGTGCTTTGTGCACTTTATTATAAAATAAATATAATTATTGGACTTTTACCTAGTGTCTGACGTGGTGTCTGAGGGTGTAAGGGTGCGAGAAGCATCTTATTCTGTTACAATTGGCGTAGCTCCGGCAGGATTCTCTGGCCGTCAGTTTGGCAGAGGACCTGAATTTAAAAAATTTATTGTGGACAGAATATCCCGGAAGACAGCGCCACGACACACACAGAAAAATCGCCAGAAACCTCATCTTTATCAAGTCCGTCATGGGAAGAAGAAGACAAAGCAGAGCGCCAGCAACAGCGGAGGTCTAGCGCCGGCATTGCCTGCGCTCAAGAGGAGCTATGGAGCGGCTACGCATTTCGGAGAGATTTCGGAGGAGGACGCCACCGACGAGGTATGTACAGGGAATGTACTGAATAATCTTTTTAAATTAACACATGATGTCCCATGTACATACCTCCCAGATGTCCATCCGAAGGCTCTGCGGGAGGCAGAAGACAGACCCGAAGGCGATGGCACGCTCTCATTCAGGCAAACGAGTAACCCGAAGCACTTCCGCATTACGGGTGCCGGCGAGGGACACGTGACCTACCACAAGGGATTCCAGGAAGGTGACGTTCCGTATCCAGCTGTTTGTGGCTTCGCCCAAGAAAAGACGGACTTGAGTTTTCAAGGGGAAAGGGAGGCGATCAAGTACCGCTATCCCTACAAAAAGGTAAGGAGGTCCGGAAATGATTGATCGGTCCGTCGATAAATTGATACAGACGGATCACAGTCAGCCAAAAGCGGCACCGCGGTCCTCCGAAAAGAACTCCAAATCCCAGGCTCCCTTGCGGGACCTGTCTGAGCACGTGCCAGGAGCGGCCGTGTTTATTGGCTCCCACCCGGAGGGTAAGGCTAATGATGGCTCGAGCATGCCTCCGGGTGAATTAAGTAACTTTTTGGACGTGCACGAGCTGGAAAAGTTGCTTCAGCCCGTGCACAAATTTTTACAGGTGGTGGAGACAATAAAGAAGATCACTGGGGATCTGGGAGCAGCGGCGGCGCCTTTAAGGAGGGTGGATGAATTCCTACGGCGATTTGGTCAGGAGTCTCCCATTATGATTGATTTGGCGGTACAGGTGAGTTTTACCGGTACCGTACAGAATAAGGGGACACAGAGTGACGCGGGCCCGCGGTTAATTAGTAGCGGGTGCCAAGTCACTACGAGCCCTACAAACGAGTGTGGTGTGATGACAGAAGGGGCGGTGGAAGCACTGATCGTACCAGAGCAGCTGAAAAGTGCTGTCTCGGAGCGAGCGCGGTGCTGAAGACGCCGCCTCTGGTTTCTTTAAAGTCAACGGGCATGCAAACAGCAAAGAGGCTCTCTTTCTCTAATAGAGAGACTCAAGCTGCGCCGACCCAGAGTAAGCAGGAGATCCCCGAAATACACCGTGGGTCTCCTGACAAGGTGGGAAAAAGGGCGGAGAGCAGCGAGGCGGCCAGAAAACCCTCCTTGGCGGGGGAAAGGGTGGAGCTGACCGAGTTCCCGAGATGTTTCAGGTCTCGAAAAGTGCCAACCAGGAGGACTTGTCGGTGCTACAATTGCCAGCGACCGGGTCACGAGTGGCGCCAATGTCCCCGGGGAGACAGGAGGTACACCGTCCCCCCAAGGTTTGCTCGAGGACAGGGGCAACGCAGTCAGAGCCCGGATGACGCGTCCTCTTGAGGAAGACTTCCTCTCGGGGCAGGCCGCCCGAATCTTATAATTGCCGCTGGGGAGTACTGTAAGATATGGCCGGCCATGTACCCGCCAATACCCCAAGCCGCCAGGTGGAGCCCTCCTTGCAGCATGGAGGTCCCCAGAAGACCAGCAGGGCATTATGGACCATGTAGTTTTTGTGCACCGCCCTGCTGGATGCCATGGGGCCACGAGAGGGAGCTGCAGGGAGGACCAAGAATTCTTCATGCCCTATGACCCGGAAGTTCATAGGAAGAGCGGACGGCTTCCGGGTGAGAAACATTATTTACCCTGACCCGGAAGGAATAAGGACTTGTGGACTGTTGGGAAGGAACACCTCCGGGTCAGGGAATATAAAAGGACTGTGGGGCTCCCAGACGATGAGCTGAGTTGGGAGGCAGGGTGGCTAAGCGCCTGGGAGTGGAGGATTTGTTATTGTTCATTGTTATTTGGAGTATTTGGGAGTAGAGGGTGCTTTGTGCACTTTATTATAAAATAAATATAATTATTGGACTTTTACCTAGTGTCTGACGTGGTGTCTGAGGGTGTAAGGGTGCGAGAAGCATCTTATTCTGTTACACTGGTTTCTAAGGATCCTGCTTTGACACGAGATACAATTTATCTTCATGCACAAAACCATAAAAATAAAGCACATTATTGTTTATTTTTAGCCATTTACTGACCATAACTTTTCCCATACCCCTTACCTCTAAACCATGGTAACAGCTAAGAGTTTCTAAAACTTGTTACAAAAATATTTCAAATGTACTTGGGTGGTCTGATGGAGAGGGGATGTCACCATGCGGTTTTGTGTGTTATGGCGCTAGTTACGTTCATCTTAAGCCACAGGAAACTGATCAAATACAAGAATCAGCAAATTCCAGCAGTATGTGTCACCCATTAGACCTCAAAGAAGAGTCTGCCATCCAGACACGACACAGACCTAGCTGCCCCGAATAAGACAACAACAACACAGACACCGATGAGCTGCGCTTCACTGGATGGATAACACAATAAACATAAGTTACTTTCCCATCAGTACTACACAACCAAAGCGGGCTGCTATATACCCATTCAGACCACAGCTTCTTCAGCTGCCCTTACCACATAGTAGCCATTCCTGTTCAACGTGACCTGAAATGCTTGCATGTAGCTCACCCCTGTGAATATGCGATGTGCACTAAAGACTTTTGCTCCCAGGCAAGTGTTGAATTTCGTAAGGAAGAAAGGCTTTTATACTAGCGACCAGGCTTTTCGGCCTGGCCACTTCATGCTGGGCTCTTCAAGAACAGTCACAGCTTTGTTTCAACCGATTGCTGCTCTAAAGTTGACACTTTAGATGCCCCAGATGCCTCCTTAACACACAGGGGTTCTTGTTCAAATATTTCCCAGATCACGAGGGTTATTGGGGTATGTCCAAATATCTTCACGTCCCTTGGGGGAAGCAGAGGCCATACTGGTCATCTTTTTACAGGCATACACTAATAAAACAGTAAGCCTTTTTACACCCTTGGAAACATGCATACATTCATAGGCAGAACCTGAGAGAGTTTCAGCATCTCCCATCCCTTCAAAATTAATTTGTTAAAATGGATGTAAAGCAGGAGAAAGCTCCACACACTGCAGCATGTACTGTCAACCATCTGCAACTGTGACAAAGCATTCAAAATCCCAGCCCAAAGCCCAACTCATCTGGAGCATCTCTGGTGTCCAAGCACATCTACATACTACAAACAGTCTGCAAATAAAGTGACAAAATGAAATAAAACATGAGCCATTTTGAAAATGCAAATTGCCTAAGTGTTACTTTTTAACATGTCTTACTTGCTTAGCAACCACAAAGTTAAATAAACAAATGGGAAATCTAAAATGGCCCTGTGTTAGTGCAAGCATAAGTGGTGCCTGCAATGAACTACTGGTCCATCCATGCCTCTTTAGTGCCTTGTGCCCAGTGCTACCAGGATAGGTTTCATCCTACACAAAACTGAAATTAATGAAGCATTAATGAATAAATATTATACTGTTATTGGCACCCTTTGTAAAAAATAATACAAAGAATACACAACATGTGTTTCACCCTAATTGGGGCTCGTCAGGTCTACACAACTTTGCTTCCCAAATAGGGATCGAACCTCAGAGGTCAGCACCTGAGGCAAAGTCTCTAACGTTGTGCCACGGCAACTGGTTCGCTTACTTGACAGAGTGAAGATTGGAGTATTACATTGATAGGTTTGAATCAAGTCAAGTCAAGTCAAGTTGGGGAGCATGCACTGGTACAGCACGTTGCCACACCCACTACACGTCGAAACAGCTCGGGATCCCGGTTTGCAACCCCCCTAGGCAGACACGCGGTCCAGTCCTACACTCCTGAAATGACCCTCTATCTACTACAGCCAGGTGTTACGTGGGCAACCCCTTGGCCTGGTCCAGCCACTTGGGTCCCCAACAATGAGGATCTTATGAGCCGGATCACCCTCAGGGAAACGCGCCACATGGCCATACTGTCGTAACTGACGCTCCCTCACAATGCAACCGCTCATTCGACACAAAGTCAAACCAACGGTACCCAAAGGATTTTCCGGAGAGACACGGTACCAAAGGAGTCCAGTCTTCGTCTCAGGTCAATGGATGTCTCACAACCATATAGCAAGACAGGAAGCACCAGGACTCTAAAGACTTGGACCTTCGTCCTTTTGCATAGATACCGGAAGCATCACACACCTCTTTCTGGTGACCTCATGACCCCCCATGCTCTCCCAATCAGTCTACTGACTTCACAGGAAGAGTCACCAGAGACATGAATGTCACTGCCAAGGTAACTAAACCTCTCAACATGGTCGACACACTCTTCACAAACAGACACACTCCTGATGGCTGTGCCCAAGAGGTCATTAAAGGCCTGGATCTTGGTTTTTATCCAGGACACTTGGAAGCCCAGACACTCAGACTCGTCACTCAGTCTCTCGAGTCCCCTGATCAGAGCCTCCATTGACTCAGTGATGATCACAGCATCGTAAGCAAAGTCAAGATCCTTGAATCTTTCTTCACCAACAGATGCCCACAGCTGCTGGACCCCCACGACTTTGCCCAACAGCCAGTCCATACAAGAATTGAACAGAGTAGGAGCAACAACACACCCCTGATGAACCCAAGAATCAACTGGGAAAAACACAGAGGTTCTCCCTCCACTCTGCACAGCACTCACAGTACCAGTGTACCGGCCGGCCAAGATATCCAGCAACCTCGAGGGGATCCTGCGAACCCTCAGGATGTCTCACATGGCAGCTTGATCAACTGAGCTGAATGCTTTGTGAAAATCGACAAATGCTGCAAAGAAACTCTGACGATATTCGAGTTTGCGCTCTGTAAGAACCCTCAGTGCCAGGATGTGGTCGATGGTAGACTTCTTAGGCATAAAACCAGACTGTTCTGATCCGTGGTTGGTGAGCAAGTGATCACAGATCCTATTGAGGACGACCCCAGCAAGGACCTTACCCGGCGCAGAGAGCAGTGTTTTCCCCCTGTAGTTGCTGCAATCCAGGCGATCACCCTTCCCTTTCCAGATAGGAACGACAAGTCCTGTTTTCCAGTCAGTTGGGATGATGCCAGTCTCCCAAATGGAGGAAAAGATTGCTTGCAATGCCAGGAGGACAGCCTTACCACCAGCCTGGAGAAGTTCACTCCGGATACCACAGACCCCCTCAGCTGGGTCATTGATCCTCCAATAGGCTTGAATCGCAAATTGATTATTTTGGATGGTTACCTACCAGGTTATACTTGTGTATATATATATATATATGTATGTATATATATATAAAATATACTCCAAATGTTACTCCTACATCCCAAAGAAATGCTGGTTAGGTTTAACTAGAGAATCTAGAATGGGCCAATATGAGTCATGGGGGCAAAGAGCACTAGATGCAAGGGAGGATACAGCCCTGGACAGGATGTCATCCTAAATTTGACAAATACCTTGCAACTCCAACACCCCCCACCCTCCCAAAAACGCTAACTGAAAGTGACTGGTCCTTCTGCCAATGAAACACCACACCAAGTAAAGTTATTTGCAATCAAAATGAGAACAACACTTTTAAAATTCATGAGTGTATGCTGCCTACTGCAAACATATTTCCTGCTAGTCAACCATTTATTTTACATGGTGTCAGTCAGTGACGCTAAGCCAAAATTGCCTGATGAATAGAGGAATTAAAGAAAGTGAAAGTATAATATGTGAAGAAAATTAAGGACCATACAAACTTACAAGGTGCTGTTAGACTAGCATAGGACCTGCACACAAATGGGTCTTTCAGCTGGGGAGGTTTACCACTATAACTTTAGTCTTTCAAATCATCCTCAGGTTTCTTTGCCATTCCAAGCCTGGTCTCGCTGAAGCCAGACGTATAATATAAACGTCTGGAGACAACCAGAGTGCATTTTGCTTAAAACTGAGTGGAAGCAATTAGACGGCTCACTGAGTGTCACTTTTCTAAATTAATCCAACACCTCATGAAGGCGGCACTCAAAGTAGGGGAGGTGATTTTGAACTGCAAAGATCAGAGGTGCTCTCATTAATCTGGACAGACAGCAAGCGGTTTATGATAAACCGCCTACAGTAGAAAAGTCACAGAAAAAAAAAAAAACCAAACATGTTAATGTGTGTTGCATGTTCAGAGCGCACAATGCACATTTTAACACTAGAATTACCAGAGCCTACGAAAAAACTCGTAGATCCGCCCCGCCTTAAAACGCTTCTCACTTCTCGGTCAGCATCTTTTGTCCTTTAAATGTGTTGATAAGCAGCACACAGCAAGCACTGAATAAGCTCCAGTTTTATTCTTTCAATGACGATCACGCTCTAACACCTGATCTGACCGTAAGTAACACTGCTGTTTTCAAATAAAGACGCACTATAACAGAGGTGAACTCAGATCGGAGAAAACAGAAGCCCTCCCCGCAAGAAACGTCATTTTACCAATCATCTGTCCTTCAAAGAAACAGCACGGCTTACAGAGCTTGCCAACGCTACACCATCCAGATCTAAACACTAGCGTGGTGTATGTTCCCAGAAAAAGTCTAACTGCATTCTTGTACCATTGCTTGCATATTAAAGTGTCAGCAGGTATTTTTTGTGGCATTACACGTGTAATTTGTGAGCATGCCCATGACGATCAAACAGAGGAAGCAATGCAGTATACTTGTGAGTTTATGCTGTAGGAAGATAAGTAAATAAAGTAAAACTAAAAAAAGACGCTAACTTTGACAAGTACTATACATTTACAGCGGCTGTTACAGACACAAATCAAATGTATGCTTTTATTGTATAATATTAACAATAAGAACAGCTCACTAGTCAAAACGTTTATTTTGGGAGACGTTAACACTTGAATCCAGAACCTTCTGAATTGGAGTCGGCAGCTCTAACCAGTATACTACCCGAGAAGTCAGGACAACAAGCAACATTAACCTGATTTCTTTTTCTTCGGTAATACTCTTGGGGAAAAAAGCGCATTTGTTCTGTTATACTTGTATCTTTTGTGAAAGTGTTTCTTTGATATTTGGAATTCAGGCTTCACACATTATACACTTCATGTCTACATTTTGTCAATTATTACTAAAACATGAAAAATGTTTCTGTTTCAACAAAGTGTTTACCGCACATAGATCTTTGTAGAAACGGAACACACATGTTCCAAATAACGATATAGTATTTATAAAAGGTGTCATTTTGCTTGACTTCTCAGTCTCTACAACTCTAAGCAATTGACACGCAGGTAAACAGGCTTGAGCTAAGAAAACTGTGCGCCAGTGGGGGGGGATGTGATAGCAGATTGTTTGCTGCTTATCAACACATTTAAAGGACAAAAGACGCTGACGCAGAAGTGAGAAGAGTTTTAAGGTGGGACGGATCTACGAGTTTTTTCGTAGGCTCTGGGAATTCTAGTGTTAAAAATATACATAAATCTGTTAAAAACAGACAAAAAATAAAAAGAACCAAGAAAATTTTTGTAGCATCACATATATTGTCATTTGACGGCATCAATGGACGAATGATAAATGTTAATGGTATGTTGTTGCAGGTGCTGTGTGTGCTCTCTGTTGTCCAGCAAGACAACAATAGTATAAGAGTCAATGTACTGCAAGCCTGAAAGAAATGGCAGCTAAATTCATGAAAATATGAACACCAAAATATGTATACGATGTTTCACACCCCTTTGAAAAGGACTGCCATTATGAGAGCTGATAACGAAGAGCCACCAGAGATACAGACTTCAGTATTCAAAATACTCGGGTCAATAAATCTGCCTAACACCGCCAGGAGGTTCACAGATGAGGCTGCACAACATCCATCTTCTGATTGTACGTCTAAATGAAAAACTAAATGAAGTTAACATTGGTGTCTATTTAGAAATGCATACATGACATGCCATATACCACAATGCTCATCTAAACTCTGTTCGCTGTTATGTTACAGTGATGCAATAGTTAAAATGGCAGAAAGACAGAAGTACTTCTCAGACATATGGAGCCCAGTAGCTGTGGTGGTCTGTGTGTCTGTCTGTCCGTCTGTCTGTCTCCACTGCCGTCCAGCTCATTACAGCGTGCAAATAAATTATTACTCTTCAGTTACCTTGTGCTACTGAGCTCCTGTCTGTCTAGAGAACAGCAATCTTAGCTTTTTATTTTCTCTCAGCATCAAGTCTTTTATACATTATCTTTTGCTCTCTCCCTGAAACTCTTGCTGCTGTTTAAAACACATGGACTGGAGAAATTAGGGGCAGATGTTTTAGGAAGAAGCCCCGTAGGTGTAGCCTTTGCAGTGCAGGAATTCACCGCCATTCCCTATACACTTTTTAACGGGTTGTCCCCAGACGTGTATTCTCATTTGACAATCACGTCTGGACAAGGCCCATTATGAGTGAGGAGGCCCTGTTAGATATACACCATACTTCTTCATCAAGTCCATATTTGTGTTCATTATAACACAACATGAATTGTCAAACCTGCTTAACCCATCAGGGTTACAGATGGCTGGAGGCTATCATACTTTAGCAGTAATTAGTTCTTTCTCTGTCAATATTTCACACAAATCTGTGTATTATGGCCTTTCAATTAAGGATTAAGGAGTACTACTTAATGAATTATCTCACCCATTCACACAACCTCGACAAGAACCCTATTAACCAGTTTTGGGTTTTTTTCCCCCCATTGTTATTATGGGACCAACAAAACTAAAATCCTACATCTTGGGACGCTTAAGAATTTCCTGTTTCCTCATTTAAATTGCTTTTCAAAGTACAAGAAATGAAAAGAAAACAAAAAGGAAAAGATACTGTATACTTGTCGATAGAAAGAAGGAGTATCTGAAAACATAGAGTCAAATATTATCTTCCTTCAATGGTGCCTGGCCAAATGCAAAGTAGTGAGTGATCCCGAGACGCCCTAAGCAAATCCCTCCAACAACCTCTGCCATAAGACTCCCTAGGCCTTTGAAGGTTACAGAGAACTCTGAAGAATTTCTTTGCTCACAATGTTACCAGAGGATTAAAGAATCTGAACTCTGAATAACTCTTCCCCCTGTCTGCTCTGATAAGTACCAACCCAATCAACATGCCTCAGTGGGAGATATCAAAATTGCTGGCTGCTCTACAGCACCTTCCACTATGAAGTTTGACTGCAGCTAATGGCAGGCTCCAGTGTGACCATTCCTAACCGCTCTGTCTCCAGTTTTAGAAATCCAGCATGCCGCTTACATTGGCTCACAATCAGAGCACAGAGCCCAGCAGAGTTCCAAATGAAGGATGCCAGCTTTTAAAAGCAGACCCTTCTCGCCTGCTTTCTTCCCTTTCATAGAAAAGTGTAGCACAACTTCTTATGTTTTCTCCTTTGTGTATAAAGGATCGAAAGCAAGACAATGGCTGCCTCCATCTATTTTCCAAATCAGCAGGAATCAGCAGTGAAGAGCTTGATTGTCAGAGGGCGCATACTCTGTTAATGGGCCAATTAACCTATAAGGTACATCTTTGCTGATGGAAATACGAGGAGACAGGTATAACAAACTCAAGACATAAGCTAGTAATCAACTTCAGCTTGCAGACAGTGTAATGTAGTAACACTAACCACTGTGTTGACTACAGCTCTCAAAGGCTATTGTGAAAAAATATAGGCAAGCCTAAACGCCAGGCACTGCTACTAGAGGTCACTCTCACTGCATCGCCGCACTTACCATCACCAAATAATGTCAAAACCAAACCCAGTTGTCTCACTCGTCCGTCTTAAACAGGCTCGAATTCATAAATGCAAGGTAGAGTGGCTCACCCGCATGTCTTAACGGACTACACAAAATAGTCTCTTTTACACTTCCTGTAACTCTACCTGCTTGCCTGCATGCCTGCCTGTGTGTCTTGACTTTTCTTCATCTTGCCAAGCAGATCACTCTACCAACTCACCTCTGAACTCCAGATTCTAATAGTCTCCGGCACAGAGACTGGTTTTAAAAACATCACCTAGGGAGTATGTCCAAAGTCAAAAAAGTCTGTGAAAGTCCCCAGGCCTATCCACAAGGATTCTCTCTACCAGACCAATGTAACCCACTATATTTAAACTCCAGTAATGGATTCATGGGCCAAGCTGTCTGTAGTGCATAATAAAAAATAAAAACAAACCTCTCTCCAGGGACACAATGTAGTGACAAGAGTACCCTATCATGTGCACCATGACCATCATATTAGTCCTGTGCCTTAAATTGCTAGTTACAACTGCCAATTCTTGATGTCCTCCATTTTGTCCTTGCTTCTAAAACAATCTCTTACATTACAGCAATTTGTGAATTCTAAATTCAGCAAAAATGAGCCTTCAGTTGCAGCTATAGTTGGAGAGACAGGCCTAAGTGTGTAGTGCGTCAGGGTTTTTGATTTGAATATGTCAATGCTTGACAACTACATGATTCATATTTCTGAATGTTTATGCGAACCATAATGAATATGGACACTTGACCTAAACATGGCCAGGGTGTCTGGCTGCTGCAGTGCAACATTTTTAAAGTGCCATTTGTGGGAATGTAGAAGAAATAAGAAAGTACCAATGCAATCCAATGCTTTTGCATTCTCACAGATGGCATGGTGGAAACATTAGCACTGTTGCTGAGACTATTACAGTAATCCCTCGCTATATCGCGCTTCGACTTTCGCAGCTTCACTCTATCGCGTATTTTACATGTAAGCATATCTAAATATGGAACGCGGATTTTTCGCTGCTTCGCAGGTTTCTGCGGACAATTTACTTCTGGTACATGCTTCCTCAGTTGGTCTGCCCAGTTCATTTCATACAAGGGACGCTATTGGCGGATGGCTGAGAAGCTACCCAATCAGAGCATCCAGTTAAGTTCCTGTGTGCTGATTGGCTCAGCGACACAGCGACAGAGCGCCAAATTCAATTCCACTGCATTAACCAGGAAGTCTCGTCTCGCTCATTCAGCATCAACGTGTTTCACTGTGCAAAGAGTTAACTGTTGTGTTTATCTTTGTGTGTAGTCAAGCCCTTCATTGTGGCTCCAGAACGATCTGCTCCTGCTACTGCTTCAGGAGTCGTGCCCAGGCGCCAACGGAAGATGCTAACGATTACCGAAAAGGTAAACGTTTTGGAGATGTTGAAGTAAGGGAACTTAGATCATTAGGACAGCAATTTTTCACTTAAGAAACATAAGTAAAGTTAGACCTCTTATATCACTGAAAGATGCTGAGAAATTAGTTCACGCGTTTCTTTTCAGTCGACTAGATTACTGTAACGCACTCCTCTCAGGACTACCCAAAAAAGACATAAATCGTTTGCAACGAGTGCAGAATGCAGCTGCTAGAATCCTAACTAGGAAAAGAAAATCCGAACACATTTCTCCAGTTTTGATGTCACTACACTGGTTACCTGTGTCATTCAGGATTGACTTTAAAATTCTGCTTATGGTTTATAAAGCCTTAAATAATCTCGCTCCATCTTATATATCGGAGTGTCTGACACCTTATATTCCAAATCGTAACCTCAGATCCTCAAATGAGTGTCTGCTTAGAATTCCAAGAACAAAACTTAAAAGAAGTGGTGAGGCGGCCTTCTGCTGCTATGCACCTAAAATCTGGAATAGCCTGCCAATAGGAATTCGCCAGGCTGATATGGTAGAGCACTTTAAAACACTGCTGAAAACACATTACTTTAACATGGCTTTTCTATAACTTCAATTTAACTTAATCTTGATACTCTGTATGTTCAATTTCCTCATAATAACTATTCATGGTGGCTCTAAAATCTGTACTGACCCCTACTCTCTTTTCTGTTCCTTTTTCCGGTTTCTTTGATGCACCAACATTGATGCACTGAAAGCCAGAAGTCTACGTGACCATCATCATCATCAAGCCCTTCCGTGAGAATCCTAAATCCAAAGAGGACCGTTTCATTTATGTTAGGTAGAATGCCCAGAGGGGACTGGGCGGTCTCATGGTCTGGAATCCCTACAGATTTTATTTTTCTCCAGCCGTCTGGAGTTTTTTTGTTTTTTCTGCCCCCCCTGGCCATTGAACCTTACTCTTATTCGATGTTAATTAATGTTGATTTATTTTGCTTTATAATTGTGTCTTTCATTTTTCTATTCTTTAATATGTAAAGCACTTTGAGCTACTGTTTGTATGAAAATGTGCTATAGAAAAAAATGTTGTTGTTGTTGTTGTTGGACGCCATCAATGAGTCCACAATTCTTTTTATTTAAAAAGAAGGAAAAATATATAAGATCTAAGGCCACAGAGTCCTTTTAACCAGGGCGGAAAACGAGTTGTAAGTGGATGTACTAAGGCGGTAGTCCGGATGGAATCTGCTTTAGGGATTTGGATTGAAGAACAACGGCGGTGCTACACAATCGCCTCAAGAGGCTCCTTTAGAAGGGCTGTAACGCTCTCCTTTGTTGTGCAGTAAAATTAAACTCATTGTTATCGGACAAGTCGTCGTGTCATTGTTGGCGAGTACCCATAACTAATTGTCTACGTACTTAGTACATGTATGTACGTTTATTGTAACTGTACACACATTTTATACAATTTTACTTGCATTGTAGGTATTTATTGCTGGTGGCCTGTCTATCTTAATGGCTGTAACATATGTGATATCGGAGACACTCTACAGTATATGGGATATTCTGCATGCTGTCAGCTACTGAATCCTACAAAATATCATCTAAACTGGAAAGGGGATGGGGAGGAAGGGGTTTGCATAGCATCAGTTATTGTATCTGACATAACATCTGGCTTGTAGGGTAAAACATTGTGCCTCCCTGCTCCAGTGCACTCAGCGGTCTGAGCGTCTTCATATGGCTCTGGATAACAGAACACTTTGCACTTGTTGCTGCCTTGAAAATTCGCAAACCCATCCTGATGTAGTCATATGTGATGCCAAATATCCATCCATCCATTATCCAACCTGCTATATCCTAACTACAGGGTCACGGGGGTCTGCTGCAGCCAATCCCAGCCAACACAGGGCACAGGGCAGGAAACAAACCCCCAAACATTTCAGCTCATTTCTGCCCAAACTCTCCTTGAAAGAAACCTTCACACATTATTCTTTAATCCTCCGGTAACATTCTGAAGACAAACCGAGTCTTCAAAGACAAGAGTTAAATGACATAGCCATCCAAGAACCGGGGCCATTATGGCCTCCATAACGACATATCACATGGTGCCACGAGTACATGATCTCTTCTACGGTGAGGCCTCTGGACCATTTTTTCTAAGCACAGCACTAAAGGCAAATTGGCACAGTATTCAATACACCAAATAATGTAGGCTTATGATCCCTACTTCCAAGAACAGCTTCATGTTTGAGAATAAATACATCAGACAGCGCCAAGTGTGCACTGTGCTGCAAGGCATATTAAAACTGGGGTTTGACTGTCCCTCACTCTATGACTTTCATTGCAAACACATTCCTGTACAGCCAAAGGACTTTTTCCATTGCCGTTCTTCCAAGCAAATATAAAACACACACACAAAATCCAGAAGGCGGCTTAATGAAAAAGTGGCTTTGACTGATTTCTTTTTTTATCATGCAGAGGACAGCATAATCAGGTTCACTGTAAGGTTAGCACTTTTGAAGGAACGCCACAGTGCTGAGATGGGATCCTTCATGCCACACAACATGGAGTGGGGGAGGAGGTTCACATGGCCTCCTGGGAAGTCACAGAATAAAACACTGGGTATTCGCTCCTCCAGGGTGCCAAGAGGTCACAGAGGAATGTAAATTAAAAGAAAGCATGATTAGGAGTGTAACACACACATTAGCATATCTGACTTTTCTGGAGGCTAATTGGACTTTGGCGGCATGCTGGGAATGTTTGAGCTTCCACTTACCTTTTCCTCATCAATGCTTTATCTGATCCGGTTAATCGCCATGCAAAGGGGGCCTACCGATGGCAATCACTATAAAAAGGCAATTTACAAAATGAAAGTTTGACTTAACTCGATGTGACTTTGAATTCCTATTATTTCAACTGAATATTCTTCTCATGCCATGTCAGAGGCCGTCCTCTGCTCACCCGGAGTGCATTTTGGGCTGTGCTACTAGAATAAAAGTGTCACTCCAACAGCAACTTGGTACACTTGAAGCCAACAATGCAATCGCAAAGCATCCATACACGTTCTGAACTTGCCAACTCCTACACAAAGTGAAAGCAACCAAGAAGTAAGCTTTGATTTGACTAATTTAATATGACCATAAAGGCCAGTTGATGCCAAATAAGCATCAAGATGGTGACAATGGAATTAGCCGGGAACAGCAGGATTGGGACAGCTTTAGACGCATTCTTATCAAATATTGGAATGTCACTAAAGAAGGGGCTGCAAAAAGACAGAACAGTTAACTCAAAGAAAGGAGCTCTCCATTTAATAAAACTGCAAAATTAAAAAAAATAGCAAAAGGGGAGAAACGCTAAACAATTACGGACAAGCCTCTCTCTTCATTAAAAGTGCCAGCCTCAGTAAGGCACAAAGATGCATTCACAGCTCTTCCCAAAAATAACAGTGCCACCTACACAGGTGATATTTATTTTTGTCATTCAGTAGTGAATGACATTATTTGTTTGATTTTTCTTTTCAGTTTTCCACTACTCAAAAATCAGTTGCTTCATTGAAAACCAGCAGACTTTAACAGTCAATATTTCCCCTCACCGGGTCACTGGTGAGCCTCTTTGTCTTATCAGGTTTTGATGACCTTTACCCCCCTCCATGTGTCTCTGCTGTCCTGTACCCTTCCATGTTTCATGGTGCCCACCTGGATACACACCGCCAATGATGAACTAACTAAGTAGATCTTTGGTTCATCAACCACATACTCAGCCTTCCTGCATAAGAACCAAGGAGGGGTGCAGCTAATGAAAGATACTCCATGTGTGGCATGGCAGAGGTCCAAAGGCCCACCTTTGTGAAGAGAGTTCACTCGACCATAGAGGGGTCTAGACAGGTTAAACTGAATTGGCATCCCAATATGCATTAGTTTACGCATAGTTTTTCAATGTTTCTATTCATTATGCAAACATGGTTTACACTGGGTCTCCATGTGGCTGGCTAATGGACTTTGCCTCACACCAGTATGTCATCCCACTAAACTCCCAGAGTGGTGTCTTTTTATTCTGAACCTGCCAGCCTCAGCTGCATTTGACATATTGCCGTTTTAAGGGCTGTAAGGCATAGTGGCTTGGAATCACAAGGTCATCTGCTCAACCCCCATCGCTTACTCGCTGTGAGACCCTGAGCACCTCACTTAACCTGCCCACGCGCCAATCGTAAAACACTCATGTACACATTTGAACCATGGCTTTGTACTTGTACAGGGCCTTAGGATGGTGTTCACAGTGCAAAAACCTGTATCAAATACAATTTCATATAACATGCATGTTCTCCCCGTGTCTGCGTGGGTTTCCTCCCACAGTCCAAAGACATGCAGGTTAGTTGGATTGGCGATTCTAAATTGTCCCTAGTGTGTGCCCTGCGGTGGGTTGGCGCCCTGCCCGGGATTGGTTCCTGCCTTGCGCCCTGTGTTGGCTGGGATTGGCTCCAGCAGACCCCCCCGTGACCCTATGTTCGGATTCAACGGGTTGGAAAATGATTGGATGGCTTACGTAGAGTTTATTATGGGATACGTTACAGTGCAACTTATGCGGCTACAGATCTTACACTTGATTTATTAACACTATAAACCTTCATATGCAATGGAAACAGCAGAAATGGAGAGCTCAGTGCTGCAGGACTAGCGCCCTGTAACCGTTTTCTTTTGGTGAACTTTATGTAACGGTGAAGCTTTAGCTGCATTTGTGAGTCTTTTCCTGCATTCCATCACATTCCTGTGTGCTTTCTAACAGGCTTTATAACATATTTATTTTACAGTAAAATGAGTTAATTCAAAGCACCCTAAAGTCAACCCCACGAAACAGTTCTATATTACTATAAAAATTAGATCATTCGAACAATTGTGGCCAGAATATGTCATTCAGTCCAATAAGCTTGCCATTCCTATTGGGAATTTGAAGGCCCCTAAAGTCTTATACTCCACCACCTCAAATAAATCACTAAGTATTAGTTTTGTTGCAGACTACATGAATCTGCATTGGTAATACACAAAAATCAACACTTTATATAGAGCATCTTCCAAAACAAGTACAATCAAAAAAGGATTACAAGCCATATTGTTAATGATGTAAAATTTAAAATTAGCCAGAAAATAGTACCAATAAGACAAACCAAAATAAAGTGCAGGATCGTTTCAGAATAGATTGCAGCACCCTGGATTGAGCTTTTTAACTCCTTAAAGAGTTGTATTCATGTTACTTAAGGGTAAACGTTTCGCCGCAAATGAGTGTTGTATTTAATTCAAAACGGACTTTAGGGGGGGAAAGAGACATTTTCAAGGACCAACACCCCCTTCACATTAGCAAATGGCTTTATCCTATAGCCCCCGAGCCCCACAACAGGAAATGTCTCGGTATCTGTCACCTCCCGCCGAGGAGTAAAACGGATTAGTGAAGCCAACAAAGGCATGAGATCACCTCTAAACATGCGATTGATTAACACATTCGCTCTAATCGGCCCCCATCTTCCACACAAGAAACCACGGACTCGTCGATTTGAACAAAAAAACGAGAAAAATTGCAGTGCAAATTTGTAAAAGAAAGGAGTAAAAGTCGGGGCCACTGGCCCATTGTTAAAACGCGCAATTGCATTATTAGGATAACCTGCTAGCAGCCCTCCGCCTCAATAAGCAGTGGCGACTTCTCCTTTAAGAATTCGATGAGATTTGTGAATCGAAAATATTTAGCTCTTTATACCAACATAACAGCACGAGGTGATGGTGCGATGTTTAAAAGCTCCAAAGAAGCGCGTAGAGTTATCGGTGAACTGTCTCGCCTCTCCTCTCCTCCAAAGCTGCCTGGTCCTCTTTTTTTTTTCCCAAAGAGATGCTAAGAGACGAGCGCCTTGGCTAGTGGCCCGGGGTCAGATGTTAACAACTTGAGTTCATCCAGCTTTTAAACACAAGGGTCACTCGACCGAATTCCCATGGTTTCTTAGATACAGAGAACGAAAAGGAAGAGTGTAAAAAGTCTGTGCCGTGATCCCCAGCACGAGCCGTTCAAAGCACGCGTAGGCGACAAAGTAGCAAACCAGCAAGCGCGCACGCCGGGTACATAGCAGTCTGCGGGCACCGCGTGAAAAAAAGAAAAGCAACAATATAATGTTATACAAATGTAATTCCAATGCGATCAACTCAGCCTGATGAAATTTGTTTGAGTTTCGATGAAGACACTTTAAACCGATTCGGTATTTAGGACAAAAAAATTTACTAAATAAGTTATTCCTACCTGCGTACACGTCCCACCAAAATGCCAAGGCGAACACAAGCACCATTTCCACACGCGTCCAAGTCGTTCTCCTTATTTTCCTCATCGCCCTTCTAGAAAGTAATCGTCTCCAATCTTAAGAGGTGAGCAAATCTCCGCTCTGCTGCTCCGCTTTTCTTGCAGTTTACAGGCACTCTATATGCGAAATCAAACAGGTAAACTGTTCTCCGATGTAACTTCACTTTCTTTACCTGAATTGTATTTGCTCGTGTGTTTGTAATGCATATATTTTTCCCATGAAAACGATGGAAGACAGGAGTTCATCCCCCGTTTACATAAAAGGACCAGGCATCTCTTTCTGAATCCGCGCAGCCACTGCAGGCAGGGTGCCCAAAAAACTCAGGCTGAAAGTCTCCAAACTCGTGACGTCACAAGGACCTCTCCCTGGGGAGGGGTGGGTAGGTGATCGAGACACGGAGTATACCTTCGTGCATTGCGACCCCTACTGGACACGGGAGCACAGAAACATTAACCATGGAGTGAACTGCGCATACTTTTACAAAACAAGTAACATTTTTATACTATTTTTTATTATTACCTCTAACAGAGTGCCTTTCATATATGTCCATCTGTTTATGGGCTAGGTGGAGATATCAGTCTGACATAGTGTCGTTTATCTATATAATTTTATTTTATATAGTGCCTTTTACATCTAATATAGTAATCCTATTCTAATGTACGGTAGTTCAACATTTCATATCCAATATATTTAATTTCCTGTATAACTATAACCATTTATTTAGCAGACACTTGTATCCAAGGTCACTTACAAAGCAAATTGTAATACATACAAGAATGATCAGAAGTTGCAAGCATCAAAAGCAACAGAGAAAAAGATAAAGATAAAAAACGAGCAAAACCTGCAGCTAGACTAAGGCACAATCAGTATCTTAAACTCTTCTTCAGTACAGCAGCACCAGTCCTGTAGATGAGAAACTCAGCAGTTCCAAAATATTGAATGAAAAGGCACGTTTTCAAAAGACGACTAAATATGTGTCAAAGGGTGCAGTTTGAATTGACAAAGGGGGATCACTCCACAACTTTGGGGTAAAAAAGGGAGAATCATTGTCAATTCTTGGAAAGTCTGGGGAAAAGATGGGGAAGGGGTGTTCAGCAGACAGACAGAGGCAGAATGGCAGGAGAGACCAAAGACTGGAGATACTGAGGTGCAGAGGCATTCAGAAACCGTAGGTCAAGACAAGCACTTTGAACTGGATCTTCGGAGTATCAGGAAGCCAATTGATAGACTGAGGCAGAAGAGGAGTAGGAGTGAAACAATGAGCAGAAAAAGCACCAGTCGAGCAGCAGCACTCTGGAGGAGCTGGAGGGGTCAGATAGTAGTTGTAGGAAGCCCCACCAGGAGAGAAGCGGTACCTACACAAGGGGTTGAGCAGCATAATTAGTGAGGTGGGTCGAATCCTCTGAATATTGCCTACCTATTTATCTTATATTTTTATGTAATACGGCATATCTCCTCTGGGGTGGGCTTGTTTCCTGCCTTGCGCCCTGTGTTGGCTAGCGCCCTGTGTTGGCTAGGATTGGCTCCAGCAGACCCCCGTGACCCTGTAGTTAGGATACAGCGAGTTGGATAATGGCTGGCTGGCATATCTCTTATATTTACAGCTCATTTCTGTCTAGCTATCTATCCAATTCACTGTTTTTTCAACCTACCTACGCTTAAAAATCAAGAAGCACCAGCCGCTTAACGGGAAATGGTAATAAACGATGGGTTGCTGACTTTGAGTCTCTGTCGTTTCCACTAAATCCTTCTCGTCTCTTCACTACAATCTAGATAAGCAGACTCTATCCAACATATGTTGACGGAAACCTCCTTGACAGCCAACAACGGTTAGTCTACGTTAAACGGATACTTTACCTGTTTGATATTATGCCAATTTTCTAATAACGTAATATCTGAACGAGTAGAGCGGCTTGATCGATCTGATTTTTTTTTTTTTCATCATATTACTATAAGACACTCAAAATCATGAGGTGGCCTAAATCAAATTGATAACATCCACAACCAGTCAGGGAGGAACAACACCAGCACACGTTTCAGGAGTTTGAAATCGGCGATAAGCCTTTATTGACTGCCTCCCAACTAAACTCTCACTGTTCAAGACATGGGAGACGGTTCAACTTTTTAATCGCAATCCGACTCGTTTCACTCCTTTACACCGTTCGTCTGTCGCTTCAGTGTTACGACCCAGAAGCACGCCGCTCTTTCGCTCTTGTTCCCCTGTACTTGCTCTGCACTGCGTGTTCTCCTGCTCTCCGTCCACAACGCCGAGCAAAAGCCAATCCGTTCTCCTCCGTTCCAGTACCTTCGACCCTCAAACCCGTCCCTCGCGCTGCTTCTTCTTCCCATTCCTCTCGCTGAGATGTTTCATGTGCACAACGCACTGCGCCTTCTGAAAGCACAGTGCTCAGTTGCTGTCCGGCCACGTTGCCCTCCGAATCTCCAGCCTGTTTATTACGTTACCTACTTACCAACACATAGGATGAAGGAGACATTCCCTTTCTCGACACCCATTTTACTCTAATTTTTTGATTCCCAGTGGCATTTTGGCTGCTCATGACGCCCACTTTTTCCAGGTTCTTTTATAGCCTCACATAACCAGTCCTTCGTTACAGACCTTACGCTTTTCAGACCCTTGGAGCTATTCGACTAGTTCGTTTGCTGTACCATTTTGATATGAATGTGGATATTACATAAAACAAAACACATCCGAATAAATAGAAAGCGTGTACGGATTAACACAGCCGAGTTCGGGCCCGCTGGCAGCACCATAGACTTAGAATTACTAGACGCCACATGACCAGCAGCAGCGTACGTCAACGTCGCCGCCATATTGCGAGTGGCACTGCCGTGGAGGGAAGTGATGGATAAAGATGTCTCACGCATGTGCTGCTTGGGATTGTGCAAACCGCTGTACGCTCCAAACCAGATCCCGGGGGATTACATTTCATAGGTAAGGCTGAACAATTGTTTTGGTTATATTTCTAAGAATTTAATTCATGCATTTATCTCTAGTAGGATTAACTACTGCAATGCGGTGTTCACTGGATGTTTAAACTGTTCTCTATACAGCCTCCAGTTAATCCAAAATGCGGCTGCAAGAAGTATTACAAGAACAAGAACATATGAACACATAACTCCAGTTCTTAAATCTTTACACTGGCTCCCAGTTAAATTTAGGGCAGATTTCAAAATCCTCCTTTTAACATATAAAGCATTAAATGGCTTACTTGCAAACCTGAGCGCACATTAAGATCTCAAGATGCCGGTCTGCTTATGATTCCAAGGATTAATAAAATAACAGTGGGAGGTCGAGCTTTTAGTTACAGGGCCCCTAAACTGTGGAATGGTCTGCCTGCTTCTATAAGAGATGCCCCTTCGGTCTCAGCCTTTAAATCCCGACTGAAGACTCTCTACTTCAGTTTAGCACACCCTGACTAGAGCTGCTGATTAACAGTACATACTGCATCTCTGTTGTTAGTCATTAGCACTAAAACATAAGTAACATGATAGTTATAATTGAATACTAACCCATACCTATTCTGTTTCTGTTCTCGCCTGCCAAGTTTTTTGCCTGCCTATGGTGAAGTCATCCCTGATGGAGGATCACAGGAATCATGGGAAAGAAGGGTCCTTTCATCAGATTGGTTGGCCGAGCAACGCTTGAGCCGTGGAATGGCCAAATGGGGAGGCAGCTTGATGGATGAGGTCTCCAGGACTCTAAAATATCCAAATCTTATTATGTGATATCATCTACTGTTAAATTCTGCTCCGTACTTCTAAAATTTTTATTTTTATGCTGTATTAAGGATTTGTTCTGTTCTGTATATTGTATTGTATTGACCCCCTTCTTTCGGCACCCACTGCACGCCCAACCTACCTGGAAAGGGGTCTCTCTTTGAACTGCCTTTCCCAAGGTTTCTTCCATTTTTCCCTACAAGGTTTTTTTGGGAGTTTTTCCTTGTCTTCTCAGAGAGTCAAGGCTGGGGGGCCATCAAGAGGCAGGGCCTGTTAAAGCCCATTGCGGCACTTCCTGTGTGATTTTGGGCTACACATGAATAAATTATATTGTATTGTATTGTATTTGGCCATTAGAAAATCCTGTTTTATAATCTTAGCACTCAAAGTCACCTTACAATAAAATTAAACAACATTAGTAAAATTGAAACAAGAGAATGATAAATCAAAAAGCAATAATTAGCAAACAAACAAAGATAACTGGCAGTAACAGTGCAAAATTTACAATTGGTATGCCAGTTTGAAAAGATAAGTTTTGTGGGCAGTTTTAAAATGTGTTATTGAATCGAGCTGACGTATAGGCCTATGTGAGGGATGAGAGTTCCCTAGTCGAGGAGCACAATGAGAGACGCTCGAGCTCCCATAGAACAGAGTTTGACATGTGGTACAGAAAGTAGAGCTGGAGATGAGGATCTGAGTGAGCGAGAGGAGTGTCAGTCTGTAGGAGATCAGTGAGATTCTGGAGAGCTTTAAATGTTAAGAGTGGTATTTTGTATTGTAAGGGAGCCAGTGAAGTTGAGAGAGAATAGGTGTAGTATGTTCAGTGGATTTAGAACAGCAGGTTATTATCCTGGCAGCAGAATTTTGAAGAAGTTGTAAGCGATGGATACGTTTTTGTGGGATGCCAGATAGAATAGCATTACAGTAATCTATACGTGAGGTGACTGGTGCATTAACCAATACCTTAGTACTGTGTTTCATAAGAACAGGACGAAGTCTAGAAATGTTTCGGAGATGGAAGAAGGCAGTCCGAGAAATGTTACTTATATGGGAGGAATTATTTAATATTATTATTATTTAATAATTGCCATTATTAGTGTATAAATGGATAGAAATAATTGCATTTAAACGATTCGCCAAAATCTGTTGTATGTAAATGATACTGTTTTAAACGTTATTGTTTTTTCATCAGAAAACTCAGTTTCCACGTCTACCTGTATTAGTTTAAATGGCACTTTTGCCACTTGCAATAGGGCGGACGCGCTGATGTATCGTGTCGACTGGGCAACACAGTGATTTAGGCATCTACCTATATATGCCTATGGGCAGCACCAGGACACGGACCGAAACAAAACAGTGACGTCACGATGACCGCTCAGTCGCGTGCTTGGCTCAGCGCGGGCTCCTCATAAAGGGATAAAGGGCGGGAACAGAGAAATGCACAGAGCCTTCCCAGGAGCTTTCCGAAATAAAGGTAATATTTTTAAAATAATAATAATAAAACAATAGGCATAGCCTGGCTTCACCTGGTTCTAGTAGGAAAAAGTACTATGGTATTGTACGAGAGGCCACACGTGCGAATTAATAGGGCCGTTACATAACAGTGAAATCGATATGTTTTTATACTAAATCACTTTATAAGGCCTGGTTTAGTTTAGAGATTGTGTAGTGTGAGATCGACGTGAAACGTTGTACTATTTCAGGCTGGGCTTATTCTGTTGCTAAGTGGCTAGATTAAAACCCCATGTGACAAATCAGAAGGGTCACTTAATTCCACAGGGCACAGAAATCTTCATAATACCCCCAGTATCCTCACCAAAGACACCCCCACTAGACACAGGTACTACTATATACATTGTATATGTCATGAATAAATCAGTGTCCCCCTTAGTATTTATTTATTTATAAATTATATTAATTTTATTATAATCATTCCATACAGATAGATACATTTTTACAAAAAATAGGATTGAAAACAAATCAACCCCCACCCCTAAGAAAGAGAGCATGGCCATCGGACTAAAACTTAAAAATAGTAAAAATTAATAAATTGATGAGTTTATTAGGCAGATACAGATAAATGGAGGAGAAAAAGAAATGGGGAGAGAATCTGCTTCCTCAGTGCTTTAAGAGCTTAGTCTAAAATATTATTGATTAGATCCTGCCAGCTTTTGAAGAAGTTCTGCACAGATCCTCTAAGTGAGAATTTGATTTTTTCCAGTTTCAAATAACATAAAACATCAGTTACCCACTGACTTAAAAGAGGAGAGTTAGGATTCTTCCAGTTTAGCAAAATAAGTCTGCGTGCCAATAGTGTAGTGAAGGCCATTACAGTTTGTTTGTCCTTGAACACCAAACACAGCTGTTAGTGGGTTAGGAGGGATTGTGACACCAAGGCCGTCTGAAAGGCACTTAAAATGTTTTGTCCAGAATGATGTTAATTTGGTGCAGGCCCAAAACATGTGACCCAGTGAGGCTGGAGCTTGATTGCAGCATTCACAGGTAGGAAACATTTTGGATAATTTCAAGCGAGATAGATGTGCTCGATATATAATTCTGAGTTGAATAATTGTATACTTTGCTTATCTATGCAAGCCTTGCTTAATTTTTTCCATACCGACGGCAAAATTTTGTTGATAAAGAGCTTTATGTTTACTTGTGATAATTATCCATAGGTATTTAAACTAATCTGCATTAATAAAAGGGAAGATGTTCAATCTAATATTGTATGCTTGAGAATTCACTGGAAAGATCACACTTTTATTCAAATTAATTCTGAGACCAGAGATCTTTTGAAATTCTGTAAGGGCTGTTAAGACTGCAGGCACAGTATTTTGTGGGTCTGATATATGCAGCGCCATATCATCTGCAGACATTTTCTGTTCCAGTCCTTCTCTGATAATTCTCTCATAAGCATTTCGACAATGGACTGCCAGTGGTTCAATGGCAACTGCAAATAGCAGTGGTGACAAGGGACATCCTTGTCTGGTACCACATTCTAGTTTAAAGTAGTCAATACAAACTGAAGCTTCTGGATTGGTATACGGTAGTTTGATCCATGCACAAATGTTTGGGCCAAACCCAAATTTCTCTATTGTAGTGAAAAGGTAGTTCTATTCAATCATATCAAATGCTTTTTCTGCATCCAACGATAGTAATATCTCCAGGGTGTTTGACTTTGCAGGTGAATATATTACATTAAACAGGCTTTGGAGATTGGAAGCTAAGTTTCGGCCTTTAATAAATCCAGTTTGATCTTGTGATATTACCAAAGGCAGCACTTTCTCCATCCTTGTAGCTAGGACTTTGGAGAGTATCTTAACATCATTATTCAGAAGTGAAATTGGTCTGTATAATGCACATTAATAAGTAGTAATAAGTCCTTGTTTTGTTTAGGAAAGACGGAAAGATTTATTTAGATCTGAGTGAGCTTTGTGATTTCTGACTTTCAAGTTAAAGTTTTTTGGCTTTTCATTTTAGGGGTGTTGATTTTAGGCTTTAAACTTTTGTATTTTTCATTTTTAAAATGTAACCATTAATCACTGGTTTTCTTTGTTTTTCCTATTTTGCTTTTCTTTTCTTAAGCGCAGTGCTTCTTTTCTGTATTTAGGAAATTTGGATTTTGGATAGTTTTGCATTTTCTAATTTTCTTCCTTGAATTTTGTCAATTTTTTTCAGTTTACCTGAATTAAAATATAATGCTCCTAGTTTAACTCCCATTCAATACCATTCCAGCCTCCCTTGCCACTGATTTACCTCCTGACTCCAATCTCAACCATGATATAGTTGATATGGTGTAATGGGGTCAAAAACAAGGTGAAAGGGGTGAGAGGCTTGTTAATTGTTCCATGAAGCAGGGCCAGATATGGCTTGACCCAAGACAGTTAGTGCCCAACCATCACAGGCAGGTTTCGGCTTGTACAGGTCTAAAAAGGGGCCCTGGACTTTAAAGTTCAAAAGTAAAATTAATGGAACCATATAACTTCTGGGTAGGTGATCAAATCCCAACAAGAATCTTTATAAATCAAAGCCTTAAAAGAAAGTACAAAATCAGGGAAACATGTAAAGAAAGAGCAAAAACAAACCCTAATACACAAAGCAGGTGCACAATTCAATAACAGAAGTGGTAATTAAAAAGCATAAAATAAAGAGGAGCAATGCTTACAGGACAAACAAACTCAATGAACCACTGAGGAGCCCCTCTCTCCCACCTCAACATAAAGGCAGAGGGAAGACCCAGCAGCAGTGGTGTCGGGGTAGTCCAGCCTTCTGGTGTTCCACCCACAAGGAATGGTGTGACATTTAAGGATATAAAACATTAATAATAAGCATAACAATAGTAACATACAAACACATAAAAACATTAGTAAAATAGGAAATAAACGCAAGACAGGGAATAAACCTTGAATAGAACACAACAGTAGGAACTACTTTCAGTTCCACCCCAGGAATTACCTCTTGGGTTCCGAGTATCACTTAGAAGCCCCCAAGAACTCTCTCTTTTGGCCTTTACAATAGAAATGGCCAGCGATTCCCAATTAACACAAATGACATAAAGAAACCCCAGGCTGGCCTCTAGTCGATCGTGACACTTGTAAGATATTAGCAGTTCCCAATGACCTTTTCTACAAGTCTTTAGGACCTGGCAAAGTCCAGTGTTAATTTCATACCACCTTCTGTTGGTCAAGGCCAATGTTACAACCATGTAGCAGCCAGAGGTGTCTGAGGGGCTATTTAAATATGTGTCTAATTGTTTATTATTTTTTTTTTTAGCTTATATTTATTTTAAAACTACATTTAACATAGTCTGTGGTTAAGGTTACAGTGCACATTGCTGGTAAAAAATCTGAGTAGATGACCAAGAGTAAATGTAGTTAAGAGATGAATAGAAGAAGATTTAAAAAGTAACATTCACATGCAATAAACAACAGTGACACACACACACACAGACAGAGTACAGTGGAACACTTTTGTGCCATTTCTGAAACTGGGAGATTACATAAAAGTTCTTAAATTTAACAGGAAATAAAATGCATAAAATGGGAAATCAGCAAAGATTCTTTTCCACAACTAGTCTGTTCCAAAGCTATGTTTTCATCTCGATCGCAGGAAATTGAGCCTGTAATCAGAGGCACCATGCGGTTAATGGAGAGGATGAAGGAAGGCTTTACATTTCATATGATTCAGATTTGCCAGATTTTTTCTTTCAAAACGCTGTTACAACAATGAAGAAAAAGAACATTTTGTGATTAATATTTCTTTGCCATGCCATAATCTTCTGGTAATTTATATGCCATTTTTCCTTATTTAGTTGCAGCATCCCTCTAAACTTTCCATGCCCTTACATAATTTCTGCATCTGGTCAAATGGACTGGTATCATGTCTAGGAATTGTTCCTGCCTTGTCAAGTGGATTTATTGTTCTACCATCAATACATAGTGTTGCAGCATACAGTGGCACAAAATAACGTTTCCCCAAGACTGCTATGCACCCAGTGTTTGCTGGGATAGGCTTCCCTGTGACCCTGGTCTGGATAAGTGGGTTCAGAAAATGGATGGATGGTTGAAAAAAAAAAAATACAATACACATCCAATATAACAGGGGTCCTCAATCCCAGTCCTGCAGGGCCGCAGTGGCTGCAGGTTTTTGTTCTCACCCGGTTGCTTAATTAGAAAGCAATTCTTGCCAATAATTTAATTTCATGGCTTGTTAGTGCTTTAACTCTGCTATGTTAGGTCATTCTCATATCCTAGATTTCTAATCATCCTAATGATTTGAAGGCTACAATGGACGAGTAATTCTCAGTCCTTCACCTTTTTCTCTTCACTTTCCTTCCAGGTATTTCATTAAACTCAATACTCGCAGGTGTAAATGGTAACAAGCTAAATGGAGATGTGCTGGTCTCTTTTGTCATTTGCATGTTATTGCTAATAAGGAGCAATTCAAAACAGCTGTTTAAGACAAAAATAAGCAGTAAGGGTTCAAAATCGTAACAAGAGACCGCTAAAGTGAAGCAGGAGTGTTACTTGAGCAATAAGGGCTTCTTATTAAGCAACTGGGTTGGAACAAAAACCTGCACCCACTGATTGAGGTGATTGAGGACCCCTGCAATATAACATACCCTTTATTTTCAACATTGCGAAAGCAATTATAGAAATAAGTGAAGCCCAGAAGACTCTCTTTGCCCAGAATTCACTGCTGTCCTTCAGCTGGGCATCCATGCTGCATTCAACCTGGAGGCGGGCATCACTGATAGTGTTTTTGAAAGCTGGATTCATACATTGGGCAGGAGAGCAACCATTTCTGTGCAAGCAGTGATGGTGCCGAGTACCACCACTGAGAGGTCAGCCAAACCTTCCTTCAGTTCCTTAGTAGTGCTTTTTGGGTTCTGCTTCTCTATACAAGATTTTCTCGGTTTCCATATTGACTTCTGGATTTTCCGGACTTCCATCAGTTCCCATAACACACATTAGAAGTGACTTTCTCACATTCTAAAGAATGTTAACAGCTAAAGAATTCAGATATCACTTTCTAATTTTCTGCTGCTATGCAAAAGTCAATTATCTTTACAATGCATCCCTCAGTCAGCTACTTAGAGGAACCCATGGTGGTTTAGAGGACGCAAAACATCCAGGAAGGTCAGAAGGGTCAGGGTGTTTACTCAGCTCTGAAATTATCTTCACATGTCTTAATTTTAGGCTGAAAGAGATGATCAGTTTTAATGCCAAAAACTAAAGGCTTTACAAGGCTGCTCATCATTTTGCACGTCAGTTTCAGTTTTTTAAATTCAACAAATAAAATTATGAACAATAACACTAGTAATAAGATACAGTTTAAGCCCCTGCTTCAGGTTCCTGATTCACCGAGTCACAAGTTTTGGGCATATCAGCTACTGAAACCTTATTACATTAAGATCTTTGCTTGTTTTTGCATCAGCTGAGGAAATTAAATCTCCCTCAAAAAATATTAGTCCAATTCTCCACAGCCATCATCCAGTCCATGCTGACCTCATCTATAACTGTTGTGGACGCTGGCCCGGACACACACAGACGGACATCTTATGTTCACCCAACACACAACCCCAGTGCCTCCAGCACCGATTCCCCCAATATCCAGGCCTCCCAGTCTTTGTGCCTCCCTCCAGCTCTGTCCTCTTCCACCCGACTTCTGCCGATGACTGGAGGGAGGCGGCCCCTTAAATAGGAACCCGGATTGGCTCCAGCTGCTTCCCGGCATTCCTCGGTAGCCACGCCCCAGTGTGGCGGAAGTGCCGGCTGCGCACCCGGAAGCCGTCCGGGTGTCCCCTGTCGTCTTCCCCCCAGCACTTCCTGGTGTGGCGGAAGTGCTGGGCTTCCGGGATATTCAGGCACTGGGGCGCCGCCTGGCGAAGGGTCCCTACAGGGTTGGGCTTCCAAGCCCTTCACCCGAGGCCCCAACATAACCAGGACGGATGCCCCTTGCGGTCTGGAGGAGGCACAAGCACTCCTCCGGTCCTCCTGGGTACGACACTGTCTGTTTTGGTGCTGTCTCTGCTCAGGCTAACGCCAATCTGCAAGGATCACAGGCTGTAACGTACCACACATTCAGTCCAGGGTAAGGAAGAGGGCCACAAAGACCACTGCTGATCGGACTCACCAGGGCACTGCCTGGTCCAAAGACTTCCTCTCCAGCAAACATCTTTTTGCAATGACAGCTAAAACAACCCCCTCACCTAAACAGTGCAGTTATTCTTACTAAGCAGGTCTGAGCTTCTACTCAGTATCTCCAGTATGTATACCTGCACATTAGACTGCCTGGACATTTTAATCCTACTTTCTCTTTTTTGTATTATCTTTGTAAGCCGCATCATATTTTATCTTTGTATATTTAACTTTTGTATTCTGCTGTCCTTCTATGTTACACTAATACTATCAAGACAAATTCCTAGTACACATTAACGTACCTGACAAATTCTGATTGTTTCTCAGTTTTAGACTCACACTACCTCCTAATTCTCCAACAGCTCTGTTTGTGTTTATCACAGATAGGACACTTGCTCTTTGAACAGCACACAATCTGTCGTACTAATACATTGTTGACAGCTGCCCTATCCTGCTCAGTTGGAAACATCCAGCATTAATAAAATGGCAAATTTGATGTAATATTGTATATAAAATGTAAACACACAATTCATTTCACACGAAACAGTTTAAAGGATCTTTAGAATGTATGAGAAATCTATTAATGTTGGTCTCAATTATGCTGGCAAAAACCATTGCTAACATTTTGGATATTTCAACATCTCTTAAGTAATTGCTTGGCTTTCATGAATAAAAAATGATAAAATGAAATACACTATTATGTTACGATTTGTGATTTATTTGTTATAACAAAATCATTGAAAATCAACACTAATAATACTAATTGTTTGCTTCTGTACTGTCAAAGAAGACTCATGAACAATTTGTTTTGGCATAAGTAGGTTAGGATTTTAATCTTTTATAGCACCTTTCAATAATAAACAGCTTCCTGTGATGCTATGTGAGTACACAGCTAATAATTGTTCAATTGTTTGAAATCTTTTTTTAATCAGTGGGAGCGCTGGCTGGTATGGCGACTTACTCCGAGACACCAGCTAAGCAAATGCGGATGACTGAACTGGCAAGCATGGGGTCTAAAGTCTAAAATCTTAGGTAATGACTGCTTTAGGGAGGCCTGCTTTCAGCTGTGAGCTGAACAGATGAGAACAAGTTCACTTCTCTAGGTTATTAACCCACAGTCAAGGCCTTACCTGTTAACACAAAGTGGGCACTGCATCCCTTTATGCAGCAGGATGCATTGTCATAGTAATTTTGACAGTCTGCTGAAGCTCTCACTTGTCCAAATGTTGTTCCTCTTGCTTTCCACACCCTTTCTGACAGATGGACAGACCTCCAGCAACCCTCACTGCCAGCATCACCTTTACTGTATCCTTGTGAACAACATGAGCTACATACAATGTTTGACTGACAACATGGTCTTAATGAAGACTGAAGCCAATGTCAAATTACATGACTTCCAGTTGGATGGAGATGACTTGAGGACTGTAGTTGCTAATATCATTGCCTGAGCAAGTACTATTACACAACTAGAAAATGCCAAGTATGTCAAATCAGATGATTATGTGACGACTTTCCAGCACACTTTCACATTTCCAAAGTTTTGTGCGCTCTGCACTTTTTCTTACAGCCAATGACGTGCTGCCTGAAACAGCCAGTGACTGTGTGAAGACTTTACAGGTACTGCACGTTCAGCTGCAATTTTTGCCCTTTTTCCCCCCCCAACTCTATTATGGTACATGAAACAGGACACATCAGATAGACAAGCTTCATTCTATCAGCAAGGTCCAAAATACCAGCATTCCTTATTGCTCTTTGCTGCTTTGTTTGCCATGTACTTCTGATCATTTGTTGTCTGTTTTCTCTCTCTCACACACACACACACACACACACACACACACACACATATATATATATATATATATATATATATATATATACACATATATACACAAACCACCCACCACTACAACATAAGACAAAATCTAACCAGTCAGGGGGAGTTGCAGAGTATTTCACAATACGCAACGTGTGGTCAGAGGAGTTTGTAGTGACTGCCTCAGAGTCAGAGACAGTCAAAGTGAAGTTTGTGACTGAAAGAAAATCACTGGAAAAATGTGACTGAGCCATAAGTCATTCAAACGACTGACAACTGCAATAAAGAAGCAAATCGATCTAACGTGAGATCACCACCATCAAGCAGTGTCCTTTTAAATGGACGTCCCTGAATTGCTAGTTGTAATAATTGGAATTCCTAGGCATGATCAACTATGCCTGCCTTTTCACTATTTTTGCATTTTGTTTTTTTAAGATTTTCACTATAATGTTCTTCATGTCTTTGTGAAGTATTCCATGATAGAGCTGCTCTGATTGGTCGGCGGCCAGTTTTCACTAAAGAGGACTTGATCAGTAAATTGCCTGATCTTTTGGCACAAAACCGATCTTTTCAGCCTGTGCTTTTCTTGGTTTTATAGTAATTTAGTTGCAGTGCTCCTTTACATGAGATATTATGGTAACTGAGCCAATTTTTTTCAAAGCAAGTCAAGGCCTGTTTTACAAGACAGCAAGAGGCGACTGGAATATTAGTCTCTACGTTAAAGAAAGTACAGGAATCAGAGAAGTTGTCACATGCTGTTAAACAGGCGGCAAGAAAAGCTCCTTTAATGAATTCAGACCTTTTTTATTTTGTCCTTTAATTGAAATGGACACTGTTTGATATTGGATTTTGAGTTTAAGTGTCTCCGCTTTTGAATTGGAAAAAGAAAAGAAACTTGAAATTGCTGCTTAGTTAACAATAGTCTTGTATCTTCAGGATAAACAGCTTATGAACTTTTTTTTTTTTTTTTAGATTTGTACTTTGTTCATTAGTTGTTGCTGTGTGTCATACAACACACGTTTTGGTAAGAAACCATTACTGCATTATTAAAATGGTAATCCATATTTAACACACCACCTCAAGAATTGTAAATGTCTAGCTGATGCACTGAAGAAAAGATCCATCCATTTTCTAACCTGCTGAATCCGAATAGGGTCACGGGGTCTGCTGGAGCCAATCCCAGCCAACACAGGGCACAAGGCAGGCACCAATCCTGGGCAGGGTGCCAACCCACCGCAGGAAGAAAAGATACACCTGTATAAACATTGCATATTTATACTTGGAACAGTAAGTGCGAATGAATGATTAAAACCCACAGGTGCCGGTATACTTACTTTTAAGCAGTGTTTTAATTACCTGTAACAATCACTTGATTGTATGTATGTATGTATGTATATATATATATATTTTTAAATACTCTTTTTTTTTACTGACAAATAATGTAAAGAGTACACGACGCAATGCTCATCAGGTGTACACACTCACTGCAACCCCTCTCGGTAATCAAACCTCGGATGTGAGCGTCAGAGTCCGAGACATCCAGACGTTGCGCCACGGCATGTGGTTCGTTTATTTGACAGTATGTAGATTAGGGCGAAACACGTGTTGCGTACTTTTTGCATTATTTGTCAGTAAAAACTATTTTCAACCATTCTATGATCTGCTTCTCGCAACTGAAAGAGGGCACCGTGGCGGATGTTAGCCGACCTGCTGACCAACCATAAGCGTTACCTGGTAGGTAACCACCCATACAATCAGATTGTGATTCAGACTACGAATGCTGTGAATGTAATTATATATATTTATTTATTTATTTATTTGTTGTTTAAAAAGAAATGGTGAAAACTACTTTCTTTAATAAGCCTCGTTTCAGACAGGTATATTACAGAAAAAAACAAAACCATATGACAGCTTGTAATTATAAGGAGCATCTTATTTTCATGTATACATATATGTATTTTGGATACATATTTTTGTAAGGAAATTATTTACTTTAGTATTTTTATGGTCACAAAACCTACAGAATTTCATTTTGTTAATAAAAATGAACAGATAACACCTGTGGGTCTATAGTTTAATTATTAAAATACACTTTAATATAGGACATAAGGCCTCCATACATCTGGTTATGGAGAAGCTTAGTGGAAAATGTTTTTTAAAGGGATGAAGGGGGGGGTGAAAGAAAAAAAAAAAAAGAATTGGCAGTAACATGAAATCGGTGATTGGTATCGGCCTTAAAAAACCTAATTAGAGAATCCCCACTTCATGATAATTCTCCCTACAGATGGTACTACGTAACGATTGACTGGAGAGCACATCATATGCCAGTACAAACCTCAGCCCGTTGATTAATGTCTAAAGGGGTCCATTACAGTTTAATTTAATTTGGATTATGAAAATCCACTAGCTGTTAGGTTTTCTCAGAGTATCAGTGACACGTTCTCAGTATTTAACCCATCTGCCACCTGCTTTTGGCGAGTTCTACAGAGACGTAATTGGATCAGATTTATGTTTATTTAAATTTACTTCCATCTGTAAGTTTGTAATCAAATTATGTAATAAAAAAAAATGTAAATCTCCTAAAGAGCAGTCCAAATAGCATTTTACACAGAGCTCTGTTAATAAACACAAGAAGGCATTAATGCAGTTGTGAAAGTCACTTTTTCTAGTTAAAAAAAACAATTTGGTATTTTAAATTTAAGTTTATTTAAATAATGTTCTCTTTAACCCACAAATACTAATAGCAGCAACACAAAAGGCACATTTATAATAAAAATAGAAAAAAGTAAAAAAGAAAAAAAACAGAAGTGGAATGCTCAACTCTTTCATCAATAGTGTTAATTATTATAAAACATCTTTTTATAATAAAACATGATAAACTACTGGATGAAACATTTTAAAAAATACACAAATTGTTGTTTTGTTATGCTTTAACCCTAAGACAGCCTTTAGTTTTTGTTGAATGCAGAAATATAAAACAATCTCTTAAAACCGAGAAGCCCACCCATTTCAATATAATGTGCAGCTTTATAGCTAACTAATTACCCACAGTATGTCTTTATTAATATGAACATCTTGCTTTCATGTAATGTTTTGTGCTTAAATGCTGTCATGAACTAGATTTTCTTTATCCTATTTTAAATGAGCAATACTGAATTTTGCTTGTGCATTAAACATTTGAAATTGATTGTACTTCAGCAGTAGCCAGGCCCCTCCCTTTTATTACATTTAGATGTAGACATATGAGGAGAAATTAAGTACAAAAATATGATTTTAATTACAGAATAAAAGACACAAAATGTCCTTGTATGTATGTATGTATGTATGTAGACATTGCCAGAAGATGACTTCATGGGTTGAAAACTGAAGCCCGCCCTGCTGATCTGCTCCCTACCAATAAAAAAGAATTCCCCTCCCCCCAATGAAATCTCACAAAAAACAAAATGGACACAAATATGTAAAATCCAGCAGAGTTCAGTCACAGATAATATACTCAAATAGAATTAACTTACCAGTACGATTCAAAGGATTAATGTAAACCAGTTTGTACAGTTAAACACAATGGGGGGGCATTTTAGCCAGTGGACATCTCCTTTATAAAAGCAGATGCATGTATGCTACAGAGCGACAAGTGTTTTAGAAAAATAGAAAAAAGGGCCTTTAATACAAACACATTAGCAAGTGTGCCATCGGTCATACAAAAACTTCATCTGGCAACATAAATTTTATTTAACTATTAACAGTCAAAAAATCAAAACAAAAAAATTAATGGAAGTCAATGATCTATGTCAGTTTACCTATGAAAATCATGTCCATCCTGGCTATTGCAATGAAACAAATTGCATACTTATTATGGCATTTCTAAGAAAATGTGTCAAGGATTTGTATTAAATAAATGTGTACATTTTGGTTGCTTGAATTACAGTGTTGTACAGCAGCTTATATGGATTCAGTTTTAGACTCAACTGAAGAACAAGCCACTTAAATTGGTTTACACAGTGTATTTCTTTTCAGCAGACAGTCCTGTGTTCAACATGTTATCTATCTACCATTTCTGTGACAATGTAACAATTGTGTAAGTGGATCTTCATTCTACAGGTCACATACTTCACTGAAGTATATTCTGGGCAGCTTCTTTGATGAGATTAGCTGCCATTTCCAGTTCCTCTTCAGTCTGCTCCACCGTAACTACAACACGAATGCTGTGGAAATAGTTCAGAATTAGACATGCAATTACTATATTAAGGTAATTTGCTCCATTAGAATACATTTGTTAAAATACATTATCTGCAATGGACCATTATTTAAAAACCTCACAAAACAAATTAGAAAATAGGTCATTTCAAGGTGCACAAACAGACAGCCCAAATAAAGATGAGCAGTGGTTGTCAAGTTCAGTCCTGAAGGCCAACTGTGGCTGCAGGTTTTGAATCTCAACGAAGTTTAGCTTTTAAATGAACTCCTCCCTTAACCACTTATACACGAGGTGTCCCACCAGCAGTACACGAGTCAATCAAAAGCAAGAATGGTATTTTTACAAACTAAAAATGTCTTCTTTCAAATGAATCATAGTTTTCTATGTTGTTTGCTCTCTATGCGATTAGCATACATATACCCCAAGGTGAGCAGTGTGTTACAGTAGAGTTAATCTGCTTTAATCAAATGTCCCACCTATGTTGAGTCACATTCAGTGAAAGGCTTTATTACCATTGGATAGCTGAAGCTCAGAGCGTTCTAATGATGTTTAGTTGTCTGTGTTTGCTCACTTGTACTTCATGACACAGATCTGTGTTAATGGCAACAAATATAACGTCTACATAAACAGCGTATCTTTGTGCACTGGTACGTACAAATCTCAAGCTAGATTCCAAGCAAAGTTTTGACTTTATTGAGAATGACGCGTTTCATGAAGGACTTAAGGCTACACTTGATTTGTAAGTACTGCTTAGTATGACTCTGAAGCATCGTGGCCTGTAGTTTTATAGCGCAAGTATCATGGGTTCAATTACCAAAACTTTGTCTGCTGCATGTTCTCCCTATGTTAGTTTTCTGGGCAGTTTTCTTTCAATTTCAAATTACAGTACACTGGAAATGTTTCTTTGTGCATTGAGGACTACTTTTTACACTCTACTTGTGCCTCTCGAAGTTTCGCATGAGGATACCCCAAACCCCCATCAAATGTCACTGTATCACACAACTTGTGCCACTATGTCTACAGTATGAGAGAGAAAAAAAAAAAGTTTCAGCTAGTGTCTTTATGGTATAATTCTCCCACTCCTCCTCCACCCAAGGGGTTGATGTCACCATACTGTATTTTTTTTTTTCATCCCGCTTTTAATCATGCCCTCACTCCCCACCCCAATGCTGCCAGGGAGAAGCAGGCATGATTACAAAGGGAAATAAAATAGAACAGAATAAATTACAAAATTAGGTTTGCTAAATGTATATTGTAATGCAGCAAGCATTTATAGATGCTACATAGGGATTATTTAGTGATTTTATGTTTACATTCAAGTTTTTTGCCATTATTATCATAATTTGTTACACTTTTCTAGATGCTCGATATTTAAGCTGTCATTCATGAATAAGCACACTAGTAAGTATAACACCAAAGCACAGTAGGTGCAACCTTTCAGCATTCAGTGCTGCTTGCTCACAGTATCTACTGTTATTAAGATAGGATAATGACAGCAAACACCACAGAAAATGAAGTAAAAGGCAAATGACAAGAGAGTTAGGTGTTTAAAATTATGGCAAAAATATAAGTACTTTAAAATTTCTTATAAATCTCACACACTATGGCACTTTCCTGAAAACAAATAACTAGTTAAACAATGATATCAATTAGATGTAAAATGGACTCACTGACTGTGAAACTGGTCAAAATAAAAGCCTGCTGTCTCAGGACTAAACCTGTCACATTTTAATTTTGGTAGTTCTCATATTTCAGAAATTTAGCTGTTGTGACCACAAGGGAGTATTCTCATAGCCTGAAATCCTTGACACATCTACAAACACACAGTCCCAGGCTCAAATAAAGCATTTTTATTTTACAAAATACCATTTCACTCGCTTGTCACATAAATAATTCTCCTCCTTCTTTATTAATTCTTTCTCCTGCTCCTCTAGTCCTCCTAGGTAAGCTTTGCCCAACTCAACATACAATTAAGATTCCCTGAGCAGCTCATTTTAAACCCAGATCTGAAAGTACTTCCAACGTAACAGTACTGCCAGAGGGAAGCATTTCCAGATCAGGTGGAACTTCCCTAGAACAGTGGAATGTCATTCTGGTATCACCGAAGTACCCCAGTTTCCATGCTGCCTTGAAGGTGCACAATTAGGAGCTCCACCAGAGAGATGCTACCACCCAGCGTACAGGGGGAACATAGATCTCTGGGAGGCCATCTCTCACTGTCCTTACATAATAAAAGGCTACCTGGCCAGGTAAAGAACCACCATTCGTCCTCTCCATGATGTCTGCCTGACCTTGCCTTCTATGAGAGTATATAAGAAATAAGCAAATAAAATAATAAGCAGGGTAAATGTGTTTGAAACATGATCACAAAGAACGGCTTCAACAGAATCGACAAATGAGAAATTTAGCAGAAGAGAATAGGACAACTAAGGATAATATTGAAATATAAAAATTACAGATAATCATATATGCATGACTACTGCTACTCCACAAATATCACAATAGTTTAATTATTTTGTTTAAAAACAAAATGTATCAACCCAGCCGCAGGAGATGCACAAACCAGTGTGTTTATTTGTGCCGGTCCCAAGCCTGGATAAATGGGGAGGGTTACGTCAGGAAGGGCATCCGGTGTAAAATTTTGCCAAATCAATATGCAACAGTTCGGAAACTACAGCAGATGTAGTAAGGGTGACAGCAAGAAGGGTGGTTGGTGTGACATATGGACAGAGAAAAGGAAACCCTGGTGGTGGAATGGGGCAGTACAGAAGAGTATACAGAGAAAAAGGATGGCAAAGAAGAAGTGGGATAGTCAGAGAGATGCAGAAAGTAGACAAGAGTACAAGGAGATAAGGCACAAGGTGAAGAGAGATGTGGCGAAGGCTAAAGGAAAGGTGTATGATGAGTTGTATGAGAGGTTAGACACGAAGGAGGGAGAAAAGGACGTGTGCCGATTGGCTAGACAAAGGGATCGAGCTGAGAAAGATGTGCAGCAGGTTAGGGAATTAAAGAATAAATATGGAAACGTACTCACAAGCGAGGAGAGTGTTGAGCAGATGGAAAGAGTGCTTTGAGAGACTGATGAATGAAGAGAACGACAGAGAGAGGAGGATGGATGATGTGAACATAGAGAATCAGGAAGTGCAACGGATTAGCAAGGAGGAAGTAAGGACAGCTATGAAGATGACATACCTGTGGAAGCATGGAGGTGTTTAGGAGAGATGGCAGGGGAGTTGTTAACCAGATTGTTTAATGGAATCTTGGAAAGTGAGAGGATGCCTGAGGAGTGGAGAAGAAGTGTACTGGTGCTGATATTTAAGAATAAGGGGGATGTGCAGGATGCCACTGCATGAAGTTATGGGATAGAGTAGTGGAAGCTAAGTTAAGAAGAGAGGTGATGATTAGTGAGCAGCAGAATGGTTTCATGCCAAGAAAGAGCACCACAGATGTGATGTTTGCTCTGAGGGTGTTGATGGAGAAGTATAGAGAGCGCCAGAAGGAGCTGCATTGCATCTTTGTAGACCCGGAGAAAGCATATGACAGGGTGCCTCGAGAGGAGTTGTGGTATTGTATGAGGAAGTCGGGAGTGGCAGACAAGTATGTAAGAGTTGTACATGATACGTATGAGGGATAGTGTGACCATGGAGAGGTCTGCAGTAGGTGTGACGGATGCATTCATGGTGGAGATGGGATTATATCAGGGATCAGCTCTGAGCCCTTTTTTATTTGCAATGGTGATGGACAGGTTGACAGACGAGATTAGACAGGAGTCCCCATGGACCATAATGTTTGCTGATGACATTGTGATCTGTAGCGCTAGTAGGGAGTAGGCTGAGGAGACCCTGGAGAGGTGGAGATATGCTCTAGAGAGGTGAGGAATGAAGGTCAGTAGGAACAAGATAGAATACATGTGTGTAAATGAGAGGGAGGTCAGTGGGAGGGAGGGAGGTTCTGGAAGAGAGGTGAAGAAGAGAGTGCAGGCAGGGTGGAATGGGTGGAGAAGAGTGTCAGGAGTGATTTGTGACAGACAGATATCAGCAAGAGTGAAAAGGGGAGATCTACAGGACGATTGTGAGACCAGCTATGTTATATGGGTTGGAGACAGTGGCACTGACCAGAAAGCAGCAGACAGAGCTGGAGGTGGCAGAGTTAAACATGGTAAGATTTGCACTGGGTGTGACGAGGATGGATAGGATTAGAAATTAAGTCATTAGTGGGTCAGCTCAGGTTGGACGGTTGTGAAACAAAGTCATAGAGGCGAGATTACGTTGGTTTGGACATGTGCAGAGGAGAGAGAGGAAAGAGAGATGAGAGAGATGTCACTGTGGCGACCCCTAACGGGAGCAACCAAAAGAAGTAGTTTAAAAAAAATGTCGTCAGCAAGCAATAAATAATTGTTTTGACCGTACCAAAATAGAACATATGCACTGCTCTAGCATAATACGAAATTAACATTATTACTAGTGCTAATTTCCAAATAAGAAACAAAAGATACAAGATTAATCTTACCTTGGTGGTGGAAGAAATTTTTCTTCTTTTTCCAAATAATGGGCTTGTGTTAATGCAATTTTTCGATCCATGCACTATAAGAAAAAAGTCAACTATTTTAGAACAAAAAAAAAAAAATAATTCACTTATTTTTTTTATCATTTATGTGTAATAACACACACAAGCTTACTTTATTTATAACAAGTTAGACATTTCCCTCCCCTGTGCACAGAAGTGTTCAGGTAAACTGATTCTAATGCTGTGTTTTAATTGTAAAGGTAATTTGAAGTTTTTATTTCCCAATGAGAAAGATTAACTCTGAAGCAAAAGTACGATTCTATCCACTCAATGAATTTGAAAGATGCATATAAATAAAACAGGGTGAACGCTACTGCTTCACACATTCTGTACCAGGTTTACCAAAGTCTGAGTTGGTTTTTTCTCCTAGTATTTTCTCTTCACATTTCATTGGCCACTGTGTTACTGAAAGTGTAGGTGGTCATGAGTAGGCATTCTAGTGGACTGGTGCCATGTCCTGCCTTGTGCCAAATATTGAAAAGGTTAGACTGCGACATTCACCATGACCCTGATTTGGATTAAGTAAGCTTGAGAATAGTGTGTTACAAAAGTAATACAAGTTAATTGTATTAGAAATTTCATGGACATTGAACTGGATATCTGTAAGAATAAAAACATTGTCCTTTCAGCTATTGCACAAACATAAATAAACCCTCCTTCGGACTTCCATCAATAAAGTAAAAAACAAAATGTTCACAAGAGACCAGTGTTGGAAAAACATTAAAATTTTACAAGTAACTTAGTTAAACTACTCATTACTTACAGAAAAAGTATATAGTTACTTATAAAATAGTTAGGTCCATAAGTATTTTGAAAGTGATACAATTTTAATAATTTTGTCTCTGTGCGCCACCACACTGGATTTGAAATGAAGTGATCAAGATATGATTGAAGTATAGACTTGCAGTTTTAATTGTGGGGTGGGTAGGGGCATTGTATGAGCCATTTAGAAAAGACAGCCATTTTTATATACATGGTCCCACAATTTTCAAGTATTTGGACAACTGACTGACAAGCTTCTCCATAGCCAGGTGTGAGAAGTTTGCTCATTATTTCCAAATATTTCTTCATTTCAATCCATTGTGGTGGTGTATACAGCCAAACTATGAAAAATGTGTTACTGTCCAAATACTTATGGACCTAACTGTATATACTAACTGTAAAATATATTCTAATGTATAACAGACTACAGTATGTAACTTACAATTATTAAACAATAACAATATACCATGACTGTTTGGAGGAATTGAATGATTCCACTCTGTGTCATCTGTTCTTTAGCTGCTTAGATATGCATAGCACATGCACTGTGATGTTTCATGTCAGATATCTATGGCAAGCAGCTTTAATATTTTTTTCAGCCTTTTTTGGATGCTGAATTATAGAAGGCAGATATTTTATCTTGTAAAACTTTTCTATCTTAACTTTAACAATAGATACCACATTTTCGAAATCTGACATTGGACATTTCAATATTTGGTAACAGCATTCTAAATTTTGATATGAACAAATAGAAATTTGAAATCAGTGTTTTTAACTTTGATATTGAACACAATTTGCAAAGTCTGCAAGACAGTCACCTTGGCCAATCATTAAAAGTGGTTACATTGCTTTACTTCAATTAAAAGCACAGTTAGCCTTCAACTAGAACGTAGGATATTGCATATACATTCGTTGCAGGGATTACAGTTTAATTCTTATAGAAACTCATAATATTTAACACTAGAATTACCAGAGCCTATGAAAAAACTCGTAATTCCGTCCCACCTTAAACTGCTTCTTAAATCCCTTCACACCTCTCCGCCAGCGTCCTTTGTTCTCTAAATGTGCTGATAAAGAGAAGCTCGGAGCAGCCGGCTATTCCATCCCCCCACCAATTTAGAACGTGCACGAACTTCTCTCAGCTCATGCCTTGATTGAGTATCTGGGAGTGAAGTGGAGTTTTAGAGTGGAAATAATAGATCGTTGTTTGGAACACACGCATTTCATGTCTGTTCCGTTTCTACAGTAATCTGTGTCAACACATTGTTAAAACAGAAACTTTTTTATATTCTAGTAGTAGATGACAAAATGTAGGCATAAACTATATAATGTATGAAGCCTGAAGTCCAAATAGCAAAGAAACATTTTCACAAGAATAACACAATTGCACTTTTATTCAAACATATAACTGCAGAAAGAAAAAGCCGCCTTAACATGCGACATTGACACCAGTTTACTATAACTGACTCCGTGGTTCAATAGATACAGCCCCGCTTGGGAATCAAGGGTCACGGGTTCGATCCGCGCCCTCCCTTTTGAGAAGTAAACTGTTCTTAGTCTTACTGTTTTAGAATAAAACATACATTTGATTTCAGTCTGTAACAGCCGTGCAATTTATGATCTTTGTAAAGGTTAGCTTTTTTTTTATTCACTTTTCACTCTCTCAGTCGTTCAGAATCAATCCATACAACCCCATCTGACACGGCTGGTTTCACTAAAGACGCGCTATAGCTCTGCAGTGTACCACGATGCATACTAACGCCCCGGTTCTGACACACAAACGCTGGCGAAGCTGCCTTCTTCGTATCTCACCGTCACTTGCTTTTCTTTTTATTCAGTTTTATTGAGTGTTCCTGCCAGTCCCCGCATGTTGCTGTATGCTTTTCTTTTGCACCCAGGACATGCAGAAGAAAGAATGGTAAAGACCAGTAACGGCGCTATATGCAATCATCAGACACTCCCCATCTGCCCGTGTCGCTCAAACACAGGAACATATATTGGTGTAAAGTATAACAAAAGTGCACTTTTATTCAAGTGCACTTTTTCCATCGCCTTTTCCTGTAAGAAGCAGTGTACACACTTCTCTCTATGCTGTGGTTTCTATTACACACCTGAAAGAAAGACAATATATGTGAAAATATAATCGCACTAATGCAATATTATTTGAAAACGAACAGCGCCAGATCGGGTATGAATTTATGCAGGAACTGGAAATTCTCTGATGCGGACCTTCCCCCAGGGAAGAAAGTACAGTGTCAGGTGCTCATTCAGTGTAATAGAAACCATAGCACAGAGAGGTGGGTACACGGCAACAAGCACACGGTCGTAAATGTAGGAAGGACGGTCCTTGGGTGTGTGGGAACTGTTAATATTTGAATGTGATGATTTTATATAGCACGGAATGAAAATCTTCACTTCTTAGCATTGCACCATGCAAGATGTCGTATCAATCGCCTACTGTATCTTGCTTTCTTTTTTCTTCGGTTATACAGGTAGTTTTGAATAAAAGTGCACTTGTTTTGTTTTGCGAAATGAAGTGTCTGCGTGCACTTTTCGTGGCATTACGTGTATTTTTGAGCATGCCCGTTTGAGCAGTATAAAAGTATTGAAAAGTATAACAAAACAACGGGCAGATGGAGAGTGTCTGATGATTGCATATAGCGCCGAACTTACTGCTCTTTACTATTCTCTCCTCTGCGTGCCCTGGAGTACAAAAGAAACAGAATACAGACGCTATAGCTCTGTGCTGTACCACGATGCATACTAACGCCCCCCCACCCGGTTCTGACACACAGACGCTGGCGAAGCTGTCTTCTTCGTATCTCACCGTCACTTGATTTTCTTTTTATTCAGTTTTATTGAGTGTTCCTGCCAGTCCCGCATGTTGCTGTATGCTGGATATGTTCATATGTATTGTCTCTTTCTTTCAGGTGTGTAATAGAAACCACAGCATAGAGAGAAGTGTGTACACTGCTTCTTACAGGAAAAGGCGATGGAAAAAGTGCACTTGAATAAAAGTGCACTTTTGTTATACTTTTACACCAATATATGTTCCTGTGTTTGAACGACACGGGCAGATGGGGAGTGTCTGATGATTGCATATAGCCGGTTACTGGTCTTTACCATTCTTTCTTCTGCATGTCCTGGGTGCAAAAGAAAAAGCATACAGCAACATGCGGGACTGGCAGGAACACTCAATAAAACTGAATAAAAAGAAAAGCAAGTGACGGTGAGATACGAAGAAGGCAGCTTCGCCAGCGCTTGTGTGTCAGAACCGGGGCGTTAGTATGCATCGTGGTACACTGCAGAGCTATAGCGTCTTTAGTGAAAACAGCCGTGTCAGATGGGGTTGTATGGATTGATTCTGAACGCGACTGAGAGAGTGAAAAGTGAATAAAAAAAAAGCTAACCTTTACAAAGATCATAAATTGCACCGGCTGTTACAGACTGAAATCAAATGTATGTTTTATACTAAAACAGTAAGACTAAGAACAGATTACTTCTCAAAAGGGAGGGCGCAGGATCGAACCCGTGACCCTTGATTCAAGCGGGGCTGTATCTATTGAACCACGGAGTCAGTTATAGTAAACTGGTGTCAATGTCGCATGTTAAGGCGGCTTTTTCTTTCTGCAGTTATATGTTTGAATAAAAGTGCAATTGTGTTATTCTTGTGAAAATGTTTCTTTGCTATTTGGACTTCAGGCTTCATACATTATATAGTTTATGCCTACATTTTGTCATCTACTACTAGAATATAAAAAAGTTTCTGTTTTAACAATGTGTTGACACAGATTACTGTAAAAACGGAACAGACATGAAATGCGTGTGTTCCAAACAACGATCTATTATTTCACTCTAAAACTCCACTTCACTCCCAGATACTCAATCAAGGCATGAGCTGAGAGAAGTTCGTGCACGTTCTAAATTGGTGGGGGAATGGAATAGCCGGCTTCTCTTTATCAGCACATTTAGAAGACAAAGGGCTGGCGGAGAGGTGTGAAGGGATTTAAGAAGCAGTTTAAGGTGGGACGGAATTACGAGTTTTTTCGTAGGCTCTGGTAATTCTAGTGTTAATCATGTCCAAACCATTTGTCTGTTGGTAGTGCCACCACACCTTTAAAATAACAAAGACAAAGGTGCTTTTATTCCAGTAATTTATGAATGATATAGCTACCCATTTTGATACTGTTAAAAGCTAAAAAGGCTTTCTATAGATATCTCTCCATGGGTGACTGAAAAAGCTTGACAGCAAGTGTATTCATTACCAGGGACAGGGCTGATCTACTGATATTCTGTCTCCGAAACAGACCTATACCTCAAAAACCTCTTACGTTTCACATAAGTGTAGTGTGTGTATCATCTTGTTCGAGATGTTCCACTAAACTGGGTGATGAGAATTTTGTTTTTTTTTGTTTTTTTTTTTTTCCTCCCCATCAGCGCTTGAACGCAGCAATGATGATGCTGACCCACAATCACACTCAGCATGCTGAACTTGTCTGTCTGTAATGTTAGCGCACCACGGAACTGAAACTCATTCACTCTGCTTGTAGAACTTCTGTGCCTTATAATGGTTCTCAAGAACATCACAAGGTAGAGTGGATTTGAAACTTTCATAACAGGTAGTAAAAATTGGTGCGTGGTTGTTCAATTTTAGTGAAGTAACACTGACAAGCTCATTTTAGAATAGGAAGTTAAGGTATCCTGGTACAAGCACTAGCCTTCAGGGATGTTATAGGTGATAAGCGGGCACCTGCTACCTGCAGCAAGATATTAGTGTATTTGAGTCAGTGAATGCTGCTCTGAAGCCTGTTGCTGTATTGACAAATGTTTTACCTTTGGAAAACTGTAGCAGTTTCTTCAATAGTACTAAGTAGGCTTGTGTTGATGAACTTTCCTTTGCTGAAAATTTTAACCAAGTGATTAAACACATTGTAAATACTCCATATGCACTTGTATCCAGGATAGGCTGCTGACACTGTATTTACTTACACTAGAAACTGTAAAACTTTATTTAGCAGAAAGCTACAAATATGAATACATTTCATTTGAAAATTCACGTTAGCAACCTGACACCTCTTCTGTTGAAAGGTTCAACTTGGTAGGCATGCAGTTTTAAAGGCCAGTGGAAGAAGCCGCTTGTGACATACTATGAAGAGGCAGAGGATTTATTATTGCAATTATGACAGCTCTGGGCAGTCAAAAATTTACTGTGGTCAATCTTGATGTGTAAACAGAATCAGGACTAGTGAGGGAAAAAAAAAAGATACAATGGTGTGAAAAACTATTTGCCCCCTTCCTGATTTCTTATTCTTTTGCATGTTTGTCACACAAAATGTTTCTGATCATCAAACACATTTAACCATTAGTCAAATATAACACAAGTAAACACAAAATGCAGTTTTTAAAATGATGGATTATTTAGGAAGAAAAAAAAAAAAAATCCAAACCTACATGGTCCTGTGTGAACCTAATAACTGGTTGGGCCACCCTTAGCAGCAATAACTGCAATCAAGCGTTTGCGATAACTTGCAATGAGTCTTTTACAGCGCTCTGGAGGAATTTTGGCCCACTCATCTTTGCAGAATTGTTGTAATTCAGCTTTATTTGAGGGTTTTCTAGCATGAACCACCTTTTTAAGGTCATGCCATAGCATCTCAATTGGATTCAGGTCAGGACTTTGACTAGGCCACTCCAAAGTCTTCATTTTGTTTTTCTTCAGCCATTCAGAGGTGGATTTGCTGGTGTGTTTTGGGTCATTGTCCTGTTGCAGCACCCAAGATCGCTTCTGCTTGAGTTGACGAACAGATGGCCGGACATTCTCCTTCAGGATTTTTTGGTAGACAGTAGAATTCATGGTTCCATCTATCACAGCAAGCCTTCCAGGTCCAGAAGCAGCAAAACAACCCCAGACCATCACACTACCACCACCATATTTTACTGTTGGTATGATGTTCTTTTTCTGAAGTGCTGTGTTCCTTTTACGCCAGATGTAATGGGACATTTGCCTTCCAAAAAGATCAACTTTTGTCTCATCAGTCCACAAGGTATTTCCCCAAAAGTCTTGGCAATCACCGAGATGTTTCTTAGCAAAATTGAGACAAGCCCTAATGTTCTTTTTGCTTAACAGCGGTTTGCGTCTTGGAAATCTGCCATGCAGGCCGTTTTTGCCCAGTCTCTTTCTTATGGTGGAGTCGTGAACACTGACCTTAATTGAGGCAAGTGAGGCCTGCAGTTCTTTAGACATTGTCCTGGGGTCTTTTGTGACCTCTGGGATGAGTCGTCTCTGCGCTCTTGGGGTAATTTTGGTCGGCCGGCCACTCCTGGGAAGGTTCACCACTGTTCCATGTTTTTGCCATTTGTGGATAATGGCTCTCACTGTGGTTCGCTGGAGTCCCAAAGCTTTAGAAATGGCTTTATAACCTTTACCAGACTGATAGATCTCAATTACTTCTGTTCTCATTTGTTCCTGAATTTCTTTGGATCTTGGCATGATGTCTAGCTTTTGAGGTACTTTTGGTCTACTTCTCTGTGTCAGGCAGCTCCTATTTAAGTGATTTCTTGATTGAATCAGGTGTGGCAGTAATCAGGCCTGGGGGTGGCTACGGAAATTGAACTCAGGTGTGATACACCACAGTTAGGTTATTTTTTAACAAGGGGGCAATTACTTTTTCACACAGGGCCATGTAGGTTTGGATTTTTTTCTCCCTAAATAATAAAAACCATCATTTAAAAACTGCATTTTGTGTTTACTTGTGTTATATTTGACTAATGGTTAAATGTGTTTGATGATCAGAAACATTTTGTGTGACAAACATGCAAAAGAAGAAGAAATCAGGAAGGGGGCAAATAGTTTTTCACACCACTGTATATAAATACATACTTCATATATAAATATATACTTGTCAAAAAGTGTGTTCCAGCTAGTGTCATGGCTTATTATTTGCCACTGGTACTGGCTATAACACATTATCGAGTGTTTCTGGAATAAATAAGCCACCAGTGAGCCAGTGTACTTGAACAGTGTATTCTGCTCTCCAATCATCTCTGCCTCAGTCTTCCACAAGAGTGCCATTGATGGGTCACATATCCCTGTCACTGTTCAAAAAAGTATTTTATATCAGTTATTACAATCAAAATGTATGCTGCCCTTTAACTCAAGGCTAATTTTCTGTAAGGATATGTCATTCTGGAGGAGTTGAAGGATGACATATGTGATTTAGGAAGAAAAATGTGTATTTTGGAAAGCAGATGTAATTTATTCACATAAATACTGTGAAAAAACTGTGGTACCAATATATCCAACTCATACTGTTCTACTTGTATTTTGTGCTTTTTCTAAATTCAGAAGTTTCAATAAATAGCATGTTCTTTTTGCACATCTGTGTTTTTCTGTATTAAACAAGGATATTTTAGTACCATGTCAGGACGCATTGCAATTAACAATGATGACACCCTATGGTCAAACCGAAAACTACAGGAACTGCAATAAAATCAGTTTTGGCTTTTATTTTGTTATAACTGTGATTCAGCCTTGAACCCCACCCGATAATATCATGTATTGACAATGTTCAAGAGGACAACGATTGACCCGAGAATTTTACATATCAGCCAATTCTATTAGAATGGATCTGCACCACTGTAATACTGACTTATGTAAAATCAAAAAGTTCAAATGAAAGTCACAACAATTTGGGGGTTTAAATAGTTGTGTTAAGACACAAAGAACTGCATTGGTAGTTATGTAAGTAGATTTTAGAAAATACAGGACAGTATCGATGAAAAACAGAGCAAGTAAATGAAAAATAATGATTACAGTGCTACAAAGTGGAAACACATGTAAAAATATCAAAGAGTCCAGTTACAAAAAAATATTCCTGCTATTTTAGTCTCTTGGTAGGAGTTTCTGCTGTAATACTCACTTTTTTTTAAACTACTGTTTTTAATTAGAGTGCAAGGGCATACTCACATATTCTACAATTCTATTCAAGATTCTGACATCAGACTCCCTGGAACCACTGCTCTGCTCCAGTTGAAGGTGAAATGCTGGAGAGATTGATTCGCCAACAACTTTTAAGCCTGAAATACTGTAGGAATGCAAACAGAAAAAAAAGATTCAATATTTCAATCCGAGTCTCTTGACTAACCTTCTAGCTACAAACCAAAACCAATTACTTTTAAATATTGCAGTCATAATTATCTGTGGTAATGATAAGGTGTAAAGCATTCATTAAAAAAAGAACAACTTAGAGAGAAAAAAAAATAGGCAGAATAATCTATAGCTAATGTGTAATCTGCAGGTGATTACAAAATACTGTACAGCTTTTCTCAGATGTTTGAGATCACAAATTGAATACAATAAAAGAGCAGCCAGGTGGGCAAATTTTTTTCTTTTTCTTTGTATGAGGAAAATTTAAATACAAATATACTGTTTTTTAATTTGCATACAAAGTTACTTATATTACAAGTCTGTGCTACATTTTTCATTATCCAAAACATCATACTTAGCCAATCAATTTATATTTGACTTAACACTCCCAAAGAATACACATTATAAAATGCATTAAAACAAAAGGAAAAAAAAAAATATATAACAAAATAATATACAATTAAAGATCACTCAAATTTATCACAAATGAGAAATGCTGCCACAGTGTTTAGCACCTCACAGTACCAATGACCAAGGTTTGGTCAGGCCATTCTTTAGAGTTTACAGCACATTCTCCCCATGTTTAGGTGTGTTTTAATCAGGTACTTCGTTTACTTCCACATCCCTAAGATGTGCATATTAGGTTATCAGGAACTATAAACCGGCCTAGTAGGGTGTTTGCATCCTATGAAAACCCTGCAATGATTTAGGAAATTGACATATCAAATGAGGTAAAATACTGAAGAGAACCTACATCAGAAAAAAATTGAAATGTTGAAAGAAGTAGACTAACGGAGTAATAAATATATAAATGAAACTGGCTGATGCATATTACATGAACTAGAAAGTAAGAGAAATAAAAATAAGGGTAATTAAAAATAAAGAAGAAAGTGTGGGTTTCTGGTTCAATTTAAATGTTAATAACAAGAGCAATATGCGCAGTTCCAGGAAGAGAATTCTGGACAGGGAATACCCATCATCAAGAATTAGCATACACAATATAACAATATCATGTAATATTAATTTCCAAAAAAATAAATAAATGTTCCTATCTACTGGTTGAATAAAACATATAAAGCTAATTCAAATTCTTTGGATTAGGGCAGATAGTGTTCCCAGTCAGACATACTACAATTAAAAAAGAAAAGAAAAAGAAAAAACAGAACACTAATGTAGATTTTTACATTGAAATAAAAAATTTCTTGAGTGTTTCCTATTCACATTAAACTTCAACATAAATGCAGTGTTTGGGTACATCCTGCATCTACAAAACTGTCATTACATGTAATAGTTTTACTCAGATGGTAGTAGCTTATTTCTTTAATATATTCATTTTCCACATCTCTTCACAGCATTCATGCATCTCTTTTGAAGGCTTGTTCAGACAGTTATTCAAATGTGATTTCGACTTCTAGAGTGGCTGGAGTACGTTCTCTACACTAGTCATGATATCCATTGATGCTTTTGTGAAACACAATCATAAGACCGAGTAAAGGTACTTGGGGGTGTTGCGGAGGGTCAACACTTGCTTTGAAATGGGGTAACATTTCTCAAGATCGGCCACAAACTTAACTTAAATGTCATTCATTCATACAGTACGAAAAGCAGTTAGCTTTCCAGATTAAATACAAAGGGATATATTATATATGTACATTTTTTCACTTAAAAAATCATTTTAGTTTTTTAAATTTTAAATGTGAAACATGCAAGGAAGCAACAAACAATATTAAGTCTAAAAGACAGTAATTCCTGACATTCAGATTCTGAAAATTCCATCTAATTTTGGAGATTTTGACCAAGGATCTTTCAGATTTAAAGGGTACTAATACAAGAGCATTTTACTTTATTTTTTTAGATAATCATCATTATTAGGTTGGATTTATCACAGTATCCGTGAATTGCTGTAGGTTTTCGTCTTCCATCTTAACTTCCATTTATTTATGTTGCCAAACTATTAAACTACATTGGGAAATTTTGCATGTGTATTTTTCAGCTAATTTTTGAAAATGGTAATTTCTTGTGTGTATATATATATATATATATATATATATATATATATATATATATATATATATATATATATATATATATATATATATATATATATATATATATATATATATATATATATATATATATATATATATATATATATATATATATATATATATCTTGTATATACAGTGGTGTGAAAAACTATTTGCCCCCTTCCTGATTTCTTATTCTTTTGCATGTTTGTCACACAAAATGTTTCTGATCATCAAACACATTTAACCATTAGTCAAATATAACACAAGTAAACACAAAATGCAGTTTTTAAATGATGGTTTTATTATTTAGGGAGAAAAAAATCCAAACCTACATGGCCCTGTGTGAAAAGTAATTGCCCCTCGTTAAAAATCACCTAATTGTGGTGTATCACACCTGAGTTCAATTTCCGTAGCCACCCCCAGGCCTGATTACTGCCACACCTGTTTCAATCAAGAAATCACTTAAATAGGAGCTGCCTGACACAGAGAAGTAAACCAAAAGCACCTCAAAAGCAAGACATCATGCCAAGATCCAAAGAAATTCAGGAACAAATGAGAACAGAAGTAATAGAGATTTATCAGTCTGGTAAAGGTTATAAAGCCATTTTTAAAGCTTTGGGACTCCAGCGAACCACAGTGAGAGCCATTATCCACAAATGGCAAAAACATGGAACAGTGGTGAACCTTCCCAGGAGTGGCGGCCGACCAAAATTACCCCAAGGCGCAGAGGCGACTCATCCGAGAGGTCACAAAGACCCCAGGACAACGTCTAAAGAACTGCAGGCCTCACTTGCCTCAATTAAGGTCAGTGTTCACGACTCCACCATAAGAAAGAGACTGGGCAAAACGGCCTGCATGGCAGATTTCCAAGACGCAAACCACTGTTAAGCAAAAGAACATTAGGGCTCGTCTCAGTTTTGCTAAGAAACATCTCAATGATTGCCAAGACTTTTGGGAAAATACCTTGTGGACTGATGAGACAAAAGTTGAACTTTTGGAAGGCAAATGTCCCGTTACATCTGGCGTAAAAGGAACACAGCATTTCAGAAAAAGAACATCATACCAACAGTAAAATATGGTGGTGGTAGTGTGATGGTCTGGGGTTGTTTTGCTGCTTCTGGACCTGGAAGGCTTGCTGTGATAGATGGAACCATGAATTCTACTGTCTACCAAAAATCCTGAAGGAGAATGTCCGCCATCTGTTCGTCAACTCAAGCTGAAGCGATCTTGGGTGCTGCAACAGGACAATGACCCAAAACACACCAGCAAATCCACCTCTGAATGGCTGAAGAAAAACAAAATGAAGACTTTGGAGTGGCCTAGTCAAAGTCCTGACCTGAATCCGATTGAGATGCTATGGCATGACCTTAAAAAGGCGGTTCATGCTAGAAAACCCTCAAATAAAGCTGAATTCCAACAATTCTGAAAAGATGAGTGGGCCAAAATTCCTCCAGAGCGCTGTAAAAGACTCACTGCAAGTTATCGCAAACGCTTGATTGCAGTTATTGCGGCTAAGGGTGGCCCAACCAGTTATTAGGTTCAGGGGGCAATTACTTATTCACACAGGGCCGTGTAGGTTTGGATTTTTTTTCTCCTAAATAATAAAACCATCATTTAAAAACTGCATTTTGTGTTTACTTGTGTTATATTTGACTAATGGTTAAATGTGTTTGATGATCAGAAACATTTTGTGTGACAAACATGCAAAAAAATAAATCAGGAAGGGGCAAAGAGTTTTTCACACCACTGTGTATATATGTATATATGTATATATATATATATATATATATATATATATATATATATATATACACACAAGAAATTACCATTTTCAAAAATTAGCTGAAAAATACACATGCAAAATTTCCCAATGTAGTTTAATAGTTTGTATGTATGTATATATATATATATATATATATATATATATATATATATATATATATATATATATATATATATATATATATATATATATATATATATATATATATATATATATATATATATATATATATATATATATATACACAGACCATTTTTTACTGTTTGCCTTCTTTTTGTAAATGTTAGTTAAAAAACAAAAAACGCTGTAATTCTATTCAGAGTGGAGGATCACTAAGAATCAATGTAATTCCACCTCTCTTCAAAACACAACAATCTACCACAAAATAAATTAAACCAAACCCTGACAACTTTAAAACATTTATGGAATTCACTTATAAATTGATGTCATGTTTCAAACAAACTTTTTTCAACATTTAAAACTAAAGGGTTAAAAGGTTAACAGAAATCTGTATTATATTACCCTTGCAGTTCTTTGTGAATAAGTTTACATTTATCTCGCAGCAGTCTGAAAATGTCTGTTAAATGAGAAAAGGTGTAAATTACAAATTATACATAAATAAGGAGTTTCTGCAGCTCAATAAATTAATCTTTTGTTTCACTTAATGACTCCATTAGAGTAATCCAAACAAAGAAAGCAAGCATAAAACAATCATTCTTTCAACATTTAAAATTAATACTTAGAGGCATTATTTTTATTTTAAACTGTCTTGTAGGCAAAAAAGAACAGCTTTTATTTTTTCCCAAGTTCAAGTATAAAGTGCCATATACACAATACACTGAATTTTCTACCTGCATGTCTGAGTAACGTTCTACTTAGGGGTTTACATTGACTCTGTATTCTCATTTTATAAGCAATGTGCAAGACAAGCAAAAAGCTAGTCTATTACTGCAAAGAATGATGAAAATAAATCAAGGGAAGTTATGCTTAGACTGTATAATAATATACTAGTTAAAACTATGTCTGGTGCAGTTTTGCTTATCACACTAAAATAAAGACATAACAGCTCTAGCAGCAGCACAGAGTAAAAAATTTAAGTACATCAGTGAACTAAGGGGCATAAAAAAATATTTAAAACACACTTTATCCTTGAAAAGAGAAGGCTGCAATGAGAAATAAATAAAACCGGTCGATCCAAATTCATGCATTTAAGACTAAAGCCAAAATGAGTTTTGGGTTTTTTTTTTTGGTGGGCATCTGAAACAAGCCACACAATTTTACAAAGTATCTAGATGAGATATTTAAACAGCTTACCTATAAACTAGCTACTTGTGTTTAACTGCTTATATTCAGCCTCAAGAACAACAATTTATTTCTTGCATAGCCCAAAAATCACACAAGGAGTACCAGGTGGGCTTTAACAGGTCCTGTTTTTTGACAGCCCCCACCCCCCACCCCCATTGTAGAAAAAAAAAAAAAAAAAAAGGACAGAAATCTTGGGGAAGGCTATTCAGAGAGAGAGAGACCCCTTTCAAAGTAGATTGAGCATGCAATGGATGTTAAAAAGAGGGGTAAATACAATAAACAAAACAGAACACAACTAATCCTTTTTATAAAGCTCGATGGCCAATCTATCATTGCCACCTCAGGAATACACAAGAGTATTGCACAATAGTACAACAGTAAGAGTAAAAACTACAAAGCAAAATGTAAGACTAAATTATCTCATTCACTAAATATACTGTACATCTAGCCTCACAAAACACTGTAAAAAGCTTGAATGAGGAGTTATTAAAAGAATTTTGTAGTAATCCTGTATTATTTGTAAAACAATGTACTTCTTATTAAAGTTTTGTTGTGGTTTTTTTTAATTGGTTTGTGTCAAGATAGCTCCTTGTCTCTCCAAATGCCACACTTGCAGACCTGAGGCAAGACTGAGACAGAGAGACAGAGCGAGCAGATGGCATTGGAATGAAATACCACAGTCAAAATTCTAATAAACCAAGCTGCACTCTGTTACCATTCAACATTTCTAAGTTGATACAAATGATAAAATTTTTATTTAGAAAAGATGTTTTTGGTCTGGTAAACTGCACTTGTGTTGACTTTAGCTAAAGTCAAATGTATTTATTTATTTTTTTTTTGGTTTTCTAGCAAACTAGAACAAAATGACAAGAAAATGTACTCTAAATTTGCTGATACTGTGATCAACATTCTCAATTCATACATAACTTTAAGCAGTAATGAAAGAAAAATATTTACCTTGATCTTCCTCCATAATATTAAGAGCTTCTATTGCTGCTGATGCAAGCATTGGCGGCAAGGATGCGGAGAAACAATATCCTTGACCTGAAAGACGCTGTGAACAACAGTTACTTAAAGATAAGAATCAGGAATATTCACAACCTGAACAGTCTGTTCTACATATTTTTCAGAAGTACAGCAGCTATAGAAAAAAACAAGGAGCTAAATAAATGAACTCTGAATTCACTTTGGAAATGTACTTCATCCTGCAAAGTTTTCTGAATATTTTAAAAATCAAGATGTATTTACTTTTTCCTCCCCTACTTGCTACTAATTATAGAAAGAGCACAGAACTTCTGCTATTTATAAAACTAACTGCATTGTAATCATGGACTGTGTTGATATCTCATAAGAATAAGGATCAGGATATTTTTCCAGATAATTCAACTTTTCAAAAAAAAATATTGACTTTTTTTGTAATAAAGAACTCGCTAGTTTAGAGGATTAATCACTAGATACATCATTAATCTAGTGGTTACACATACTTACTCATGTCAATGAAAATGGTGCTATAATTGTGTGAATTAATTCAGAATAATGCAATGCAGAATCACACAGTACAGTATTAGACCAAAAATAGAAAACTTGAAAGTTTAAACATTCATTTAATTAGTAGAACATTAAACAAATGGGCCATTAAATTATGTTATTTGGTGAAGTTATAGATTGAATGAGAATGATAGCTGTAAGGTAAAAAGTCAAAATAGTTTGTAACTTTTTTTAGTTATTAACAGCAGTAGAGTTTGACTTCAATTTATGTATGTATATGAATAAATAATTAAAATAGAAAAATTTGATGATACAGGTGTTCATGTGTCTGCTATCAAAAACCAACAAATACAGAAAAAGCTCTTTTCAAAGTTCTAACCATCTTTGCTACATCTTTTGAAGTTGTGCATATAACAAAGTGGGGAAAAAAACACACACACAATTGAAGTAGGCTAAAAACTAATGCACCAATTCTGATGCAAACATGAAACATTTCTTTCTTTATACTGTATTAAATAACTATTGGATCTGCTCCATACCTGTGTTTCTGTTGTGCTCTTGGTAGGACTAGGCATAGGAGTTTTGTGAAGATGATCAGCATCACTAAAACTGTTCAATTATCACTTGGCACAAATGCTAGCATTCTTTAGCTATGGTACAAATCCGATTGTGTGCTTTCCGTCTGTCTAAATTAATTTTTTTGTAAAGTCTTAGTGTCTTAAATTTTACCCAACCTTAAATGAATGAAGAAATTAATGCCACCAGATTTCAAAGTTAATTTATTAAAATTGATATATGAGGACATGACAATTGTTAACTTTCAGAAGTATTTTTATATCTATCTACAAATATAAAAGTACTTCTGTATAAAAAGTAAGTTCATGTGTGCCCCTAAAGTCCTTAGAATGAGCTTCAATTCACTGAAACCTGCTGCAGAAGGTTAATGTAGAAAAAGACTACTGTATATTGCTGCAAAAGTATTTTTACAACAGCAGTTAAACGTTTCTACTTAGAATCACTATCAACACATAGTCTGAAATTGCTTTCTGTGCCAACAAAGCAAATACCTGATGATCAATAACAAAAGATCTTCCACAGCAAAATCCACCAACTGAGGCCAGAGAGTTTTCCATATTCGCACTAATGAGATCAATATCATCAATCTGAAGAAGAAAAAAAACATTTTTATTAAAAACAGAAACCATAGTCTAGCCTAAACCAGTTACTTGAAAGCAATAAGCCTGTTAAATTCAAATTGCAGTTCTGATACTTTTGATTCTGAACAGGTTTTACTGATCATATTCTGAAGTTACTTCTCTTTTATCCCTTAAACTCTGGTAAATGATGCGTAACAAAACCATTTAAAAGCTAAGTCAAAAGGATAAATAAACACAGTTCAAGTCTTGCTGAGATTTCATTTCTAATTTCTAGGCACCGCAGAGTCAAATCCCCATTCTGTTTTCAAAATAACAAGCTATATTTTACAGTTACTTGAATTACAACTTTAAATATACTTACATTCACTCCAAAATGTTCTGTAACACCTCGCCCATGTTGTCCTAAAACTCCAAAAGACAGGCTTTCTTCAAGGAAAATGCGAACCTTGTATTTGTACTTTAGCTTTACCTGGTTAAACATTCAAAAAGACATTTAGACTTATTATATAAATATATATAATTTGAGAACATACAATAATCCAAAGCTTTATTTACACAACTGGATAACTGAATGAAACCAACAAACAAAAAACATGTTTTACATAAAGACTAAAAACTAAACCAATCTTGAAAATCACAGTCATGTATATACAGTAGAAACAACATTGATCAAAGGCCTAACATCTCTTAAGAAAAGTACTTTTTAAAATCGGCAACATGGGTTAGCTGGTATCCTGGATGGGGGGCCCTTTTAATGGAAGGTGGACGGGCATCCCGACCAAGTTAGTTAGTTGTACCTTTCTTGGTCGGGATGCCGTTATAATGGATGAACAAGGAGAGACTGCTTCCAAGGACAATGTGGTTTCCCAAGTAGACTGGGTGGCGACATACCTCAGGCATGTATTCTATTTGGATACCTGCAGGGTTGCATGGGGGGTTGTAGTTTTGATGGGCAGCCCTGTTGTGCCTCTCAGGTGCCGCTAGAGGGTGCTGCTGGAGACTACCTCTCATATCATGGGGAGGTTCAGCCTGAACCGGTAGGTACTCCTGGATGCAAGGTGATTGTATTGGAAGTACTCTCAGGCCCAGTATAAAAGAAGCTGCTCCGCGTCACCTGGTGATCAGAGTCAGCAGAGTAGTCAGACGAAGCTCACGTGGTGGAGTGGAGAAGGGAAAAGTCTTATTGTTGCAACTGTGGAATACATTAAAAGGTATTTGCAGCAATAAAACACTTTATTGGAATCTGAAATTGTGTCTGTGTAGTTGTGTCCAGGGTTTGGTGTGTTGCAATGCTCCCTAGTGGTTCACAACTTCTAAAGCTAGTTATCTGGAGAGGAACAATGGATTTTAATTTAAGAAACACAACATAATAAACATAAAAATATTAACAACATATTTCTTGTTTCTTTCCAAAATGTACTGATGTCTTTCAAGACAGACAGAATAACCTTGGTGCCTCCCCCATGCAAATTATTTGTTAAATGCTAATAGCAGCCCACCTGGTTCAAATTAATGGGATAGTGATTAACCAAACCAGGTATGCTAGTGGTGCAATTTAACAAATAAATGTTGAACGGTAACCAAAAACTACTGTGGTACCTCATGGAGATGTTTGGAAATCACTAAGCTAAGCTAACAAACTTTGACAGAGATAGAATCGGTGTTTTATATAAACAAGCCTATAGTCAGCAAGCAATGGCACACTAAACCAGATGTTCAAGATATGGTGTTTAAGCTGTCAAAGAAATCGAAGAAGCTAGGTAAGCTGAAGGCAAAAAAATGCAATGGAAGACCCAAAAAGCTAACTGCATCTATTGAGCAGTATTTATAGGCCACTTTCTTAAGGAATAGAAGGAAAAGTATGAAGTGCTTGATGAAAGCAGAAGCTTTAAACTAGGCAAAGAAGTGTTAAAAGAATGGTCCAATAAGGTGTGCTGCAGACAGGAAATCATACTTGTTGGATGACAACAAGCAAACTGAAGTACATAATAAAAAAAAACCTGAATATCGACAACCAGTGGCATAAAGTCTTATAGATCAATAGGTATAAATTTGAAATTTTTGATTTATAAGGACACTAGTATGTCACAAGAGGAACTGGTGAGGAGTGACTTTCTACAGTCTTCTCTGAAGCACAGTGGCTGTTCTGCCATGCTCTTGGAAGCACTTCATTCAGTGATGTTTGTGATCTGATCAAGACTATGTTTTCAAAAGCAAATTAACACTTACTGCCCAGGTAACTAATATTTACAAATAATATTCGTAAGCATAGCACTGTATACTAGACACAACAACAGTAATCAGATTTATTAACTTGAGGAAGACAAAAGCTGAATGGAAAAAAAAAATTCTGCATAAAATTACAATAAAAATTAAATGAAATCTTACCAGTTCTGGCAGAGGACAAATAGCTCCAGTATTCATGTAAAGTCCTTCAACAACTATGAATCGTCGAGTTACACGAGCTTTGCGAGGATTCTATTAAATTTAAAGAACATAAAAAATTACAACACATTGGAAACAATCAAACACCAGCTTAATTGACTGTATACACACATTATTAAAATTACACATCACATTTTTAGCACTGCACAAAACTAAATGTAAATTACAATCAACTACTCACTATTTGGTTTTGGAACAGCAAGACCACAGCAACTCCTGCATATTTACAGCTGCTCTACAAAACACTGTACTCTATATATCACAGAACTACTACTAGTTTAAATTCCAGGCTGAGTGCCGACTGTATGAAGTTTGCATATTTCACCCAAACTGCTTTTCTCTGGGTACATTGTTTCTTATATACAGGTGCTGGTCATAAAATTAGAATATCATGACAAAGTTGATTTATTTCAGTAATTCCATTCAAAAAGTGAAACTTGTATATTAGATTCATTCATTACACACAGACTGATGTATTTCAAATGTTTATTTCTTTTAATTTTGATGATTATAACTGACAACTAATGAAAGTCCCAAATTCAGTATCTCGGAAAATTAAGAATATTGTGAAAAGGTTCAATACTGAAGACACCTGGTGCCACACTCTAATCAACTAATTAACTCAAAACACCTGCAAAAGCCTTTAAAATGGTTTCTCAGTCGAGTTCTGTAGGCTACACAATCATGGGGAAGACTGCTGACTTGACAGTTGTCCAAAAGACGACCATTGACACCTTGCACAAGGAGGGCAAGACACAAAAAGTCATAGCTAAAGAGGCTGGCTGTTCACAGAGCTCTGTGTCCAAGCACATTAATAGAGAGGCGAAGGAAAGGACAAGATGTGGTAGAAAAAAGTGTACAAGCAATAGGGATAACCGCACCCTGGAGAGGATTGTGAAACAAAACCCATTCAAAATTATGGGGGAGATTCACAAAGAGTGGACTGCAGCTGGAGTCAGTGCTTCAAGAACCACCACGCACAGACGTATGCAAGACATGGGTTTCAGCTGTCGCATTCCTTGTGTCAAGCCACTCTTGAACAAGAGACAGCGTCAGAAGCGTCTCGCCTGGGCTAAAGACAAAAAGGACTGGACTGATGCCGAGTGGTCCAAATTTCTGTTCTCTGATGAAAGTAAATTTTGCATTTCCTTTGGAAATCAAGGTCACAGAGTCTGGAGGAAGAGAGGAGAGGCACAGAATCCACATTGCTTGAGGTCCAGTGTAAAGTTTCCACAGTCAGTGATGGTTTGGGGTGCCATGTCATCTGCTGGTGTTGGTCCATTGTTTTTTCTGAGGTCCAAGGTCAACGCAGCTGTCTTTACAGGAAGTTTTAGAGCACTTCATGCTTCCTGCTGCTGACGAACTTTATGGAGATGCAGATTTCATTTTCCAACAGGACCTGGCACCTGCACACAGTGCCAAAGCTACCAGTATCTGGTTTAAGGACCATGGTATCCCTGTTCTTGATTGGCCAGCAAACTCGCCTGACCTTAACCCTTATAGAAAATCTATGGGGTATTGTGAAGAGGAAGATGCAATATGCCATACAAAACAATTCAAAAGAGCTGAAGGTCAATATCAGAGCAACATGGGCTCTCATAACACCTGAGCAGTGCCACAGACTGATCGACTCCATGCCACACCGCATTGCTGCAGTAATCCAGGTCAAAGGAGCCCCAACCTAAATACAGAGTGCTGTACATGCTCATACTTTTCATGTTCATACCTTTCAGCTGGCCAACATTTCTAAAAATCCTTTTTTTGCATTGGTCTTAATTGATATTCTAATTTTTCAAGATACTGAATTTGGGATTTTCATTAGTTGTCAGTTATTATCATCAAAATGAAAAGAAATAAACATTTCAAATACATCAGTCTGTGTGTAATGAATGAATCTAATATACAAGTTTCACTTTTTGAATGGAATTACTGAAATAAATCAACTTTGTCATGATATTCTAATTTTATGACCAGCACCTGTATCCTACAGACAAGCAGGCTAGGCTGAACACAGTCCTCACCATTGTGGATCACAATGACCACTCTACCCATATCCACTCCATTATTGTCAGATTAGGAATTCACATAGAGCGCACCTAACATAGGGGCAACAGTCTCAGTTCTAGTCCATGTATATATTGTGTCTTTAAAAAGAAAAAAAAAAAAACACATACGCCATTCTCTGTGAGAGAGTGAAGATATTGCTAAAATATAGTTTCTCAAAACTTTTAACAGACAATGGAGGAAAGGAAAAAAGGAGACTGCTCAAAATTATTTACAATATAAAGAAATTGCATCTCACTTGAATTAAAAAGCTTAGAAGTTCCAGCTGCATTCACGGAGTTAAAATGTTAAAAGCAAAAGGTAGGTGTATATTAAAAACTCTAGGTAACCAATAGGTTGTATATAATTTGTATAATTGTGACTCCTAATTAAAAGAGGCAATATAAAATACACAATAACTGAGAAATTAAAATCATAATGTACCAAATAAGTACAGAAAGGACAACATATCACATGACCAATACTCCAAATTATGTCCCCCCAAGTATAATACTGGAGGGTCCTGTTGTTACAGCATATCTATCAGACAACAAGGACTACCCAGCTATTAAGGACAATAACCAATTTAGGTAAAGTGTTTCAAAACCTGCTGTTCTGACTTTGATGCTATGATATCCTCTGCCAGACTGTAAAGTTGAAAACAGATTGTGTCCAGGTGGTATGATTCTTGCAGTATGGCAAAGTTTTATTGCAGTAGCATTTGGAACCGATATCTGCAAATGGGCAAGTTGAACGTTATTAGAGCAGATGTCAACCCTCTGGACAGGCTTTCTATCTTGTGTTTTATTACCATGGTACTTCAGTGATGCCACCTGTCAGGGTTTATTTCTGTTGTCCTAATAGGATGTAATTGTAGTGAGCTTTTTAAAGACACACAAAAAAGAGACACATATATGCCCAGAGTGTTTTGCACTTAGTGTGTGCTCCTCATGGCCTCAATAGTATTTTTTTGTAAATTTTCATGAATGAGCTTCTCAAGTAATACATGCAAGTCTAAAAATTAATTGGAAGTATTTTAATGCAAGTATAGTCTAGACTTAGAAACAAGATCTGGAAAGTGAATGGTCATTATACACGTGGTTTTTGGGGGTATTCAGTAATGCAAAAACAGACTAATCCACCTGAATGAATACTGCACAATAACTGAACTGAATTCAGATTTAACATGACTTTACTAATCTGAAATAGCTAAAATTGCTAGCAAATTTGTTACTGTACAGCTCTTTTCAAACAAAGAGTGAAGCTTGGTTCTTCCACATTGTATCTGCACTGAAGGAAAACCAAGGCTATTGAGGACCCCACAGGCTTCTCAGAGGCAGAGGAATGTTGACCCATGCAAAGAGATAACCAAGTTGTCTCATTAGAAGAGAGAAAGGTGCCATAGAGACTTTCAAGAGCTCCTGAACAATGCAAGGTGCTAAAATTAGCTCTAACCTGTGGTCTCTGGGGCCTAAGAAAAGATGACTAGAAATAATTTTGAGGTTTGACCCTAAGTGTCCCTGGAAAAGTATTTAAAGCCATGTTAGAAGTGTACTTTAGTCTAGGCTGAGAGGGGAGTCTAGGGACAAATAGAAGTGAAAGAGATGTGAAGTAAAATAGCTTCCTTGTGCATCTTTATACTTTTCAAATCACAAGCTGCTTCACATAATTAATAAGGGCACATCCATCTACCCTCATCCATGGGGAAAACAGATATTGTTTTTTCCATTATTTTGCAACTTTGTTTTTGTCAATTCCTTCATATTTTTTTTAAACTAAGACACCATTTTGATATCTGGTTTCCTTGATATTATTCTCGGAATGGAGTGATGCCTTGATGGTGCTCTCCAATAAAATTATATACATTCATAAACAAAGAGACACAAAACAAATTAAGACAATCATAAAAATATGATTTTGTAAAATGAACATGCTTTTGAATATATTTTGGAATTTTTACCTTTTGATCTTCAAGTTCTTGCTGCTTTAAAATACGCTCCAAATCTTCCATATCATTATGTCTGAAATACTTAATGTGACTGCGTGATGCTTGCAAGCCTTTCTGAATTGAAAAACATGCTGCTTCATCCCTGAAACGGGTACACAAGCTTTCATATTAATAATATTTAGCCTACAAAATGTCCTTCACTGTCTAACATTCTGTACATAAAACTGCAACAAGCACATTGGATTTAAACATTCAAGTATATAAATTAGAAATGTTCTACTTGTGTAGAAAAAAAAAAAAAAACACTGCTTCTAAACAAAGTGACTGTGAGTTTATACAAAGCATCATTGCAGTGGCTGTAGCAACATTGGCAGTTCCCCAGATGGAAGTAGTGCAGTGGGAACAAAGTCCTTGGATAAAACACTTGATTTATGCTTTAATCCACATTAATTCTCTCTCTTTAGGAAATACTTATATAGGAAATAATTATATCATCTGATTTTACTATGGATGTATATTTGAACTAGGTTAATGAGATTCATCAGTCAATAAAGCATATACGCAGAATCAAAGCTGAAGGTGCTTTTTTTAATTAATATACAATGTCTATCAATACTGTGCATATTCAATCATAATGGGCTTTTTTGATTTTTACAAGATATTCTTCTTTGAGGCATCATTTCATTTCAGGATGATCATTGTTTTATGTCAGAATACCAAACAAACACCATCCAAAAACACTAATTGACTATTTAAAGGTGACACAACCCATTCAGCAGTGGAACAAAATTAAACGGAAACGTTTATGCAGTACTGTATAAAAGAGACAGGATTCTGGAGTATTTTCAACCAGACTCAGCCACCAGAAGTGTTTGAAAATTATAAAAAACACCTTGAACAAATAAAACTTGTATGCACTTACACAAATACAATATCTCCCCTCTTTGAGTATGCTGGTATAGCACTGGCAATTGTTGCAAAGCCATATGAATATATAATGGCTTCTTCAGTTCTCATAAACTTTGCTAGACGATCTTCTAACTCCAAATGAACATCTGTGAAAAATATACAATGAATTTATATTTAAAAAAAAACCAACTACATAAAGTATTTTTCCATTAAAAATTTCTTAAATTTTAAATTAAACAAAGACCAGCCCCATTATACTCTACATTTTGATGTGTTAACTGCAATAGACAGATATCAAATGTTTCTCTCTGCACTATTATGCCAGACAGAAAGACTGCTTTTAAAATATACTTATTGTCAATGTACAGAAGACAAGAACAGTTTAAAATTTTAAAATGAACCTTATTTGCTAAAGGGAACATTTTATGGTACAACTGAATTTTGTAAAATTGCTTAAAGGATTAAGGTAACGAAGAGCAACTTCTTATTTACTTGTGCCATGGGCCAGTAGTACTTTTCAAAAGTTCTTTTAATCAACATTATCTGAAGCAATTTCCTCCTTTTATAATAAAATAAAAAGTTACAAGCAGGCCAAACTTAAGCTTTTTATAAAATATTAATGCTTCTGTAACAGTAATTACTTTTGTGTCAGATGCTGATATACAAAATTATCTCAGCTGACTGCAACAGAGCAGTAGTTGGAGGAGAGGCACTCTGGTTCTGTGAAATTGGCAGATTAACAAAAAATAAAGCATTATCAGAATTTCATTGTTTTACACTTGAAACTGGAAATTTCTATGTTAAATGTACTTCTAGTCAAGCTCTTTTAATTCACTGAAACTATTAACTGGAAATCATTAGTTTATTTCATTGAGACTATGAGGTTCACACGTTTTTGTTTTCAGTCCTACAAACAAAACTGTCAATAAAACACAACTGAAGATCACCCAAGGGAGATAAATGACAGCTCTATTAGTAAAAACACAACATAAAAATGCTGACAATTGATTTGTCAATAATTATCCATAAATGATATAGTTTGCACAAAAAAAAATTCCTTTAAATAATAAATGTGGGCAGAAAAGGCATAACTTTTACATTCTAATGTACTGCATATACACAATAAAATACATTATGATCAATTCTTAACATTTAGTTTTTGTTGGAATTTATGAAAATTAACAAGAAGTACTGTGCACTGCATCAAGTTTGGACATATTCCTTTCCATTATCCGTGAATATTTTATGTTTCTTTTATCATCATGGAAAAATGTCTTCCCAGATACTGTGGTGAGGCACTGTATCTGCAGATTTTCATTCAACCGTATATTTTTGAGCAAATAATTATCTCCTTATTATAGTAAGTTAAATATTTACCAACACTATCAAAGTTTGACAGTACGAAGGTTGCTACTGGAATTTAAATCACCACCAACAAGCATTAGCATTAATTATAGGTAGAACTGTAGTAAATACAATCACACTTCAGATTTCCATGTCCCTTCTTTTGAGATAATCCAAATGCAAATAACTCTGACATGGTAGCATTTGATTTTGCTGCAGCAAGCATGTTAATCATGTAATCATTTGTCAGATTTTCACAACACTTGAGGACATTGATTAGGAGTTATGGTGCCTCCTTTCTTTATATGGAAAAGGCATAGCTTCCATTATGGACAAGTCCTATACATTTTATCCATTTATCCATCGCTGAATTGTTGCATTCACACTTTGACAAATGTAAAATAGTATTAAGAAGTGGCAAAATTAAAAACAATCTTACCAAATGTACCATAGAAACCACGGGGCCCACAAGTACCTACACCATACTTCCGTAAAGATTGTAAAGCCTGGTTCTGTAAAGTAAAAAGAATTACCAACAGAAATGAAATCTTCTACTATTAATAGAATACAATTTTTAAACATTAGCACTTTAGAAAACTGTAAAACATTAAAAATATACACAAACTTTATATCCCACATCTACATACCACCAATATTGAATTTCCAGGTTTCACATTTTGAAAACATATGGAAGTATAGCAAATAAACTCTTAAGATTAATTGGGTGCATAGTGACCAGACACATTTCTTGTGGAATCTCCCATGCAATTGTAATGCAAATGTTAATTACTACTTCAAAAGTGCCCAAACACTTGTTATTATAGACACAGCTGCAATACCATAACATGTGACAAAAATGCACGGATGGCTTACAATCACAGCACCACCATACAGTGGACAACCTTGAAACTGATGCCTCATATAAAGCCTATGTCACATTACATTACTTTTTGTTGTGGGGGATGTCATAGATGCAGTTACTGATCTCGTCAATGCACAATGTTAAATTGCAAGACTTAAAATCGGAACTCAGATCATATTTACCAAATGAGCACCAATCTCCCAGCTCAGTTGTTCTCAACCCTTTCTGACAGTCAATATCATGCTGCCTTATGGAACCGGCAGAGTACTGTTGTTATTTTTTGCCACATTAGGCAATCTGCTTTACAGAAGTGCACCGCCGACTGATCCAGCTCCCTAAGATTATGTAAATGAAGGCTACAAGCAAAACTGCTGGAAAAGTTGCATAATGGGACATAGGCTTAACTAAACACTATACAGCTATAACACAAGAGTCCTGTGCCTCCCACAATAATTCCTGAAAATAATGGCACAGAGATAACAAAACCTTCATTACATACCTTTACTCGATCATTGTCAAGGAGCCCCAGGAAGTTAAAAGAAGCAAAGTTAATGCACTGCTTGCCATTCACTGTAATCTTATGACATGGTGGGCTATAAAAAAAAAAAAAATAGTTATGAAAATATACCATAGGCAATTAGCATGAGCAATAAAAAAAATATGTAGAAATTTTAGTTCAGTTAAAGCACTACAATAATACATTGTATCAGGGGTTCTGTAACTAGGTCCTGGGGGCCCACTGTGGCTTCAGGTTTATGTTTTAACTAGATTAATTATCAGTGGCAACAACTGATAACACGGATCTCAAATTATTACCTGGTATTTTTTTATTTTCTGTTATTCTACATTCAGAAAAGCACAGCAGCATGATTTGTACATTTATGAGACATTTTATTGCTATTTTTGGTATAGATTTAAATGCTTAGCTCTCTTTTGTTGAATTCATTATATTTTGCCTGTTCTCTATTGCTCCCTTCATTGTATCTTAATAATGACAATTAAAAATGAGCAGAGCAGACACCCAGGCAAACAACCGTAATGTGAAAAGGCTGCAACTACTTTAGCATCAGACCCACTAGTTAGCAAATAATGGATTAAACAATTAGAACACCTGGAAAAGTAGAATGAAACTATTGTTAAAAAAAAAATACATTATTCCAATATAACTGTTTAGTACATTTTAATATATATTTTTTTTACCAATATTAGTTTTCTAATTTCTATATTTTTCCCTAAACACAAAATCTGGGAAATAAGCCCAGGAGTTCAATTAAAAAAAACAAAAAAAAAAAAAAAACAAAAAAACAAACTACTTTTCTTATTCGTAATTGTCACTGGAATGCACTGTGTGCTCCAGGTGCACTGCACAGTAATAAGAAAATTTAAAAAGTGCTCCTAGCATGCAGTATTCAAAGGATTATATATATATATATATCCTAAACAACTACATATAGTTACCCTGAAACAATATTATAACTAGGAGCAGGCTTCTCCTTAGACATTCGTGGTACGAGAGGCTCAGGTTGCCATTCTTCAATAATTTCTTCGATTTCCTAAAAGTGAGAATTAACAAAGTTTTTTTTAAGAAGCACTCTTATCTGGAAGTAATATTTTTGTCATACCATTTTGAAAAAGATTAAAATGACACTTTACACAATTTGCAGTTAGTATATTGCATTCAAGGTTCTGTTACCATTTAACAGAAAATTCAAATTACAGTATACATTTAGAATAAAGTTTATGTACCATACAAAGAAGCTGGTATAAAACACAGATGGTCTGTTTCATTCAATTAACATTTGTAGCTTTAAAAATATCCAGATGCTGACTAAAGAACAGGTGAATTAAGTAATAAGATTAAAATGTGTAGCTGAATACTAGCCACAAGCCACACAAAAGGCAGTTAAGCAAAATGTATTTTGATAATACAAAGTAACCTCTTAGGTTAAGGAATAAATGTAAATTTAACAGCATTACCTGAAAAATGTTTGAAGATATACTATATTCAGTTTTGTTAGAATTACTTTGCATCAAACAGCAGAATGAAGAGTATCTTTAAAATATTTTTTTTTACCTTTTCTGTTAAATCCGAGCTATCCTGCAGTTTGTAGGTTTTAGAAAACAACAGCCTGATTATCCACAAAATGAGGATCCCTTCCAAAATTAAATGGTAAGCAGGTGCCTGTGAAAATTAAGGAAATAAATCAATTCTTCCAGGATAATGCCTGCAATTTTCTTAATTGCAATTACATTTTGAGAAAATTGCAACAATATCTTCTGGTTCTGTAATAATTAACAGATTGGTTTGCTTCAGCTTGGCAGGAGAAGAAACTTTTGTAACTACCTGACAGCACACACTTTCATTTAGCAAGCAGGGAGAAATCTCACATAACAGCCATTTTCTCCTCTTGTGCAAAAGGAGAATGGGGTAATTTAACCAAACCAACAATGACATATTTTAACCAAAAGGAAAGCCACTGTTCTTAAGCAGATTTTATTTAATGAATAAAGACACACAAATTGTAAAACCAAATCAATTTTGGTTTGTATAAAAAAAACACACACAATGACTTAAACCCAATTTTGTAAGAACTCAGTTAAGGCCAATATATTTTTTAAGAAGTATGCATAAAAGATCTTCCATCATTATTTTCACTTTTCTTATTACGATGACAGTCTCAGTTACACTTTGCTGGGCTGACCAGACCACCCTTTCTTCTCTGACTTTTTCTAGAAGTTCTTGGAGAGTTCCCACATTCTTCCAGGCCAGTATGTCCTGGGTCTAATCTCAGTGTTCAGTACTTTGTATACTTCCTGCGAAGGGCACCAAGTGTGCATTCTAACTACATGCAAACTCCCTTGTCTGGGCCCTTAATAAACGGTAGCTTTACTCCATGACTGGAGTCAACAATGTTCTGGCCACGACTACCTGTAGCTACCTTCCTTACTAAGGTCCTCAACACAGTCCATTCTAACTCAATCAGGCTAACCTCTGCAGAGATAGAGAGGTGCGAGTTGAGTACATTCCATTAGTCTGTTGGGCCATTCATCTACCTGAGCCAACAAAATTCCGAAGTTATGATCAGCTGACATCTCAGCATTTCTCTTTATGCAAATGTCCAGAACATAATGCCTCGAATCACATAACAGAACTACAAAGTAATTCATTGAACTTTGACCCAGAGTACACCGGTGCCATGTACACTAGCGAGGATCCATGCATTAAAATGTGAAAAGCCAAATATCTGATAACATGTCACCATTTAGCCCACAAGGCATCCATGCTAGGCTTGCCTCAAAGTTTGGGAGAGTGACCAACTATTGTTGAGAAGTTTGGTTCCAGTGGCAATACTATGCGTAGAGACACCTTCTATATCTAGTACAGTAAATTATGAATGTTAAGTATGCTTTTAGTCTTCCATAAACAAACAAACAACAAAAGAGCAGCGATTGTATGATCCAAAATAGGGTTTTATTGAACCAGTCTTTTGTGGCTTTGACACACTATTTTATGGCAAGCAAACTATTCCCTCCTGATCTGATGGTCACCCACATAAAGCAGCATCATTCATTATCTTTTTGGATTACTAAAAAAAATGTCATATCCTTAAAGCAATACACAGTAACTATTCACTTGGATTTTATGCACCTGCTTGTGGTTTATTAACTTACTCACTTTGGTCTCTTGTTAAAGCACCTACAGTTACAATCCAACACATATCCACAAACACTGTGTTGTGGGTATGTTTAGAAAAGTGAAACATTCCAGTTTTAATGTATAAAAAATACAAAAATAAGACCCACGTTGACAAATTCGTAAAAAAAGAGCACAGAACATATTAATCAGCAAAGCACATTATAAAAATGTCCAAATATTTAAATCACATAATATAAAAAGGCAGTGTTCTCAGTTCATCAATTTTCAGTGGGTTAATTCAAACTCCTTAGATTTCTATCATTATTAGTAAAACAATAATAAGAATGAACAGTGTTCTCTTTGTTAGCATGCTGCATTTCCATTTTAAGTTGCTGCTGTAAGTTTTCTTTGCACAAAGCTTGATAATATTGATCAAATCGCCACATATCTGCTACATGGGAGCTCTTAATACTGAAATTCAATAAGGCTTATGCTGGTGCTGCATGCCAAAAACTATTTTTTTCTTTTCAAAACTGATGTTTTATTCAAATACTCATACATCTATCTGCATGCAAATAATGAACAAGTCACTCAGCAGCCTGAAATAACCTGTGTGCAAAAATCAACAAGAACTCACACTTGAATCCTGCCAACATAGCAAATCAATGCAAACAAAAATGATAAATAAGCACATTTTAATTTTTCACTAGCACAACACATATAAAACTGATTTCATGCCTTTCTCTCATTAAACCAGATAATAAAGCACATCTGAAAAAATACGATAACATTGACCTAGTTTGCAACACAAAAATCAATACAAAACAAGACTTGACAAGACAACAACTTGTAGCTCCTGTGGTCTCCTGTGCTTTAATCACTTTTTATCTACTATTGCTCACTTTAAGTAGAAAGTGATGATACCATTCAGTTACACTGCACAGATTATGAGTGGAACAAGTGTATGCTTGTTAAAATCCATTAATTGCATCCTCACAAGTAGCACATTTAAAGGATCTAAGGAGACTTGACAACAGCAAATAGGGAACTTATGAGCCGGTGTTGCAATGTGCGTAGGGGTGCCAGGTGACAAATTTGTGTCTCTTCAGAGTTGCTTCCTAACTTGCATACAGTGCTGTCAGGATAAACTCTATCCCATGTGTACCGAACCACGATTAAGCAGGTTTGAAAATAAACGGACAAATAATTTGATATCCACATGGCTCCCCATTATGATTTTCAAATCAAAATTTATACACCACAGTGAAAAAGTCCAATCTCTGTTACAAATACATAAAACCAGCTTTGTGAACAAAGTCACCTACGTTTGCTTTAGCAATAATGAAATGGCAGCGTAAAGTGTGCAAGATCCTAAAATGTTAAATAGTACAAAACAAATTAGCTAAATAATTTTAATTATACTCTCTCATTGTTTAAGGTATTGAAAAAATGTAGTCTCAATTTTGGGTTCTCTGAAATGGTATTATTGGCACATTCATAGATGCAGTCAGCTTTTTAAAAAATTTTGGGGTTTTTAGTTTGATTCCCTCCTTTAACTCCCTATTTGCCTGTGCTACAAATGTAAAAAAGTAAATACATAAAAAAAATTAGTAAAACAGCCTGTAATGGTATTTTCCATTTAAACAAATTATTTTGCATATCTGAAAAATACTGCACATTGGCCATATTACCAGACTGGTTAGCTTCACTTCTAGTTGGACAGCTTTTATTTAGTAGGGGCTATGATTTAGTGGCTAGGGTATCTGACTCTAAAAGATATGGTATGTATGCTGATTTAATACTTGACTTCAATTAACTTCAACTTGCAGTGCTCCACTAATTAAACATTATATATGCATTACATATAACTGATCTACTGTACCCAGATTTTGTATGGAAGTAAAATATAAAATAATAAAAAGATAATTCTTGTGAAACACAAATAGTACTGCTGTCTTGCAGATGAATGAATGTAGTCAAATAAAAAACCCAACATGGAATTCATTCAAGTTTGCTCATTACTGTACAGTATATTGTCTTACATCTATTTATAAAGTTATGATCATTATTTGTACCAACTACACCTGTCTGGCATCTACCACTATTTTTTTTTATTTTTTATTTATTTTTTTTTTTTAAATGTGAAGGCAAACATAAAAGTATATTTACCCTAGAATTCTTACTCAAGTCATCAGTGCCTTATGAAACGGCACCGGGGAGGACACGAACTATCCCTGGATGTGGGAACCAGTATATTGCTGGGCATATTTGCAGCAGGTAAATAAACAAACACTTCTTTAGGATGTAGAAGAAAATCTACAAGAAACCTGTTAAACACTGGGACTTCCTCTTTCAGCTGCTCCCATTAAGGGTTGCCACAGCGGATCATCTTCTTCCATATATTTCTGTCCTCTGCATCTTGTTCTGTCACCCCGATCACCTGCATGTCCTCTCTCACCACATCCATAAACCTTCTCTTAGGCCTTCCTCTTTTCTCTTCCCTGGCAGCTCTATCCTTAGCATCCTTCTCCCAATTTATTCAGAATCACTCCTCTGCACATGTCCAAACCAATGCAATCTCGCCTCTCTGACTTTGTCTCCCAACCGTCCAACCTGAGCTGACCCTCTAATGTACTTATTTCTAATCCTGTTCTTCCTCGTCACACCCAATGAAAATCTTAGCATCTTTAACTCTGCCACCTCCAGCTCTGTCTCCTGCTTTCTGGTCAGTACCACCGTCTCCAACCCATATATCATAGCTGGTCTCACTACCGTCCTGTAGACCTTCCCTTTCACTCTTGCTGATATCCGCCTGTCACAAATCACTCCTGACACTCTTCTCAACCCATTACACCCTGCCAGCACTCTCTTTTTAACCCGTCTTCCCTAATTCCCATTACTCTGTACCGTTGATCCCAAGTACTTAAACTCATCCACCCTCGCCAACTCTACTCCCTGCATCTTCATTATTCCACTGACCTCCCTCTCATTTACACACATGTATTCTATCTTGTTCCTACTGACCTTCATTCCTCACCTCTCTAGAGCATATCTCCACCTCTCCAGGGTCTCCTCAGCCTGCTTCCTACTATCGCTACAGATCACAATGTCATCAGCCCCCCATGGGGACTCCTGTCTAATCTCGTCTATCAGCCTGTCCATCACCATTGCAAATCAGAAAGGACTCAGAGCCGATTCCTGACGTAATTCTACCTCCACCTTGAATGCATCCGTCACTCCTACCACAGACCTCACCCATTGTCACAATTTCCTCCTACATATCCTGAACAACTCTTACGTACTTCTCTGCCACTCCTGATTTCCCCATACAATACCACAGCTCCTCTCGAGGCACCCTGTCATATGCTTTCTCTAGGTCCACAAAGACGCAATGCAACTACTTCTGGCCTTCTCTAAACTTCTCCATCAACATTCTCAGAGCAAACACTGCATCTGTGGTGCTCTTTCTTGGCATGAAACCATACTGCTGCTCACTAATCATCACCTCACTTCTTAACCTAGCTTCCACTACTCTTTCCCATAACTTCATGCTGTGGCTCATCAATTTTATTCTCCTGTAGTTACAGCAGTCCTGCACATTCCCCTTATTCGTAAATGTCGGCACCAGTACACTTCTTCGGCTTCCTCTCACTTTCCAAGATTCCTTTAAATAATCTGGTTAAAAACTCCACTGCCATCTCTCATAAACACCTCCATGCTTCAACTGGGACAATGAGCAAAATTCACACAGAAAATGATGGCAGTGCAATTCAAACCTGGTGTCTGGGAGCTCCGATGCAGCAACCCTACCTGCTCTGTCACTTTTTGAATGTCAAAATTTACTAAATTAAACGTTTGATAAATGATAAAATGTTTGCAGCAAATAAGCTTATGTTTGCATTAGGATTATTATTTGGCATTTAAAAAAAAATTATTTAACTTTATAGAAGTCAGGAACTGCTAAATTATTTTAACAGCTTAGAAAAACAGCACTACAAATAAAGCAAGTTATTTTAAGACTTGCCATGTCTTGTGCTTTTGTAATTTTGAATCAGAGCATTTCAAACTTCGTACGGGACATGAATGGTGAAGATAAAACTAATACGAATTGGTGCAACTAACCCGATACTGAAAATATTTTGATAAAACAAGTCATACTTCAAGAGGAATTTCTTTCAGGAGAATTAAATCTGTATTGTACAACTGACGGCTGATACCCCATCCACTGGTGAAAGAAGTATACTTCAAAGACAGAATGTTTCAGTCCTAGCACTGAGGCAACAATCTGGCTGGTCGAGAAAGAAGACAAATCACTGAATCGGTGCATCAATTTTCAAAAACACTTTACACAAAAATATTCTTAATACATCTCTTTAGGGGCCGACATCACTGCTGTATTAAGTGCAAGAGAGAAACCAATTATAGACGAGGTGCCACTTTTTATTAGAGGACACTCAAATGGAGAGCGAGTGGCATTGATCTGGAACAGGTACAAACCCTGGTTGATGTTGATCTGTGCGACACCATTACGAACCACTGCAACGCCTTGCGCCTCTGGTTACTGACGCTTAAGTTACCTGGTCTTATGAATTACAAGCAATGCACTGAACTTCATTTGATTACTTTCATGTCGATTTTTTAACAGACCGTTTTATTAGAGTAACGAAGTAATTCGGTAGTGAAAGTTCCGATTTACAAAACAATAAACTGTCACACTGAAATGCTGCTGAACGTATTTCATAATCTTCTGATGCTGACGCTCCGATAAAAGCGTAAGAAGAAATCTATCGGGAGTAGAAGAAAAGCAGGAACTAAAACCCAGAAAAACACTTCAATTTTTATTTTTAGGCACAAATGTTAGGGACTTGATTTACAGCAATAAAATTTCGTGTGATTAAAAAGTAAAACATAACTTGACGGCAGCTACCGAAATATTCGTATGCTTTCTTTTTACTTTAAATCACACCGGGCAACTTAGAGGACACCTAGTTGTTATCCGTTTCTAGTTGCTGATAGGTGCAATATAAAAAAACTGGGTCCATTCCCTACTTCTGATTGGTCCACTGCATTGTCTTTCAACCAAAACGTAGCTCCGCCCCCAACAACACTTCCTGAAGTAACGTTTGAGTTTACTACTTTTAAGAATGAACCTGTATTTCAAGTTTAACTTTAAAAAGTAAAGTTTCAGCGATGGATACCAATTAATATAGCTAAAGTAATGTATTCGAAAGAGGTAAAGCGACAAATATAAAGAAAAAAGACATTAGTTATTACCTCGTAAAAGGCTTGCACCATCTCCACTAACACCCACTGTTGCCCGGACGCCATCTTGCTGTTGTCCTGCGTCAGCCGGTGCCAACGTCATCGCGTCAGAAGTTGCGCAAGCGCAGAAGACATTGGTGCGTGTATTGGGCATGAACCGGAAGATCTGCACCATAAACCTGGTGTTCGCAGGCTGTTGCAATTATTCTAGATTTACATTAAGCGAAATTGGGTGCGACGTACGTGAAGTGATGTTAGTTGTTTGGAATTCAACTGACTGTGAGAAACGATGGAGTAACTTAATCGTGGGATCTCTAAGCACGTATATCGTTAGAATGACCTTTGGCTGCCCCTTTTTATTCAGTCCCTTAATTTGCAACGATTTCCTTTACCCCGTAGTAACTTCGAGTTACTGTTTCGGTTTTCATACTTTTCTAAAGTATCTTGAATTGTGTTTAATTTTATTATTTATACAGTCTTTGTATAGCACTTTAATACATTTTATAAGTATAGAGCATTTACATATTTATTACATCTTGAGCGTTGGATAAGGTGTGGGTCTTGCGACTGACACTGTTCATTCTGCGCTGGTTAAATTGACGTTTTTAGTAGTTATTGGGACGTGGGGGGATAAAACTACACCCTGTGGCTAGCAGGGAGGATCAATAACCTTTTATTATCATCTTATTATCACCTCCAAGTTCATTATTACGTTTATAGTCAGGTTGTTTTCAACCAATTTGAGACCTTCCCTTGGTCAGTGGTATTGGCCCTAAATAGAACTTCATCTTTTCTATGTAGTAATCGAATTGCTCAAAGTACAAAATTATGCTTATCTTAATAGGGTTAAGAGTATGAGAAAGATAGTTTTATTCCTAGTCAAGTTGAGGGGCCCCACAGAATAACTTAATAGTTACAAGGTCTGGATGTTCAGCTATAGTGCTACTTTTTTACTGCACTGACTTTTCCAAAGGTTACATTTAAATATTAATTAAATGTATATTATGATATAACATATTAACCATCATCAATCTACTACATAATAAAATACTACCATATGCGTCTGTGTGTCCAGTCCCTTCGAGCAATCTGATTGGTCAGTTTCGCTATGGTTACTCAGTCAAACGCAATCAAGCAAGGAAAAGCAAGAGAGGTTGAGACACACCATACCAAGGAAAGGCTTAGCAGAATTGTGGGAGTCACCCTCAGGTACAGCAGTTATACAAATGATATTTTCATAATGTATAAAGGGGGCCTGTCTAACATTGGTAGTAGTCAAAAACAAACAGGAGATGAGTAATGTGCCTCGAAATATGATTCTGAGAAGCAGGTTTTACGGGAACATGATTGAAAGAGGAAGCAGCAGGCTTTAGAGGTTAAAGGTTGCCGGTTCGAATCCCGTATATACCAAAAGGGACTCTGCTCTGTTGCGCCCTTAACCTGCAATTGCTGAGTGCTCTGAGTAGTGAGAAAAGCGCTATATAAAGGCAAAGAATTATTATTAAGACACACTGGGATACCAAAGAAAGGCATAAGAGAAATACTGAGGGTACTGACATGTAAAGCAAGAAATATTAAATGTTTAAAATTAGTTTTTTCGATTAGCTGTCTTCATAAAAAAGCTAAGGACTATTTATCACTCAATTACTTGCAAACTACTGGGGCTAGAATTTGGTGTAAATTGAAATCTTATGTCCTGATAAGTTCTGGAAATTAAAAAAAAAATGAAGTAGTGGCCACCTTGGCAAAGAGATCTGCAGTCATGTGTTTATTACAGAAAAGTGAGTGCACACCCAAGTGACATGGCAGAAAGAAAAAGAAGTGCAGCGATATCAGCTGATCATCAATCAAATTGCAGAGGCCATTTATGTGATGACAAACACCATAATTGAAATAAATACAGCAAAGAGCAGCAACATCTTCTGACTGTTAAGCATATCACACAAGGCCATTAAGTGACATAGAAAGAGAAGGACTAAGCAGACAAGATGCTGAACCACACTGATGAGCAAGAAGTAATCTTGAATACAAAGCAGTTGAGCATCACACAAACATGATGGCATTGCAGTACATCAGTAATTCCAAATCAGTAACTTTGAATCACTGCAGTTCCACAACCGCAAATGGCATACTTTTAATACTTTACAGCTTTATAAATGCATTAGTTCCTTCTTTCTTTTTTTTAACTTTTACTTTGTTCTTCTTAAAATAATTAAACCAATGACAGTTTTGTTAATATTCTCCACCTATCCGTGTGTGTTTTCTCCAGGAACTGTAGCTTTCCTTTGTGAGTCTTGTCCGGAGTTTGCTTCTGCTATGTGCCTTAGATGTGGGCTTCTGCTTTCTGCTGTCCCACAATGGAATAACCACAATATTCTGATTAATGGGTGGGGATCATAATACAACAGAATAAAATAAATCAGTTCACTAAGAATGATTGTAACACTAATTGGAGAGATCTACCCATCCTGCCTTCAACAGCATTTCCCAGCACCTCTTTGGAAATTCCCAGACTAATAGAAATAGAGAGCTAGGCAATCTCTCCAGCATGTGTTGAGCCATCTCTATACCCACCGTGGTAGCAATCCAGGAGGCAATGTAACCTTGTGTCCTGACTAACTAAACTGAGTCTCCTCAATGAGGAGGAGCAGTACTTCTAGTCCAAGGTCATCCCATCTTTATGAGCTTCTCACCCTGTAACAGGGAATGAGCACAGCAATGCTGCACACACAGAATCTTTTTTTGTACTCAGAATCAATTTTTTTTTCACTCACTACAAAGACCTTGTAGCCATAGTTGAGAATGGACATATACACCGATCAATACATTGAAAGTTTCAATTAAGGACTTGGCTCCTGCTTCGCCAAAACTGTCACCTAAAAATCTGCTGCCATAGAACCAATTGGCTGATCAATCTCTCATGCTTACCTGTAGCCCACTAATGAATAAGACTTGAGGTACCTGACCTTATGTACTTGGGGCAGCTGCCCATTGTTTACCTGCAACTCTGAGGCACAAAGTTTCAACTGTACTGTATCCTGCTTAACTATGAACTGTTACACTGAAGATAACAGTCATGTGACAACATCATCTTCAAATAACAGAGATGAAACCCCTAGGTCCCTAAACTGGATACTTTCAAATCACACCTGGATATCTGATCCATGAAAGGAACAGGAGAGAAAGCAAAATCAACACTTCTCAGAGCCCTGGTTGAATGGAGCCAGCAGCATGTTGTAGGCCCTCTATGAATACAAAACCAAATGTCAGACAGCTGCAGACCCAGAGCTCCTTGTTCTTGTAGCACATTTGGCATGACACCACGCACAAGCCAACAGATAAAGGCATCAGCCAAATAGATAATAATAAGAATAATATACTGTAATAAAAGAATAATAATTATACTGTATGTCCAGAGCCATGTTTTAGAAGGTTTATTAACTTGTTTGTCTTATGCTTTACCTGGAAGAAATTCAACACTGTCTTCCTTCCCAATGAACTCCCTGTAACTCATTAAAGTAGTTCAAGCAGGTAGCTACATCAATCTGTACATACATTAGGCTGCAGTTTATTCCATGTTGAAACAATTGTGTGTGCTATCTTCGATCTTCAGGAAATGCTCCACGTGTTTCTCCCTGTAAATACTCAAATTAGACACTGTAAAGGGACACAGGGAGGGCTTCAATGGATTCTATTAAATCCCCTAGAGGATAAACACATTTGTACAGTAGTTATTGTCAGAAAATTTGTGAAATGTATATACCATATCATCAATACTACTTTCTGGAGATGAATAAATCCACTAACAGGCTAACAATTTAAATAAAAACAGGTCTGGAAAATTAGAGCATTGGTTCTTATGTAAAAGTTATACATTCCCATGTAGCATATTAAAATAGAAAACAATAAAGTTCAAGTTCTAGCAGCTTTTATTGTCATTTCAACTATATACAGTTAGCTCAGTACATGTTATAACTAAACAAAGCTCCTCCAGGACCAGGGTGCTACGTAGAACACAGGACTACAGAAAAGGCTACACATTACAATGGCAAGTGCATGTGTGCGTCCATGTGCAAACATTGCAGGACAGTGCCAAGGCAGACAGTGTGTGGAGCCGACCCGGACACAGACAGGCGGACATGTTGTTTGTCACCACCACACGTATTTTATTTACAAATATATACAATAATTATAAATGGTCACTCAGACCCAGTTCGTGCACAATACCCCAAACACTCAGTCCTGGCCACAAATGCCTCTTCTTCAGGCCGCCTCCACACCTCTCTCATGCCTCGTCCTGCTTCCACCCAAGTCCAGCCCTGAATGAAGGGAGATGGCCCCTTTTTTATTCTCCCGGATGAGCTCCAGGTGATTCCCGACACTCCTTCATTGGCCACGCCCCAGCGTGGCGGAAGTGCCGGCTGTCCTCCCAGCAGCTCTCCGGGCGCCCTTTTAATTCTTCCCCCCAGCACTTCCTGGTGTGGTGGAAGTGCTGAGGTAACAGGTCCCCAAGGCATTGGGGCGCCTCCTGGCGGTGACCACGGGCCCCTACAGGGTGGGGCTTCCATGCCCTCAACCCGTGGCTCCCAAAGCAACCAGGAAGGCAGCCCCCACATGATCCAGGGTGGGTGTAGACCCACATCCGGTTCCTCATGGTGTCCCGGCCGGGTCGTTGCCCCTGGCATCCCTGACAAGTGGTACAAACGAGAACAGTGCAACACTGACAAATGCACAAATATGATATCTAAAGGTACCAAAAAAAAAGAGGGTTGTGCCAAAATGTGACAGTAACTTAATAGAAGGAGTAGATATAAGCATGACACTGGAAGTAGGAAGAAGGTAACAGTATAAAAATAAAAATAAAGACATGATCTAGTTCAGTGGGAAGTTGTGTGTGCTCTCAGTCTAGTCCCTGTGTGTTTAGGAGCCTTATTGCTTGAGGGAAGAAACACATTCTGGTAGTGAAGGCTCAAATGCTTTGGTACCTTTTTCCAGACAGCAGAAGGGTGAATAGTTTATGTGAGGGGTGTGTCAGGTCCTCCACAATGCTAGTGGCTTTGTGGATGCAGCTTGTTGTGTAGATGTCCATGATGGAGGGAAGAGGGATTCTGATGATCTTCTCAGCTCTTCTCACTATTCACTGCAGGGTTTTGTTTGCCCCAATCTGCCACCCTCAGAATTTCATTTGTTATGTCAGATGAGGGAAAGCCATCAAGGATGGAGATTTGATGATGCAGGTGAAGCAGAAGAAGCTATCAGACGCAGGACCAGGGAGTGACCAAAAGATTTTTCTAAAAGTGGGGTTGACAACTAGGTTTAAAGGTGGTGCAAATGCTCTGGACAGAGTTACTCTGCACATGTATGTACAGTAGTTGCACGTGTCTTGTGTTGTTAATAAAAGCGGTGTGACCTCACAGGCATTACTTTCGGCACAACCATCATATTTTACAATATAGTATATTGTAATGTATATAATAACCCAGCCACAGGGGATATACAAACCAGTGTTTCTTCGTAAAAGTCTGGATAAATGGTGAGGGTTAAGTCAGGAAGGGCATCCGGTGTAAAATTTTGGTGGAGGCCCGGGTTAACAGGATGGTAGTGAGACCAGCTATGTTATATGGGTTGAAGATGGTGGCACTGACCAAAAAACAGGAGACAGAGCTGGAGGTGACAGAGTTAAAGATATTATTATTATTGCATTGGGTGTGACGAGGATGAATAGGATTAGAAATGAGGACATTAGAGGGTCAGCTCAGGTTGAACGGTTTGGAGACAAAGTCAGAGAGGCGAGATTGCATTGGTTTGGACATGTGCAGAGGAGAGATGCTGGGTATACAGTATTGGGAAAAGGATAGTAAAAATATAACTGCCCAGTAAGAGGAAAAGAGAAAGGCCTAAGGGTAGGTTTATGGATGTGGTGAGTGAGGACAGACAGGTGGTGGATGTAACAAAGCAAGATGCAGAGGACAGGAAGATATGGAACAAGATGATCTGCTGTGGCAACCCCTAATGGGAGCACCTGAAAGAAGAAGAAGACTGTAATGAATATAAAATATTAATATATGTTGTAATATATTTCACATGTGTTTTATTTTTGTAATGGGCTGTGGTACAATGCACTTTAGATTATACTTATTATTATCCCTGGTGTTCTTGCCCCCTTACTGCTTTAAATATATATTTACTCCCTTTAGGTGGTATTTGTAAGAAATTTGGAATTAGTTTTCATTGTTATGCAGATGATACTCAGCTGTATATGTCTACAAAGCATAACTCTGTCTCTCTTCCTTCCTGCCTCAATAATTATCTACTTGAAATAAAATCTTGATTTTCTTCCAGTTTCCTCCAACTCAATAGCCATAAGACAGAGGTTCTTCTCATTGGCTCCATGTCTACTTTATTAAAATACAGTAGTTTTTTCACTTAACATTGACGGTACTTCAGTCAGGTTAAGAGTTTTGGGGTTATTTTTGATAGTACTCTGTCTTTTGAATCCTATGTCAATAATGTTATATCGTCATATTTGTTCATCTCCATAGCATTTAACGACCCTCCCTCACACTAAATGGCACTGATATCCTTACTCATGCATTGGTCAATTCCCACATTAATTATTGCAATTTTCTTCTCTTTGGTCTTCCACATAATATTCTCCATAAACTACAGCTTGTTAAGAACTCATCTGCCTGTATTATAACTCAGACCTCTTCCACACAACACATTACTCCTGATCTTAATAAGTTTCATAGGCTTCCTGTAAAATTTCACATTGATTTTAAAATTCCTTTACTTACCTTCAAAGCACACCATAATCATTATACTTCTCTGACCTCATACATTTCAATATCCATAACTGAACTCTTTGGTCCTCGCCATCTGGTCTTCTCATTACCCCCCTGCACGCCTCATCACCATGGATTCTAGTGTATTTAGTCGTACTGCTCCTCGTCTCTGGAACTCTCTACCATAAAACATTCGGACATAGATTCCCTACCAATTTTCAAATCCTGTCTTAAGACTCACTGATTTAGATAAGCTTATACACTACATGACCTCAGCCTGTATTCTTATTTGCTTTGTTTATTTTCAGTTCCATAGATATATGTGTTTACATGTATGTTTACTTATTGTTGGTTTTATGATTTTATTGTTTGTACTGTATCCTTGGGTGTTTAGAATGGCACCTTGAAATAACTATTATTATTATTATTATTATTATTATTATTATTATTATTATTATTATTATTAACAGCCCAGTGTTCTATGTAATGATTAGATTATAAGTATAGTATGAGACGAAGAAACACAACATAGTGTTAAACAGAGAAATATAATCTACAGAGAATTAAATGTGCATTATGTACAGTGTATTGAGTGATATTTTAGAGCCACAGCCAATAGAGAGATGCTGGGTTAAAAACATCAAACCTCCATCTGTTATGAACTTGAGAGTTCCAAAGCAAAATAAGTCCCAAAATAGTTCAAAATACCCACTAGAGGGGGAACCCATCAGCCCCGACAAGTCACCAAAAAGGGTAACAAAGAATTCTTATTAATAAAAAGGTTTATTTTCACAAAAATCCTCTGATGCACAAAATAGGCTTCAAAAGACTACTGGAAGAACTCACCACCACCACTAGCACATTCAGAATGAACTGCAATGGACTGTGGGTTGTACTCACCTTTATAGGACTGAGGGAAGTCCATTTACAGAGATGGGGAGGTGCCCCCGCCTTTTGGGGGGTCACCTACAAAACACACAGAACATAAAATAAAATACACAGATACATAGAAACTAAATTGACACAAGCAAAAACATCAAAAATGAAGAAAACAGACATAAAAATGGTATTTTGAAACCCAGCCATGGGAGGACTTTTGGCTGAAATATAGCAACATTTATCCTTCCATTATTTAATCTGCTTGTACTTTTCAGTGCCACAGTTACTATCAACATTGCACACCAGGTGTACACCAAATGCTGGACCAGACACCAGACACCAGAAAAACATATACAAAGACACAGAGAACATGCCAAGTCAGTCTGACTATGGAGCTCTGTAACTGCCACTGTGCCATTCTCATTTGCTCACCAGTATGTACAAAAATCCCATAAACAATAGTTAAAAGGTAATAAAATAGATTACATATTCAAAAAGTCTAGACATTGAAAAACACAAAATGGAAAACTGTACTTTAGCAAATGTTCCTGCTATTAAATAAAAAGAAAATATAAAAGAAACTAACATGAGAACAAATGGCTGTTTTCATCTGCTCACTAAATGTCTCCAGAATTCCTAATATGAACTTTCATATTGTTACAGCTTGGCTCAAGCAGAAGTGGCAGTGGACAGAGACTTGATGGGATGGAGGAGTTCACACTAATCACTGAAGAGTCCTGTCAAGTGCCAGTGTAAGTATGTAAGTAAAATGGCCACCAGGGGGCAATAGGCTACTTACGCTCACAAGGTACCCCACATGTGATTAGCTTCTGGGCCCAAAGTAAAGGAGAGGTCCTAGGCAATGAGAAGAAGGCCATGATGATGTGAGGTGGCAGCAAAGTGTTACCAATGTGGAAAAGGTGAAGCCCTGCTGCATATTACATTGACCAGACAAGGTCACAGTCGTGTTGGCCCTTTAATGGCAAACTGGGGCTCTGGGGTGCAGGGTTATCTGGAGCTTCTAGTGGGAGCTTAGTAAGAAAGCATTTTCATTAGTCATTCTTGATACCAGAACTGACCTGGTGGAGTTTAATTGCTGCTCTGTGCATGTTGGCTATTCATCTCGCAGTCAGGAAGTAAGCTGGGTGAAAGGTCAATTGGCGGATATGTAAGAGAGAGAGAGTGGGGGTGACGATACTTCAGGTCAAGCCACCCCAGGCAGACAGAGGCTTAGACTTGTTGGTACCTCTTTAGATTTGCTTACACCTTTAAATTAAACACTTTACATGTAGTGAATTTTGTGATTTCTTTTTTAAAAAGATGTTTAGTCTCCAGTAGTGGAAGGTATTATATAAAGTGAATAAGACTAACAGAAATAACAAAGCCATTAAATATCCTTACACATGAGCCCACCTGAGAATCAGCTGCTAGCCATTTGTAAAGTTGGGTGTTGCATTTGGTTGCCTTGTGAAGTCTCGCTTTCTGACAGTAATTGCACATAATAAATCAGACAATTAAACCAGGGGTGCCCACACTTTTTCGGCTTGCGAGCTACTTTTAAATTAACCAGGTTGAAATAATCTACCTACATTAAAAATGCTATATATATATACAGTATATATACTGTATATATATATATATATATATATATATATATATATATATATATAGAGTATACTTTATACATGAAATGTATGTTGTCGTACCTTGCATAACTGAATAACCTTTATGGCACAATAAGAATTCAATATATTTATGGTCACTACAGTATTTGGATTTAATAATCGTCATGCGGGAAAAGGCTGACTCGAATAAATAAGTAGAGCCGAATAATGCAGTGAAGGAGCTTTTGAATTCAGCCGAGTGAAAAATGACGGCTGTCCGATTAACTGCGATTTTAGTTCCCTCTACTTTCTCTTTCTCAAATCACTTTTTGGAAGGACGTCAGTTTCGTAGGTTTTAGGAACAGTTTGAAAGTGCCTTTCCACATTTTCCTTCTTTGGAATAGCAATGATAGATTGACAGATCAGACAAACGCACTTCGATTGTGACATTGTGAGAAAAAAATCCTCTTCCAATTCCACATCCAGCACATACCCTCCCCAAACAATTTTTTTAATCCCTTCTTCAGTCGATATAAATTGGAAGGTTAACTAGATCACTTAGATAACTGGAGTTTTGCAGTAGCTCGCGCTTTTGATCGTGCATGCGGGATGACCAGTGTGTTAGAAGAGATCTCAGACTGGCTGCCCTGTATGTCAATCAAGTGGCAAATGCCATAGGGAGGATATATGATAGACTAACGTTTAAAAATGTTTTCTTTTGAATGCAACTCGATCTACCTGCACTACCTTTGTGATCTTACCGGTCGATCGTGATCGACGCATTGGGCACCCCTGAATTAAGTAATGCAACTGCAAGAAGTGATAGCATTGAAAAACTGATGTGTCTCTTATTCGTAAATCTCTCAAAATACAAATCAGAGAAATGGCTTTCTACTCCCTGAAATGTCAGTGAAAACCATCAGTGCTTTAAAGGCCTTCTAATCCACACAATGTGACTTCAATTTCCTGCATCTGCTTCTCCCATTCATTCAGATCAAGCTGGCCCTGGAGACCACATGTGAGTTGACACGTTAGCAGTTTTAAACATTGAAATTTATGGTGAAGAATGATGTGCTGATATGAATATAGAGAAGTGAAGCAGAGTGGTTGTGTCTGGAGAGAGAGAGATTGGTAATCTTTTATCTTTTCTCTATTGTGGATGGGTGGAAGGACACAAGTGGACTTGAAGGAAGTGATGGGGTGCCACCCAGATCACTCCATTTAACCATAACTTAAATATTTTTAAAGAAAACAGGCACACAATGGTGCAAAAGGTAACAGACAGTCCCCTCGACTCTCATAAACTAACAGCTCGCTAGAGCAGGTCTTTTCTGGGAGCTCCATTCTGGTTGTAGTTCAGGCCCAGACTGAGATGACCCTCACTGGGGGATCTAGTCTTTTATAGTCATGTAATCGAAAGGGGCGGAGTCAGTTACCCTCACTGACTGTCTTCTTGCTGTTGCAGGTAAAAGAAGGGATGATACTGTTAGTGACAGCGCCACCCTCTCGCCACGGGGTGGTATCACTTACCGCAGATAAGCTCATAAGGTGACCCTCTGACATGCATGTGTGACAATATCCGTTATTTGAAGCCAGGTTTTCTATTTTAGGATTGTGGGTGCACGATGCAGAAATCAACCCTGGGCTGAGTGTATATTCATTACACTCCCACACATCCCCATACTCAGCCAGGCTGAGCCAATTTAGAGTCTCCAGATAAATGTTCACCTTTTTCGAATATGGGAGAAAATTAGTAAATTCCAATAAACATATAGAAACTGAGCTACAAATCAAAGTAAGGTCCCTGAAACAGTGAGGCAACAGCACTAACCACTGAGCCACATGCTGCACATTACTTACATCCATAATCATATCATAGCTAGACAGACATAGTGCCTATGAAAAGTATTCACCAGTGGGAAATTTTCACATTATATTTTTATACAGCATTGACCGCAAGATCCCGAACTATCTCAAAGGGAAGATCTATAAAGTGGCTGTCAGCCCAGTGGCCATGTGTGAGGCTGAATTCTAGCCGGCCTCAACCAAGCACGAGCAAGCGCTGCATGTCATGGAGATGTAAAAAATAGCAATGGTACTTGGCCTCAACAGATTCGACCATGTTATGAACAGAGATTTCTAGAAGCTCATGTACATGGCGCCAGTTAATGAGAGATTTCACAGTGTATGGCCACGTCATCCGAAGTGACGACAGCTCAGTGGCCATGACAGCTCTATGCCTGATCCCACAAGGAAGACCAAAAAAACACTGGCTTGATCAAACCAAACCTCTCACTGCATGCCCAGCATACCTGGAAAGGGATCTCTCTTTGAACTGCCTTTCCCAAGGTTGCTTCCCTTTTTTCCCCAATAAGGGTTTTTTTGGAGTTTTTCCCTGTCTTCTTAGAGAGTCAAGGCTGGGGGGCTGTCAAAAGGCAGGGCCTGTTAAAACGCATTGTGGCACTTCTGGTGTGATTTTGGGCTATACAAAAAATAAATTGTAGTGTATTGTATTGTATATACGGCAAGTCAACGTCGCCTCCGAGGATGCCCTTGACCGAAACAAGTGGCGATTGGTGTGTTCAACAGCTGACCCTGCACGAAAGCAGGACAACAGCTAGGAAGAAGAAGAAAGATTTTTATACAACATTGAATCCAATTAGTTTTAATTTGGCTTCATTGATATTCATCAACAGAAAAGACTCTATAATGTCAAAGTGAAAATTGATCTATAGTACAGTATATGGTCAAAATTAATTACAAATATAAAACACAAAATAATTGAAGTAAATGGAGGTGGGCAGCCCAATGCAGGGACTACAATTCCCATCAGGCAGCAGGAGAGCACTGGGGCTGATGGGAGGACTCTGTTATCAGCACACACAAAGTTTTGTAGGATCTCATCCAAGGGTTCCAACTACAGAGGGATCACAGTCCTCAGCCTCCCTGGAAAAGTCTATTTGGGGGTCCTGGAGAGGAGTGTCCATCAGATAGTCGAAACTCAGTGTGGTTTTCGTCCTAGTTGCGGAACGGTGGACCAGCTCTACACCCTTGACAGGGTCCTGGAGGGTGCATGAGAGTTTGCTTAACCAGTCTACATGTGTTTTGTGGACTTGGAAAAGGCGTTCGACCATGTCCCTCGGGAAATCCTGTGGGGGGTGCTCTGGGAGTATGGGGTACCGGACCTCCTGATAAGGGCTGTTCGGTCCCTGTACAACCGGTGTCAGAGCTTGGTCCACATTGCTGGCAGTAAGTCAAACCCGTTTCTGGTGAGAGTTGGACTCCGCCAGGGCTTCCCTTTGTCTCCGATTCTGTTCATAACTTTTATGGACAGAATTTCTAGGCGCAGCCAGGGCGTTGAGGGGGCCCAGTTTGGTGGACTCAGGATTGGGTCACTGCTTTTTGCAGATGATGTTGTAGCAGTTTGCTTCATCAGGTCGTGATCTTCAGCTCTCTCTGGATCGGTTCGCAGCTGAGTGTGAAGCGGCTGGGATGAGAATCAGCACCTCCAAATCTGAGACCATGGTCCTCAGCCGGAAAAGGATGGATTGCCTTCTCAGGGTTGGGAGTGAGATCCTGCCCCAAGTGGAGAAGTTCAAGTATCTAGGGGTCTTGTTCACGAGTGAGGGAAGAATGGAGCGAGAAATCGACAGGCAGATCGGTGCGGCGTCCACAGTGATACGGGCTCTGCATCAGTCTGTCGTGGTGAAAAAGGAGCTGAGCCGAAAGGCAAAGCTCTCAATTTACCGGTCCATCTACGTTCCTACCCTCACCTATGGTCATGAGCTGTGGGTAGTGACCGAAAGAACGAGATCGCGAATACAAGTGGCTGAAATGAGTTTCCTCCGCAGGGTGTCTGGGCTTTCCCATAAAGATAGGATGAGAAGCTCGGTCATCCGGGAGGGGCTCAGAGTAGAGCCATTGCTCCTCTGCATCGAGAGGAGTCAGATGAGGTGGCTCGGGCATCTGATCAGGATGCCTCCTGGATACCTCCCTGATGAGGTGTTCCGGTCACGTCTAACTGGGATGAGGCCCTGGGGAAGACCCGGGACACACTGGAGGGACTATGTCTCCCGGCTGGCCTGGGAATGCCTTGGGATTCTCCCAGAAGAGCTGGAAGAAGTGGCCAGGGAGAGGGAAGTCTGGGCATCTCTGCTGAAGCTGCTGCCCCTGTGACCCGATCTCGGATAAGCAGAAGAGGATGGATGGATGGATAGAGGATCTCATCCAAGATGGCAGATACAGCATTTTCTTCTCAACTAATGTGGGTAACAATTTTATTGAATTACAGCTTTTAACTAAAAGCACATCATTTTGTCTCATTGTGGGTTGTGTTTAGCCATTTTGAATTTCCAAAAGATATTGTTTTTCTTTTTATTTTCATGTGGACTCTTTTCTGAGAAATATACAGGTCCAAAAGATTTTACAGTGTTGCCAAAATCTTAAAGATCAACATTCCTTTCTTTCATGTCCTTTCATGCATTTTCAGCGAGTTGCACAGTTGTGAAAGATTAACATGACTTTTGTGACACTGTGTGTGAAAGGTAACTTGGCTTTTTTGCTCACCATTGCTATTTGAGATGTTATTTTATACGAACTAACAGAGTGAGATTCAGCCTGCCCAATGTGACAGTGGTGGCCTGCTCCATCTTCTTCAGGCTGGAATTTCATTGTGTACACATGACAATAGCTCTGAAATTAACTGATGACACGACAAGTTTTAGCAAAACAAAACCTCACATTTTTTAAAAACCTAAATGCTATTGTACATCTACATACTGTATCATTACTAAGTGTGTTAGAGATAAGCCATGATGAATCAGAAAGAAACGTAATGCTTGCACATATCAAGTCACTATTTAGTATAGGATAAAAAGTGAAGTTTTGAGGACGCCATTAGTAACTTTTACTGTTTCCTGATGGTAGACAATTATTCAAGTACATTTTATGATGAGGCACCTACTGTATAATTTTAGGCTTTAATGCCAATATAAAGCCGTGATTTGTAGTAAGAATAAATGAACGTTGAATGAATTAACTTTGAATCATCTTAATAACATCATCAAATACAGCTACTGGTATTGTCCCCTTAATAATATAGAGACCTGCAGTGACATCTGTGAACTCCAGTCCCCCGAGCCCCCTACTATGGATGCTATCCATGTTCCATGGATTCAGCTGTTCAACAAGCAATCTAGTTTATTAATGTGGGATTAAAAATCTATTCTTGAAACCACACTAAACTGCCAAATATAAAGAACCAACATTCATGGTGCCAACCCGGCAAGGAATTACAGCAATTATGGAATCCAATCATAAACAGAACAAACAAACTCGACTTCTGAGAGCAGAGAAATTGGCAGAGAGGTAGTGTAGATGACGGACAGAATGCTTGCGTTTCATCCGGCAATGACAACAGCATTGACATTTAAAAAACACAAAAATATTTGCCTTCTTACTTTAACCCATTATATAAACATACCAGGACAGCACTACGTACTTCAGCTAGTTGCATAAACAGTTGAAAGTGTTTCTGTTCAGCTGGTTAGATCTACAACAAATTAATTCACTTGCATTCCACATCTGGGAGACGACTCAAACATACAAAAAAATTACAAACAATACACACAATCAAAATGTAAAAACAAGTGAGGGCCATCACAGAGTGGCTACCTCTGAGTTCTGCAAATCACAGTACGTCTATACCTGGGATTTGCTTATTGACCCTTTGGAGACTCAACTGGCCACCTGTGGGTTTCCCATACAATGCCTTGGCTCATAGGCCACACTGCCACCGTCTCTTAATGATCGCCACAGTTCACTTGGTGCATCTCCTCCTGCATGCTTTCCTTAATTCACCCTGCCATCTGTGTACATCTCTGACAAGGGGCTAAAGTGTCATATTAATGGGCAACAAGGTCTGAACCAATTCGATGGATGAGGACAGCTACGTTTACAAGTGACTTCATGCCACATTAATCTGATGCATGTTTTTTTCAGGCAGGAGGGCTTGATTAATCCTTTATTTTCTGAACGTTTCTCAAGCAGATGGACCCAACCCTGCCAACACTGCCCAGAAGGCATTTATTGCACTTAGACAGGGCCCCAGCACAGTGAAGGACACACTCTCATCCATTCATTCCTTATCCAACACTCTTAATCCAGTTCAGCAGCACCGGGGCCAAATGCTGTCCCAGTAGTCTCAAACTCAAACTTCAGGGCACTTTCATTTGCTACTTTAATTATGGTTATCTAATTAAAAAGGATTGCATTTAAAAGTGATGGAATTGTTAGCACTGATGCCTTCACTGGTCCAGAGTTGTGGGTTCAAAGCTCTGAATGGGCACTGCCCATGTTGGGTTTACACTTCCTCTCCATGTATGTGTGGGCACCCTTAAGACATGCATGATAAATTACTTGGCAGCTCTGAATTGACCCCCCACTTGAAGGTGTCCTGCGATGGATTGAAGAACCAGGGCCATATGCCTGAGGCTTCCAGGATAGGAATTCGTTCCCTGCACACCTTAGCAGGATGCGGACAAAAGATGGATTGAGGCGTAGATGCTTTTAAAAAATAGAAAGGAACCTGTTATTTTTTAAATGTAAAAGGTAAGTCTAAACCCATCAGTGACAGGGTTAACATGGGACCAGATGTGAGCACATACTGCCCTGATGCAGAAATTCTCAAGTTCCATCCTGGGGACCACAGTGGCTTCAGGTTTTCATCCCAGCCAGCTTCCCATTTCTACCTTAAGTAACAAAGATGTAATTTCTCAGTTTCTCTGTTTTGGTGTCAATGCAGATATTACAAAACTGAGTTTGATAAATTTCTGTTAGAATATTGCAAACCCATATGTGCTGTGTTATGTGTGGATAATCTAGCGTTGTTTTATCTTGGTTCTTCAATTTTCCTGGTCAGGATTTTCATTCTACTTTACAGGCCAGGGGTCCCCAGCTTTGGTTTTGGAGGTCTGCAGTGACTGTAGGTTTTCATCCCAACCAGTTTTATAATTCTAAGCCAGGCATAGCAGATAACAAAACTTGATATTTAATGGTATGGCTTGATAGTGCATTCATTCTTCCAGATCAAAATTTAGATTTTTTTTGTTTTATGGTCTCAAGCAGATTTGTACCTCTTGGCTGTACCATTCTGTCTCATGTATTTCGGAACATTTTATTAACACAAACATTTCATGATGTACAGTACGTACTCAGGTTTAAATGGTTAGCTGGAGAGCTGGTGGCTCCTTTGTCATTTGTACCTCATTATTGACTGATGGCCTGTTAATAAAACTGACAACAACCTAAATGCAACAGTTTAAAAGTAAAATTGGGAATGAAATGTTCAGAATCATAACAAATGAGTTAACTAAAAGTAAGTTTAGCTTTAACAGTAAATAAATGGGTTAAAGCAAAATCCTGCAGCCACTGCAGCCCAGCAGGACCTGAGTTGAGCATCCCTGTTCTGGCATTCTGCGTATTCAAACTGGTAGCACATGTAAAGTCAGGTATCATGGAGGTGCCCACTAATTCCACTGAATTTCCCAGGGCAGGGCAGGTGGGCCCAAAGTAGTGGAGGTGTGAGTCTGTCCTTCCAGAGTGTGTTTACTGACTACTGGCTGACTGTTGTGCTTATTTCCGACAGCAGCAACAATAAAAATGATTTTTTTTCGCACTGATATTCACTTTATTGCATGCACGCTTATAATACATTTATCTGTACTGATCTTGCTCTACATGAATACGTAAGTTGATTTACAATGCAAGAATCAATGTAAATATTGCACACTAAGCAACAGTAAGTTAACATGAAAGCATATGTAACATCAGATTGATATGAAGGTACTGAACAGAGTCATGCATGCGCATCAGGGGATGTCCTTACAGACTCCGTCGGGGTATGTAATAAAACTCTGGGATGACAGGGGCCACTGTAAATAACATTGTTATCTCCATCTTTCTCCACAGTGCCAAAAAACTGCCCAGTAAGTGTAACGGACTCCGCCCCTTCCGGTTCACTCACCATAAAAGCTCAGGGTTCCCAGAAGGTGGTATCATTTTTGGCAAGAGCTACCCACTTGAGGGAGCTCCTGTGATACTGTCCCGATACCAGCAGCTATCCAGCCAGTTTATTAAGTTTATTTCTGTCCAAGTCATTGGAAGGCAAGTGAGCCTAAGGCAATTTATTTTTGTTGGACTTACAAGCATTAAATGGGATGACCCAATTGTCACCTCAAGTTTTCATTTTGCGGAGCTGTCATTGCTGCACCCAGCCACAACATAAATCCTTACTGACTCCGTAAAACTCTCAAATAAAGGAACAGAATGTTTTTTTCACTTGACAACACTTGAGTTTGGCTCAATAGCACCTTCTAGTGGACCACAACTGATATATGTGATGCTGTACTTACCTGCCCAGTAAAAATGTCAGGTATAGGAAGGAGTACAGGACCACCCTAGCAGATCTGCAGCCTTTCAGTACTTGGTGTCACCTGCCCTAATTTTTTCTTCTCTCACCATTGACAATATTGGAAGGCAATTAGGAGAGCAAATTCCTCAAGAAAAATGAGGAATTAATAAGAAAATGTCAAAAGACAGTTTAGCATAGCAAAAATACTAAACACATTACTAAATTTGTAAATTTAAAATTCGTACTACTTATGTGAATGTAGAATAAAAAGACCAACCAATTATACATTGAGATTAACCAGTGGTTAAATGATTCACTTATTATGAAAGTGTTTGAAACAAAAACCCGCAGTAGTGATGGATGCCAGGAGCCGAACATTCTGAGCAACCTGCTTTAACGCAGCCCATAAAGGCCTCCCATTACTGCAGTCTTTATCCAAAATAATTTTTTTTTAAATTGGATTCCTACACAGTGTTGTCACTTGGGTTGGTTTCACCTAGTGCAGTAATCAAAGCTGGAGTAAGACCTCCATAGGCCCCTGGGTGGGTAACCTGATGAACTTAACAGAGAGTTAATTATACTATAACCAATGCAGTGCATAGACACTCCACCCTTTAATGCAATCATTTTAAATTTTAAGTGAGCAGCCTATACACTGCAATAAAATGAAAAAGTATAAAAAAAATATTGAAAGGTACAGATTAAAACTATGCAAGTAATTGTGTTACACAAATACACATTAGAGATATAATAATCTTATATATAAACTTCTACATGTGGAAGTGTGTGTGCCTGCCTCTCCGGCCTGGAAGTGAGAGGTGGAGTCGGGGTAAGGACTCCACCTCCAAGGAAATAGAAAACTCGCTTAGCCGCTAATAACACAAGCGAGACGAGCACGTCAGCAAAACGAACCCACCGAAGAAAGAGTCACTCGCTTAGCTGCTAATGCACAAGTGATGCGAGCACATTGGCAAAACAAAACCTCATAAGAGAGAGATGCCCAAAGTAGTTCCTTTCAATTACCTGACATCCCTACATTACAATTCTTTTCTGAAGATTTCAATAGTTTCTAGGATCCCGGGCTTTTTACAGCATGGACTTACACAGCTAGTTGCTATATAATTATTTAACAATAAAAAGAGTTAAATATAAATAATGGATTGATTATTTTTACAGGGTGTGTGTTTCTGTTCTTGATTTGATTAGCTGGAGAAAAGGCGAGGGGAGTCCTTCATGATCATGGCTATCCTGGTAATGCTGTTTTTTTTTAATATGTAAATGTTTCATCACTTTTGCGCAACATTGAACGTGTTTGTGTTTTAATTTTTTTCTATTACTGGATACAGCTAAGAAAACAAATGTAATGTTTTCTTGTGTAATCATGGTGAAATAAAAAACCTTGACCCAATGCTCTGCACAGAAAGAAATGCCCAAAACAGCAACCTGAAATTGAGCGTTTGTGCCACAAGGGGGCGACATGTACTGTCAAATGAGAACGTGGGGCGTCAGCTGGGCACACACAGTTCACATGGCAGCGTGCAATTCCTTCACCAAGGAATGAAAACACTTAGTCCTTGTCTTTCAACTACCTTAGAGCACAGAAAGGGCTCAAGTGGCAGGAAAACGTGTCATCAGAAATGTAGCTTTTATGCAAAGGACAATGATAACCTCAACCTGTTTGGAGAAGTCACTATAAAAACCACCAAGGTCATCTCTCATCGGACTGTTCATTGTAAATTGAAGAAGGAGTAGGAGCTCGCATTCAGCCCTGGAGCAGTCACCCATTTATACCTCGAGGACACAGATGGCGCAGTGCAGATTTGAAATCTACAGGCAGCTACTGTGGCAAAGCAGATGAGCTGACCGGGGCAGAAGACCTAAGAACGCAGCCTGAACTTTGATCAGTTAAAAGAGAAACAGGCCTGACAGGTTAACAGTAAAGGAGAACATTTTTTTTGTAATGTGGAACTCTTCAGAGTAATGCCTGCTTTAGTAAACATATTCTTGTTATTTTTGCATATTTAGCAAATAAATTATGTAGTTACAGAAAAAAAAGCATTTTAAATTGGTTCATAGCAGATCAATCCCCACCATCAATAACAGGTGGAAGACTAGAGCCAGCCCCGGGTAGGATGCCAGTTTACTGGAGGGCCCACTCATGTGCACAAACAGCATTTACTTTGCCACAAAACTGCACTAGTCTGCAAATTGACTCATCAAAAATGTGAGGTGCTCTTTGTATTTGAGGGTGCTGAATCCAAATCCGAGATTGCGTTGGTTTGGACATGTGCAGAGGAGAGATCCTGGGTATATTGGGAAAAGGATGCTAAAGATAGAGCTGCCAGGCAAGAGGAAAAGAGGAAGGCCTAAGAGAAAGTTTATGGATGTGGTGATGGAAGACATGCAGGGAGTGGATGTAACACAGACAGAACGACAGGAAGACAGGCAAAAAGATGATCTGCTGTGGCAACCCCTAACAGGAGCAGCTGAAAGAAGAACAAGAAGAAGAAGAAGATTATCAGCAAGGACTGTCTTCTAATTAAGAAACTACAGTAGTTGGAAGAAAAACCTGCAGCCACTGTAGCTCTCCAGGACGGTGATTAAGGATTTATGCTATGACTGTTAAACAATATGTTAGCAAAAAAGCATGCGTTTTGCACATTTTGAGCATACATATGGATTAATAAAATATGTAAAAATCAAACAAAAAAAATAACTGATGTGTGGATTATGCAAAACAAGTAATATGAGATGTTTTTTTCAGTGGACTTTTTCACATTATTTGACATTCTACAACATTTTCGTAAATATTGGGTCCTGTTTATTATCTCCATTCTCCATGAAAACATGAGACTGAAATGTTTCAGCTACATCCCATGTAAGTAACACATAAAAAATATATATTATTGAGTATTCCTATATTATACAATATATTGCAAACCTATGTTTGTTCCTGTGTTTTTGTGCAATCCCTTTAGAATTGTCTCCATAAATACTAATATATTAAAGGAACTTTGATTTTTTTGAGTCATGATTTTTTTTCTTTTTTTATGGTTTTCTTCTCACCTTTTCTAAGCATTTTTATTTTTTGCTATTTTATGGCCTATGCCCAGACTGAAGCCTGGCTGTTGAGTTTAGGGCTTGGCTGCTAGTGGTGAGGCTTAGTCTGGGAGGCACACCAGTTTGAAGTTCTGGTCTGGCTGGACTTCCCCCGCTTTTTTGCACTTAGTTTGTGGCATTGTGCACTACGCAAGTACCCCAACATTAGCCCAAAAGATAAACCTGGCTTGTACCAGCTGCCGCTGGGATTGGCACCGGCTGCCCATAATTTTTAGCTGGATAAGTGGTGAACCTAAAAGTGGTCTCTGTTTGGGTGTTTGAGGCAGTGTGTCCTCCATTGAAGTGCTGCTGGTACACACATGAGGTTAAATAGTCATTTTAAAGGGACAGCCTGCTGTTCTGCTCACAGTTGATCGATTTGGTTCCACACAAGCCTAAATCTGACTGAGTAGATCAGATGGTGGGCATGTGGCAGTGATGTGCAATCAGGTTTAGTCACATTTAACTCGATTAGATGCCTGACACTTACAGCATATCGATTTAAAGTTCTGTCAACTTGTTTATGTACTAAACCAGCTTGAATCCACTTTTAGTTGCTCTGGAAGCAGTAGCTAGAGCCTTTCCCCAAATTACTGGGCGTAATTCAGAGCTGAATCCTGATTGAAGAGGAACCCCATCACAGAACATACTCACATGTGCAACTGAACCGACTCAAGTTAAATTTGCAAGTTAACTTAAATCAATATCTTTGGAATGTCGTGAAAAAAGCCAATAAGAGACATCACCCGGAGCCTCATACACACAAAAAAGGTCTCAAAATGTGTGGATTGAACTTCCCACCCAAACGTCCAGTCTTTATAAAAGAAAGCTTGATGCAAAAAGTTGTTAAAAATAAAGGTGTCAGGGTGGTTCTTTTGTCTATCTACAGTAGTGGCTAAAAGATTTGGCAGTGACACAAATATTGTGTTTTTCAAAATTTGTGGCTTCAGTTTTTGTGGTGGCAATTCACTTTGTTTTTATATTATTATGCAGATTGATACAATGCATATTAATTCATTGGAAAGAGCTTTATTAGCATAGAAAGTTCACTTTATCACAAAAGCCCATTTTCACTTATTTTGGCCCTGGCACAAAATGGTGAGATAAATGTGTCCAGCAAGCGCCGGGACCGTCTCCTCCTGAGGAGTCCGCTACAGAATTGTATCGTCACCCATGCAGAGCTGGCTCAGTCTTGACAGCAGGTGGTTGTGAGTGAGGCAAAGACCTTTGGACAATGGCCTTGTGACAAGAAGGGTGGCAGAGAAGCCACTTCTTTCTACAAAAAACATCAAGGACAGACCGAAATTCTGCAGGTAGTACAAGGATTGGACAGCAGAAGACTGGGGCAGTTATTTTTTTGGACAAATTGCTCCTTTTGACTGTTTGGGACATCTGGAAAATTGACTGTCCAGTGAAGGAAAAGGTGAATGCTACCATGAGTCAGTGCCAACAGTGAAGCATCTAGAGACAATTTATCTGTGGGTTGCTTTCATCATTCAAGCCCAAGGCCATAAACAAAGAATGGCACACTCAAGACAATTCTGCCCAAGAAAACTGCAGCATGATAAACAAAGAATGGCATCATTGAAATGTCCTCCAAGAGCAATTCTCAAAAAGTGGGTGGATAAGCAGAAGCCCACAAATTGTGATCAACTCCAAGCAATAAAAAGGAAAGAATGGCTCACCATCAGTCAGGATTTGGCCCAAAAGTTGATATCCAGCATGGCAGAGTAAATTACAGAAGCTATGAAGAAAGGTCAACACTGGAAATATTGACTCTTTACATAAATATGACGTATTTGACAATAAAAGCATTTGAAACTTATGACATTTTATAATGTTTGTCAGTATACCATTGAAACATAAAAAAATAATCTGAAAATGCTGAGGCAGCAAAGTTTGCAAAGCACATTTATATCATTGTCAAAGCCTTTGGCCACTACTGTACTGAACCAACTTTTAGTGGATTCAATGCCATGGGGGAACCATCTTTGGATCCCAAAAGAACCATCCACATTAAAGTTCCAGAAAGAACCTTAATTAATTGATGATAACAGGTTGGTGAAATCCCTGAGTGCCTGAATTTACAAGAACTACTGCACACACTAACGCAGGTTAAGCTCACGTGTTCTTGAGCTGCACATATCCTGCTAGGCTAGTCGACTATACATTAAATTTCTGTTTTGTCTAGATTTTAGGAACCTTTTCAAAGATCAAAGAGCCAACTTCATAGGCAAAGAAGTCATCCTACTGTACAGGGTGGTCCAGATCTAATTATGCAATTATGAAAAGGTGAACACATCGCACCCGCTGTTCGACTGACAACCACATCCCCGCCATTTTGAAATGCAGGGCAGGTGCTGCCATCTATTGGCAACAAAAATAATTTTTTGTGAATTCTCTATGTAATTAACTTAATAAGTTATAGTGTAATGAAAATTGCATAATTAGAACTGGACCACCCTATAGAATGAAATGGTCTTTTGTGAAGCAAGGGTTCTACGAGAAATGACACAACCCGGTAAGTTCTAATCAGGAACCGTCATTTTTAAGATTGTATATTTACAACAACTCTGAGCTCTCTACATGCAACATTTCGTAGAAATTGGGAAATGACGACACCCTCGATCAACTCAGGGGAAATACTGCCAAACCAGCTAAATGACAAGCCATGTGTTTAATAATTCCCATTACTGAGTCATTATTATAATGGGCGTTGATGTGACAAACATATTAAACTCAAATATGATGAATACACATTGTTTTAGCTCCCTTTTTAGCAGACCAATGCCATGTACTTGCACGGAAGAACTTTTTGGGGTTTTCGTCATCAGCTATTTGTTGTTACTTCTCTCTGTCATGCCCACCGTACTGGTAGTCATTAACTGACCGATAAGTCACTACATACAGTTTTCATATGGACACACATGCATAAAACATAACAGGTTTTTGATAACACACAGCAGTGTCCAGTATTCCTTACATAATGTATGCAGTTTACTGCTTTCACATTACAATAAGGGCACCTAGCGAATATGAAGCTGCTTTTGTTTCCTGTAAGCAGTTTCATTCCATTAATACACAAGTCATTTGTGATGCTAACATGAAACTAACAAATGTGTGGCTCGGTGGCCTGGAACCACCTGGGATTCATTGGTTTGGTACAAAATAGCTTTGGAAGGCGTGACGGTTTCACATGGCCTTTCCTATTTATTTAAACAGCAATCTCGTCATTACATATGCCAGGTGATAGAGGGTACATACATGCTAAGACGCTAGCACGCTACACCTTTCCTGGACCCCCAGAATGCAGAGGAGGCGCTATAATGTCACACAAGACGTTCCACCCTTAGCTGATACTCTTGAATGCAGGTGTTGAGGAAACAACTCTATTAGCCAATAAACATACAGTATACAGCATTGTGACTGCATATATATGAGGTTGGTTAGCATCAAGGTGCATTCACGAATGCAACTCTAGAAGATGATTGTGATTTATAATGTTGCACTGAGGTTTTATAAAACTTTTTTTTTTTTAGCGTGCGCATTTTTACAATTGGATCCATGCAAAGTTTTATAAATAAGGCCCCTGGTATTGTGAGGTAGTAGTGTGAATCATTTAGCCACCATATCATCCAGCAATAACACATCTTTGAAAATCCTAAAAGGAATCCTTACTTCACTTCAGTGCCTAGAAAGTGTTTACCCCTTAAAAGTGTACACGTTTTATTGTTATGCAACAAGGATCTGCACTTAGGGTGTCCTGAAGGGTGGCAGTGGCTGCAGGTTTTCACATCGAACAATTTAATTAGTACCCATGTATCTGCTGCTAAATCAATGTGCTTATGGGGCTTTATTTTAGTTAGCTCACTTTTTACCATTCACTACCCTTAATTGTCAATTTTAGGTTTTGTTAACTCATTTCTTAACCATAGCAAGCATCAATTAATAACATTCAAACAGCAAAGAGACCACCAACTCTCCAGATAACTTGGTTCCATTTGCAATGGTTAATGTGTTAATAAATTGCTTATAAATAAAGAGAGAAAAGAGGAGGATCATGAAAAGCACATCTTTTCTGGTTCATATGGATAATGTGCTCTGAAAAGGAAACTCCACAATGTGATAAAGATTTGTTTTGGATGAATGAAGGCACTAACGAGCCGAAAGGATAACTATCAAGTTTCATTATCAGTTAGGGTCATCTAATTAGGAAACGAAAACTGGCAGCCACTGCGGCCTCCAGGACTGTGAGTGAAGATCCTCGTTATACAACACTGAGTCACAGTGGATTTTTAATTTTACAGTTTTGGCTGATATTTGATATGCAATTGTTTACATGTATTTTGTTTTTTCCAATTGGGGCACATGCAGGTGAAGTGTCTTGTTCATGGTCACAGTATCAGCAGTGGGATTTGAACCCACAACCTCAATTAATTTTGGCTTTTTTGACACTGATCAACCAAATAAGACTTAATGTCAAAGTGAGAACAGACTTCTGCAAAGTGATCTAAAATAATTAAAAATATAATACACCAAATAATTGATTCCCCCCAATGGTGCAGCCAATTGTTTTTTTGAAGTCATGGAATTAGTTCAATGGAGATTGTGGGAAGTCAGTATGGTGGCCTAACCTACATAATGAAGACAAAAGAACAGTCCAAGCAACTCCACGCCACAATTCAGGGGACCTCATAGTAAAGTCGCTGCTCCTCCAAATCTAGATGAAACCAGTTGAGGTGGTTTGGGCATGTCGTAAGGATACCCCCCAGGTGGCTGCACCCAGAGCTGCTCTGGGCATGTCCAACTAGACGGAGACCCTGCAGCAGACCCAGGACGCACTGGAGGGATCAATTAGATTGGGAGCTGGGGGACAGGGGAGTCTGGGCTGATCTGCTGTCACCACGACCATGACCAGTATTTGGAGAGAAGGCAGAGATGGAGACTAGAAAACATCCAAATCACTGAACAACCCTTGGAATCCAGTTAGATCAGTCTTTGAGAAATGGAAAGAGTTTAACACAGCCGTGAATCTGCTAAAATGTGTGATGTGTGCAAGATAATGACCAGTAAGACAGGCTACTAACAGACCTCCGTGAGCTCTGAAGGAATTGCAAGCTAAAGTGGATGAAAATGGAGAGACTGTGCAGATCACAACTGTTGCCCAGTCACAACTTTTTTGGGTGAGGGGCAAAGGCAAAGTCAGTGTTTAAAAAAATATTGGAGTTTTCCAGAAGTTACTTGGGAGACTCTCTGAAGTAGTCAGACTAAATGCCATATTTGAACACTGCATATTATCAAAAACACAGTCCACATTGTGAAGCATGGTAGTGGCAGTGTCAGTCTGTGGGGATGCTTCTCTGCAGCAGAACCTGGAAGGCCTGTGACGGTAAAATATAGGCAACAAAATACGGGGAAAGCCCCCGAGGTCGCTAACAAACCTCCACCTTGAGAGATGATTAGTTTTCAAGAAGGGCAACAACCCCAAACATAAAGCCAGTTACACTAAGAAATGTCTTAAAAATGTTAACTTCCTGGAGTGGCAGAGTTAAATTTCAATCCAACTGAGAATTTGTGGTGGACTTGACAAAGGCTGTTCACTCATGATCTCCATGACACGTGACAGGGCTGGAGCAGTTTGTCAGAGAAGAATGGAGCGAAATGGCAGTGTGCAGATGTGCCAAACTGATAGAGACCTGAGCACACAAACTCAAGGTTGTCATGGCCGACAAAGGTGCGTCTACTAAACAAGGACTTGAAGTGGGGAGAAGACTTGTGAGATCAATTCTGTGTTATATATTTGTAATTCATTTAGACTACTGAGCAGAGATCTATTTTACTTTCACATTATAGTGTCTTTTTCTTGTATGTCAGTGCCACTAAAGGCAAATTAAATCCACGGTGATCCAATGTTGTATAAAAATAAAAATGTGAAAATTTTCTGAGCGGCAAATACTCTTCATAAGCACTGTAGTTCTGAAGTCTTCACTGATCTTTGTAAATATTACAAAAAAGTGCCCAAACGTTTGACTACTAGTGTCTATTTAAATAAACAGATAAAAGTCAAAAGTGAATGATGGTCCCGTTACTCAATAATGTAAGAAGTCAGAAAATGACATGAAAACATTTCTTTATTTCAGTTAAGAACAATGTGAACAGTACAAGCCAACAACAAATTTGAAGAAGTGTGCAAAATGATGAGTGATGGATGATGGCAAGGTGTTGCTCTTTTGCATTGTTGTTGAGTTGAGCGGCTAAACGTTCAGGGCCGGCAGTTCCAGCTGGAGATTTCCCATCTTCTGGTCAGTGGCTGGCCAACTGACACAATCTGCACAATGTTTTACCGGGACATGGTGTAAATCTTCTAACCAGACTTGTTTTTGGCATCTCAAGGAATTATTCTGGGTTAACTGATATTGCAAACAGGACTGTTTATGACAGAATCCAGAACCAAGATCCTATGGTAAGTTTCCTTGGTCTCACTTTGTGAGCATAAGGGTTTGAACCCTAAATACAGCAAAACCCCAACAGAAAAAAAAAACATTACAGGTGGCACAGGAACACAGAGAACACACAACCTGACTGCACAAAACAAGGCAAATCTTAAAAGCCTTATGGCATGCTGAGGTCACACTAAAAAGGTAGAGGGGCTGCTATGAGGGCCACAAAAGGAGCATCCCACCAAATCTGCACCAGAGATGCTTATCTGTCCATTCAGATTTAGTGTCTTGTTTTCTCAGGCAATGACCACAGCACCTCTCACTCTTGGTCTGCACAAAACGTAACTGATTGCCAGAACACCTTTAGAAACCGCTCGGCTCTCAGTGCCGCTAGCTCTTCACTGAGATGAGCACAGAGTGCATTTCCAAGGTGCCTGTGCTGACGTAGGTTTACTGTCTTGTATGCAAAAGCAAGAATTTACAAGGAAATAGCGATCTCTGAAAACGCTGATGAAGCAGGTAGCAAAATGAGTCCTGGTGTGCAGTTGGTGTTACCTTTTACTGCAAGAGTGGGAAGTGAAAGCCCCGCTTCCTATGTGTCAGCACCATGTGCACTAGCTTTCCCTCAGCAGCACAGAAAGCTATTTCAGTACTCCGGGAGCATGAAAAATAAGAGAGTCAAACAGGTGCCAGACCTTTGGAAAGAATTTTACAAATAAATCTTTAAGGTAAAAAAAAAAAAAAAAAATACTGAACCATCAACAGTAAACAACAAGAAAGGAGCACATTAAGACCTGCACTAAAGTCATGCTCAACATCCAACTGAGCTATGAGCCAGGAACCAGCCAACAGAATTAAAACCCAATGTCCGCTGCTTTCTGCTGTGGCTTGCAGCTCATGCTGAAGGGCAAGGCGCACCTTGGCACATCCAAGAGGGCGTCTCCAGGGCGCAAACGCATGTCTCTGAAGCTGCTATCAGCGCCAAACAGTCATTCAGGATGAACGAGGAGCACATCTTTCATCCCATGAAAAATGCAGAAAGCAGGTCACCCAAGGCAAAAAGGAAAACAAGGAGGAAGGAACAGCAAGACAAATGGAACCTGCAGAGCAAAAAAAAAACAACAGGCGTTACTTTAAAGGCAAGGGATCCGGAGTGCTAGGCCTGCTGGCATATTCAGTTTCATGTTCGGTCACAGGTGACATAAATCTAAAGGAATACTTTTGGAAATATAAATGTCATACTGTAAAAATAGCATACATGTATGAAAATGCCAATTATTAACACAATGTAATTCGCTCTTAGTTACTTATTCCCCTTGATACCTATGAGGTACTGATTATACCTTATTCTGGACCTTCCATGGCCATTCCCCTCTATCTGGCTTCATCTTCTTCCCATGCCCTTCCAGGTAATTTTCCTCCACATTTCATTTCAAGCACTTTTTTGGGATACCTTGCTTCATTCATCCTTAGTATATGTCCATTCCACTGTAGCTGTTTTATTTTTATGATTTCCATGTGTAGTTGTGTTTTCAGTTCTTCACAGATTATTTTGTTATCCTCTAACTTTATTTTAACTACCACTACTTTGATACCTTTGTTTTAACTGCTGTTATTTCAGATCTATGTTCATCCAATATTTCCAAAGATTCCACAGCATATAATGATGTAGGTCCAAATATGGATTTACTGTATATGGGAACGGCTTCTCTGTTATAAGTAATTCTTGCATTAGACTGATGTTAATTTGATAGTATACTTTATGTGCCTTGTTTGTTCTCTTTCTAATTTCATCTATCACTCCATCTTCAATATTACTATTCCCAGGAACCCCTACACTGACATGTTTTGTACTTGTTTTCCATCTTTCTGTATCCACATTTGCAGTTTCTCTTCTTGTTCTACACTTTTTATTTTCATTACAGTACTACACATTTCTATTTTTATAGTCCCTTTTATAACTGTTGCTCCCTTATCTACCTCAATAAAATGACAAGTGTCTGTGTATCTCTGTATCCATCTGGTTGCTCTTTCTCTGTCATTCCAACAGATGACCCATCACAAACAGTTTTAGAAATAATATATATTGAATTTGTCGTTCCAACAGATGGAGCATCACAAAAATTCACAGTGCTTTTATGAATCACATACCAAATGGCTTAACAGACATATGCACTACATGTGTCATTCCAACAGATGGTGCATCACAAGCATCTGTTGTAATGTATTTAATTAGTACAAATGTTTGTGATGCACCCTCTGTTGGAATGACAAAGGCAATGCATTTTATTACTACACTAGTTGTGAAGATGGGTTGAAATCCAAGTAATTAATGTAAACTTCAGTGTTAACTTTTGTAAAGCGCTATGCAATGCATATGTCCCTGTTATATGCCATTAGGTCTGGGCAGTGTTAATGTTTGTGACGTGCCATGTTGGAATGCCAAAAACATAGCAACACACAGACAGACACTTATTGTTTTATTATGTTGGATACATTACAAAATAAATTTCAATAGATGGTGTACTGCACTGAGGTATACGTTGATTGCTTAGATTCAACCTGTCTTAGATGGGTAGCACAGCTACTTGCAATTAATGTCATGTCATCCACATATATCAGATCTTGGGTAAACACTGCCTTTAATTTAAAAAATCTAAATATTCTTCAACACAATTATTCTAATTTGGAGGAGATGTGGTTAGGGAGGGCCATAGCATATCCCAGCAGCACTATGCACATGAAACGTCCTGGGTTGGGGTGCCAGTCCATTTCAGGGCCTACACTTACAAACACACACAATCCCACTCACACAGGAGAGTCGTAAATATATAGTACCTAACACATGTCTTTGGAGAAGTGGAAGAAAAACTCATAATTATTATCTTGCAATTGTCTGTGAAGAAAGTGAGTATTTTTATACTTTAATCAGGAAAAAAACAAAAGCACTTTTAATATTCACATATCGCACGGGACACACTCTGAACCTCCTGGAGGTTGTAGCAAAGGAAAGAATTAAAACAAAACTGAGTGCCATTATTATCAATGCTGCTCATCCTCTCTCCAACACACCAACACTGAGGACTTTCAGCCAACAAATTATTCAGCAGGAAGTGTGTTAAGAAACACTAAGTGGGCTCCTTTATACCACCAGCAATACGCTTGCATAATGCCTCAATAAGATTGGGACTGCCAGGTAAGAAGTTTTCTTTCTTTTTGTTCAGACAAAAGTGTGTGTATATTTATTTACTTACTAACATATCTATCTATTTATATATTTATTTAGTTAAAAAGCTTCTGTAAAAATCCAAAACTCTCTCTGGGAACAAATAAATCTGTTGCAAACAATAGTTTTTGACATCTGAAATCACAGTGAGCTGAAAAATCTTTAAGGAGAAGAAAACTGACAACAGACACCTACTGTCAAAAGGCGGGTGTTCTCTGTTTAAAAATCCTCTTAATTTCTTTTCTTTCTTTCTTATTTTGTTTTTTAAACATGTTATGTTAAATAAAATTGCATTCACTACCTGAAGAAAGCAACAGCAAAACCTAGCAGATTCTAACTAATTCTGTCCTCTTAACTGCCCATACCCCATAACAGTTTAATGCCCTCTTAAAGATGTGTATTGGCTTTCCTGTAATGCAAATGTTAGCAGCCCCTTGTTTTCTTGAAGACACCACCATCTGAAATTGTGCCTCTCTTGGACAAAGGAAAATGCCTTTTATAGCATACTGTCTAATATTACCATTTTGACACTTGACTTGTAAATAAATGCTACTTTGAATTCTAATACATTTAGAGAATATGCCTTTGTATTTTTGCTATTGTTTGTACCGCATGAATTTCAGCAGGTGATTCGGTTTGGCTCGTGTGACTAACTCAGATTCTCAACTGTTCACTACAGGACAGTGGCGGAGGACGGTGGGGATGTGAGCGGAATGCGTTAATGGTTTGTCAGGATCTCTCATATTCATTTGTCGGCTGATATAAGTTGTCATTCTTTGACAAACTGCTCAAGGCTCCCACACACAGGGAGGTCTGGATGGTGATTGGTGGGTCCTGCAGCAGTAACTGTGTGTTGGGCCACAGAAGACTTAATTGCATTTAACAGAAACACTTTGGCATTCTGTGCCTTATTGTATAATGTGTTCCTCATCTCCTGCTAATTGTCCGAGAAACCAAGTCGAGGAGAGACAGCTGTCACACACGCACGCATGGGAGGCAGCTAAAGGGCTCAGTGAAGGCAGTTCTGAGCCATGCCGGGATGTGGCAGAGCGCACTAACTCTCTTTCTCACTTCCCTGTAGACCTAACCCGGGAGGTTCCACCTGTCTCTCTGGACGTCACTTCTGGGACCGAGCCAATGGAGACAGACCTTGCCAGCTCCGGCCCCCCTGATGTCACATCCGGGACTAAACCAATGAACAATGAACACGTGCCCGCACCTTATGACCTCACTTCCTGTCTCCCCTTTAAAAGCCTTCCCTTTTCCCTTCTGTGTCAGTCTTGTTTTGGACTCTGTTGTAAGCACTTCAGTGCTGGTATTTGAAAGAAAACAAGTTGCAGCCAGGATACCAAATTACATGGGTGGCTGCCCCAAACCTTTTTCTGTCTTTGACTCGTTTTGTGACAGTGGCGTAGTCGGCAGGATGGAGAAGTCCCAGAAGAGAAGGGGACAGGACCTGCAAAACACCCAGGTGGGAGCGTACCGGGGCCGAGTATTCAGGCGGGGAGGGTGCCCCGTGGTTCGGCGAGACCCGGTGCGGGCTCCGCCCCAGCACGCAGAACTAGGCCGTCTAGAGAGGCCAGGGAGTGTGCGGGTGGGGCTCACCGAATTGGGCTGCCCTGGAGGGGGGAGACAAGAGGGACTCAGTATGCTCTCTTGGGGGAGAGTGCCTGCCCCCCAGTGAAACCACAGCCCCTTTTACCACCTTGGGGTGCCCCAGACTGGCAGGTGAGTAAAATAACAAGTGGAGGTTGGACCCTGAGAGGCCGACCAGTAAACAAGCCTGGTCCTTATGGGCAAAAGTATGGCAGTGGCTACGGCCCTTGGAAAACAAGCCCCACCAGGTCATTGAGCAGGTAGCGTGCTATCTGCTCCTGAAAGCACTTCCCCAGGGCTTCACCCAGCCGGTCTGGGGCGTGCAGTTTAAGAACATGTCTGAGCTCATAGAGCTTCTGGAAACACAGAGGGCGGCCTCACACTCTGGGAGAGCAGAACCGTCCTTCTGCCAAACTCAGCCGGGTATGTCCCAAGACCTAGCCCCTCCCTGTATAACCCGGAGCTTGCATCGGCGTCATGGCGGCGCTGGCACGCAAAACCGCTTGGAGGCGAGGAGGAATGCAGGTGGAGGGAGGAGGGCTTGGTGTGCTCTGACAAACCCGTTGGCGGTCCCGCATACAGACGTGGTGATCGTTAACGGGTTTAAAACTTCCGCTCTGCTCGATTCCGGCAGCAACATTTCCATTGTTGCCCGCCGTTTTGTGCTACCGACAATGGCTAAAATTCAAGACCAGTATAACCTGTGTCCACGGGAAACCCGCTGGTACAGCACCGCCGCTGTGTCATTAGCTACGGAGGATCAGTCCAGAAAGTAACCGTGGCAATCCTTCCTGATCCTCCGCACCCGGTGATACTAGGGCGGGACTGGTCTGACATTAAAAGGTGAGACACATACCACTCCCGGGTTAAGTTGGGCCTCGTTATGGACGGAGATGAACCGTCTCAAGCTGCCTCCACGCCGTGTAATCAGCCGGCAGAGAGGTGAAGCAGCCGTCCTGGCTGACGTGGCAACTCCGGGCGTCGCAGGCTGACACGTCATCCACCAACGCCGGCGGAGCGGGAGGAAACCACGCCCATTGAGGTCGGCGCTGACCCTCTCTCCGTGTTGCGGTTTCAATTTAAAAAGACGCCGGCTTCTTTCAAAAGGGAGCAATGGAATGACGACTCCCTGAAGTTTGTAAAAAATGCAGTGGTCCTTGTCAATGGCCAGCGCACTAGTCAGTCGATGCCACAGGGCCCCTACTTTGTGTTAGATAATGACCTCCTTTACCGTGTAGCAATGCATGACGGGCAGGAGACGAGGCTGCTGCTAGTGCCGCGCACCTTCCGGCGGCAGGTCTGCGAGCTAGCACACGCCCACCTCCTAGGTGGCCACCTGGGCACCGAAAAAACTCTGGAGCGGATCAAGCTCCGGTTTTACTGGCCAGGAATTAATGAGGAGGTTCGCCGCTTTGCGCTTCCTGCCCGGAGTGTCAACTGCGACAGATTCCTAGGAGGGACCGTGCTCCTCTTGTTCCTATTCCCTTGATTGGCGTTCCCTTCCACAGAATCGGGTCGACCTGGTGGGACCTCTAGAGCCCTCAGCCCGAGGACACAAGTACATTTTAGTCCTCGTGGATTATGCTACACGATACCCCGAAGCTGTTCCGTTGCGCTCAGCTACCTCTAAAGCCATCGACGGGAATTACTAGGGTATTCGCGCGCGTGGGGATCCCCAAAGAAGTCTTGACAGACCAGGGGACCCCCTTCACCTCGGAGACGTTCAAGGAGACTGCCAGATTACTGAAAATAAAGCATTTAAAAACTCGTGTATCATCCTCAAACCGACGGATTAGTAGAGAGGTTTAATCAAACTCTCAAGCAAATGCTACGTAAGGTGGTCAGCGAGGATGGAAGGAACTGGGATCAGCTCCTCCCCTCGTCCTTTTGCCTATCGGAAGTCCCACAAGCCTCCACGGGGTTCTCCCCCTTTGAACTACTGTATGGGCGACAACCTCGGGGCATATTGGATATTTTGAAAGAAGGCTGGGAAGAAGAGGCTCTTCCCACCACTAACATACTGGAGTATATCGCAGTTACGCGATAGATTTGGAAAGATTCGGCCTGTCCTTAAAAGTCACATGGAGGAGGCTCAAGCAGCACAGGTTCGCTACTACAACCGCGGCACGTCTCTTCGGGAGTTCCACCCGGGAGATCGGGTCATGGTCCTAGTGCCTACCTCCCACTCTAAGTTGCTTGCCCACTGGCAGGGCCCCTACGAAGTTAAGGAGAGGAAGGGACTGGTCGACTATTTGGTGAGTCAACCCAATCGCCGGCCAAAGGAGCGGTATATCATGTGAACCTGCTGAAACCGTGGAAGGACAGGGACCCTGATCCCTCCTCCGCCAGCCCCGCCACTCTTCGCCACACACACGACCTTAACTTTGGCGCAGACTTGAGACCCAGGCAACGGCAGGAGCTGGAAACAGTTATCCGGACCGGTCGAGAGGTAGTCAGTGAACACCCCGGAAGGACCTCTCTGATTGAGCACAACATTGTGACAGAGCCCGGGTTGTTGTCCGAGAACGCCTGTACCGCCTTCCCGAGGCAAAAAGGCTGAAGTGGAACTGAGATCAAGCGCATGCTGGAACTAGGTGTAATTGAGGAGAGTTATAGTCCCTGGTCCAGCCCCATTGTGCTCGTCGGTAAGCCTGACGGAGTTGGAGGTTCTGCAATGACTTCCGTCGGCTTAACCAAGTCTCCCAATTTGATGCCTATCCAATGCCACGCGTGGACGACCTCCTCGAGAGGCTTGGACAGGCTCAATACCTGACCACACTTGACATGACAAAGGGTATTCTTGCATTAGACTGATGTTAATTTGATAGTATACTTTATGTGCCTTGTTTGTTCTCTTTCTAATTTCATCTATCACTCCATCTTCAATATTACTATTCCCAGGAACCCCTACACTGACATGTTTTGTACTTGTTTTCCATCTTTCTGTATCCACATTTGCAGTTTCTCTTCTTGTTCTACACTTTTTATTTTCATTACAGTACTACACATTTCTATTTTTATAGTCCCTTTTATAACTGTTGCTCCCTTATCTACCTCAATAAAATGACAAGTGTCTGTGTATCTCTGTATCCATCTGGTTGCTCTTTCTCTGTCATTCCAACAGATGACCCATCACAAACAGTTTTAGAAATAATATATATTGAATTTGTCGTTCCAACAGATGGAGCATCACAAAAATTCACAGTGCTTTTATGAATCACATACCAAATGGCTTAACAGACATATGCACTACATGTGTCATTCCAACAGATGGTGCATCACAAGCATCTGTTGTAATGTATTTAATTAGTACAAATGTTTGTGATGCACCCTCTGTTGGAATGACAAAGGCAATGCATTTTATTACTACACTAGTTGTGAAGATGGGTTGAAATCCAAGTAATTAATGTAAACTTCAGTGTTAACTTTTGTAAAGCGCTATGCAATGCATATGTCCCTGTTATATGCCATTAGGTCTGGGCAGTGTTAATGTTTGTGACGTGCCATGTTGGAATGCCAAAAACATAGCAACACACAGACAGACACTTATTGTTTTATTATGTTGGATACATTACAAAATACATTTCAATAGATGGTGTACCGCACTGAAGTATACGTTGATTGCTTAGATTTCAACCTGTCTTAGATGGGTAGCACAGCTACTTGCAATTAATGTCATGTCATCCACATATATCAGATCTTGGGTAAACACTGCCTTTAATTTAAAAAATCTAAATATTCTTCAACACAATTATTCTAATTTGGAGGAGATGTGGTTAGGGAGGGCCATAGCATATCCCAGCAGCACTATGCACATGAAACGTCCTGGGTTGGGGTGCCAGTCCATTTCAGGGCCTACACTTACAAACACACACAATCCCACTCACACAGGAGAGTCGTAAATATATAGTACCTAACACATGTCTTTGGAGAAGTGGAAGAAAAACTCATAATTATTATCTTGCAATTGTTTGTGAAGAAAATGAGTATTTTTTATACTTTAATCAGGAAAAAAAAGGACATAAGCACTTTTAAAATTCACATATCGCACGGGACACACTCTGAACCTCCTGGAGGTTGTAGCAAAGGAAAGAATTAAAACAAAACTGAGTGCCATTATGATCAATGCTGCTCATCCTCTCTCCAACACACCAACACTGAGGGCTTTCAGCCAACAAATTATTCAGCAGGAAGTGTGTTAAGAAACACTAAGTGGGCTCCTTTATACCACCAGCAATACGCTTGCATAATGCCTCAATAAGATTGGGACTGCCAGGTAAGAAGTTTTCTTTCTTTTTGTTCAGACAAAAGTGTGTGTATATTTATTTACTTACTAACATATCTAACTATTTATATATTTATTTAGTTAAAAAGGTTCTGTAAAAATCCAAAACTCTCTCTGGGGACAAATAAATCTGTTGCAAACAATAGTTTTTACATGAAATCACAGTGAGCTGAAAAATCTTTAAGTAGAAGAAAACTGACAACAGACACCTACTGTCAAAAGGCGGGTGTTCTCTGTTTAAAAATCCTCTTAATTTCTTTTCTTTCTTTCGTATTTTGTTTTTTTTAAACACGTTATATTAAACAAAATTGCATTGCCCTCTTAAAGATGTGTATTGGCTTTCCTGTAATGCAAATGTTAGCAGCCACTTGTTTTCTTGAAGACACCACCATCTGAAATTGTGCCTCTCTTGGACAAAGGAAAATGCCTTTTATAGCATACTGTCTAATACATTTAGAGAATATGCCTTTGTATTTGTTGTTTTGCTATTGTTTGTACCGCATGAATTTCAGCAGGTGATTCGGTTTGGCTCGTGTGACTAACTCAGATTCTCAACTGTTCACTACAGGACAGTGGCGGAGGACGGTGGGGATGTGAGCGGAATGCGTTAATGGTTTGTCAGGATCTCTCATATTCATTTGTCGGCTGATATAAGTTGTCATTCTTTGACAAACTGCTCAAGGCTCCCACACACAGGGAGGTCTGGATGGTGATTGGTGGGTCCTGCAGCAGTAACTGTGTTTTGGGCCACAGAAGACTTAATTGCATTTAACAGAAACACTTTGGCATTCTGAGCCTTATTGTATAATGTGTTCCTCATCTCCTGCTAATTGTCTGAGAAACCAAGTCGAGGAGAGTCAGCCCAAGAAGTGAAAAAAGAAATGCAAGCTAAGTATTTAAACATTGACAATAACAGTATTATTTAGGTAAAACCTTTCTTAAGTTATGTCATAAAATCCAGTTATGAAGAAGCCAGGAAGCTACTGCTCTGGACCAAAACAGATAAGGGAGAAGTCTGTGGAATGGTTCATAGAAGGGAGTAGAGAAGTAGAAACAGAGGGAAACATGTGTCCTGGCTCAAATTAACAACCAAGGGTCATCCACACCTGCCAAAACCACAAATTGTGACAGAGTATGTGAATCCAGGTGATAAGGGTGCATCTTTTTGGACCAACAAACAGACAATCTCCTTCTTTTGGAGGCAACTATTCTTGATAGTTAGGGATTGCCAATAATAATAATAATATTAACAATATTAATAATAATAACAAAGGGCGGCCCAGTGGCGCAGCAGTAGAACTGCTGTCTTGCAGTTAGGAGACCTGGGTTCATTTCCCGGGTCCTCCCTGAATGGAGTTTGCATGTTCTCCTTGTGTCTGCGTGGGTTTCCTCTGAGTACCCCGGTTGTCCCTAGTGTGTGCTTGGTGTGTGTGTGTGTGGTTGCCCTGTGGTGGGCTGGTGCTCTGCCCGGGGTTTGTTTCCTGCCTTGCACTGTGTTGGCTGGGAATGGCTCCAGCAGACACCTGTGACCCTATAGTTAGGTTATAGCGGGTTGGATAATGGATGGATGGATAGATGTCAGCTTAATGGGGGTACCCCCCAATAAAGAAAAGCAGAGCATACTGGCTATGTAAAAAAAAATCCTGAAAAAATTTGATTAGGCAACAGACACTCTCTAGAAACCAATGAGAAGCTGCAGAGAAAGTCAGGCAGTAAACTCCTACCTGAAGTGTGTCAATGTCCTTTTAAATTATTCAAATAGTGTTCTCAAAACAAGCAATCTAATCAGATGACTCACATCTGCTTATGTAAGCGTTACGGTAGAGTTAAAAACAGTCAGTCATACGGATGCCAAGTTAAAAGCAGCTCAATGACACTCTGATCCTCCACATGCCACTAAACGCGTGATCTGTACTCTAAACCGTCTGTCTGGCTCCTGGCCAGCACTTTCATTTTCCAGAGATGATGATATGAATAATAACCGGGCTTTGGATGGAATGCTGTGGGACATGCACACCAAACTTCTACACTATGTCATTCCACCCAAGCCTAAATCTCGTTAACATTTGTAATAATTAATTTTTTTCTTTGTCTATGTTGCAAATGCTGTCAATTGCTAGACAAGGGACACAGGGTGCTCAGTGGGCAACAACATTTGGCTTCAGGGGCTGAAACGGCATAACTCAGTGATGAACTCTTTAATATAATGCTTTGTCAGGTTTAGGTTAAAAACATAGCAGCTGCTTTAACTTATATTCTTTTATTGCTGTTTGCTAGCAACAAGGACCCCTAATGTAAAAGCTTTTTATACTGCAGATAGGGTGGGGTTACAAAGATTGTTTCTACTGAAGTTTCATCCTCATGCTGACGTTGCTCCTCTTAAAGCCCTTAACTTACCAAACAACTTCATTCTCTCTGTTATCCTGCTTTCGTGTCTACAAGCTGCATCTGAACTGCATTTACTGGGATAGCACCACCTCCATAGCCACCTTTGGACTGCATTTGGTTCTGAATAGAGTTCACCTAAAAAAAGAAGTAAAGCAGAGTAATAGTCAGATACAAAGAGCAGCTTGAGGGGCCATAAACCCAGAAGTTTCACAGCACAAAAGACAAGGCCTCTGCTTGTAAATGCAAACTCTTTTGTTCGTTTTACTGATGTAGTCTTCAGGTATGGAGCCCTGGTGTTAGCACAACATAAGGATTTTATTCTAAGCGCCTTTAAGAAAGGGATTGAGAACATATCTGAAGGAAATGTACAAAGAAAGGCAATGTTTACATTTAAGGAAAGTCACAGCCGTGACTATTATCTCAAATGATTCCCAAATCAGCTCATTCATTCATTGTTACATTTTCTGTAATGATTTACCTGTTGGAGGTCACAGGGCTCTCTCAATTAGTAACAAACTCCATATTCTCCTGGAAAGTTCCCAAACTAATCCAAAGATACTCTTCTTCCATGGCTTCATACTTTGTACAGCTCCTGCAGAAGTTCCCATAAACGTACACACAATCTTATACTTGAATACACAGTACAACACAAATTACTTAATTTTTCAATCTCAACTGGAGATATTATAAAACCAGACAGGAAAGCACTTCTGGATGTGGTCGTTGTTCTCCTATGTCATTTGCTGAGATATGCCTTCTTAGAGGGTGGCACGGTGGCACAGTGGTAACGCTGCCGCCCTGCAGTAAGGAAACCAGGGTTCACATTCTGAGTTCTCCATACATAGAGTTTGCATGTTCTCCCCATGTCTGTGTCAGTTTCCTCCTGGTGCTCTACTTTCCTCCCACAATCCAAAGACATGCAGGTTAGTTGAACTGGCGATCCTAAATTGCCCCTAGTGTGTGGTTGGGATGTGCGTGTTCACCCTGCATTGAAATGGCACCCTATCCAGGGTTTGTTCCTGCCTTGCGCCCTAGCATAGCTGGGATAGGCTCGAGCAGAGCCCCATGACCCTGTTCAGGACTAAGTGGGTTAGACAACGACTGACTGACTGATATTGTCGTGCCAGAAAAACCACACAGCTGATTACAAACCAGGAATCAGGGGGCAGGCCATGCTCCAATCTACATCCAAGGGGTGCTGCAGAGAAGCTCAGCAAGTTTAAATTTCATGCTGACATCATTAGTAATGATACAACTCATCTCAACTGTCATCAAGAAGGCTCACAAACTCCTTTTTTTCCATCAGATGTCTGTGAAAAGCCTGGATATGTTCACCTATGATCACTACAAGTGATGAGTGAAATACGGAAGTTTTAATTAGCATACAGTTTTGCGAAACAGACACTAAAATTTGAAAGTGATTTTGCAGGTGTAAGACACAAAAACCTCTAAACAAATTTTGCGGAGATTTGAATGTTTATGGATGAAGAACCTAGGAATACTACACTCTAAAGCTTTGCTCACACTTCTGCGTTTTCAGGTATTCTTTTCTGCAACTGCATAATGCATGCAATTGGTAGCACACCCATCAAATCAATTAATTTTGTGTCCCTTGCTCACATCATCATTCCCACCTGGGATAATAAAATGGAATAGAATTGAGCAGAGTGCATTTTTTAAAAGTATGAAATGTTGCATATTTTCCACATGATAATACATCAAAACACACAAAACGCACATTACTATGTATTCTCCACAGAAAATCTCATTACACGGGAAGCCATTTAATCCACCCCGCTGTTACCTAGAAACCACCCTTTGCCTGTTTCTTGATTTCTTCAGAAGAGGTTGAGGATATGCAAACTCCATGGAAATTCGAGTTTCCTTGACATCTCTGATGCATCTTTAGATGTCCATCATAATTGGCAATGTGGGGTTCGTACTACCAAAACACGTCTTGTGGATCAAAAGAATACCTACAGATGGCAGGAAATGAGCGCTGGGACTCATTTCATTTTTATTCACTTGAGATTTTCTCTCTACTTTCTCAGAGAGACACTTTCACTTCCTGCAAGACGAGACTTTGTGCCAAGAGATTTAACCATGCCCGGGGCCATAAATAAAAGACAAAGAGTAGATGACAAAGTAGAATGTCGTAAAGAATTCAAAAACGCTGGCGCGATACACATGCAGAGCAGGTTAGAGATAATGGAAGTATGAAAATTCCAAAGTCTCAACAAAAAATGATAGTAAAGATCGCATTAGTGCAAACAAAAACGGAAATTCTTAACAAAAAATGATAGTAAAGATCGCATTAGTGCAAACAAAAACGGAAATTATTACTCAGTGAAATAACAGAACAGAGAAAAGAGATTGAATATATTGTTCGGATTTAAACTTTAAGTCGGAGACTTTTAGATTGTCTAATTCTTGTTGCCATCAGGTAAAAGTAGTGTTTCTTCCCAATGAAGAGGCGTATCTGCGAGAATTAAAAGATTTGTTGTTTGGTGAAAATGAAATCCCGCAAGAGAAAATTTCAGGCCCTGTGAGACAAGATTTTATGCAAAGAGATTTGGAAAAGTCCTGCCCACATCTAAAACATTTACAACCACGCACACAGTTCAATCATTTCTCATTTGTGTGAATGCTATTGTCAGACACAGTTCGTGTAGAGAGAAAGAAACGATATTCACTCACGGGCAGTTATACGTTGAGTTGTAATGATGTAATTTCAAAAACGGAATCAAAATTCAATGTGATATTGATAAAAAGGTAAAAGCGAAAAGAGATTGAATATATGGACATAGGTGATATGACAGAACTATGCAGATATTGTTTGGCTTTAAACATTAAGTCAGAGACTTGTAGGTCGTCTAATTCGTGTTGCCATCAGGGAAAAGTAAAGTTTCTTCCCAATGAAGAGGCCTATCCGCGAGAATTAAAAGTTTTGTTGTTTGGTGAAAGTGAAATCCACATATGTGAACAGAAGAGACGCAAAGTTGCTGGCGCAAAACGCAGGCAGGGGGGTTGGCGAAGCGAGTAGGGGGCAAAGCCTCCTACAGAAGTTATTTAAATATTACATGACCAGCTGATGCATGCAGAATCAAGCCATGTAAATGTTTAAAGTCAAGAACTAAGCGCCTTTATTGTATCAAAGGCACACATTTGGCTGAAAATGGAATATACTTCGTGTCACTTGTGTCAAGTTTTGCTGTAAATTTAATTTTGCATGCATCTTGTCACTCATCACTACTACGTCATCTTCTTCAGCTTCAGAACCGAGTCTGCCTGCACTGGCTGCACTACATCACCTGCCAAAGCTCAGGACTACAAAGCATTACAGAGGGTAGTGAAGTTGGCCGAGAATGTTGCTGGCACATGCCTCCCTTTTGTTCAGGATATACAGTAGGTATAACATGTGCTGCCCTAGAAGGGCTAAGAGTATTAGTAAAGACCTCAACCATCCCACTTTTCACCTTCTTCCATTTTCAGACAAGGTACTGGCACTTGTATCACTAGATTTCAGGCTCAGCATTCCTCCTTGGATTATAAGGCTACTTGACAGCATCTGACAGATCTTCTTATATCTACTATATGATGTTATGTTATATTTAATGCACAACTCTGTATTTTTCATCTGTTTGTATTATGCAAGTAAGAATCTCATCATACGGAGTACAAATGAAAGTACATTTGAACCTGTTATGCCAATATTTCCATTTTTGTTGTTGAAATCCCTAGCAAGAAAGATCAGAGAGGAGTGTAGGAACAATCATTCACTATTGTTCTTCAAGCTTCACTGAATGTTCTGTTTTTATAATTCAAGACGAGTTACCACCAAACAAGAAAGAGTGCCAGTAGGCTAGAAAAAGGAAGAATCTAGGAAGTTGTACAAAAACCAGCTGATATTTGTGTGAGGAACAAACAAGCAGGGTAATCTTTCAGACACATAAAACAGGAAGAAATATTAACTTTAAGGAAGTCTTTTGTACCTGTCTGTCAATCAGGACAAAGCTCTGAGTGACCTTAAAGTTTGCCACATGGCATGGAAATCAAGGGCAAACTTGTGGAATTTTGATTTAATCGAGATATTAAAATTGATTGTGCTTTAAATAAGAGGTGACAGTTATCAGGGACACATGAGTGAGACACAAGGAGGTCATCATCTAAACTGAGATGCAATGTTAAAAAGCCACAAAACATCCCAAAGGAAAGATGAAGCCCCATGTGAATAAAAGCTAATAAAGCAAAAAAAGGACGACCTATATAGAAGGACACATTTTTTAAATTCAATTATGGTTTCAAGTTCCTTTAAGCTTGTGGTTTTAGGGATGTATTAAAGAAGTTGAAAAGTGCCTGTGCAACACACCTCCATAACCTGTGCTGCAATCTCCACTGTTGATTCAATAACAAAACAAAAAACTTAAAGTTTAAAGAGTCACTTCAATGAACTGGTGACTACGCAACTAACATCCGTCACTAATTATGGCCGATTAAAAAAAAGAAACTAGAGACCTCCTGGTGATTTAATTCTAGACAAGAAGAAAGCATAGGATTTCCAGAATACGTCACACACAGCAAATAGCTACAAGGAAGATGCAGTTTATGAATCACAAACATTCCCAGCAGCTGATCCATTTATATATTTATGTACTGCACATGCCGTAATGCCAAGAATAACAGAAATTAGGGACAGTCTCTGCATAAAGTGGCCATTTACTACTTTGGCAAAATGCTAAGCCAGGAGCAAGTCATCCTATTTAACAGTAGAAAACCAAATGGAAAAAAAAAATTCTCAATTCCAAAAGCAAGTCATTCTTTGGCACTTTATGGAGGAAACCTCAAGAGACATTGTGAAACATAAGACAAGTGACCTAGCTGGGCACAAAGACCAAGGAAGATAGCCATGTTACCTCAAGACAAGAGAAACTGCACACAAATCTAAGTTACCAGCTTTTCTAAAGCAGCATTGTTAACGCCTGCCATTCTCACATACTGGATTTGCACAAGCTGTCTGTCTGATTACACTCTTGACTTTGCTTAAGTATAATATCTTTGTATTCAGGAAAGACAAGAAGCAATACTTACCTGCTACAAACATTTTAAGGCCACAGGAACACACATTTATGGCTTTATATTAATCATGGAAATTTACCTGTACTTTAATATACAGTAGCGGCTTTATAGTGCCCCATGTGGACAACTGTATCAAGTGCAGAGACCAGCTCAGCATAAGCTGACCAAACACTTGTCTTCATCACCTGAGCTACACCTGTGCCAATAATCAATGGAGATGGCAGCTCACTGTTCTGCTTCTTTTTGAAAATATCTTTTTCAGCCAGTAACCCTGTGAGAATGTGGCAATCACTCACACCAGATGTTTTTAATGCTAGTTGGTCCACTGTATTAATCCCAGACCACAAATAGTCTTTTCACATGACCTTTTGGGGGTCAGACCACAGGGTCAGCCATTATATACTGCTCCTGGAGCAACTTTCAGGTTAACGCCCTTGCTCAATGGCTCAAAAGAGTAGGATCCCTTCTGGCAGTGGCAGGATTTGGACCGACAATCTTCCAGATACCAGCAGAGATCCATAGCCTCAGAGTCACCACTCTGCCTTGTGTATCTCTTGAATGTATTGTCATTGAAGTTCCTCTCTTTGTTTTTATGGTTCACCTGTGCTATAATTACTGTGAAATTATGTTATCTGAATGAGTTTTAGGTACCGTATATACTCACAGATAAGTTCTCCCGCTGATAAGTCAGGACTTCATTTTACAGTATCATTTCTGGTAGTTTATAATGTCAGTCATATAAGTTTAATGTAGGTAACTCACGCTACTGGTCCAAGGGATTATAATATGCTAACTCCCACCTGAGAGAGTAACCACGGAGCACACAGCCTTTTTTTCTATGTGGGTGCGGCAATGCGCTGTATCAGCGTGTGCTCATAACCTCTCCCTCTATTGTGCTAACGTGACCACATGGTAAAAACCCGAACTATTCTGAAGCAACGTTTGCACTGATTTGTGTTTTTTGTATCTCACACCTTCATACACCTTTATCGTAAGATCATCCCTTATCTACGATGGAGCGTTCAATCAGAAGAAAATATGAAGCTGGTTTTAAATTAAACGTCATTGTAGTAATGAAAGAAATTGGTAACTGTGCTGCTGCAACAAAATTTGATGTGTCTGAGAAACTGATGTGAGATTGGAGGAGGCAAGAAGATGTAATAAAAATAAGTGTCACATTTTTGAATGGCCGTATAAGTCGGGGTCTGATTTTATGATTGATTTTTCGGGTTTCGAGACCCGACTTATATGTGAACATATACGGTATGTCTACTTTATAGAGCCCCATGTAGGCTTTAATCATGTACAAACTGAAACCTAACCTAGAAAGTTATCCATTTATAATGCATGCAGAAGACTTTCCATGGCAAGGTTAAATGCAATTCAACATATAAAAATACAGCGAAACGCATTGCATATTCATGTTGTGCATTTAAATTTTGAAACCTAACCTAGAAAGTTATTGTCTCAAAGATATCAGATATATGAATTACAGCTAAACGCATTGCAATTATGTGCATTTAAATTTTGGCACGACTTTTGTCTCAAAGATATCAGAAGTGCATTGCCATTCTTTCCACAATCGCTCCTTTCCTTACTTGTGCCAAAACTAAATCAAATCAAATGACCAGTCAACGTCAAGAGCTGGGGCAAGGGATGTCAACAGTAGGGGTAAAAGACATTCCCGTGTGAGATGTGTGCTCTAATTCAACACAATGAGACACTGTATGTGATATACAGTGCATCCAGAAAGTATTCACAGCACATCACTTTTTCCACATTTGTTATGTTACAGCCTTATTCCAAAATGGATTAAATTCATTTTTTTCCTAAGAATTCTACACACAACACCCCATAATGACAACATGAAAAAGTTTACTTGAGGTTTTGCAAATTTATTAAAAATAAAAAAACTGAGAAATCACATGTACATAAGTATTCACAGCCTTTGCTCAATACTTTGTCGATGCACCTGTGGTAGCAATTACAGCCTCAAGTCTTTTTGGATATGATGCCACAAGATTGGCACACCTATCCTTGGCCAGTTTCGCCCATTCCTTTTTGCAGCACCTCTCAAACTCCATCAGGTTGGATGGGAAGCGTTGGTGCACAGCCATTTTAAGATCTCTCCAGAGATGTTCAATCGGATTCAAGTCTGGTCTCTGGCTGGGCCACTCAAGGACATTCACAGAGTTGTCCTGAAGCCACTCCTTTGATATCTTGGCTGTGTGCTTAGGGTCGTTGTCCTGCTGAAAGATGAACCGTCGCCCCAGTCTGAGGTCAAGAGCGCTCTGGGAGCAGGTTTTCATCCAGGCTGTCTCTGTACATTGCTGCAGTCATCTTTCCATTTATCCTGACTAGTCTCCTAGTTCCTGCCGCTGAAAAACATCCCCACAGCATGATGCTGCCTCCACCATGCTTCACTGTAAGGATGGTATTAGCCTGGTGATGAGCGGTGCCTGGTTTCCTCCAAACGTGATGCCTGGCATTCACACCAAAGAGTTCAATCTTTGTCTCATCAGACCAGAGAATTTTGTTTCTTATGGTCTGAGAGTCCTTCAGGTGCCTTTTGGCAAACACCAGGCGGGCTGCCATGTGCCTTTTACTAAGGAGTGGCTTCCGTCTGGCCACTCTACCATACAGGCCTGATTGGTGGATTGCTGCAGAGATGGTTGTCCTTCTGGAAGGTTCTCCTCTCTCCACAGAGGACCTCTGAAGCTCTGACAGAGTGACCACCAGGTTCTTCGTCACCTCCCTGACTAAGGCCCTTCTTCCCCGATCGCTCAGTTTAGATGGTTGGCCAGCTCTAGGAAGAGTCCTGGTGGTTTCGAACTTCTTCCACTTACGGATGATGAAAGCCACTGTGCTCATTGGGACCTTCAAAGCAGCAGAAATTTTTCTGTAACCTTCCCCAGATTTGAGCCTCGAGGCAATCCTGTCTCGGAGGTCTATTGACAATTCCTTTGACTTCATGCTTGGTTTGTGCTCTGACATGAACTGTCAACTGTGGGACCTTCTATAGACAGGTGTGTGCCTTTCCAAATCATGTCCAATCAACTGAATTTACCACAGGTGGACTCCAATTAAGCTGCAGAAACATCTCAAGGATGATCAGGGGAAACAGGATGTACCTGAGCTCAATTTTGAGCTTCATGGCAAAGGCTGTGAATACTTATGTACATGTGATTTCTTCGTTTTTTTATTTTTAATAAATTTGCAAAAACCTCAATAAAACTTTTTTTCACGTTGTCATTATGGGGTGTTGTGTGTAGAATTCTGAGGAAAATACTTTCCGGATGCACTGTACACTCACCTAAAGGATTATTAGAAACACCATACTAATACGGTGTTTGACCCCCTTTCGCCTTCAGAGCTGCCTTAATTCTACGTGGCACTGATTCAAGTGCCGAAAGCATTCTTTAGAAATGTTGGCCCATATTGATAGGATAGCATCTTGCAGTTGATGGAGATTTGTGGGATGCACATCCAGGGCACGAAGCTCCCGTTCCACCACATCCCAAAGATGCTCTATTGGGTTGAGATCTGGTGACTGTGGTGGCCATTTTAGTACAGTGACATTGTCATGTTCAAGAAACCAATTTGAAATGATTCGAGCTTTGTGACATGGTGCATTATCCTGCTGGAAGTAGCCATCAGAGGATGGGCACATGGTGGTCATGAAGGGATGGACATGGTCAGAAACAATGCTCAGGTAGCCCGTGGCATTTAAACGATGCCCAATTGGCACTAAGTGGCCTAAAGTGTGCCAAGAAAACATCCCCCACACCATTACACCACCACCACCAGCCTGCACAGTGGTAACAAGGCATGATGGATCCATGTTCTCATTCTGTTTACGCCAAATTCTGACTCTACTATTTGAATGTCTCAACAGAAATCGAGAATCATCAGAGCAGGCAACATTTTTCCAGTCTTTAACTGTCCAATTTTGGTGAGCTCGTGCAAATTATAGCCTCTTTTTCCTATTTGTAGTGGAGATGAGTGGTACCCGGTGGGGTCTTCTGCTGTTGTAGCCCATCCGCCTCAAGGTTGTGCGTGTTGTGGCTTCACAAATGCTTTGATGCATACCTCGGTTGTAACGAGTGGTTATTTCAGTCAAAGTTGCTCTTCTATCAGCTTGAATCAGTCGGCTCATTCTCCTCTGACCTCAAGCAACAAGGCATTTTCGCCCACAGGACTGCCGCATACTGGATGTTTTTCCCTTTTCACACCATTCTTTGTAAACCCTAGAAATGGCTGTGCGTGAAAATCCCAGTAACTGAGTACATTGTGAAATACTCAGACTGGCCCATCTGGCACCAACAACCATGCCACGCTCAAAATTGCTTAAATCACCTTTCTTTCTCATTCTGACATTCAGTTTGGAGTTCAGGAGATTGTCTTGACCAGGACCACACCCCTAAATGCATTGAAGCAACTGCCATGTGATTGGTTGATTAGATAATTGCATTAATGAGAAATTGAACAGGTGTTCCTAATAATCCTTTAGGTGAGTGTAAACAAGTAAATATTAAAACCAGTACCAAAACGAGAGACACAAAGAAAGACATCACTTAGGATGGGCAGTTTGAGCCCTTAGACAAACAGCCTGATTTATAACTTTACTCAAAACAAGGAATCCACTTTCATCTTTCCCTTCCCAGGTGACCCCCTTCATACAGACTCCTCTCCTCAACTGCTGTTGCTTGAAAAGTTGGGACAGCCAGCCTTTGGGCAGTGCTCACTTGAAAGCTGTGGAAGATGAGGGATGTTGCAGTTAATAAGGTAGCTGGTTCAGCTACTTTTATCTATTAGCTTGTACTTCATTATTTGCAAACAGACAGGATATTGATGAGGTAGAGCTATTGACTCCATTAGGAAATAGGCCAGTGGTGGAACTACTGCTAATTTAATTTGCTCCTGGATTGCTTTCTTTACTTTAATTAAGGCATGAAATAATCATGCCAAATGAATTTCATACGCTGGATTGCATTTAACATTGTCATAGATTATCTTCCATAGCAGAAAGTGTCTCTCATTTCTTCTAAGTACATTTAAAAGACTTCACATACATTTCAGAATTCCTTCCTTACTTGGGGCAGCATGGGGTGGTTAACACTTCTGCTTTACTGAGCCAAACTCCATGGCTCAAATTACTTGTTTGTGTAGTCTGCATGTTCCCCAAAGGTTTTTCTACGTTTCTTCTTCAAGCATTTTGGTTTCCAACCACATCCCAAGAGGTTCTTGTGAAGTTAACTGGAGATATTCTATTGACCTTGAATGAGTGTGTGTGTTTGAGTAGTCCTGTGAGGGTCTCACACTTCCAGGCAGAATGGGTTATACCTGCCCCCTGTGACCCTGCATTGGATCGCACAGTTTGAAAATGTTAATCTTATTTCTTGCTAAACCACGAGAAATGCCTTGGACGAGTATTAACTACATTTTTCAGTTCAATTCAAATTGTTTAGGCAAATGCATGCAAAGCCACTGTAAAAAGATACCAAATAATCTTCACGGATCAACTTCAATGCAAAGTTGTTCAGCAAAGTAAACCCATGCAGCATTGTGTACGTTACTGACTATAATGCAAATGGCACCGTTTGTGTTAACCTGATCCATTCGTTCAAAAAGGGAAATAAAATTTTCAGTTTTAAGCTGAACACAAAACCCTGTGATAATACGGATATTACCCTATGAAAGTTCACATGACCACAGCAGGTGCATTTGTGATGTAGCCACTTTGAGCTAGCATAGCAGTGATGAACTTTTGAGGCTATAATTTGTTGCTCTATGAAACCACCTGCCATGTCTTTATTCTACATCAGCAGATGATAGAAGAGTGTGCAAGAAGAAGTAGCCTTTCAAGCCTCCAATCTCCTATAGGCTGTGACGGTCATGGGGAACAAATGTCAAACAACAAAATATGAGTGCTTGGTCTGGTCCTATAGTTGAATCTCGATGTTTCTTCTTCTATTCTGCTCCATGCCTATTCACTCATGGCTATCACACTCCCTTGCTCTTTTCTAGCATGTTTTAGACTCCTCACACTCCCCTTTCTCTCCTTCTCCAGATGGACCAGTCCTTGACATCTCCTTTTAAATCTGTTGAGATATCACCAAGGAGTCCAACACCTGGAGTAAATCATTCCAGAGGGTTAATGTAGACAAACTGCATCTCAGCTCAAGTTTTATAATTCTGCCAAACATGAAGACTTCCATGACTGTAGTGCGTCCACTCTAAGTGGGATTATGCTATTTGTGGCTGTTGACTGTGAATTGTTAAATACTTCCTATGCTATCAGCAAAAAACTTAAAATTAAACTAATTTATTTTAGTATTATCCAGCGAATCATCTATTATGTGAAATTGGGCTTGCGTCAGAGTTTGGACATCTCTTGTCTTTAAAAGGGGCTTTGAATTAAGTTGCAGTGCTTCTTCTTCTTTTGGCTGCTCCCGTTAGGGGTTGCCACAGTGGATCATCTTCTTCCATATCTTCCTGTCCTCTGTGTCTTCCTCTGTTGCATCCATCACCTGCATGTCTTTATGACATCCATAAACCTTCTCTTAGGCCTTCCTCTTTTCCTCTTGCCTGGAAACTCTATCCTTAGCATCCTTTTCTCAATATATTCAGCATCTCTTCTCTGCACATGTCCAAACCAACAAAATCTTGCCTCTCTTTGTCTCCCAACCATCCAACCTGAGCTGACCCTCTAATGTACTCATTTCTAATCCTATCCATCCTTGTCACACCCAATGCAAATCTTAGCATCTTTAACTCTGCCACCTCCAGCTCTGCTTTCTGGTCAGTGCCACCATCTCCAACTCATATAACAAAGATGTTCTCACTACTGTCCTGTAGATCTTCTCTTTCACTCTTGCTGATACTCGTCTGTCACAAATCACTCCTCACACTCTCCTCGAATAACTCCACCCTGCATGCACTCTCTTTTTCACTTCTCTTCCACAATCCCTGTTACTCTGTACTGTTGATCCCAAGTATTTAAACTCATCCACCTTTGCCAAGTCTTCTCCTTGCATCCTAACCATTCCTCTGACCTCCCTCTCATTTACACACATGTATTTTGTCTTGTTCGTACTGACCTTCATTCCTCTCCTCTCTAGAGCATATCTCCACCTCTCCAAAGTCTCCTCAACCTGCTCCCTATTCTCACTACAGATCACAATGTCATCAGCAAACATCATAGTCCATGGGGACTCCTGTCTAATCTCGTCTGTCAACCTGTCCATCACCAATGCAAATAAGAAAGGGCTCAGAGCTGATCCCTGATGTAATCCCACCTCCACGTTGAAGGCATCTGTCACTCCTACCGCAGACCTCACCACTGTCACACTTCCCTCGTACATATCCTGTACAACTGTACATGTACTTCTCTGCCACTCCCAACTTCCTCATACAATACCACAGCTCCTCTCGAGGCACACTGTCATATTTTCTCCAGGTCCACAAAGATGCAAAGCAACTCTTTCTGGTGTTCTCTATACTTCTCCATCACCACCTTCAGAGTAAACATGACATCTGTGGTGCTCTTTCTTGGCATGAAACCACACTGATGCTCACTAATTATCACCTCACTTCTTAACCTAGCTTCCACTACTCTTTCCCATAACTTCATGCTGTGGCTCATCAATTTTATCCCCCATATATTTACTACAGCTTTGCACATCCCCAATATTCTTAAAAATCAGCACCAGTACAATTCTCCATTCCTCAGGCATCCTCTCACTTTCCAAGATTCCATTAAACAATCTGGTTAAAAACTGCACTGCCATCTATCCTAAATACTTCCATGCTTCCACAGGTATGTCATCTGGACCAACGGCTTTTCCATTCTTCATCTTCTTCATAGCTGTCCTTACTTCCTCCTTGCTACTCTGTATCACTATCGCCACATCATCCAACCTTCTCTCTCTCATTCTCTTCATTCATCTGCTCAATGCTTCTAAAGACAAGAAACTTTTAAAATAACAGCTGGATTTAAAATTTACTTTTGCTCTTCAACTTATAAATTCTACTATGTCTCCTAATAGTCAGAGTTTGCTTAAAGAATGGTAGCATCACATTCTAAATTACTATACAAAACTGACAAGCCAATTCCATTCCATTAAAAAGGTTGGGACATGACACCACAAGATTTATATAAAGGAATCACAGATATTTGGTTGTGTCTGCTTGATAAATCTGATCCTGTACGACTGGAACTTTACTCCTCTTTCAGACCAAATGTAAAATAACTTATTAAAGATGCTGCAAACAGTATTACAAAAGAGGCACACTTACTGAATTCATTCCACTGAATAAGTCTCCTGATCCCACGTGGGCTGTGTGGACAAAGTTTGTTGGCTCGCCAATCATGCTGCGGTCAATTCGCCTTCGCCGCTTCTAGAAATCAAAGAAACAAGAAGAGGTTTAAAAAAAAAAAGAGCATCTGCTTTGGTGTCTCAGGTGACAAGTAAGCCAATGTTTTGCTGTTTGTGATAGAAAAATTAACTGCTTTTAAGCTACTTAGGGTTAATAGCTGACAAAGCCATCACAAGACGGTGCAGTAAGCTGACTCAGGAAAATTTCTACTTTCTTTAGAAATGCGTCTATTTGACACAGGAAAGATAACCTTTTCTTATTTAGGGTCTATCTGACAAGTGAAAAAAATAAGAACAGATGGCTCATTAGCTTAATAAAATAAAATGCTTAAGTAATAATAATAATAATAATAATAATTCTTTGCATTTATATAGCACTTTTCTCAAAAACGATATTATGCTTTTTGATTAAGTAAGAAGAAGGGGGAGGAAGAAGAAATTATAAAAAGCCAATTGAAAAATGTAACTTTGCTCTTCTGTCTTGCAACGTAGACTCCAGGTACTCATCTGTGACTGAATAAAAATCTGACTGACTGAAATATTCCTGTCTTCCTCGGGATTTTCTTCCACACTATAAATAACCAGCAAATACAGAAATCACGCTTCCTTGTAAAAGGAAGTATACGTAATCAATTGAACAAACCCTTGACTTTTCAGTAACGGTTTCAATTTCTCTTAAAATGGTGACATCATATTTTCTAAAGAAGTGCTATGCTTTCATCATACTGAGAAAGAAGGCTGCTTATTTACTAATCAGGTCAATCAGCATGATTCAGCACTGTTGAAAAGTGCATAGTCAACAAAAGTGGCCCATGAAAAACAAAGACGTCAGTTCAAATCCATAACTGGCTTTCTTTTACCTGGGTAAAACACCTAGTCTACTGTTGGATTTTCTGGACGCTGATTCTCCAGACAAACAATGCTTGTTTAGCGTTTTGTTCTAGTGCACTTGGTGCCATTTCAGCAGTCCGTGTCAAAGCAGAACAAAATAAGGAAGCAGATCCTTCCTACACACGAGGCTCAACCATTTCCTCAGCATTGCCTTTCATTGGGTTCCTCAATTGTTTCTGCTTTCACTTTGTTCCTTAACGAAAGAGGACAGACAGCTAGAATAAACTCATAAAGTGCAAAAGGGCTATAAATGCAAAGATAGGCACTCTTAGAAATGAGAACATCACTTCTTAAATATTCACCAGCTGGTCGTGCTCATGAGAAGTTGGAAAATCCCCACGCTCACTGCCTGTAATGCTCTGCAGGACTTACATGTTTCTTTTAATGTGATCTGCTTAGAAGATGTGGGGGACCCACCAAGTACATGCTGTTCTCCTGTAGCCTCATTATGTTCAGTGAATAAAATCACTGGGTACAAAGAAAGCATGTACATGGTTTAATTATTGATGGCATTTACAACGAGCCATACAAATACCAGCATGGTAAGCAATACAGATATCAGCTATAAAGAGAAGTGATCAAGCTGGCATTCAGAGTCTGTACTTATGAACTGTGAGTGAGCAACACTGACCACTGTGCTACCTTCTGGATGGTTGCAGTGAAGAGGAATTCTATGTAAGAAAAAATAATTCTATGTGCAAAATAAAAGTCAGGCAAAAAAGCTATTTTCTATTTCGAAAGGCATGAATTAAATTTAGAAAGACACTGAAAACATTTGAGCAACTCCATCATATACTTTACACAAAACTTCAATGTAACTGAGCAAGCAGCAGTGTCTGCCACAGACATTTTTCACCCAGTTCCAAGTGTGCTGGAAAATTTAAGAGATCTGCTTCTTTCGATTTTACTCCACACCTCAAGGACAAACCTGCTGCTTTTAGTGACCGGCCTTCATCTCTATGTCTTTTGTTCAGACAAGAGCAACAGACAAATCCACCCTGAACAGACTGCAAGTCCACCTGTTAAGGTTAATTGGGGCTTCTAAATGTGCACAGTATGATTAACTGGGGGGTGTGAGAAAGTGTGTAGTTGAGCCCTAGCATTCCATCTTGTATTGATCGGTGAAATCTAGCAACAAACTTGGTGGGCTTGCCAGGGAACTGGTTTGTTGATTCTTTTTCCCTATAAATCTGCCCTGTGGCTGCCAGCCAGATTAGACTGTCTATTCCCAGTGTCCTATGTTTTTAAAGCCAGCATGACATCACAGAGCAGGAGAAGCTATGTTGGATGGCGATGTCATATCACTATCCAATCTCCATCACGCATGCTTTCTGTAAGTGTACTCTCCACTCCACACTTTATGGTGCTGCCCCATATGCTTTGCACATGTGAATAATTTATGGCGTATTACTGGCATGTCAGTACCTAATTGGTAACTCCAGCCAGATTTACACCTTGTTTGCATAAAAAAAACTACTTGTCAGTATTTTCATTTGAGGGGTACATTAGCTAACCATAATGAGAATATTCTGAAAATACTTTGTTTTGTTGTTTTGCATAGTGTCACACATGGGCACCTGAGGATCACCTTCCAGGCTCGAACAAGGTATGCAATAACCCCTGGGACAGGAGAGGGTGCCAAAGCTAACTGCATCTTCTTTTTTCTCTTCCCTAGCCCAGAGAAACCACCCATAAGGTCGGGACAGTATAAGGCTGACAGCTCGTGGAGGATGGTGTCTCAGTTGATGGAACTTTTCTCAAATACGCCAGCTTCCCGATGCCGACCCGTTCGAGAGAGCTATGTAGGCAAGCCATTGAAGCTAAAGTGGCATTTTCAGTTGCACCACCATGTGCTTATTTCTGTTCTGTTTTTTTTCGGACAATTGCACTAAACAAGGTAGCCTGGTTTATATTGCAAATATTCTTGGTTCTCTGGGTTCTTTCTTAACCCCTCCACAACAGATTCATGGTAAATTGTGTCTTCACACACAATGTAGTGACAGGGACAGCCCACAGAGTATATAAAGCTGATCCTTTGCATTGCAGACTCTGTAAGTGTTAGTTAATCCTTGTGCTAGGAGCTCGGTTGATGCAGGGAGAGATAAAGGACACAGTATAACTTTATCTTAGGGAGGCACAGTGGCGAGTACCGCTGCCTCACAATTTACATCTTATCATTGGCCACAATCGGTCTACCATAGTTGGCAGACACTTCTCCATCCCACAGGGACACTTAAAATGCCACTGCACCATTATAATCCACACCAAACTAGTTCAGTTTGTCATTTTCAGTTTCACAGAGTTTGTCATAATTCCTGAAGATTTCCGTGGCTTTGATGAACTCGAGGCAATGTCAATTCAGTAGGGTGGGCTATTGATAAAAATTTAAAAACCAGAACTGCCGGGAGAGGCTAAAATCTCACACATGTGTAATGGATGATTGTAGAGTACAAGTCGGGTTTACACAGTGGACTATCTTGTGTTGTCACATTTTATTACATTTTTTACAATAAAATGTCATTTTAAAAGATGAGCAAATAACAACAAGCCTGGGGAGAGGACTAACACCAGTCTGTGTAGCCTGAGATAAAATTTCTACACTAGCCATTCAATGTGAGAAAGCATCAGATCAATAAGAGATTTAAATTCACATAAAACAGCAACATCAAAATTTTTTCAACTATCATGGGCTGCAACAGGAGTGGGGAGGAGGAGGAGTATAGGAACCTAATCAATCAAATGGTGCGACTCAAACCACTTACACCTAATCACCAGCAAAACCAAGGAGCTGGTGGTGGATTTTAGGAGGCCCAAGCCCCTCATGGACCCTGTGATCATCAGAGGTGACTGTGTGCAGAGGGTGCAGACCTATAAATACCTGGGAGTGCAGCTGGATGATAAATTGGACTGGACTGCCAATACTGATGCTCTGTGCAAGAGAGGTCAGAGCCGACTATACTTCTTTAGAAGGCTGGTGTCCTTCAACATCTGCAATAAGATGCTGCAGATGTTCTATTAGACGGTTATGGCGAGCGCCCTCTTCTACACGGTGGTGTGCTAGGGAGGCAGCATAAAGACAAAGGACGCCTCACGCCTGGACAAATTGGTGAGGAAGACAGGCTCTATCGTAGGCATGGTGCTGGACAGTTTGACATCCGTGGCACAGTGACGGGCGCTGAGCAGGCAGGCTCCTGTCATTCATGGAGAATCCACTGCATCCACTGAACAGTATCATCTCCAGACAGAGGAGCAGCTTCAGCAACAGACTGCCGTCACCGTCCTGCTCCACTTACAGACTGAGGAGATCATTTCTCCCCCACACTATGCGACTCTTCAATTCCCCCCCGGGGTGAATCTTTAACATTATACAAAGTTATTGTCTGCTTTACCTGCATATTTATCACTCTTTAATTTTTTTTTATCAGTATGCTGCTGCTGGATTATGTGAATTTCCCTTTGGGATTGATAAAGTATCTATCTATCTATCTATCTATCTATCTATCTATATATCTAAATTTAGCATCTACTCCATCTGACTTGAGATTCAGAGTGAGTGGAGGGATTCTCGGATCTTGCCTGAAGCTGTAAGTCTTCCACACTGCATTCTAAAGTGGACATTTGTTATGCAAGTGCACTCGATTTTCTTCTGCCATCTTTCATTGACCTGAATTTCAATCTTGCTGACCTGCCGGCTGAATCAGCTGTTACCGTCTCTACGACACATACACTCTTACACTTACAGGTACTTACTAAATAAGGCAAAAACCCTCATCTTCCCTATGAAAAATTCTTCTTGGAGATTTTTAAGAAATTGTTTTATTTATTAAGAGAGGTACGATTACGGCCAAAAATGAAGGCAGTTATTTTTAAAATAAGAACTTTAAATGGCAGTGTAATGGAGTGGGGAACACTTTGGGCCTGTTAATAATAAAACTAAATCACAGCTTGAATTCCAGAGTCTATTTGAGTATTGTTGCTGACCACGTGTGCCCCTTCATGGCCGCAATTTACCCATCTTCTAATGGCTGCTTCCAGCATGCACATAATGCACCACATCACAAAGCAAAAGTCTTAAACCGGCGCCATGAACAGGACAATGAGTTCAGTGTTCTTCAGTGGCCTTCCCTTGTCACCAGATCTGAATTCATTAGAACACCTTTGGGATGTGGTGGAACAGGAGATTCGAGTAAGGCAATCGTGTCAACATGGATCAAAATCTCAAAGAAATCTTATTGAATCCAAACCACGAAGAATTAAAGCTGCTTTGAGAGTAAAAGGAGGCCCTACCCAGTATTAGTATAGTGGCCCTTAGAATGTGCTCAGTGAGTGTATTTAAAGCCGAGTTTTTGTCCAGTATGCAAATTCACACCATCTCCCCCACATTTTACACCAAGTGTTTCATTCTGAAATTCAGTTGATGGCCCCATCCTGGGCAGCACTGGGTAATCCCTGCTAGTAAGTAAATGAACAAACAAATAAAAACTAAAATAGCATATTCAACCAAAGATTTTTCTTTTTTTAAACTTGCCTTTGGGCCTGTCAGTGCCACCTTAGTCTTATACAATTTAACACTGGGTCACCCAGAGTTTGAAACACAAAAACAGCAGGGTGACTGAAATGCTATTGAGTAGTTACAGGTCTACTATTAAGGGAAGCACAATGCCGCAGGATAACAATTTTCTGAACAATTAACCTTTATGTTTAAAAATGCAGATTGTGATATAGTTTGTTTTTATTTACTAGGTATTATTAACACCATATACACTATATATGTTTTGTTCTTTATAGAATAATAAAACTACAGGTCTGCAATGACAGTAAAAAAATGCACATCCACGGCATCCCTTGTGTGAGTTTCCCAAAATATGTGCAAAATGGCTTCAAGTGACAGAAACTGCTTACTCCGTGTTTACTTTTAAGGCTTTGACAGCAGCTAAAATAACAGCAGTATGTCAAGAGAGAAATGGAAGAAAAATACACCCTGCCTGATGTGGCTCTTCAGTTTGGAAAGACACTAAAGAAGCTGATGAGTGAAAACAGAAACAAAAGCGGCAGGAGATAATACAAGTGCTAAACATTCTTGTACTGTATCTACATTTCCAACACCGCATGAAGTAATACAAAAAAAACCAGGTCATTCAAGAATGAATACAAGAAGGGATCTAGAAAGGTGAAAAAAGATATTAAGAGCTTTGGGTTTGATGAAACTCCAAGGAAAAAGAGAGCTTGGAGAAATGACTTACATTGCTGCATTTAGTTTTACAGATTGTTTTTCTCAACAGACAGTAATTATCTATAAAGTGTCCCTTAAAAGTATAAATCTACTCATCTATCCATTTTCAATCCCACTTATTCTGGGCAAGGTTATGGGGAAGCTGGTGCCTATCCCAGCAAGCATTGGGCACAAGGCAGGAGTAATCCCCCAGACAGGACACCAATCACACTCACACACAAACAACTCAGAGCCAATTTAGCTATGCACACGGGGGAAGCCCACACACAGACATGGAGAGAACGTGCAAACTCAACACCGTGAGCTCCTGGGACTTGAACCTCAGTCTCCTTCTTTTGAGGCAGCAGTGCTATCAATATTTCAACATGCCACCCTAAAAATCTGTTGTATTTCATTATTTCTAATATGCATTTGCAGAAAATTGAACCATTAGGCTAATGGCAGGAACTGATTTTAGATGGGACACTAGTCTATCACACAGAACGCTCATATAGTGCCAAGTTAGGGTCGCCATTTATAAATAAATGTCTTAGGGACGTGATAAGGAAACCAGGGAGAAAAACTTGCGCAAACACAAACTCGATAATATATTGGGGCGGTGAGTCTAACTCCCTACACTTTCATTTTTATTTATAAATGCATGAAAACACCACAAATACCAGGACAAAAGTGAGCAATCTTTGGCCTGCAAGAACTGACTGAAACTGGTTGTGTGGGAGGTGGCACAGTGATCAGTGCTTCAGGTTATATTCAAGGCCTAGTCATCATCTACTGTATGTGCTTTAGGTATGTTAATTCTGTGTCTGAACAGTTATTATGGTTATCTCTTACATTATATCCCTGTGATGCTCCATGTTGCCTGCTGCCTTGGCGTCTTCTTGAACCCGGGACATCAATAGTCATGACCGGGATAGACTAATGCCACAAAAAACATACAAGATTTAAGCATTAAAGTGTATAGAGTCAAACCATGATCAATAAGCAATCAATTTATTAAAAAAAATCCATAAAAACAAGTGCCAGGTTAAAATGATTAACAAACAGGTTCCATGAATTAATTAAAATCCAAGTATAAATGTTAGTCAAAATTTGGGTTCCCTTTCATTCTTTCTCTCCATCTTCCCCTATTCACACTTTGGGTCTTCTTAGCCAGACTGGGACCCTGGCAAATTCAATCACCTGCCTGATTCTTGTCCCAGCCACCTCTGTCAGTCACCGCTGGGATGCTCAGAGCCAGTCCCCATCGTCCTGCCACCTGCCTTCAGTCCTACAGGAACCCTGAGCACTTGATTGTGCTGCTCTCCCGAATTGCTCACTGTGAACATTGTTCCTCTTGTTCCCATGCAGCGCCACTGACTGGCCCACTTCCTTTCCACCATGCTGGTTCTATCTCCCAATTCTTTACATTCTTTAGATTGTTTTCCTTTCTCTCTATGTCCTGCTCAGACTCCTTTATACCGCTGTGGATGCAGGAGCTTTGCTTAACAACCTGCAGAGTGTCAATAAGGAACAGCTGAGCTAAAAGCATAAGCAATAAGAACAAGTAATGAATGAGCTTCCCTACTGAGCAACAGTGAAGGGCACCCACATTCACACCCACAAGCCTGAACTGCATTGTTTTTCTTAAAAATCCCTGCACCGCCACAGACCCCTAACGCGCAGCACCACAACACCAATGACATGTTTAAGTTTATTGGTGACTCTAAACAAAGTCATTATGGGTGAGTGCAACTTAGTGGACATCCATCCATTGTTATTAGGCTCTGATCCTCCCTGCAATCCTGTACTAGAAAAAAAAAACAAGATTCCAGTCATTGTTACTGTGTAGTGTCTGTATAGTTTTTTCCTTCCACTGCCGTTTCTAAATTTGCGCAGTACATGTTCCATGAAGATAAAGAATCTTGCCTTATACCCAGAATTGCTGGATGCAACTCTGTCATAGAAAAGTACATTCAGAAAATGAATGAATGAATTTTTGATCTGCAGTAGAGACTTGGATAAGCTGAGACACCTCATAAGAAATGCCCACCAACCAGGATTAACATCTGCTTTCACAACAGGCCCCTACTGCTGTCTAGAAGTGCCCTACAGACTCACGTGAACAAGATCCAAACACTGCAGTTCTCTACCGTAAGTGAATATGCATTGAGAAGGCAGATGGAACACTGCAGTCTTGTGTGGGCCTGGCGACTCATGCCTTTCAGTTTTAATTACAAGCGTCTGAGGTGTGTGCCACAGCTAGAATTAGTAAATGGACTTCCTTCTGCACACTACCCAACTTAAAAACAGCATAGTCACACTATCCCCCACTCCGGCTTACACAGATTATTCAGATTAATATTCATTTCTCTTTAAAACTATGCCGCTGATAAGCTAGTAAGCCTAAAGAAGAGAGAGAGAATTTCCCAAGAGAATCGTCACGTGACCTCAAACATACACTAATGACAGTCTAAGCACATTAATAACAGAATCTGCAGTCCCATTGACTTGGTGGTAATTCTTACTACACTGTATGTCATTACTTCCCTCCTCAAGTACTTTTCCGTTCATCCAGTTTCACTACAGGAGGACCAGAAAAGAGTTAATAAAAAAATAAAAAAAATCCATGTATTGTATGTTGCTATTTTTGTGGTGTGAGTCAATTCAATCCAGGTCATCACTCATATTTTATTGCTGAGTGAAAATGCTGCACATTGTGTGACAGCCCACTTAAGAGCTCCATAGTACCAGAAAAAACAGCATGAGTTAAATGCAATACAGACGTCTGGTGCAGAGTCTTTGATATTAAAGTTGAAAAAAAAAAATGACATGAAATGAATAGTGCTCTATAGTGAGCGCAAGAGCTAAATGCAGACAAATGGTCAGCAGGCTGCAGTTTTATTGACTGATCCTGGGGTGACTAGCGCACGTGTTGTGCAAATACAATCAAATATGCCAACCATTCATCTGTGTTGTACTTTGAACTCCAATCTTTGGATCTCCATTGCTGACATTTTTGTCATGGTCACTTGTTCCTAGGTAGCACTGCTCTCTCGTAGTAAGGAGACCAGGGTTCACCTCTTAGGTCGTCCCTGCGTAGAGTTTGCATGTTCTTCCTGTGTCTAAGTGAGTTTCTCCTGGTGCTCCGGTTTGCTCCCAAAGACATGCAGGTTAGGTGAATTGGCAATGCAATGCTAAATTAGCTTTAGTGTGTGTTTGGTGTATGTGTTTCCCCAGTGATGGGCTGGCTGTCCAGGGTTTGTTCCTGCCTTGTACCCTATGCTGGCTGTGAAAGGCTCCAGCTTCACACCCACTCCTCAGTAACCCTGGTCTGGATTAAGCGGGTCAGTAACGACCTGACATGACTTGTTCTTGGTTACCACCCACCCCGCAACATTGCTTATTCCTACTGACTACAGCACTTATTTCACCCCAAGACAAACATGGATATTTAAGAAACACTGTGTCATTTGGTTGGGATGTTTGTGTGGAAATGTCTTAACAGCACGTGACTACTGTAAAAAGCAACTAGGGTGTCAATATGTGCAAACTACTAAGTGCCGAGAACAGCAAACGAAAGTGTGAGGCTGTCACATGCAAACGAGGAGAGACACGAGCCTGTTAACTTTAACACAGCAATTCTCCCAGGCAGTCTGGATATAATAGCATTGAAAATAAAAGGGGAAACCTACAATACAAGAGTAAAGAAAGTAAATAAATTGGCCTGTATGACTAGAAGACAAGACTTTGGCTACTTGGAAAGAAACGGATTGTACTGTTGGGGATGTTATGTTCAAGTTGGTGATGTTTCAAGATTAACTGTGGCGTAGTGGACTTCAGACCCTGAGGTTGTGGGTTTAAATCCCGCTACTGACACTATGTGACCATGAGCAAGTCACTTCACCTGACAATTCCTCCAAAAACAAAATAAAGGTAACTGATTGTACCTCAAATGAAATACAGTAAGTTGCTTTGAAGGAGTCAACCAAATAAGTAAATGAAATGTAATGCATGTAAGATGGGGTGTGGATAAGAAGATCCCACAAAGTAACTCATACCTACCTGCAAGGGCATCTTTAGACAAAAACACATAATCCCTAAATTGAGATGCCTAGTCATTAATGTAAAGAGTAACATTAGGCTGACTGCAAACTTTAGCCTATAGTGTGAGCACTCTCATTTCCTTGAGGATGCTATATTTTTGGCTGCGGTGTACACACCTCTTATCACACTTGGTAATGCAGGCTTGTGAAGAAAATGAATCATAGAAACCTGGAAATGGGCCACTGAGCAGGGAGGAAACATGAAAGGGTCAGGTGATTCATATTTTATTGGATGCCTCACACCTGGAAAAACTGGTGAGGAAGTCAGGCTCTATTGTAGGCACGGAGCTGGACAGTTTGACATCCATGGCAGAGCAACAGGCACTGAGCAGGCTCCTGTCAAATTAATGGAGAATCCACTGCATCCATTAAACAGTATCATCTCCGGACAGAGGAGCAGCTTCCCCAACAGACTGCTGTCGCTATCCTGCTCCACTGACAAACTGAGGAGATCGTTCCTCACCCACACTATGCGACTCTTCAATTCCACCCGGGGGGGTAAATGTTAACAATATACAAAATTATTGTCTGTTATACCTTCATTGTTATCACTTTTTAATTTAATATTGTTCTTTATCAGTATGCTGCTGCTGTAGTATGTGAATTTCCCCTTGGGATTAATAAAGTATCTATATATCCATTCATCCATGTTCTCCATAAGCAGATGTGTGGGGAGCATTAAAAGGCCCAAAGGTTTGGCTACAACAGAGAAAGGCACTGCTAACTGTCCAACAACTTGGGTGCATGTTTTGCAGACATGCTTTCAGAAATTAAATGAACACTAATTTTTTGAGCAATCGTCCTCCTCCCATGTTGCAGAATTTATTTCCGGCACACTTCCAGCAGTTTAATTAGTATAACAATAAAGTCATCTTTTATACAATGGTCTTCTTGTTACTTGAATATAATCCAACTAACCACTTTTGGGTGATCCTGATTCAATATGTTAAGGAGTGATTTTAACATAAATCAAACATGCTGTTTCATAAACAACTTTCTTTTCTCAGTTATTCCTAATGACAAGCATGGCACATGTAAGTAAGTAATGGCCCAATTATGGGACTCTGTGAAGTTGTGTACGCTTTTTCTGGTCATTACCTTTAGCAGCAAAATTAAAAGTGCTGTCAGAATTTAAAGAATTTCTTAAAAAGGTGAGATCACTACAGCTCAGAAAAAAATGTTCATGGTTTATTAACTTTTAATTTCCCCAATTAAAGTTTTATTAATGTATACCAATGTATTGTTCATGCTAAAGCTAGTGAGTCCTATGTGGGAAACTGTGGAGTGACAGGCTGTGCAGGCATCACTCATAATCAGTGCTTAAATACACTGTGTGCACAATTATTAGGCAAGTGAGTATTTTGACCATATCATCATTTTTAATGCGTATATTTCAACTCCAAGCTGTATTAACTTGAATGCTTATTGGATTTAAGCACGTCAGGTGATGTGTATTTGTGTAATGAGGGAGGGTGTGGCCTAAGGAGATCAACACCCTGTATCAAGGTGTGCAGAATTATTAGGCAGCTAGTTTTCCTCAGGCAAAATGGGCCAAAAAAGAGATTTAACTGACTCTGAAAAGTCAAAAATTGTAAAAAGTCTTTCAGAGGGATGCAGCACTTTTGGAATTGCTAAGATATTGGTGTGTGATCACAGAACCATCAAACATTTTGTTGCAAATAGTCAACAGGGTCGCAAGAAACGTGTTGAGAACAAAAGACGCAAATTAGCTGCCAAAGATTTGAGAAGAATCAAACGTGAAGCTACCAGGAACCCATTATCCTCCAGTACTTTCATATTCCAGAGCTGCAACCTACCTGGAGTGCCCAGAAGTACAAGGTGTTCAGTGCTCAAAGACATGGCCAAGGTAAGGAGGGCTGAAACCCAACCACCACTGAACAAGAAACATAAGTTGAAACGTCAAAACTGGGCCAAGAAATATCTGAAGACAGATTTTTTTCAAAGGTTTTATGGACCGATGAGATGAGAGTGACTCTTGATGGACCAGATGGATGGACCTGTGGATCAGTAATGGGCACAGAGCTCCACTCCAACGTGGAGGTGGGGTACTGGTATGAGCTGGTATTTTTAAAGATGAGCTAGTTGGACCTTTTGCATTGAAGATGAACTCAAAATCAACTCCCAAACCTACTGCCAGTTTTTCGAAGACACTTTCTTCAAACAGTGATACAGGAAAAAGACCATGATTTTTATGCAGGCCAATGCTCCATCACTTGCATCGAAGTTCTAAACTGCGTGGCCAGCCAGTAAAGGCCTTAAAGATGAAGGAATAATGACATGGCCCCTTCCTCATCTGACCTAAACCCTATCGAGAACTTGTGGGCACTTCTTAAACGCTAGATTTACGGGGGAGAAAAACAATACACCTCTCTGAAGAGTGTCTGGGAGGCTGTAGTCACTGCTCCACAAAAAGCTGATCGTCAACAGATCAAGAAACTGACAGACTCCATGAATGGAAAGGCTTATGACTGTTATTGGAAAGAAGGGTGGCTATATTGGTCATTCATTGATTGATTTATTTTTTGAAATGTCAGAGATGTTTATTTGTAAATTTTGAGGTGTTTGTTTATTATTCTCACTATAACAGATGAAAATAAACAAGTGAGATGGGAAAATTTTCATTTTTCCTTTAGTTGCATAATAAATCTGCACACTAATTGTTGCCTAATAATTGTGCGCACATATGTATTCCCCTGATGATGTTCACACTCACATTTCCGTTGTGAAACATTCAGGTTTCAGGTTTATTAACATTTTGGATTGACTGATAGCACTGTGTTTGTTCCATATTAAAATTAATCCTCAAAAATACAACTTGCCTAATAATTCTGCACTCCCTGTATATAAGGTTTATCTGTATATGTCTTCCTGTGTATGTGTGTGTGTTACCCTTAGGGTATGAAAGTACAACGTGGTGAGTTCCACTAACCCGAAAACTGTACAACTGCTTATTCCATTTCTCCCACCATGCTTTGGAGTCATGGGATCCTTTTAACTCTGTTTTGTTTGTGCCAGGCTAGTGGAACATCCAAAACCAAAAAAAAAAAAAAAAAACAAAATCAGAGAGGAGAGCACTACATTTGAAATGCCATATCATCCTTTGAATTTTATACACAAAAAGGAAACTGACAGAATGGTACTGACCAGCTACTTAACAGAGCACCAATATATTGGGTGGTCCAGCCCAAGCCCTTCCGTTTGTGCTCTTCTGTTTAGCTGGTCATACAGAAGACACTCTGTTTACGGGTTAGCCACACAGGCTGGTTTAAGTTGCTACACACTTGGTCTTGCCATTTCTACAGCCCCATCCATTTCAGAATTTGGTGACAAAGTGTCATAATATTGGTTTACACGTGTAAAGGTTTAGTAGATGAGCTTTTGTTGTATTAGAGTACTGTAGTTTAAACTGATTTTATATAGTATTTTGCTGTTATTCCAGTTGCACAACTCTTTATTATTTCTTGTTCTCTTTACATATATTAAATTGTTTACTGAGAAAGGTGATGCACAGAATTAGTCTAGATATCTAACACAACACCTACACATAAAGTGTAAATGAACAGCCCTGGACAAACAATTTGAACAGCTGTTGCAAGTTCACAGCTTTATATAAATGAGGATTTTGTGCAGGCCCAAGCAACACCAGTGGAGGGAGCCAGGAAGCAGGACAGTCCCTTCCATTTATCAGCTGCAATTTGTCATATCTGGGACATTGTCATAAATGTTGTGCCCTGGAGGATTCTGTGGCCTAGTTGTTAACATCTTCGCTCTTGAGAACTGTACACGCATTTGTTTTCTTGGCATGGATAAGCAGCTGATCAGCTTCAAATACACACAAAAGCAAGTGAGCAGCAATTCCTGGATGGTTTACCACACATCCAGGCTGAAAAAATAGGCAGGAAATGAGGACATGAAAATTAGGTTGAGTAAAGCACGAAAATGAGACGTCAGTGGCCCACATGAAAAAGCCTACACACCACAGGTCACTTTCTATTCTGTTTTCTTGACTATTTTCCAATCTGTAGTCTTTCTAGGGCATCCTTTGTGGAATCCTTGTGTGTAGTTAATAAGGTTCACAGTCCTAAAGACCAAGGGCAGCAATACCTTATATTGATGTCACTCACAGCTTTGATTCTGCTTGTATGCTCACACTAATTCACTATCAGAAAGACACAGATGCTAAGGACAGCAACTTACTTGGCTGGTCGCAGGCAATAGCCTAGCTGTTCTCCTTATACAGTGAATTCTAACCATTAGTGTCATCATTGACATCACAAAGACTAATACACTGGATATACTTGTAAGCAGTATAAAATAAATAAAAAGGGAGAGCAAAACAAACACGAGGACTTGATCAGTAAATGATACAAAGGAAAACTAGCACAAACAATTTCTTTCAGTATCAGGGAAAAAAGGCTAACGTGCATTGACTACTTTGGTAGGGAACTGAAGCTGTGCCAGTGCTACATGTGAGGCGGTAAAGAACAATAAACAACTTTGTGCAGAAAAGACGATGAAGCTGTCAGAAGCTTGATGGTGTCACCAGATCAGCATGGCACAGCATAACTTCCCTCAACCTGATTGAGTCGAGGCTCTCTGTAAGATAAGTCTACGTGCTAGTAGTATGGTATAGACTGTGTAGACTCCATCCCAGCAAAGCTGTGGGTCCCGACGGCATCAGTCCCAGGGCCCTCAGGTGCTGTGCTGCCCAGCTGTGTGGAGTGCTACATTTGATCTATAATATGAGTCTGAAACTGCAGAGAGTCCCGTCGCTCTGAAAGACACCGTGTTTGATTCCTGTCCCTAAAAAGACACATCATCCATCGACACCCAATGACTACAGGCCAGTGGCTCTGACTTCGCACGTCATGAAAACACTGGAGACTCATACTAAAACATCAGTGTATGCTGGTGGAGCCCTGGCTGGACCCCCTACAGTTTGCTTACTGGCCCCGTATCGGCATAGAGGACGCCATCATCTACCTGCTGAATCAGGCTCATTCTCATCTGGATATTGTTGGGAACACAGTGAGGGTCATGTTTTTAGTCTTGTCCAGTGCTTTTAACACAATCAGACCATCACTGCTTGGGAATAAGCTCACAGAAATGCAGGTAGATGCCCCACTTGTAGCCTGGATTAAGGTCTATCTAAACAATCGACCACAGCATGTCCAACTGAAGAGCTGCCGCTCTGAAAGCATCGAGAGCAACACGGGCGCGCCGCAGGGATTGTCCTTTCCTCTTCACCATCTACACATCTGACTTCAGGTACAGGTTTCAGTCATGTCACCTGCAGAAATTTTCTGATGACTCTGCCGCTGTGGCCTGTATCAGAGATTGTCAGGAGGAGGAATATAGGGGTGTGGTGGAAAGCTTTGTTGGGTGATGTGAGCAGAATTATTTACAGCTAAACATCACAAAGACAAAGGAACTGGTGGTGGACTTTAGGAAGTGGGCTCCTCCTCCCACACATGTCACTATCAAAGGAACAGAGGTTGAAGTATTTGAGGACTATAGGTACCTGGGAGTACACATTGACAGTAAACTTGACTGGTCCAAGAACACAGACAATGTGTTCAAGAAAGGGAAATAGCCGGCTCTATCTAATGAGGTCGTATTTTTGTACATTGGCACAACTGCCATATTTTTGGATATTTGCACAATTACTATTTTTCTCTTTTTAAATCTTTATTGCACTATCTTTATTTCTCTTGCTGCACTGAACATGCCAATGACATAAGAATTTCCCTCGGGATGAATGAAGTTCTTATCTTATCTTATAGGCGATTACAATCAATATTGTTCTTCTCCACTTTAAGGCCATCTGGGGGTCCACCAAACACAGCTGTTAATGGGTTAGAAATGACTGTGATACCATGGCTGTCTAACAGGCATTCAAAGATTTTTGTCTAGAATGATGTTAATTTGGTACACACCAGAACATGTGGCCAGTGGAATTGGAGCACGATTGCAATGTTCACAGGTTCGATCTTGCCCTAGAAACATTTTGGACAATTTTAAACGTGACAAATGCGCTTCATAAAAGATTTTAAGTTGAACAGTTGAATGCTTTGCATATATGGAGCTAGAATGTATTCTTTGCATCGCTGCCTTCCACTCTTTTTCTGAGATATTCATTGAAAGATCTCTTTCCCATCATACCCTAAGATCTTGGAAAGGAAGAGACTCTGAGATGTTTTTATATATTGTTGAGATAGTGTCTGAGACTTCAAGACTGATCAGTATTTCTTCTTAGCAGTTTCTGAAATATTAAGACAGATTACTTTGACCAAAAAAATGAATAATGCGATTACACAAGCATTTGCCTTCTACAAATTTGTCTTGTGGATGTTTCTCACCATGGCTGTTGAAAGTGAATCTAACCAGGCAAACACAATGCACACATGTGTAGACTTAACTGTAACCTAGTTAAGGGTTTACGTGGCCAAATAATCAATTTACTTGCAGGGAAATCTACGTGTGTTAACCAGGTTTCTAAAAGACCAAACACCAGTTTGTAACTGGAATAAGGGTTTATATGGCATTACACAAACCAGATTTATGTGAATAACCAAGTTATTAATGTGGGTGCAGTAACAACTATAACCTCATGATCTTAGATACATAATGACCTCCCAATCACCAAATAATGCTAACAAATGAAGGCAGCATTCCCTGAGCAGGTATGTCTAATAAAAATCATTACTTTTTCAGATGAGTGCAGCATGGCATCTAACAACTGGTATCAAGGATGTACCTAACATTCATTGCATACAGCAACATTGAAAGCAATACTGCAACAAAATACAAAAACACATACTTTTTTAGGACACTGATTAGTATTCTAAGGTTTTACAAACCTGCTATGCTGTTGGAAAAAGAAGCTGAAATCTAAGGGGCAATAGAGTGACATAAGCATTCTTCACAATTAAGGGTGTGAACTGGGCAAAGGAGCCATATAGATATAAGAAAGCTGAAATATTTAGTCTAAGTCCCAGAGCTCTTTGTTGTCTGGAAAGGCCCTGCCACTCTACTCTGAAATTACACAGTCGCATTAAGCGTGCGCTGAAACTTGGCAGTGGCCCAGTTACTACAATCGTGCTGTAAAGACTCCAAATGACAGGATTCCACAGAGCCATGGCACTTGACTTGCAACATTTTGACCTTATACGGACAATCAAAACCCATGCAACAAGACGCCCTACATTTTCCAAATGCTTCTGCAGGGCAAAATTACAATTATAAAAATACAGCAAAGCAAATCAGCAAATGCCCAACTCTGACAGATTCTTCTTCCCTGAGGGTTTTTTTTTTTATTTTAATTTACCAGTTATGCTTCCAAAGCACAAGGTCATGGGTTCTAAGTCCTCTATGTCTGCAACTATACACTGCAATGATAAGAATGTGCTGAGCAGCACCTGGAGAATGGTTTATTAAGGGATTCTTCTTACAATGCACTCCTTAAAAATGCAAGATTTACTAACAACACAGTAGGCAATGCCTTTTAAGGATTTCAAACACACAAAAATAACATTCCACTTTGGTGAAAAACTTACTTGGGTGTACGCCGGAGCTGAGCTACTCTCTCTTGTCCTAAGTCACACATCAAAAACGTGTTTCCCAAGAAGCAGAACTGGTATGTAGCATCTGCTGGCAGGGTCCACACACTAATATCATTCCAATATCTTAAAACATTCAATAATATTTTTCCTTGTATCACAAAAATGTTACAATATAATGAAAAACTGCCATAGGGAGTAGTGTGTCACAGTTGTTACATCCATTGTCTCACAGCTCCAAGTACCAGAATGGTCACTATTTGTGTCAATTTTGCACATTGTCTCTGTGTCAGCCTGGACCTCCATGGGGTACTCCAGTTCCCTCCTTTATCCCAAACACACATGTGTTGTCAAAGAAAGACTGGTTGTGTGGAGAAATGTGTACTAACCAATTGGCTGGCACTACACAAGGCTTTCAGAATAGACCATAACAGACAATTCACAAATTCAACCATTGTTGTGTATGTGGTGTATTGTCAAGGCTTTGGACTTCAATCCCTGAGGTTGTGGGTTCAAATCCCACTAATGACGCTGTGTGCCCCTGAACAACTGACTTGACCTAAAGAAACGTAACCACCTGTATCATAAATGCTTTAAGTCGCCTTGGATAAATGAGTCAGCCAAATAAGTAAATGTAAATGTACAAATTATCTTGTATTGCTTTACACTTTGATTGAATGCACATAAAAATAATTTAAACAAATGTTAAAAATTATTTCTACGCCTAATAGGAAAGAAAGTTAAAAAGACAAAGCTTCAGCTTTATAGCCTTCAACATGCATGTATAAAAAAATGGTAATGGGTTACTTTCTGAAAATAAAACCTGTATTGACTTTCCATAGATAATACAATGCAAGTTTAACACACCTAAAATTCACCTAAGATTAAGTAAACTCCAAATCTGCACACTGGGTTCGTAAAGCTGATGTAATATTACACATCATCTTGTCAGTGGGGATGCGAAATCTGACAACTGCAGTTGCTGATCTTGTCAATTTAAACAACTAAAAATGGCAAGGTATGTCAAATTATACAACTTCAGGAAGGATTTCTAGCACAGTGTCACATTTCTAAAGTATTGTGAGCTCACCCCGTCTGCCTGACAGAGCTGATGTTTATGAAAAGGTTTTACAGGTAAGTTCAGCCACAGTCTCAACGTTTTTTTCCCTATTTTTCCATTCAATCATGGCACACAAAATACCAGCCATCAGAAAGATAAGGTATGTTCAGTTGGTGTGAACCAAAACAGCTGCATTCCTTATTCTTTGTAACTGTATTATATGCATTGGACTTCCAGTTGAGCACTCATTGGTTGTTGCCTTTCATGCACAAAGAGACTACCCCTACGACTTAAGACATAATCAAATTGCAGACTACTCAGACAGAGTCACTGGGAATGTCACACTACACAACTGTCCCAGCTCGCTAAGATTATTTAAATAAAGTGCATAATTGAAAATCACTGGAAATGTCATGTAATGTGACATAGTATTAACCTTACATTCAAATCCTTGAAATTAGGCTTTCCTTCAAATTTCTGAGCCAGCCCCTTCTCCCAAGCCATTCTCTCTCACTCAGTTTTCTAATACTTTTATCTGCGCCTTATGTTCATTTCTTTCTGTGTTTCAGATTCCTCCCAAGTGCTACCACATTGATAATTTAAAAAAAAAGTTCTTGTGTAAACTAGCTGCAGAAACCAAACACTTGCTGAATGAAGACAAGAGGACTTCTTGGTGCAGTAGCTTGCCAAGAAGCAATGCTATGTGGAAATTTCATGATACTGCTTTAAGATTAGGTATGTTGACCCCATTCCTGGATTGAGATGGCATGCTACAGTATTAAAGATTGCCAAATCAGAAAAATTCTCTCTGCGTATTCTGCAACCTCTCAGTGCTTTATTTACACACTTAGGAATGTATTACCAGTGATCTCAGCAGAAGAAAATCACCTCTGCTAAACTTGTTTTATAGAAACACAAAGGAGAGAGCAAAAAGAGCAAGCAGATTTAAGTAAGCATTTTTAATTGGTCATTCAATTTCTATGAATGTTTGTTGCATTGAAATTAAACTTTGTTATATATCCTGGGATGCAAATTTATTTGAAACAGAATAAATTCTACTGCATTGGACTACAGAAAGAAAACATTTGATTCAGATAAAGACCATTTTTACACTATGATATTACCCAGATTTGAGACTAACAATCAGTATTGGTCTAGTCTGAATCAATTTTTTTATTGCAAATGCAACAAATAAAGCTAAACTGAAAAGATTGTGTAAACTTAGCCAAAACAAGAATTATGCCTGAGGAATTTTGGATGCTATCCCTAAGGGTGGCAGGACTAATCCCTCTGAATCTTCCTCATCAAACCCATTCTTTAACATCTTTTAAGAATCCTTTGACGTGCAGCCACTTAACTGAGCAAAAATATTTCTTTTCCCATTTGCATGGTTCACAATTGCTGCCTACTTTCAGAATCTGATGGGCTACAGGTAGTATAATTTCTTTCTACATACTATACTTTTTTTTTTTTTGGAACTCTCAGTATTACAATGTTGTTATACTTTACATTTTTTGCAACAGTCAAAAATACAGTTAGATATGATGCTATCATCGTTTCATACAAGTCTATGCTATACCCACATCAAAGCCATCTTCTTATATAATACGCTACTGTGGCTGTCCGGAATTTTAAATCAACTGTAGCTCGCAAACCATTTGAACTATTGACCTGAAATTTGGTACATATATACTACATGACCTGTTTCGGAGTGATCATTTTTATTACTCATTTTATTATAGAATCAACTCTCAGCAGTGGGCAGCAGAGCAACCATGTGGCGCATGTGTAAGGATGCCGTTCTCATCCCTACCACCTTCACGGTCACTTACCCTACCTCTTCATATCTTAAATCATTCTTGGGGCAGATTGAAGACTTAAGTGCCAGCTTAAGTGAAAAATTAAAGAAAACGCATTAAGTAATTGTAACACAAAAACTAACAATCAGTTTTAATATGAAACAATGCCGACGGAAGAAGAAAAGAAGCGGGCCGCTAGGGTGGAGAAAAGAAGAGCTACTCAGGAACAGCAAGCACATCAAACTCTGAGCAAACAAATGCTAAACGTACAGAGAAAGAGGATGAAAACTATAAGTCAAGTGCATTCACTGCACGTTACTTTAACATGGCCTTTTTATAACTTCATTTTAATCGTAATTTAACTTAATCCTGATACTCTGTATGTTCAATTCATCATAACAACTATTTATGGTGGCTCTAAAATCGGTACTGACCCCTACTCTCTTTTCTGTTTCTTTTTCCGGTTTCTTTGTGGTGGTGGCCTGTGCCACCTCCACCTACTCAAAGCTTCATGATGCTCCAACAATGATGGACGGATTAAAAGGAAGAAGTCTACGTGACCATCATCATCATCAAGCCCTTCCGTGAGAATCCTAAATCCAAAGAGGACTGTTTCATTTATGTTAGGTAGAATGCCCAGAGGGGACTGGGCGGTCTCATGGTCTGGAATCCCTACAGATTTTATTTTTTCTCCAGCCGTCTGGAGTTTTTTTTGTTTTTTCTGTCCCCCCTGGCCATTGAACCCTACTCTTATTCGATGTTAATGTTGATTTATTTTTTATAATTATGTCTTTCATTTTTCTATTCTCTAATATGTAAAGCACTTTGAGCTACTGTTTGTATGAAAATGTGCTATATAAATAAATGTTGTTGTTGTTGTTGTACTGGTATGTTATAATAGATGAAATGTTAATTTTATTTCTGCAAATATTAACAAAGTACTCCAAACTTGTTACATCGAAAAGCAAGTTTAAGTCCACCAATTCCAGCAGGTTAAATTTCTAAGAAAATCAGACGATAATGACATAAACAAAATGCAGGGAGACCAGCACATCAAAGTGCTGTTTATTCTACTAACAATGACATATTGAGGCATAAAACAGTGAAATGCCTCCTAAACATATCCTTCTAAGAGACATGCTGAGCACATAAAATGCTCTATGAGGAGCCATATGAACAGTAAGCTGCTTTCTAAAAGGCATTCAGATCAAGTGGGAAAGATGACACTACTCTCTGAAATGAAGGACAGACACTTCCTCTCAGTCTTGGCCAGCTTGTTACCAACAAAGAAATCCTTATATGCAGTAGACAGCTTATATGAACAAGGGAAACCCTCAGTCCTCAAGACTGCCTTCAGTTCAAAGACCCCCCAATGTGCAGAAGTATGCAATGACCATTATTCTTAAAGTCAATTTGTTTTTTTCATATCGGAAACTAAGGGAGCCTACTATTGTTACAAAAAATGTACCAACCCACCTTACAACCATCCTGTAGCATTTAAGGATAAGTACAGTACGTCCATTCAGCACAAGTGGCCTAGTGATTAAGTTGTGTGAGTACAAGGTTAACTCTTCTGACTAATCATTTGTATGACCCTACATTAGCAACTTAACCAACAAATCCTTCTACTATAGAAATGTAGGTAATCACCTTTGAAGTAATACATGCAAATACTGTATAAGCTGCATTCTTCTTTGGGGCTTTGATGTGGAAAGGTCCACTAAAAATTCTTCCCTCTAATCTCTGAAAATCCACAGATCATCATGTATGAAAGAAAAGGAGCAAACTCAAAACATTCGGCTGATGTATTAAAATTATCCTTAGTGGCCACTTAGGAGATCCAGACAAAGAAGGAGTGCCCCATGGCCTTGTTGACTTACCGGTTGCGGCTGCTCTGCAATGCAACAGTTGAAGCACAACCAGAATTCACTCATTGTTAACAGTTCCAGGTTATTTAAATGTTGTAATGCACACAAAAGTGAATACTTTAAAGTTCCTGAAGAAGCTGCCCACTCTGCTTAGAGTCAGAAACAATGAAGGCTGGAAAAGGGAGTCCTTAGTGTGAGTGAAGCCAGCAACCTGCATGAGAGGGGGAAACAAACAAAAAAAAATTTACAGTTACAAAGAGAGAAACAGTTGGCCGACACAACTGTTATCTTCAAACTTTTAACTTTTATCACCAGCCATTGTTAAAATTATTTGCATTCACAGGAGATTTCAGCTTATGAGAAACATCTCATCTTATATGACTAAACACAACATCCTGTTAATTACTCTACATCCCTTGTAACCCTTTAAGTGGATTGTGGCGTCTCCATCTGGTAGGACAAAACTACACCAACGCACTCCAAAAGATCAAGATGGTGAGTTATATGCTCTATCTGAGAACCTTACTTTTTCCGTAGGGCATGTCTATAGAAGAGCTGTACTTGGGCATAGCCTCTATCAGAGCTCTCTTTTGAGCACTGGACTATGGTAATTCGTTTCTGGCAGGTACCGGCAGGACATCCAGACATTGTCATCAGATTTCTAACTGACAGAATACAGCAGTGTGTCACATTTACAACTCTCCACTATATTTACAAGCAACCTGTCTCCTCATATCCATGTATTCACATCCAGTTACAAATTGCATCAGATTCAAAAGCCTAAAAGTTTTAAAATCAAGATCCATGTATCTCCTAATCTATTGTTACTGCACATGTTACACTTTAACATGAATAGTTGTACAGTTGATCTTTGCTGGATGTCTGATGGTGCGGTTTGTCTGCATTGGCATGAATCATCATGAATAGAATGTATTTACTAGTTTTCAAAACCAAATGAAAACCTGTCTCTGCAAACAATGAAATCTGACATCATGACACTTCTAAAGAGGCTTTCAGCACCATAATCTACTCTAGCACTAATTGTGACAATAAAACACAGGAGAGTTTACTGCTACCCCCTGCCAAGTCACTGGCTTGCATTAGCATAGTAAGTGTGTCAAAATACTAAAGATTTAGTGCCTGTCTGGTTGGTATACCTTACAAGTATCCACATTTGCTTATTAGCTTAAGACGGATCTAGAAAAAAGCCTCAACTAAATAAATAAAATAACATTGACTTTTGTTGATTTTCTTCTTATTATTTTGACCACTCCCGTTAGGGGTCACCACAGCGAATCATCTTTTTACATTTCCTCCTGTCCTCTACATCTTGCTCTGTCACACCCACCACCTGCATGTCCTCTCACCACATCCATAAACTTCCTCTTAAGCCTTCCTCTTTTCCTATCCCCTGGCAACTCCATCCTTAGCATTCGTTTCCCAATATACCCAGCATCTCTCCTCTGCACCTGTCCAAACCAACGCAATCTCGCTCTCTGACTTTGTCTCCAAACCGTTTAACTTGAGCTGACCCTCTAATGTACTCATTTCCAAAGCTATCCATCTTCGTCACACCCAAATCTTAACATCTTTAAATCCGCCACCTCCAGCTCGGTCTCCTATTTTTAGCTCAGTGCCACCGTCTCAAACCCAAATAACAGAGCTGGTCTCACTATTGTCCTGTAGACTTTCCCTTTCACTCTTTCTGATACCCATCTGTCACAAATCACTCCTGAGACTCTTCTCCACCCATTCCATTCTGCCTGCACTCTCTTCTTCACCTCTCTTCCACAATCCCCATTACTCTGTACTGTTGATCCACGGTATTTATACTCATCCACCTTCGCCAACTCTACTCTCTGAACTACTCACTACTCTCTAACCTCCCTCTCATACACACACATGTATTCAGTCTTGCTGATCTTTACTCCTCTCCTCTCTAGAACATATCTCCACTTCTCCAGTGTCTCCTCAACCTGCTCCCCACTTGGGGACTCCTGTCTGATCTTGTCTGTTGATAAGGGGATGCAAAGGCAAATTCTAAAGTTGTCGCAGGCCCGCTGAGGAGTATCATATCTCCACCATGTCCTGGATCTGCCTTGGCGAATTCTAAAATTGTCGCAGGCCGGCTGAGGAGTATCATATCTCCACCATGTACTGGATCTGCCTTGGGTCTCTTCCATGTGGATTGTGCCTAGAAGTTTCCCAGAATGGTCTATGTTAATTACTCTGGATTCTGAGAGGTGGTGGATTAATTACTAGGTCTTTTGGGATTGCGGAGCTCCATGATGGTGTGACTGAAAGGCTTGTGTTCCAGGCAGTGTTACTTTTGGCAAAATGGTCACATGATTTTAGTCGGCAAGGACCTGGCAGCCAGTTGACCTATATAGGTTGGTCAGACATATCCTGAAGAACCAATGTGAAGCCACTATGTGTGGTCCCCACCCACATTGGGCAAGTCAAGTGTGATGTCAATCCATTGATAGAAATGTGAATTACAGATACAGACCTACAACACCATGACAAAATAAATCAAATAAATATAGGTGTAATATTGGCACATGCCATTCATCTGAACCGACAGGGAAAATAACGCAGAAAAGCCATTTCAATGTTCTCTTGCCTCCCCTGGGGTTGTCAGAATGGGGCGATGCATTAGGAAAAGTTCCCTTGCTTCTGTATTCAAGGCACTTAATCACGATATTATGATAATTTGACAGTACAAATTGCCTGGCAGACTCACGTTTAATTTACTCATGTGGGGAATTGACACAAAACTAGGCCAGATTATGACCACTTTATCAGGAAGCTGTGCTCTCTGTCAAATTCCCTTAGCTCCTGAGCTCTTCCGTAAAGCCCAACAAAGCACAACACTACCCAATAAAGCACCCAAGACAAACCATTTGCCCACCACAGGCAGTATTTGTGTTACAGCTGTGAAAATGACACCCCTAGAGAAGCTTAAATACGTGGGAGACTCGTAATCGCAGGTTTGCAAGCTCACGCTAGCAATTACTGCCATTTGCAATTATGGCTTAATTAGAAGTCATTTCTAATCCTCCTTTGTGCTACAGTCCTTACCTCCCTCTTACTGCTGTTTGTGAAAACTCACAAAAGTCAACTGAAGACTTTGCTATCGGCTGAAGTCTCTAGTTAACAACAGCTGAGAAGAGCTTGATGTGGGCTATCAGAAGAATACAAGGACAAGGACTAGATTAACTGGTGTTGAAGATGCTTCGGGATAAAAAAATAGACAACAAAGGCATTCAAAGATGTGCTGGAAAAAGACATGCAAAGGAACTTGTTACAGATAAATGTAATCTTTAATCCTTAATTTGTCAATAACTGCTGCTGAATGCTTGCTTCAATCTCATAGCTAAACAAGCAGTCAGATACACAATGTCTACAGCACACTTGCTTCGTTTCAGTTTCAGCTTTTCTTTGCACCAATCAGGGGTCCAATTTCATTTATGTTTATCTTCCCCAATATTTACCAATTATAACCTTCAGCAAGTATAAATATATAAATAGTAATGCAATGTACCAATGCAATATGTACTTCAAGAAAAAAAGTATGAATGACAGCTACAAACTGAAATATTCTGTATTCAAATAATAAGCAACATCACGCTACCACTACATCTGAATAAGGCCGACAAGAAACCCAGAGCTGCCACCCATCCCTATATTGATGTCAAAGGGGCATGCCACCCTCCTGAGGTCCACAGTGATTTTTTCCATTGAGAGAGGATAACCAAGTCAGATTATAAAGCACCTCTCCTTCGACATAGGCATAACTTGCACTCAAACCAGACACTGGACCATGGTGATTAGCAAGCACAAAAACAAATAATTTCATTATTTATTGCAATTCTGCTTTCTTGCCAATCAAATGAAAGGCTAGTTGATCATAACAGGGTACACACCATTGACTATTAGTCATATAGCACAAGATGTACCGTTAGCCTTCTCTCAGGCTGCTTCATTGTCTTTTTATTTGTTTTCGTTTGAGTCTGAGTATCATCTGGAAACATCATTTGGAATTCCCAGTCACCTTCCCCTTCCACTCACCAAAACAATGGAATTTTTTAATTTCCCTTCAAGGAGGTGCTTGTATGAATGGGATGGTAAATTGTAATATGCATTGTATTTCTAATTTATAATTGTCAACATTTCTTTTCATCATTTTATAAATAATTTAACCTTGTATTTGTACTCTTTATTGCAAACAGGCACATTTTACTTATTTGGGATTATAAATGCGTCAAGGGGGATGGTCATATCATACGATTGTACTGGGCTACTTTCCAAAATGTTCCAACATTTGTGCTAGATTTAAAAGTAATGTAGCCCAGGTGAAAAAACAGTTTTGAATTAAAAAGTTTGTTTAGATTATTTACTTGCACTATATACTAGAGGAGCACATGACCTTGTCTTGCTGGTAGCTGCACAATATTTAAAATGTGTACTTGGCTACCCCATTAGACGGGCAATCTGTGCGAATGGGGTGCCGCATAGTGAGTGGTGTGGGATTTTGGGGTTGGTGGAAGGAGGGGAGAAAGTTTTGAGAAGGAAAGTGAAGGTGAGAATGAAGTAAAGGAGAAAGAACATGGATAGAGTAAAAGGGAGTGAAAGAAAGAAAAATTGTCCAAGACTAAAATAAACCAGGTCAACCAAGTCAGAAAAGTGGCATGTCCAAAAAGCAAGGTGTCACATTATTAATGGTGTGTTAAGGGCATCCATATTATATTTCTCGGCAAGTATACACACTGTGCCAGAAACAAATGAAAGCCTAATGTTAATGGAACGTTAAGTGTATAGTTTTCTTAGTGAGTGAACTTACCTGATATTCTGCAACATCAGACTGAGCATTTGCTGTTAAGTAATCTGTGTCAGATTGGTCAGAGACAGGCATCCTTGAAGTCTGGGGCTGTGTGCGGAGGATATAGGGTTCTGTTTAACAGGAGCTGAATAACACATCCAAATGAGTTGTGAGCAACCCAAGAGGCATTCAGCATTGTTCTTTTTATTGTTTGCTTGTGATATACTAGCAAAGGGGCAAGTTGCTATTTTTTTTGATGGGAACACCACGTTCTCAAGTCATGACAAAGGGCTGCAACACTGGTAAAAGCCATTTTGTGTAAAAGTGTATGCAGATGCTGGGAGTTCACATGTGTTTATATAGCCAGGGTTTGTTATATTGATGTGTGTGCAAATATGTTTCTAAATTTACACACACACACACACTAAATATATATGTATAAAAATTAAACATATATATACATTTTATATATATAAATTTTATATATAGATATATAACTAGGTGGCTCCGCCTCTGCTTGTTTTGCTCGCCTAAAGAGACTTATTTTCATGGGAATTGTTACATATGCATTATTTTCACTTTTACTTTAAAAACTTTTGTAAAAACAATATTTGTCCTTTATTTCCGGCCCCAGGCGTGGTTTCTCGCCAGACGTATAATGCTGCTCGCATTGTGAAGAGGTGGGCGGCTGAACGCACGCTAAGGATATGCCGTCGGATCATCTGCTGTCTTTCCTCTGCTGGCGAGCTGCCTGTTCTGTTTGTCACATGTCGTTGTTTAAGAGCTGGGAGCACATGATACTTGTCTGGCAAAAGCAATCCAAAAACTGCTAGGTTAGATGTCTGTGGACTTGTTTTAAATGATGGCTCACTGCCTTGTCTCGCGTGACATTGTACAAACAATAATTGTCCTTTATTTCCGGCCCCGGGCGTGGCTAAATCTCTTTCTTACAGGACATATAATGCTGCTCGCGTTGTGAAGGGGGAGGGAAGATGCTGTCGCTCTGCCCGATCATTTTAAAGCCTGTATAGCCGCTGTCCCTTTTGCCACTTCGTGTCTCTGCTGCTCGCGTTGTGATCGCTTCTCCATGATCATAAATATACACCTGACCAAATTGTGTTTTCTTTGAAATTAAACATATCGTTGTTTTAACTGTTGTGGGACCACACATTCTCATAGCGTATGGTCCACTATTGTGTAAATCTATGTTTTGTGCATTGAATGATGCGAATGCGAAAATACTTTGTTTTCTGCTCTTTGCCTTTTATTTCTGACCTTGCTTTGTCCTGCTTTTTTTTTCCAATTACCCCTGGTCCTGATGATTAATTTCCTTTTGTTTGCGCTAATGCGATCTTTTAGTCGTCTGCGTTTCATTTATAACGTATTGTCCTTTATATGTATTATATGCACTGAGACCACTGTATCCGTGTGTGCTGCGTGCCTTTACACTGCTGATTTTTTTTGCTGGCCGTGCTCTGATATTGCTTGTAAGTAGGGCGTGTCTTGCAAGAATCTCATGTTCTATATCCCCGTGAGACGCTCCGTGGCCATTCTCTTTTGTCTTGCAGGTCTTTTATTTGTCTTCCGTGATCTTAACGTGAAGATCATGCATAGTCTCCTAGTCATTCCCTCCCACAGTATTTTTTATTTATAATAGAGAGAAATATATATCTATCTATCCATCCATCCATCCATCCTCTTCCGCTTATCCGAGATTGGGTTGCGGGGGCAGCCGCTTGAGCAGAGAGGCCCAGACTTCCCTCTCCTCGGCCACTTCTACTAGCTCTTCCGAGGATATCCCGAGGCGTTCCCAGCCAGCCGAGAGACATAGTGCCTCCAGCGTGTCCTGGGTCTTCCCCGGGGCCTCCTCCCAGTTAGACGTGCCCGGAACACTCCACAAGGGAGGCGTCCAGGAGGCATCCTGATCAGATGCCCGAGCTACCTCATCTGACTCCTCTCGATGCGGAGGAGCAGCGGCTCTACTCTGAGCCCCTCCCGGATGACTGAGCTTCTCACCCTATCTTTAAGGGAAAGCCCAGACACCCTGCAGAGGAAACTCATTTCAGCCGCTTGCATTCGCAATCTCGTTCTTTCGGTCACTACCCATAGCTCATGACCATATGTGAGGGTAGGTACATAGATCGACTGGTAAATTGAGAGCGTTGCCTTACGGCTCAGCTCCTTTTTCACCACGACAGACCGATGCAGAGACAACATCACTGCGGACGCCGCACTGATCTGCCTGTCGATCTCACGCTCCATTCTTCCCTCACTCATGAACAAGAGCCCGGGATACTTTGAGATACTCCTCAACTTGGGGCAGGATGCCGTCCAGGGTTCCATAATTGTCTGGGCGCTCCCTGGCGGTGGCCACGGGCCCCAACAGGGATGAGCTTCCAAGCTCTGACCCGGTGGCCCCCATGCAGACCAGGAAGGCTGCCCTCTTGTGGCCCAGGGGAGGTATTGTCCCTCTCCCAGTCCTTTCAGGCAACCCAGCTGGGTAGGATCCCTAGCCGTCTGCCACTATATATATATATATATATACAGTGGAGGAAATAATTATTTGACCCCTCACTGATTTTGTAAGTTTGTCCAATGACAAAGAAATGAAAAGTCTCAGAACAGTATCATTTCAATGGTAGGTTTATTTCAACAGTGGCAGATTGCACATCAAAAGGAAAATCGAAAAAATAACTTTAAATAAAAGATAGAAATTGATTTGCATTTCATTGAGGGAAATAAGTTTTGAACCCCTACCAACCATTAAGAGTTCTGGCTCCCACAGAGTGGTTAGACACTTCTACTCAATTAGTCACCCTCATTAAGGACACCTGTCTTAACTAGTCACCTGTATAAAAGACACCTGTCCACAGAATCAATCAATCAAGCAGACTCCACACTCTACAACATGGGAAAGACCAAAGAGCTGTCCAAGGATGTCAGAGACAAAATTGTAGACCTGCACAAGGCTGGAATGGGCTACAAAACCATTAGCAAGAAGCTGGGAGAGAAGGTGACAACTGTTGGTGCGATTGTTCGAAAATGGAAGGAGCACAAAATGACCATCAATCGACCTCGCTCTGGGGCTCCACGCAAGATCTCACCTCGTGGGGTGTCAATGGTTCTGAGAAAGGTGAAAAAGAATCCTAGAACTACATGGGAGGAGTTAGTTAATGACCTCAAATTAGCAGGGACCACAGTCACCAAGAAAACCATTGGAAACACATTACACCGCAATGGATTAAAATCCTGAAGGGCTCGCAAGGTCCCCTGCTCAAGAAGGCACATGTGCAGGCCCGTCTGAAGTTTGCCAATGAACACCTGAATGATTCAGAGAGTGACTGGGAGAAGGTGCTGTGGTCTGATGAGACCAAAATAGAGCTCTTTGGCATTAACTCAACTCGCTGTGTTTGGAGGAAGAAAATGCTGCCTATGACCCCCAAAACACCGTCCCCACCGTCAAGCATGGGGGTGGAAACATTTTGCTTTGGGGGTGTTTTTCTGCTAAGGGCACAGGACAACTTAATCGCATTAACGGAAAATGGACGGAGCCATGTATCGAAATCCTGAGCGACAATCTCCTTCCCTCTGCCAGGAAACTGAAAATGGGTCGTGGATGGGTGTTCCAGCACGACAATGACCCAAAACATACAGCAAAGGCAACAAAGGAGTGGCTCAAGAAGAAGCACATTAAGGTCATGGAGTGGCCTAGTCAGTCTCGGACCTTAATCCAATAGAAAACCTATGGAGGGAGCTCAAGCTCAGAGTAGCACAGAGACAGCCTCAAACCTTAGGGATTTAGAGATGATCTGCAAAGAGGAGTGGACCAACATTCCTCCTAAAATGTGCAAACTTGGTCATCAATTACAAAAACGTTTGACCTCTGTGCTTGCAAACAAGGGTTTTTCCACTAAGTATTAAGTCTTTTTTGTTAGAGGGTTCAAAACTTATTTCCCTCAATGAAATGCAAATCAATTTCTATCTTTTATTTAAAGTTATTTTTCGATTTTCCTTTTGATGTGCAATCTGCCACTGTTGAAATAAACCTACCATTGAAATGATACTGTTCTGAGACTTTTCATTTCTTTGTCATTGGACAAACTTACAAAATCAGTGAGGGGTCAAATAATTATTTCCTCCACTGTATATACACACATATATATATATATACACACACACACACACACACACATACATGCACACCCACACATATATGTGTGTGAAAATATATTTATCGTTGATTATGTATTAATTAAAACTGAATATTTTGTGGAGCTCATGAACAGTAAATATCTTTAAATGACTTTAATTGGCTCAAAGTTTGGTTTGAGAGCATTATCTCATAGTGGACAACTGCTCTAAAGAGTGCTGCACTGCTAAGTCGTGTCACACAACCAGGACAGCTTTTAGGTGTTGTGCAGGGTTTTAAAGTGTCATGGTGAAGTGTGGCACTCCTGGCAGCCCAAATGAACTGACTTCAGAGATCACAATAACAGATCTTTTGTCTTTGAGTTTGTTCTTAATACATTTTGCGGAGTCTACACTTTACTTATAAGGAAACTAGAGGAGCTATTCAAATAAAAAAATATAATCACGATTAATCAAACAATTAAAACTTTCATTCAAAATTAACTGCACATTAATATCAACTTAACATATTTCCTTCAAGCACAATAATATTTTTTTATAAAGCAGAAATAACTTGTGAATAATTTCTAAAAAAAAAAAAAAAATTTAACAATCACTTGCCTATGCATAATAAATTATTTCAGTTTATTGATGTAACAGAAACAACACCCAACACCATTTCTGGGGGTTGCTATTATATTTGGGAAAGCCAAAGCATATGGTTTGGACTGCTGTGTTGCAATAAAACACTGCACTAACAATTGCACAAAAAATTACACAATTAGGCTTTTTGTACAGAAAAGAATTGACTGGGAAAAAAACATCTAAATAGGTGTCTGATCTGGTAATTTTTTTTAGATGTTTTAAACTGCACGCTGTCAAAGAATGTATAATTTATGAATTATAAAATAAGTCTAACTATCTTAGCCTTCTGCCCAGATGGATGAAAATATTAGCATGATCAATTTGCACTGATTATTGCCTAGTTTTATCAGTTCCAGTATAATACAGGCTAAAGTAGTTAAAATATAGGCTACAGTAGCTGACATACAATTAAACAACAACGACATACCATGTCTGATTTTGGGGAAGTGTGAGTGACTCATACAAAATCAAGCAATTCCACTGTGTGTCATCTGCACTTTAGCTGCTTGGACATAGGTAGCATTTGCAATGTGCTGTTTCGGGTCAGATATTCCTCCTCGGCCAACTGAAAAAGTTCCACAGCAAGCGTTTTCATCACCAGGGACAGGACTGACCCACTGACATTCTGCCTGGTACTCACACCTATAGGATGGTCCAGATTTAATTATGCAATTTTCATTACGCTCTAACTAATTAAGTTTATTACATAGAAAATCACCTAAAAAATCCCGGACCATCAAGAAGTGTGCGAACTGACAAAATGAAGAATCATCTTTGCACCAAACTGGAATTGTCCCCGCATAAATCAAAGTCATCCAGATGATCTGGATCTGCATAATTAGATCTGGACCTCCCTATATATCTTAACAACCTCTCATGTTTCAAGGGTGAACTTGCATTAGTTGACATCACTGCGTGTAATATCTTGTTCTGGATGTTCCACTACACTGTCCAATGTGACTATGTTTAATATGCTCAATATGTTTACATAGAACAATGGCAAGAATGGCACTGGCGTGCAATCTGACTCAGTGCACATTGCTTGTCCATCTGCAAAGTCAGTGCAACATGAAAATGAAACTCATTCAATCTGCTCCTATAAATGGTTTGATTTTAACTGTCCTGATTTTATTCTCTGCACTTTAAAGAACTAGTGTATGGATAAAACCATGTGTACAAAATGACATTTCTTACTGGATCAATACGGTATACTGTATTTTATGTTAGAAGACTATTTATCAAGAAGCAAAACAGAAAATGATCGAGTGCTATTAATAGACTTGGTTTCATTTGGCACTGTTTCATTAAGTGTGAAGTGTGGTCAAACTGACCAAATTAAATTTACGCATTTAGGGGTTGCATTACAAAGTTTAATTGCAGAAATATTTTATGCATTAATTGCACACGTTAACAGTAATTAATCAGCAGGTTTAAAGGAAAAGCAGCAAAGCTGTGAACATTCCAGTTACAGAGATTGGGAAGTCATTCAGCATGATGAAAAGCAGTAAATCATCTGTACACTACTCCCAAAATGTTTGAAGGAATTTATATATCATTGAAAATAAAGCAGACTTCTAGTGCGAGGAGAAGCATACAGCCTATTGGGAGAAATAAGTGCAGTGACATTCATCACTGACAGAAGTCCAGTTGACAGTTTGCCTTACACCATCAGCCAAAGTACTGCCACAAATAACGTCCTGCCAACTCTGTACTGAGCTGACAGGCAGTACAAATGAGCAACCAGCCAAGCTTTACACAGTGCCAAGTCAAAGTACAATCTCACAATACCTGCAACCATGTCTTGCACACTACACTCCCTCCCACTGCGTCAGTGCCAACAGGGTTACAACTCTGAGTCCATCTAAAACTACAAAGTTAACCACTTCAGGGTTAAATCCATTATCCTCCTAAGGTCCTCCCTGCCATCTCTGTTACAGATCACTGGGCACAAACTATTTGTTAAGTAATGCCTTCGGATCAGCTATTACTCTGACATAAACGGAGTAGCAGGAGCTGATGTAGTGAAAAATGGGCACAACTTCTTTTCTTCCTTTCTTTAGCTTTATTTAGAAGTCACTTCTGCTAGCTCTGCTCACCTCTCTTACTTTGTATGCATTCCTGGGTTGCTTTTAAATGCAATATGGTGTCAGCCTGTGGAGACCATGCACTCAGTAAAGACCACAAACATTTTATGTGGCAGTTACTTCTTTTTCCGTATCAATATGGATATGGTAACATTACCTGAGGCATGCATGTGGTAAGATGATCCCACTTGTGTCAGATTTAAAGCTTTCCCACGGTAGAAAGCCGTGCTGCTAGTCATTCATCCAGAATAGTAGCAGACCTGACAAGACATTCATTCAGAAATTCCATGCTTCTGTAAGGCAACATAAAAATATTTTTTGAAGTAATACAGTAGCAGAATTCTTAAAAAAATAAAAAAGCTAAACATGGACACCATATTAAAATGCACAATGCCCTCCTAGTTGATTCTACCTCCAAATGTTCCTGTTTAACTCCCAAAATGTATCAAGGCTTCAAGGTTCAGTAGACGCCTAGAACACAACAATCCCAGTCTTGTCCGTGCAAGCCAGTCCTCATTCTTTGCTCCCAGGACCTGTTGCCAGGGCCACAGCTGCAGAGTCAGTCTTTCAGAAATGTTGGTGGGGGAGAAGTTGTACACAAAAGTGTCTTTTATCTCTGATATGCAGACAACCTCCCAGCACATGCAAAGTGCTTCCTTCATCCAATCCTGCTTCTCCACAGGCACAAATCTGCATTTGAACAGAGGATGTGGTCTTAATTGATAGTACTGCTGACATCCAGCCGTGAGAGCTTCAAAGTATACACGCGCATTTGTGTGTGTATGCATATGCATGCAAGCGTAAGGGCAAAGGTACAACAAGAATGATGCCAAGGGCTTGTGGCTTTAAACCTAATAATCACAGCTGAGCAGGCTGTGAATATCTAAGATGTTCCAAAACTATAATGGCCTACTCTATAACCAGTTAGGACTACAAGCTAAGGTGTTCAGCTGTAAAGTTACTCATTTAATTGTCACCATTCTCTGACTGTGCAACCCTGGGTGAGATGCTTGACCTGCCAGTGTTCAAACTGCTGAAACACAGAAACAAAAGGGTCCACTTATGATCTGTCAGACATGGGAATAATAAAATGTAAATAATCATACTCCTCCATTGCACTAGCCCTAAACCACCAACTTCCATATATCTTACCTTTAACAAACATTACTGTAACTTCAGGATCTTTGGCAGCAAAAGCTGGCCCAGTAGTAATGAGCACAAAGTAGAAATCAACCTTCACAAGGATGCTAGTCCATGTTAAGACAAACGTAAAGCTGACGAGACGGATACAGACACAGCAAACTACACACAGAAACACTCTAAGAGTCTGGACTCAATATTTACCAACTACTTACATGGTTTCAGCAATACAAGGTACAGCAGATTCTTGTTCACAGCACTCTTTTTCACAACGCAGTGCTACATGATCTCATTATCTATATAGTACTTTCATAGCCTGTGAAGATTCAGCGATTGTCATGGCTTTGTTACAAAAACTCCTCAGAACAGAGACAAAGAGATTGTTAGAAGCACTGCAGAAGTGTGTTGGTCCACTGGGAAACAAAAATGTAAAAAAAAAAATAAAAATTGAAGGGCGAGATTCAAGTGCAGGCTTTTCAAGGAGGCGTGATATCAGAGTGAATTCCCAAACAGAGACATAAAAGCACCTCTAATTATAGATCAAGGCTTTGAAAATATATGCTCACTCATGGTCAAATGAGATATTTTCAGCCATATAATTGGCAAGGTAGAAGCACATATGAGACAATACGCCACTGGAGCAGTCACAGCAAACCATCTTTTAAGGCAGCTTCATTGGTTCATAAGATGAGACTCAAACTCCGCCCCATTAAAAATAAAAAATCACACAATTAGAACTGACATTTCTGGGAGCAATCTCTCACAATAAATACGCAGACTCACAGCCAAGTGCTTCGAGGCTACATGCTACAATGAAACAGAATTTAAAATGATATTGTAATCGACCATCACCAAGCGTACACGGATCCCTCAGCCCCAGCCATCTGCACTGGGGATTTCATGTTAGTAATGAATTTCGATGCCTAAGCTGACCTGTTTAGGGAATTTGTGCAGAGTCTTCAAGATAGAAAATTAGATCATCACCTCAATTTCAAATCCTGCCAACTACTCTAATGATCCTGAGTAATCTGACCTAAATTATCGGTGACTAGCACATCTCAGTGATGTCAATTTTTGAGTAAATGCAAACCTATGGCAAATGAATCTCAATAAAACTAAACTGCCAGAGGTGCTACTGTGGTGATAAATAATACTTTCTTTATTTGTTGCACTTTTATATATCAGGTTTTATGCTGGATGTCATGGCCAGCCTGTACACTGGTACTGTGAGTGCTGTGCAGAGTGGAGGCAGAGCCTCTGTGTTCTTCCCAGTTGATTCTGGGGATCGTCAAGGGGGTGTTTTTGCTCCTATTTTGTTCAGTGCTTGCATATACTGGGTGTTGGGCAAGGTTGTGGGGTCCAGTGGCTGTGGAGCATCTGTTGGTAAAGAAAGATTCAGTAATCTTGACTTTCCTGACGATGCTGTGATCTTTGCGGAGTCAATAGGGGCTCTGATCGGGGCTCTCCAGAGACTTAGTAAGGAGTCTGAATGTCTGGGCTTGCAAGTTTCCTGGATAAAAAACAAGATCCAGGCCTTTAATAACCTCTTTTTGCACAACCATCAGCAGTGTGTCTGTCTGCGGAGAGAATGTCAACCTCGTTGAGAGGTTTACTTACCTTGACAGTGCCATTCATATCTTTGGTGGCTCTTCCAATGAAGTCAGTAGACAGACCAAGACAGCATGGGGGGGTCATGAGATCAATGGAAAGGGGTGTGTGGTGCCATCTTTGACATTTTTGCAAGAGGACAATGGTCCAAGTCTTTAGAGTCTTGGTGCTTACTGTTTAGAGTACTGGTTATGATACGAAGACTTGGATTCCTTTGGTTTGACTTTGTGTCGAACAAGTGGTTGCTTACAGAGTCCCAAATGAGGCACATTACCTGCATTCTGAGGGAGCATCAGTTATGACATTACGGCCATGTGGTGCGATTCCCTGGCTGACAGGATCCTCATTGTTGAGGACCTGTGTGGCTGGACTAGGCCAAGGGGATGCCCATGTAACACCTGGTTCTGGCACATAGATGGGTCACTTCTGGAGGGTGGGACTGGACTGTGTGTCTGCCTAGGGGGGTTGCCAGCCAGGGCCCCAAAGAGTTTTGTTCTCTGGTGGGTGCTGCAATACACTGTACCAGTGCATGCTCCCCAACCTGACCTGACCTAGTTAGTGACTTGAATTTCAAATTTTGCATTTAGAAAATAAGTACATTTAATTCAAAATTTTACAATACATCACCAAAGTTTGACCCTACCATTCCACATTGGATACAAAAGGACTTCCATTTAAATTTCCCTTAGCAGGTTTATCACCAATATTGCTTTAGTTGTCTTGGTCTTGTGAAAGTACTGTATAAGGACATGTTACTAAGTTCAGCTGCCGAAGTAGTGACTGAACAAAATTTCCAGCAGGTAATCGAAGTATAGCAGGGCCCTATTAATACTCTTCTATCCAAAAATCTCACTACAGTACCTCTAGCACCTCCATATTTGTCTCTACTGCATAGACAATACAAGCCAGTCAAATTATTTGCTTGTCTTTTTACTATTCTAAAGGATGTCTGTAAATGTATGATCATCTTTGTGGCGCTTCTCGTTTTTCAGGAGCATTTTCCCCTAATTTAAACTGAAATTCTTGAAATTTCAGCATTTACTTAAGAACACTTGCCACTTTTCAATCTCTTTTCACCACTGCCATTTTTTCTTTTAAACTCTGATAGTCAATTGCTTCATCATCATTCCTTTGCCTGATCTCGCACTGTCCTACTGCTTTACTTTCTCATTTTTATGTCAATATAAGAGATCTCACCTAGTACTTTTCATTTCTTTAAATGTAATTTGTTACCTACTGATTGGTCTAAACACCTAGCGGGTTTAATGGAAATGTATGCCCACATAGAGTAAACGTAAGCAGGAATTTGCCTAGGCCTAGGTTTTGACGTAGCACAGCATTTTTCTTGTTGCATGCTGAGCACTAGAATTCATCCATCATTCAAATCAGGATGTCCTTTTTAACATACTTGGTACTGCAAGTGAAAGAAAGGTTTGCTTTTACACTAATTAAATGCTGTCAAGTGACTCATCCATACTTTTTAACCTGCAACATATATTAATCTTGGCATGTACTACTGAATGAAATTCTAAAAATATGGTGGCAGGTTTTGACTTTGTTAAGTGCACTAAAGGACATCAGCAAACAAGGGAAAAGTGATAATGTAAGAGTAAGTGAAGGACTAGGATAGAAGCACTTTAAGCCTTTTGTGCCCACAGTACCCTAAGAATGCTTCTCGATTCTGTTGCATTAACTTCCTTGTTTTGCTATAGCAATAAAGAAAACAAAGAAGGATATTCCCTATTAATTTCACAAGACTGTTTACAAAAAGCTACATAAAAATTCAACATGCTTAGTGAAATTATTTCCAAATTTTTAAAGTGGTGTTCCATCAATCAAAGTGAATTGCTCATAGTCATTCATGGAATCTGAACATACACCAGCATTCATGACAATCCAATGCCTCATCCGTTAAAAAACTCTGTCTACCGAGTGCTTGCAAGTCATACTCTGGTATCAGTGTTTCTGATTAAATCATCATAATTTTGAAAGGAAAAAGCATTCCTGATGGTTCTCCTAAAGAGAGGACCCAGGAAAAATGGCTGCTGTCAGTAGTGGACCAACAGCTCATTCTACCTAAATGGATTGAATATAATGGTCAACAGGAAGTGAGCAGCTCCAGACAGGATGGCAAACTAAGACAGGGAGACATTTAATATAAAATTGTTAGTCAGGTGAACTTCTAGGGCTACCCAGAAACAGAAAGTGGGTAGAAAACAGGATGTGCATACAAGACAGAGAATAAAACACATAAACTTGACAGAGTGATGGCACAGCAGACTCAACTTATATTTGAAAAAGTGAGAGAATAAATGAAATATGCCCTTTCCCAGGAATCTGCAAAACACTCCTCAGCCTGTGCTCATCTCAGGGGTTAGTGCCACCATTTATACTTGCAACTAGAAAGTCACAAGACAGAGAAGGCTCAGCGGAGTGTTAAAAGCTCCACACAGCATACCATCTTTCTCTGTAGATACATGTTAAACTGCTTGCCAGGGCAACTATTTACAAAGCAAAAAGCCAAACAGGTGTCGTAATAACAATGAAAGCTGTGTTCCACATTATACACCAATTTCCAGAGCTTGTTTATCCTAACTAGGCTAACTTTAGGTCAAAGGTGAATCCAGCAGCAATTGGTGCAAAACAGCTTCATCTACTGTATGTCTACATGAAGGTTTGAGGACTACAGTGTCTCTGTTTTCTTAGCTAAATGCAACATTTATTAAGTGATTTTTTTATTTTATTTGAAGACTGTGCCAGAAGCTCAAGGCAAAATGTTCTTTTAATTAAAGAGATGCCTCATCATCTCCTTTCAGTGTGGAACCTTGATAGGCAATCAAAATGCAAAGTGCTTTAAAAACAATTGAAAAACAATGGAAAAAGGCAACACATTCAACTGTAAATAGACAGACAGCAACACCAGCAGCCAGGCAAAGTGCAGAGTCAGGCAATCAGGGTTTGCAGATTTTGCAAAAAACTGTAACTGGTATCATCAGTCAAAACAGGCTAGAAGTTAGATGTGGCGGTATTGTAGTTTTGGATGGACACCACAGGAGCTTTATCTTGAATAATGAAAGCTAGGAGCTGGAACACAGTGGCACTGGGATTCTGCATCTTCAATCATACTCAGTAGCAGTGCTGCTGATTATAAACCAACTTGTACAACTTTGGTCTTCTGTGTAGTTACAGTAAATTATGACCGTAAAATACTAACAAAAGCAGTACTTCAGTAATTTACATTCAAAAAATGGCAACACTATTGTTGATCAAGGATGCGAACACACAAAAAGTTGAGGAGGGTAAACTGTTTTTCCCTCTTTAACCATTTACATCCAAAAGGGAGCAGCTGGCATCGATGAAAGACTGGTGTTCACTACCCTCCAACAATTTGTATGGCAAAAATGGCTGTGGCTTTATCAGCAGTATAATGAGCAGCAGAGACCTGATTCCACTGAATGCATGACCCTGCCATGCCTTATTTGTAATCAGAATAAAAAGACATATAATTAGCACCTTTTCATAATGCAATTTTGGCACAGAAACCTACCCAAGTAGAGACAGTAAAGGGAAGAATACTGTAGTACATGAATGCTTTTCACATAAATAATGAAACCTTACAAGAAATAGCTGGAAGTAAAACATGAACTGTAAAATACTTTGGGACAAGACATCGTAACAGTGAGCCCAAGTTGCTCACTTTGGCCTTACCCTAGGTATGTACTGATGTACACATGCAATAATGCTCCATTCTAAAACACAATATTTGATAAATCGCTTTGTTCTCGAGCTGTTACTGGAGGCACTATATATTCCTAAAGATATTCATTTGATACACAAGTTTTCTTGAGAAATCAGGAAGAACAAAAATTTCTTTGATACACTTCTCAGTATTATAGCTTGTGGGATCAAAGCAGCAACAACAGCACATCCAAATGCCAAACAAGGTTTACTGTAGTAGCATTGCATGGTTACACATTAACCGTATTTTAGTGGGGAATTTCACTAAATGGAAACTGTACAGAAAAATCTTTAATTATTCTTTTAGTGTTAAAATGTTCAAATGTTTCTGCCACTTGGATTCAACATCCTAGATTTGAATCACGCACTTGTGATCATATTTATAAAGCTTGTGTATGCACATAAAGAGGCCCAAAATGTGCCCATGCAACTTTCCTTATAAAAGTCAGGAGTTATAAAAGAAACCTTGATAGGAGAACTTGCATATATTTATGGCAACTCTGACCCATGTGGATGCAACATTTCAGAGAAACTGGGAAATGACAACACCCTTGATCAAGCGGGGGAATGCTGCCAAACCAGCTAAATGACGACTCATGCATATAATAATTCATATCCCTGAGGCGTTATTATAATGAGCATTGACATGACAAAATATTAAACTTCAAATGTAATGAATATGATGTACAGACATTTGAATATGATGTACAGACTCTATTGTAGTTCCCTTTTAACAGGGCCAATTCTGCGTATTTGCACTGAAGGCTGTTGTCACTTCTCATCTGGCCAACATATCTCTGCCATGCTTCACTCCATCACGCCTGCTGTGCTGGAGGCCATTAACTGAAGGACAGTGGGGTACATTCAGTTTCTGTATGGTGTGGGTATACATACATACACCATAACATTTTTTTGCCAAAATAAAGAAAAAATAACAATTTAGAACAGTGTCCAGTTTTCCTAACATAAAGTAACTGACTGCACGCATAGTGCAATAAAGTCATCTAGCAAGGATGAAAAAGCTTTTGCTAACCATAAGCAGTGACATTCTATTAACTAACAATTTATCTGTGATGCTAAGATGGAGACTGACACATGTTGTGGCTCAGTGGCCTTGGTCAACCCATGATTAATTTATTATTCATTTATTTTGAGGCAAAGTAGCTTTACAGATGACTTGCTAATGGTGCTGTACATAATGACTGGTTTATCGGTAAGGTAACTGGCTGAAACCTCAGTTTTTCTGATGGCCTGTACATTTCACTGTATCAGCCAATCATGTCATTACATGTGCCCATTCAGACGGGGACATGTTACACCTTTCTCTGACTCACAAATAGCAGAGGAGTGGTGCTTTAACGCTACACATGATCTTGTGTACTCAGTTTGGAGTGCACCATATTACTCCTAAAACATAGGTAGCTGTGTTTTGATACGTTAGGTCGAAGGCTGCTCCAAGTGCCAATGAACATCTCCATCATCATGATTACATATGTATGAGGTTGATTAGCATAGTCCAGAAATGATTGTTTCAGGGTGGCATCTGGGTGGAGTTCGATAGAGTTCACATATGTAAATATAAAAGATGATTGTGATTTATAAAGGGTAAAGAGCATGGATATGTACATAGGTCAGGTTTTATAAATCGGATTTTCCTGTTTTTTATGCATAATTTCACGCTCAAATCCATGCAAAATTTTATAAATTAGACCTCTGGTCTCTTTCTGTGTGGAGTTGACCCTGTGATAGGCAGGCACTGTGCAAGGTTGGTTCTGATTGTACACAACACAACCTGGTGAGGCTAAAACCTCCATGGCCATGAAGTGAGCTGAGGTGAGCTGAAAATATTACAATTGCCTGTATTTTGTTTAAAAACAACCCTTATCAACATACTTAAACTTGATATTAAATGTACAAAACTAGATTTTCCAAAAACAGAATGAATCATATGGACCCAAATAACTGATATTAATGACTTAAATACTAGGGGGCTTCACCCCCTGCTCGCTTCGCTTACCAACCCCCGTTTTTGGTTTTCTGGATATAAACTTTAACATTTTTTTTTTCTTTGAATTGTTGCTATTTCATTAGTTTCACTTCTATTTCAGAACTTCTGTAAAAACAATATTTGGAATCTTTCGAGTCCTAATGTGCTGAATCGTTTTAATGAGGTCAGTGAGACATGTGTTTAATGACTTTGCACCATAATTTCTCTGTTTGGAATTTCAACACAGACAAAACGATCTTCATCATCAGCAGTTAATAATTTTTTTTTACAAAGTAACCAATAAATGCATATGAGGTAAACCCCGTTTTTGAAATTCTCTTACATTATTTATATACTTCTGACATATCACCTATGTCCATATATTCAATCTCTATCCTCTTTTTCGTTATTTCTCGGAGTAATAATTTCTCTTTTTTTGCGCTAATGCGAAGTTTACTTTCTTTGTTTTGACACTGTCATTTTTTTCTGCTTTCATATTTTGTATCTTGCTTTGCATGTGTTTCATGCCTACGTTTTTTTTTTTGAGTCTTTTGAATTCCAGTTTTCATTTTCTCTAACCTGCTCTGCATGTGTTTGGCCCCCTTGTTTTTTAACCTCTCTATGACGTTTTTACTTTGTTTTCTACTCTGTCTTTTTTTCTGACCTCATTTTGTCCTGCTTTTTTTCCAATGACACCTGGTCCGTGGTGATTATTTTCCCTTTTTCGAGTAATAATTTCCATTTGTTTGTGCTAATGCGATCTTTACTTTCTTTTTTTTTTTTTTTTGATACTTTCTAATTTTCCTGCTTTCATATTCTTTAACTTTCTCTGCATTTGTGTCTTGGGGTGAAATAAACCAAATTCTATTTTGCAAAAACAGGAGAGTCTAGTGCTTTTCAAAGATGTAATATTGAAAAGTGCAAAGACGAAGGAATTAGGAGGGGCACACATAAAAATCACCCTTTGATTAAACGTTAAATTAATAAAAATGAATACATGTGTAATCTGCAGCAGCTTAAAACACTCAAAGCACTTTACTGCTTTAGGTTAAGAAAGAATGAGTTATGGCTGCTTATTCAGCTCTATTATGAATGTTCTGCTTGAAAACAATCATCTATTAATTCACTGGTTATTTGAAGAACCAAGATTTTCAAAAGGTGCTATATGAGTTCATACAGCATTAAGTGCTTAACAAACTAAGTAACATGAACATACAAATCTTTGATGTTTATGTCATTGCTGTAAGACAGTTGCACTGTGGTTTGCTGCCCCATGCCGCCCGAGTGAAGTGAGATATGAATATTAATGAGCGTGCCTCCGTGTAAACCCAAAGAACCTCAGCTGGTTATGACAGAATGTGCAGTGATAAACATACAAAGGCGTCACTGTGGATCACCATTATGAATCATCTTTATGCAGAATGAGCTCCCCAGCTTACATTCTGACAATACAGTACTTATTCCTCTTAAGAAATTTGACATTTCAAAGCCAAAAGCAAGTGTAGAAACACTTGCATCCATCCAATGTTATTTTTATTCATGGCTAAGAATAAACTGCTGACCAAGAGTCATATTCCAGCAGGGAATTCCTTAATTCAAGTAAATAATGAGAGGGTTTTCTCTGGCAGCCTCACTTCTCATAATTTCCTATCTGCCTTTACAGCCAACAAAGCTGCATTAAAATGAAACCACTGGGCCACAGCTGTAGCTCCAGGGTGTTTTGATAAAAAGACTTTGTCTTTCATTAATATTAATCCAACCTGCACAAATGTATAATTTAAACTGCAAGCGGCACACTTCACCCAGGGTTACAGCAATTAAATCTTCTGCTACAAAGAAGGAACGTGTGTCGCTTCCTAGCATATAGATTGGCCTGTTCTGGCATCACTCCAAAGAAGGAAGGCATCTCGCTTTGAATTGTGATAAATGTCTCTGTACTGAAGACCCACCTTGACTGGAGAATTCAATTTTCAACTCATTCTGCCTATTGCACTCATACTGCCCTAATCTACCACTCATTTGAAGAATCTATAAGATGACAGGTCTTTGTTAAAGCTGTCTTTTGTCTCTTTGCCATTTATACTCAATGGAGATTATTCTTCCTCCACTATGGGTCAGGTAGGCTGTGTAGTGTTGGGGACAGACTCTAAATTTTAAACCACAAGGATGCCAGTTCAATGACCAGTCCATGAACAAGTCCTTTAAAGGAATACTCCACCCAAAAACATTTTTATATCTTATTCATCCCATGTGGTTTGTAGTGATGGCTGAGAAAAACAATTTATTCTCAAGTTTTCATGGAGATTGATTTCACGTCTTTTATAAAAGAAAATCTTGAAACGACACAAGACTATTTCCAAGAGATTTTTTCAAGTCCCAGGAGATGAGACAATTGCCAAGAGATTTTTTTCAAGTCCCGCCCTCATCGAAACCATTTAAGGTTAATGGCCCACGCCCATGGTCCTCTAACCTCACATTCGTGTGAATGCTTTTGTCAGACACAGTTCCTGCACTCTCAGCTCCTACAAATTTTTACATTTGAAGACACTTTAAGTTCCCAATAAAAGAAGACTTATTATGTCCAAATCTTAAGGAAAAATTTCATCCCGAAGGGTTATCAACAGAAGAAATAAGTACACGGGCAATCCTAGCACTGAGAAACGATGAAGAAAAATGAATTAAGGCGAAAATTGTCGATCGGTTATGCAGCAAATTGGTTATGCGTATCAGTAGGCTATGCTGAAACAGTTGGAAGTGATTGTAAGGAAGATGAAAACATCAACTTGCAATATCCCGTAGAATATCTATAACCGTTAACACCATCCGAATTACTGTTGAAAGAAGGATGGATTGTAATATTATCGCGTAATTTATGTCCGAGTGATGGGCTATGCAACAGGACAAGATTACGATGGGCTATGCAACAGGACAAGATTACTTGTATTCAAAATTGGTCTAACAATTCTGACATGTAAAATTTTAACAGGTGACAGGAAAAGTAATGTAGTACATCTTCCATGGATAACATTAGAGACCAAAGGAGATCTTGATATTCCATTCGTATTAAAACGTTTACAGTTTCTCGTTACAATAGCAGTTGCTATGACAATTAACAAATCACAGGGACAAACATCTGAAAAAGTCGGTTTATTTATTAGAGAGAAAGAAGCAACATTCACTCACGGGCAGTTAAACGTTGCATTGTCACGATGTAAGTCCAAATACGGCATCAAAATTCAATGCAATATTGACGAAAATTTAAAAATTGTTTTTCCTGAAGTTTTCCAGTAAAAGTGTAAGTTTAAAAAGTATTTGCGTGTTAATTTCAAAGCCAAACGGAATGAAAATGTATAACGTAAGGAACACCTCTAATGCAACATGAAACAATTTTCTTTCAATTTAATACGTTTTCCTTTCGTCGGATTGGCTGGCCCAGTGCGGTTTTAGCTGTGGAATGGCCAAATGGGGGAGGCAGCTTGATGGATGAGGTCTCCAGGACTCTAAACAAATCCAAATCATATCATGTGATACCATCTACTGTTAAATTCTGCTCCGTACTTTTAAAATTTTTATTTTTATACTGTATTGTGGATTTGTTCTGTTCTGTGTATTGTATTCTTTTTGACACCCACTGCACGCCCAACCTACCTGGAAAGGGGTCTCTCTTTGAACTGCCTTTCCCAAGGTTTCTTCCATTTTATCCCTACAAGTGATTTTTTGGGAGTTTTTCCTTGTCTTCTTAGAGAGTCAAGGATGGGGGGCTGTCACGAGGCAGGGCTTGTTAAAGGCCATTGCAGCACTTCTTGTGTGGGAGATTGCTGGAACACACCTGGAGCACATCCAGGTGCTTATAGAAGGGGCCGCCTCCCTTCATTCAAGGCTCGAGTCGGGTGGAAGGACGACGAAGCTGGAAGGCAAGGTGTGGAGGCGGCCTGAAGAGACAAGGCAAGAGTGTGAGGCCTGGACTTTGGGGCTGTGTGGCATTTAACTTGTAAATAGTGGTCTGTAAATAAACGTGTGGTGGTGATTTACAACATGGCTCCCTGTCTATGTCCGGGTTCGTTCCACACTACTTAACCATACATACAGAATATTACTATAATGTGACACATTTCAGTAACACTTTATTTGAAGGGTGTCTACATAAGAAGAAATACTTGATTAGTAATGTATATTAATATCAGTATTTGGAAGATGTGGAACAAAAAAAAGAGCACTGCACTCATTCAAAATTCACAATAACTGAACTAACATGTGTTTCACCACATCAGTGCCCACACAAATTATGGGGAGCACCTTGTTTTGATACAATGCAATGATATCTATTATATAAAACATGTACAGTAATCCCTTGTTTATCGTGGGAGATAGGTTCCAAGGCTGGCCGCAATAACTGAATTTCCGCGAAGTAGGGACACCATATTTATTTAATAATTTAACGTGTATTTGGACGTTTTTAAACCCTCCCTGTACTGTTTACAACCCACCCTTTACTCTATTAATAACAGGGACAACTGTTAAGCAATATGAAATCGGCAGATAAGTTTACAGTTACTGTATAGCAAAGTACACGTACCTATATATGATGTGATGATGGTGATGAATATGCTGTGCAGTAAAAATTATGACGATGAAGGTGATAATGACTTTTACTGTGCAGCCGATGACTGTATTTTACGTCACTTCAGACGGCGGTGCCATTTCCTGGGGCACCTCTTCCACGTTTCCGAAAATGTATCCGTAGTAGTAGTAGTAGGAACTGGCTCTTTTTTGCGAGGATGCAAAAACATTGTGATCGGCAGCTACTGCCGGTGCTTTTTCTGGTCGAAGAGCAGCTTGCAGGCGGTCATGACGTCGTCGACCTTGTTGCAAAATTGGACCGATCGAACCATATCGTCGTCCCATTCCTGTGACCGCTCTTGCAGATCCTTAGCCACTCCCTAGTTTCACCTTCTCAGCGATTGTCATCATTCTTCGTTGGCATTTAGGCTCAGCAGCAGCCTTGGAAGAAGGAGCACATTTGGGAGCCATTGCAGGGGGTGAAAATTGAAGCGAAGTTCAACACAAAGAAACCACAAAAAAAAAAAAATCACACACAATACAGTGTAAAGTAAACCGAGAAAGCTTGAAGCGAAATGGCCACGACAGAGAGACAAGGGGAGGTGCTGTGGGATCTGGGCATCAGTTAAAGCACCAATCAACCTGTGATTTGTTGTCTCCCTCTCATGTACCAATCACAGCCCGTGTTACAACGCACTTAGTCACCGAACTTGTTTTGTTGTTCTTAGACAAGGAAATACTACTACAGTAATCCCTCCTCGATCGCAGGGGTTGCGTTCCAGAACCCCCCGCGATAGATGAAAATCCGCGAAGTAGAAACCATATGTTTGTATGGTTATTTTTATATATTTTAAGCCCTTATAAACTCTCCCACACTGTTAACATTATTAGAGCCATCTAGACATGAAATAACACCCTTTAGTCAAAAGTTTAAACTGTGCTCCATGATAAGACAGAGATGACAGTTCTTTCTCACAATTAAAAGAATGCAAACATATCCTCCTCTTCAAAAAATACGTGTCAGGAGCAGAGAATGTCAGAGAGAGAGCGCGAGAGAAAAGCAAACAATCAAAAAATCAATATGTGCTTTTAAGTATGCTGAAGCACCGCGATAAAGCGAGCATCCGTGTCCCCTAGGAAAACAGCCTCTGTGCAAACAGCCCCTCTGCTCACACCCCCTCCGTCAGGCAGAGAGAGTGAGAGAGACAGAGAGACACAGAAAAGCAAACAATCAAGCACCGTGCGGGAAGCACATCGTACATCATTGAGGAGTTTTATTTAATATGTAATGCGTGCTCTGATTGGGTAGCTTCTCAGCCATCCGCCAATAGCATCCCTTGTATGAAATAAACTGGGCAAACAAACTGAGGAAGCATGTACCATAAATTAAAAGACCCATTGTCCGCAGAAATCCGCGAACCAGCGAAAAATCCGTGATATATATTTAGATATGCTTACATTTAAAATCTGCGATGGAGTGAAGCCGCGAAAGTCGAAGCGCAATATAGCGAGGGATCACTGTACTATATTTAAAAACCCGCATAGTCGTGAATCCGTGAAAAGTGAACCACTAAGTAGCGAGGGATTACTGTATATCATCTTGCAAAAAATATTATACGAGGGTCGTTCAAAAAGTTTCCGTACTTTTATATTTTTGTTGGAAACGGTGAAGGCGGGAAGATTAGTAATTGGTCGTGTCTGAGTGTGTCATATGACTACTTCTGTCTGGCAAGCCGGCTGCCCTTGCAGTTTAGTATAATTGTCACCCTGTGGTGAAAATGGCTGCGAAACTTGTAAATTGCACCAAAAGGAACAGTGTTTTATCATGTGCTTTCTGTGGGCAGAAGGTGTGCTGGGAACACAAATTTATCTCTGCATGTGTGCCCAGTAAAGGGATAAAGTTCTCTCTCTTAGAGACGTCTATGAGTGGAATGAAATGTTCGAAAATGTCCGTACTAGTGTGAATGAGCGCTCCGGACGTCGAGCTAAAGCCAAGACCACAAGGAGTGAAGAACCCTGATGTGAAAGCAGCAGTACATGAGTGGCTACTCACTCGACCAAAAACAAAAAAAAAGTTTTTATGATGCTGGGAAAATTGCACCACAAAGGAAGGTGATGTCATTTGTTTTTGAAATCCTTAATAAATACATTTTTTAAAAAAAGTGCAGAAATGTTTTGAATGTCCCTCATAAAACAATCAAATATTTCTTCTTATATAACAAATACGTTATTCACAAACCTATTTATGTGTTATGAATCTCCATGTAGACACCCTTCAACTAAACTGCTTGCAAAATTTATTCCCATTTTGGACAATTAAAATAATCCTGAATTAGTCGAAATTAAAAACACAGTGGAAAAACTCGTGACTTTCTATAATTCTACAAGTTACACATATCTTCAGTTGCTCTTGTGTAACATTCGTGTTTATCAGTTTTCAAAAATGTGTCTTTATAATTCCTCATCAGACAAAAAGGAAGTGTTTTAAAATCAGGATCTAGAGCACATGTTTGTTGACAGCGGCATTCGATGAATGGAACATAAAAGAAAAAAAACAGCCACTGTGACTGACAACAGCATTAATGATTTGTACGATGTAGCTTATGGAGATATTCATGTTGACTGCTTTGTTTACAAGCTCACTGTGGTATCGCAGGCTGCTCTGAAAATTTTAACAGTAGCCTGCTTGCTTAGCCGAGTGAGGCATGTCGCCAACTTTTTCCACCATAGCAGTAAAACTAGCTAGGTGCTTAAAGAGAAGCAACATATACTAGATTTGCCAAACAATCAAACTTGTGATTAATGCGGACACACAATAAAACATTCATTGGAAATGCTAGAAAGGTTTTGGGAACACCAGCCTGTCATCTGAACAGCTCTGGATACTGTATAGGCAGCGAGGTTGCTCCCGCTGTGACGGCCATGCAACGCACCTGTCTGCAACGCAGTCGTTTTTAATGTAGTGACATGATTGTTACTTAGGAATGTACTGCCCTGGACGTTCAGCTGTCACAAGTTAGGGCTACACACTCTGCTGACTTGAGAGATGTGACAATGCTTTGCTTAAGATCTTCATAAATCTTGGGTACAATAACTTCACTTGTTTGCTTTGTGGTTGGTATAGCATACCACAGTTCAAAAACCTGTATCATTTGTGGAAATCCCTCATTTTCAACAGCTGTGTAGGGTCTCATGTCTTTACAGATAAAAACTGCTATAGATTCTCTTATTTTTTGGGAATTTTACAAACTAAATGGAAGCTTGGACCTGCCATCTCCATTTTGGACTGTCTAGGCAATACTTGTTTTGATGTTGAGATGCACAGCTTACATTTGGCTTTGCTTTTATTCAGTTGCTCTTTACAAATGCACCATTTCAATCCGTAGGAAATCCACACATCTGATTTAGGCGATGCAATTTCTCACCAGTAAGGATTAGTAGAAAGCCTTAACAGACGCATTAGTGACATCTACTGGATCAGATACCAAAAAAGATCATTAAAAATTTACATGTAACAACTGAGCAGGACAGATTTTCAAGATCAACCTTGAGATTTTGAGAATCGATATTTAATCATTTAAACGAAAAATAACAATTAATTCAAAAATTGATATTTTACCCAGGCCTAGTTCTGAGTTCTCTTTGTTCTGGTGTCACTAACTCTGTAGTCATTTCCACAGTGCTGCCAGGACATGAACTCGAATCCACACTCCATGCAGAAAGCAGAAAAACACCAGATAAACCAATAAACAAGCTGTTCACTCAAGTGACACATTGGCTACAATGTGCTGGTTCCACTCTGTCATGGTTCACCATCTATTGCGCCATAAATGTCACAGAGCCTCTTTCACTAGTACATTACACCATTTACGCAACAGACACATTGATTAACCAAAGTGCCAGTGCTGCTGCCTCATTCACAATGTACTTACCAGTGTGATATGAAGCATCTTATGAAATGATGCTGGGACAGATTGAGGACAAGGGCGGGGTGTACTAGGTATGCCCACTTCTGCTCAAAACACATGCTTTCTAACTGAATTCTGTTTTTGAGAAATCACAAAAGAACTACTTTGCAATCAGTGAATGAATGAAGGGGCTATGAAAGATGAGACACTATTACTTGCGTCTTGCTACAAAAACAAAACATTGCTGGCACTTCCACCAAAGTTTAATGATTTATGTCATCAGCATAGAAGCCACTCTCTAAATATCTTTGCAGGCATGTTTACCTCATAACCTCAATTAAAGAGGATACAAGTACAAATGGTAGAATTCAGATAAAACGTCCTTAAATGAGTGCAGAAAAATGCACAAACCAAAAAAAAAAAAAAGAAACAGCAGCAACTCAAGAAGAATGCCACTCTATGTAGCAGTCAGGTTCCTCCTTTCTCTCCTTAACAGAAAAGCTCCTCTGCTTTAGTGAAAGCCACGACCTACTTAGCACATTCCTTTACAGAATGGCCAGCAAATGCCTGGCATAACCTGTCAGCAGCTCCCTAGCCATGAAATAACAGAAAGTGACACAACAATTAGCATCATCTCTGCAGGTTGCCATGGCGTTGCATTCTTCACTTAATGAAGGCTTCGACCAGTAACTGCATTTCTTTGCAAAGATCTAAGGACATGCAATCTTGGAACTGGTTCATTCCTTGAACTTTCTCAGCGCTGACCAATTAATTATAAGGCAGGTACTGATCTCTTTGCAAAGATATGTCTCCAATGAAGAAGCACCTCTGCAAAGGTGGAGTTAGTGAGACCCTTACTACATAAGAGAACATGGACTGAATGGTCTCACCTCACCCTGTTGTAGACATTGCTGAAGTCAATATAAACATTTACATTAGTCGTAATTTTGCATATTAGAGCTCTTTATCACAAAGATTGTTTCAAATGTTGCTTCCATAAGGAGGAGTGTAGGCAATGTAAAGCAATGAACTCCAAGCTAAACTGTTAGTTCAATAACCACCGCAGACTCAACTTGTGAATTTGAGTAAGTCATGGATTTTTTCAAAACTCCAAATTTATAAACCTGGAAAGCAGGTTTCAACTGTGATGTTTTAGTTACTTCATGCAAGATGTAAACTAAATTAATGAATGTAAATATAATAGTAGTCCAATAACACAGACAATGAAGAGCCATAAAAAGTGTAAGCCATAGAAATCAACCAATGAACGTTGAGCTTTCCAGTCAAAGTCACACCCAATATTTCACTATTGAGCACTTTACTTAAGTTGACATAAAAACACAGTCAGTAGCTCAATCTTAACACATCACTTCAAATACCAAATTCTCAACAGATGGCTGTTTCAATACGGACAACTTCTGAAAAATTAAGAGTGATGAGCAGGGGTGTGTTTCAGGGTGCAGTAAAATGTTTGAGGTGGGAATATGCACAGGGAATAAGACAGTCTGCACAAGACCCTCACCCAAACTTATAGCAGCTTTTTAGAGGATACCAGTATCATAGCTGCTCAATTGTAAGCAAAGTCTGTTTTGCACATTTAGTTTTTGCACCCTGTCAAAGACAAAAGTTATTACAATAAATCCATGCTTCATATCCACTATTGTTCCTGGTCCAGCCAGGATAGGAACCGACTCCCAGTGATCCCAAATGTAAATGCCAGTCAGAAAATGGATGGTTGAACAGACAATTGTAGACATGTTTATAACAATCTGAGGGTGAATGCAAAAGTTCAATTCATTTAAAATGCAAACTACAAAGGTGTTTTAGATGAATAAATGGGAAAGAAGCAGAGTTCAGCTGGCAATTGTCAGGTTATAACAAAATTGCCATTACTGTACTCCAGGATCAAATTCGTCCCCTCATTATTTAGAAAATCACATTTTTTGAGATTTCTGAAATATTTCAGTCTTGACAATTACCACGTTTATATATGCTTCAATAACCCAATTTTTCACAAAATGCCTGTTTCTAAAATGTAATGTAATGCGGTTATTAACCTCTAAGAAACCTGAATGACAGGTACATTTCTCTGTGAATAACACAATTATGTGGTCATGTAAACCCATAACCAAGTTACTGTTAAGGATTTTGTAGTCTGTGCTTGTCTGTTGCACTTTGTCAGCCTATGCATGTATTTGCTTCCCACATGCTTTCAGCAGCAATGGGTAGGGGCAACCACAAAATACATTTCCAGATGCAAATGTGCAGAGACACATTATTCTTTCTCCTGGGTGAAAAAAATATGTCTCAATATTTCTGAAATCACTAAATTTATTTTGATAAGCTGAATGCACAATGCTAAACTCAGCAACACAATCTTGAAAGCAATTAGAAAACACATTAAAAGTAGCTTGTGGTACATAATCTGATTACTTTTTAAAGTAATGAGTAATCAAACACATATACAGTATCTCTATCATAAAAGGAAACCCTGAGACAAGACTTTTGCCAAGAGATTTTTTCAAGTCCCGCGAGACGAGACTTTTGCCATGAGATTCAAGTCACGCCCTCGGTCCACTCAGCTCTTATTCGTGTCAATGCTTTTGTCAGACATAGTTTCTGTGCTCTCAGCTCTTATAAATGTTTATGTTTTCCTCATTTAAAGTTGTTTATGAAAAGTCCTCAGTTTCACCTTTAACATACAATCTGTTTGTTTCCATCAATGTAGTCCTTTTCTGAACAACAGTTTTATACGTTCTAGATGACACCTCAACAACTAAGCGAAGGAGAAAGGGCAGCATGTCAAAAAGAGGCCCAAAAGCATTGGAGAAAAAAGAATTAAAAAAAGAACAATAAAAATGTAAGTGCAAATCCCAAAAATAAGGAAAGTAATAATCAGTATGGACCAAGTGGAACTAAAAACCTAGCAGGTCCAAGCAGGGTCGGAAATAAAAGACAAAGAGTAGAAGACAAAGTAGAACATTGTAAAAAGGTTAAAAAATGAACACATGCAGAGCAGGTTAGAGATTATGACAGTACTAAAATCGAAAGTCTCAAAAAACTATTAGTAAAGATCAAATTAGCAGTAACAGAAATTATTACTAGGTGAAATAACGTAACAGCGAAAAGAGATCGAATATATGGACATAGGTGATATGACAGAGGTATGTAGATATTGTTCAGCTTTAAAGTTTAAGTTGGAGACTTGTAGATTGTGTGATTCGTGTTGCCATCAGGGAAAAGTTGTGTTTCTTCCCAATGAAGAGGCGTATCCGCGAGATTTCAAAGATATGTTGTTTGGTGAAAGTGAAATCCACTAACACTACAGGCAAAATATCCGAATCTACAATAATCCATCCATCCATCCATTATCCAACCCGCTATATCCTAACTACAGGGTCATGGGGGTCTGCTGGAGCCAATCCCAGCCAACGCAGGGTGCAAGGCAGGAAACAAACCCCGGGCAGGGCGCCAGCCCACCGCAGATCTACAGTAATCTGTTTGCAATCTCAACATTCAATGCTCAAAACATAGATTTACACAATTCAGGACCATATGCTATGAGAATCTGTGGTCCCGCAACAATTAAATCTACTACAAGTTTAATATTGAATAAACCACAATTCGGTCAGGTTTATATTTATGATCACGGGGAAGCGATGCAACATAGAATCGAAAGAGTTAAACGATCGGACATATTAGAAATTCTATAGCCAATAATGGATACAAATTCATACGTATCGCACTTTACACTAAATTTATCTGCAAAACACGGACGAAAAAGTTTTCTTGGATTTTTATATGAATCCGAAAGATCATGTTCGCATTTCTAATAAACCAACATGTCATGAATTGTCAGAGATAATAGTTTTGAAAGACGGAGATATCAAAGACAGAAGTTTAAAAAGTATTTGCATGTTAATTTCAAAGCCAGACAGAATGAAAACTATAACTAAATGAATACCTCTAACGCAACATGAAACATAATTTTATTTCAATTTATTATGTTTTAATATTATCAACTATGGTTAATTAATTGCTGTAATGTAAAATAGTTACTTCTATTGTGCATATGTAACAGTTCCCATGAAAATAACAATCTGTTTAAATTGTACATCCGCTTACCCATATGCAAGTGGCAGAGACGCAAACTAGCTGGTGCATAGCAGCACTGGGGTTGGTGAGTGAAGCGAGTAGGGGGCAGAGCCCCCTAGTCTTATTGAAATAAAAAACCTGCGTTAATATTATTCCAGGAGCACTGGACGTAAGGCAAGAAGCGAATGTACTCAGTTGGTCCTTTGCAGGGTTCAATCGCACAGCCAGGCACAACAGATTTAACTCTTTTTTTGTGCAGTTTAATGATGTTGAAGTGTTTTACCAAAGGATAACCCCAGAAGATTACTTGCACATGTAAACACGGATTAAGAAATGGGTTCCTACCTTAACTGGGTTATTCACCTTAATATGATTATGCCTGTGCATGTAAACACGCCAAATGATTCTTCAAATGGATGTTTGGTGGTGCATTGTCTTGCCCTCCATTGAAATTAACTGGCAGGCTGCCCCATAACACATACATAGCAGACAACCCCTCCTTGACATATGCCACCACTTCTACGTTTTTTTTGTAGAAGAAACACTATTTTTGATTAAAATATTAATAATAATAAAATGGTTTAATGAGAGAGTGTTACTTTCTAGTAGCAAAAAAAGGATTGAAAGAACTTTTGCCTGTGCTTTAATGAGCGAGGTTGTGAATCTGTACATGCCTAATAATGGACAGGCACTTTGGATAATGGCTTTACCATACTTGGTTTTTGAGCTACACATTATCTAGCTGGTACAAGATTCCCAACACTGAACCAGGTAAACAAGTTAGAAAATGGATAAATGGATGAAAAAACAGAAATTCACCATGAAAAAGAAAAGAAGTTAAACTTGAAAAGAATTCAGACTTACCTACTCCATCCAAGGGTGACTCAGCTTTCAACAAGGGCTTAAAATGATGTTTTATAACTTGGCCTGTTGTGTTAAGGTGTAAAGTATATTTGATGCTAGAGCATCACTACTGTATTCTTCACAACAAGATATCCCATATGTAACAAGAGATGATACAGGATAAGCTTACATTGAAAGAGCTGAACCCCATCTAGCACATAAATTGCAGAACAGGTTAAAGCTAACATCTAAAAGTAATTTCAGAAATGTCACCATGATGGTGCAAGGCTGTGGTCTACAGAAACTCCAACTGAAATTCATAATGTGTGTCTCGGAGTCACTTGTAAAAACCTTTTACTCCAACTAAACAGGAATATCACTAATGAGAAGACTCCTCTGAGGGAATGCGGAGAGAAAAATGTACTTTTTAAAATTAATTTGGTGATTAAGAAACAATATTAGACGTGAAAACTCTACTAAATTAAAAGCCTCGCCAGCCAACACTTGCAGTACCCTGATCAATCTGGAGCAAGTATAAAGATCCCAGAAGAAAATGAAAAACGAGTTTGTCATGCATAATTCAAGACCTGAGACATACATTCCACAGGAAGAAAACCATAAAAGTGCTAAAATGGAGTTACCTGAGAAGTTGGACACAAGAACCGAGGTGTAGGATTCAAGACACAAATGTCACAAAACTCTTTTAACTGTCTGTTGGAGTAGACTTATACTTGTTCAGAAAAAGCAGGCATGCTTACTAACCTCAGGAACTCTGGAAGTGTCAAAGATGTCACATGACACACAAAACCTTAGGCTGTGCAAACTCAGGATCATAACCTGGTATTATTATTACCTTCTTGGTCACAGACTGCCCACTCTCTTAAAACTAACCATTCTCCTAAACATTCTTTCAATCAGAAAACTTCACATTTAAACAGTAATTTTTTTATCCTACTTTAATGCAGTTTTTACTGATTATTAAAAAGAAAAAGGCAAAGCACACTGGGAGTTGTGCATGATAATGATTGCAAATACAAGTGAATATGAATGTAACTGGTACACAATGCATGCTGGGTCATCAGTACCACACCAGGGTGAGTAGACTGACACGTCATGCCAGACTCTTACAGACATTAATTATTAAAGGACATAGCACAGAGAAAGTTGTCTCTGTTCCAGTACATGAAATTACATTGTCTGGGGGTTTGTGTTGCATACATTCTTTGGTACCTAAAATTTAGTATTATGTGCAAAGATTAAAAAAGCTGGAGATGACATAATAAAGCATTTATATAACACCTTTCCTTGACAACACTTTTACAGCTATGAAGAATAATGCAGCATCACTAGAGAAAGAAAGGGACATTTTTTCTAAGGCCTTCCTGATGATTTTTCTTTCTACACAAATCTCTCATTTTTGCTATGCTCTCTAGGCTTGAGCACACTTAATTAAAGCTAATGGCCGACTTGTTCTCTTTTGTTTTTCAGAGCGGTTCTTCCACTATTAGCTCCCATCATTCAAATGGTTTTACCCTTTCTGCAGTGAGTTATTTCATTCATTGACCAGCAGGTGTGCCCGCTATTGCCCCATGTGGATTAAAGTATGGGTGAAGTCACTAAATATATTCTCCAGAGGAAACAGCTTCAGCCCCAAATTAAAATTTCACTGACTAAACTTATCTTTGCCAAGACTCAAAAATGCCTCCTTGGTGGAAACTTCCCAAATAAAGGGAAGTTACAAAGTAAAATTTCCAAAGAGAGAAAACTTGGGAAAGAAACAGCCAATTGCTGTTTACTGTATGTAGATAAGGGGACTCTGCAAAACATGTTAGAAATCGATTGAGTGGTGTGGATTTACATACTGGACAAACACATACACACACACACACACACACATTCAGCTTTAAAAGGTAGACAAGAATATCTGGTCTTTTCCAAGTATACACTTGCAGCTGTCAACAGTACACACTTTTCTGACTTGTAAAAGTTGTACTACAATTTTAATTCTAATCATGGCTTTTTCAGTTACACAGTATACTGTTTTTTAATAGCGTTTTCTATAAATCAGTTTGTGACAGTTAGAACAGTACTAAAATTTGACTTTGGTACCGATACCAGGTTTTGCACCTCAGTACTGGTACCAAAACAATGCCGTAGCAGTTTTAAGCACGCTAATAAACAAATACTGCTTCGCAGAGAGGGATGGGCGGCCTACACTGGAATGCTGGTATATTACTCTTTGAAAAATTGGATAGTTCACCACTTTTTTAGTACCAGTTTACTGTGCAACACTACAGTCGATACTGTGCAAAAACAGATTTATTAATGGAAGTTGTGAATACCTAGAACAAAAAATGTGAGCATTATGCCTTGATAGAAGGACTAATATTTACTATACCTGTACTTACACTTAAGCGGCACATTTTGGCACTCTGCTGTATGATTATCTACACTTTATGTAGATTTACAAACTGTACAACTGCATTATCTGGTTATTTATTTACATTTTCAATAGTAGTGACAGAACAAGCATCCATCAAACTGTTACATAAGCTGCTTAATCCAAATAAGGCTTGCAGCTGAACCACGATTGAAAACAAGGCAGTAACTGACACAGTATGTAGTGCCAGTGCACCAATGGAAACACAAACCTATCCATGTTGACTTATACATGGCTAATTTACAATCAAAATTAAACTAAAGAATACTGTTGTACTGTAGGGAAAATGTTTGAATATCAGTTCCAGTGTACTGACTAAATATACCAAATAAAATTAAATTCTTTTGCTCCTGATGTTTTTGGGCACTCAAAGCTGGACTTAGAAGCACCTGTCACTGGAAAACAAACATTTCTATAAAATCTCTTGTGCAAATCATCTCATAACAAGCAGGATTACAAAGGAGGTTAGGGGCAGGCTGGCTACGCACTGATTAGTTCCACACTGCCACATTGATTGTTGGGATTCTAAGTACTTCTCCTAGTGCAATACACACCACTGGTGTGTTACTAAACCACTCTTTTCTGGTAATTTATACAAAAATAGCCACATCCTTTCGCAGTACAATTTTTTTCAAAGCTACAACATGAAAATGTAATTTTGATATTAAGAGACAGGAAAAAAAAAAACTGTTCTCCTTTAAGGGAGCAAACTCTACAGAAAAAAGTAAATGAGAAAGAAACAGCAATAAAACGTAAGCATTTAAGGTTATGATATACGAATATTCGTGCATTTCTTAGAAACATTGATTAAACAATTTGATTAATTAAAAATAAGAAAAATGCAATGATTTGTTAATTGATCTTAATAATAACCTGCAGCCAAGTTCAGGATTAAATATTATGTTTCAACTAAAAAACTAATTGTGATCAAAAAGCCTACATTATTATTCACATAGAACAAATGTTGAACCCTAGTCATTGAATCACACAAGAAAAAGTAATTCACACATCATCACAAAAGACTTTTACGGAGTCTAGAGAATGAAGGAAGACAATGGCAATAAACCGGAACGTTACTATCAACACAATACAAGGTGACAGCTATGAAGGGAAGGCATGTGCAACTAAACAGTGATGGTTTTATGTTTTGCCTCTTGCATAATTCAAGGTGTTAAGCATAACAAAAATGTCTAACATTTAGACAAGCATATAAAAAAGCAAGTTATTATAAGGATGCAGAGACAATAGGATTAGCAGGAATCAGCATGGAATAATACACTCCACAAGCAAGACCAGAAAAATATCTGCTCATTTGTCAGTCTCATTCATCCACACATCAGTGTCCAGAACAAGCCCTTTCCACTTCAAGGCTGCCTTGGGCTAGAGTCAACATGGACAGCATTGGGTACAAGGCATAAACCAACACTGAATGGGACACCAGTCCATCTCAGTATACACACACACACCCTAACTCACCCTTATTGGGCCAATTAAACTAGCAGTAATATTTTTGATACAATCTTCCAACTATTTATTTTTTACATTACCATCTTTCACAGTGCCAAGTATAAAACAGGCATGCAATACATTCAGGATATTCTTCAGTCCACTTTAATTTGCTTAATACTTTCTTGTGTAAATAATTTAAGTCAAAAAACAAAAACATATCAGAACAAAGTAAAGTTAATTGGAGAACTGGCCTAGTGCTCTACCAATTGAGTGAATGCCCTAAAATCCATCCAAGTCCAAATGTATTTGGCTCCTGTGGGTCACCACATTTGTACATTGTTCCAGCTCTTTAAACTTTCCAAAAAGACAAGGCTGCTTCTTGCATCTTAAATTTTATCTTATTCCCAAGTGCTGCTAGTCTCTTCAGGTCTCAACCAACAATACGCAGCATGCTTCTAACTGGTGAGCCAAACCCTTAGTATCAGCTTGCCCTGCACAACTTTCAAAATGAACAAATGTGAAGCCAATAGATGTTGTTTGCATAACTCTCGTTTGGTATTAAAGACTGTCAGATCATTACTTTGAAATATGTCAAGCAACATCCTAGAGCCATCATTGATAACTGTGTAATTAAAATGAGTCTATAACGAGACAAATGCCTTGGAGAAGACAGGGAGTGCTGCAGAGGGCAATAATGTCAAGACCCTGCCAATAATTCAACCCTCCCGCTTAAATGCCAGCTGCTGTGAATACAAACGAATCCAAAAGATAGCAACAAACAAAGTGGGAAATGAGACAGCAGGGCCACCACTGAGGCATCACATGGAGCTTGCTGTCATCCTCATTGAGACAGCACATTAGATATCTGAAGAAAGAGGCAATAGATGAGTAAACACATTCTACTTCCATCCATGTACACCATGACTTGGCTGGACTATAGGATGAATTAGAGTGCAAATTGTCATAAATAAACCAACAGACAGGGAAAGGCTGAGGGCACACTGTTTGTGGAACTAGCAGCTTATGGCAAATACATGACAGAGTAGATTCTCATCAAATAAGATCTCCAAAGTTCTAGTTCTGAAAGCAAAACTAAAATTGAAATTGGTGCAAACATAGATATGCATGAACATCCACAGTTCAGAACTGATTAAAACAAACAAAATAAAATCTACTAAATATATCTTAAGAGTCGTGTTCCACTTCCTCCCATCTTTATGGCTTATTTTAGATTAGCGCTATTTACAGTACTTTTCTATGGCTTTATTGCAGAGTGCAACAAAGATAACAAGATAGAGAAATGACTTTTCCATTTTGGGAGGAATTTCTATTAGGCCTGATTTACCAAGATAAACGTATGGTGGGAGAGCTGGGGCCCTGTCTGAAGATTAATTAACATTCTCTGAATCAGCCAACTAGCGGACCATCGTAAGGTTTGTGTTCTTGTTTCCTGTATAAAGCACCTTGAGATAGGATGCTCAGTGACAACTCGCATGTAAGAGTAAGATATTTCTACCACTTCCAAAATGCTGCTTAATACTGAGGTCTGATGCACACAGCATTTTTAGCAAAAGCAAGCCAGAATTTTTTTTTCTAATAAAGAAAATTAGTTCAGCTGATAAAATGAGACAAGCTTTCCTGTCTACCCAGCACCAACCAGCATCCATGCAAGAGATTCAGTCTGGACTAGAAAAGAAATGGAGAAATAAAATAGGGAAATGGTTGTGTTTTCAAAGGTTGCAGTCTTGCATTTACTGCCACGTCATTTCTTTTTTCAAGTAGTGCTTATGAAGCAAAAGAGTCAAGATGGGTTGCATTATCAGTCTAGCAGGACGAAGCCTCTGGGAGTTTCAGATGGGGCTTCTAAGGCAAGAAAATTAATAACAATTTATGAAGTATGTTCAGTGCTATGAAAAGGTTTATCTCCCTTTCCATGATTATCCTCTATTTTTGTGTATTTGTCTTGTAGCAATGACTGGCTTCAGATCTTTAGACATTTCTAAATTGCTAATTAACATATTTAGGTGGCAAAGTTGCCAGCACCTCTACTGCCCCCTTAGTTACATCACTCAAACAGCTGTCCAAAGTTAACTGGTAATAAGACTCAACCGACTGAACACAGACAAGCCTGTGTAATCTAAACCTCATTATATACTGACTCTTACCATGACACAGAAGTAGTCACCACAAATTTTCTAGAAAAACACTGAGCCGTGGTCAAACATAATTCCGGAAGAGATGAGGAAAAATAAAATGTTGAAAGTTACCAATCAGGAAAGGGTTACAAAGCCATTTCTAAAGCTCTGTGACTCCACAGCACCACAGTGAGAACCATTAAGTGCAATGGAGAACATTTGGATTAGTAGTGAATTTTCCCAGGGAAAGCTGTCCTGTCAAAACTACCCCAAGGGCAGTGTGATGACTCATTCAAGAAATCTCTGAGGATCACAGAAGAATATCCAAAGAACTGCAGGCCCCTCTGGCCTCAGCTACAGCATTCATGACTCCACGATAAGAAAGAGACTGAGTAAAAGTGTCATTCATGGGAGAGCAGCAGGGCGGAAATGTCTGCTATCCAAGAGTAACATCAGTGCTCATCTTACATTTGCAAAGAAACACCTGGATGATCCCAAGTCTTCAGGAATAATATTACAGTGTAAAAACAGCCTGTTTCACATTGCATTTTGAAATGCAAATTTGCAAATTTCTATTTTGATGCAAAAAAAATTAAATCATTTTGAGTTGTGAAACAACTTATTAAGCGATTTTATACTGATCACATTTTAAGTGTGTGAATAAGTTTATTTGTAACAAGGTCGTACCATGATGGTTTGGCAAAATGGTATGGTTTATTCCACATTAAAGCTGCCATGCACCTTGAGGCGCCTTGACTGTATTCACTTTTGAGTAACACTGGATGTTTCAGGTACCACCAGCAAATAATTTAAGCTGATGCTGATGGTGGTCTCTCAAAAATCAGCTCTTCTATAAACCAACACCCCAATTCAAACACAGGCTTTGCAATCCAGTTACGATGAAAAACACCAGCGCTCACCAAGAAAAGCAAAATTCAACTGATGAACAGACGTAAGAGGCAGGTGAGGGCTTTTTGGAAAACATTTAGGAAGACTAAAGCAGGTGAACGGAGTCTGCAAAAAAACGTTCTCTTTTGGCAGCCTGTGCCCCAAATAACAGGAAGGTATAGAAGGTAGGTCTGGTTGCAGTATTGTTGATTAAAGACACCTAGTTTGGGTTTTACTGCTTTTGGTGTGTGTGTCTCACTCCTGCCACATCAGTGCTTGTTACATGTTCCTATACTTTCAGAGTACAACAAGATAATGCACTACACAATGAGGAGGACTTTTGTGGAGAGTGATCAGCTTCAGTCTTTGTATGGCATCCAAAATATGTGTAAATCAACCAGCTCTGCCAGGTTTAACTGACAAAAACCCTAGTGCCATAATGTTTAGGGCAGCATGGGCTTTTAAAGGTATGGTATTATGCGATTGCTTTGCCTCTCGTGTAGCTGCAAGGTCTCTACGGCCACTTTCTTGATCAAGGTGTTGCTGTATAAGACATTCATTTTAAAATGTTTTCATTATTTTCCAAGGTGTGGTGACATCAATTACTGCAGCTGTCTCACAGTTCTAACTTCTTCAGGTTTGAATCTCACCTCTGGTCATTGTCTGTGTAAGTTTTCTCTGAGTACCCTGGGTTTTCTTCCACGTTCGCAGGGCTGGATTCTGACTTATGCCTAATACTGGCTGTATGGCCACTAACCCCTGTAAACCTGAATTTTACTTAGCAAATTTAAAAATGATGTTTTTCATACTTGAAGGAATATCCCACCCAAAAATGATATTTTTGTATGTGTTACATACCACTTAAGAGTTATAATGATGGCTGAAAAAAAAGTTTAATCTCCTGTTTTAATGTAGAAATATATCACTTCTTAAAACCCCTTTCATGAACAAAAATTGAACGCACTCAAATGTGAACATGCATTTGATTTTGCAGTAAGAAGATTGTGGGTTCACTTCTCAGGTCCTCACTGTATGGAGAGTGTTTTGAGTAGTGACAAAAGCGCTACATAAATGTAAAGAATTAATAATAATAATAATAATTAACTGTAGACCCACATCCTGCTGTCATTTATATTCATATCGACAACTAGAGTACATTGGGATTATTTAGCGGCAGCCTGTGAAACCAGACAGGTGAATTGACCTTCCTTTTGTTGAACCACTTGATATGTACAAATATGAGGCATACTCTCTTTCTGATAATGTATTCACTCACTTAATTATTTAACTTTTAATCATTAGTTCTACTCCTCTCTTAGTATACGGACTTTCAATGCTGACATCACATGATGTTTCGAGTGATACAAGAGATGGATGGGCATCCCAGAAGGTGAACCCGGTATAATGGGAGGATCAGGAGAAACACCAGCATTCGGGTTCTATGTCCCCAGATATGCTAGAGGGCAGCGTCCCTGAGATTCGGGTTCCCTTCGGATACCCACAGGGCATTGTGGGAATTGGAGTTGCAGAACACAGCCCTGTGTGGTTCTGTGAGTTCCACCAGGGACACTGCAGGGAGATATGGTCCCTACTTTGGGGGACTCCTGTCAGACCCAGAAGTGCTTCCTACAAACCATCTCCTAGCCCAGAGGTACTTCTGGGTCAAAGGTAAAAGGAGCTGCATCATCTTAACCAAAAGGCAGAGTCAGGAAGAGGTGGACAAGGCTTGTTCCACAATTAAAAGTACTTGGGGGTCCATGTTAATGGTTTTCGAACACAGAGGAACTATATAAAAAACAACAGAGGAGACTCTTCTTACTGATGAGACTGTGTTCCTTTAATGTGGGAAGAAACATTCATTGCATCTTCTATAACTCTGTGATGGCTGATACAATTTTCTATGCTGTGGTGTGCTGGGCTGGTAACATCACTTCAACAGAGTCCCACAGAATCAACAAGCTAATTAAAAGGGCAAGCTCAGTTACTCTGGAAGCCATGGAGGTAGTAGCAAGGGAGAGAATTAAAACAAAACTGAGTGCTACTATAAACAATGCTGCACATCCTCTTTCTGACACACAAACACTTTCAGCCAACAAATTCAGCAGAAGTGTGTCAAGAAACACTATTTAGGTTCCATTATACCAACAGCAATACATCTGCAATAATACTTCACTGTGAATGTCACAGCCAAGTCAGAACTGATGTTTCTTTTGAATTTTCTTGCTTTATAGTTATTCCAGTGTGTGCTCAGAACAAAGTGTGTGTATACTGATTTCCTTACTTACTATCTATTTATGTATTTATTTATTTAAAGAGCTTCTGTAAAAAGCCAAATTTACCCTGGGGACAAATAGAGTTCTATCTATCTAACCTGTGGCTGGTTCAGGTGTGATTATGTCTGGGCTTTGGGGCTCAGTGGTGCCTTCTACTGGTTACAAATGTACAAATGTTAACCAATGAATAAGCTGTAACTGAGCTGTACTTGTGATCAGTGTAGGGGGCCGGGGGTCTGGCTGCAATTCATATGCTTTGTCACATTTAAGTGTGTTCCATTTTAGTTCACAAGAGCATTTTTGGCAGTAGTTTATTTAACAAAATACATGTAAATTAGATGTGTTGAGCATACAGCTGGATAACTTGACATGAGGTCTATGAGACACAAGCAACATGAGATTTTTTTATCCATGAATGTTTTTGATAATGTTTGTTATTGTCCACAGTTGATCACCACATTTGCCTGTTCTATCAGAAAATGCGTCATATTCGTTCTGCGTAAATACATGAGATCAAATTGTTTTTGTAGGCATCCCTACAAACTACTCAAGGTATGTAACACATTAAAAAGTTATTTTTAGTGGAGTAATATTTTAAGGAATTTATAAAGAAAAAAATACAGAAAATATATTTAATTAACAGGAAAAGTCAAACGCTTATTTCACATTTTTTTTGAAAGATAACATTAACCTTCAATCTCATTATGTCAATTCTTGTACATCTGATCAGAATAAAAAGTGTGTAAGATAGTCATGAACTACATTATTTATCAGACTGTTAGATGGAGACATACAAGCTTAAAAGCAAAATCAGTTGTCATTAATATTTAAGGAAAGGGATTGTACAGAGCTGTTAGAATATCCACACGTTGTGCAAATGCCCTGGTTTTAGCCAAAACAGGAGACTTTGTAAATGGATGCAAACACTGGTACAAGTGCCATCTGACTAATCATGAAACACCCAGGTAAAAATCTCCACAGATGCCAGGACTGCAGCCAAATAAGCAAAGGCATGTGGCCAACAGGTTAATGTTAGGAATGCACAAGAGATATCAAATTTATCAGAGAGTACCATGAGCCAGAAGATGCCCCTTCCACCAACCACTTGTGCACAAAGGCAGCAAACTACAGAAGTAATTAGACACTTGCTCCTGTGTTTTACAGAAGTGTGCAAGGGTACAAACAGACAGTAAGGAGAAGTACTTTAAAAAACAAGAGAGGCAAGTGAAAAAAAACAGAGCTATTACTATATAACCTCACTGGTGGGGCTATGTGATTGGAAAAGAATATAACAGTCGCCGTCGTTCAGTCAACATTGCTGCACTGTCTGCCTTTAAACAGAGAAAAATACAAGCGGCTGACAAAAAAAGCAATTTCAGTACACGTTTAGCAACAGTTACCAAATACGTCACTCCACTTCCAGTAGCTGCTTCGTGGTGCATTCTTTCATTTCTCTTGTATTACCGGCTTGTGACATGCTTTGTAAAGTGCTCCAGGAAGGTGCTTTTTATGAAAAGCCCTACGTGAAACAAAGATTGATCAGGGAGAGAGGTCATGCAAATAAATTAGTCACATCTGCGCTAAACTGAAAGCAGAGGCTCACAGCAAGGGCAACAGAAAGAAACAATAAGGAAAAGAGAAAAGGGTAGACAACAGGCATCTGGGATCCAGAGGGAGAGACATGGACAGGCAAAGGCTGCAGCTCAAATAAGAGATAGCTCTCGTTGCTACACTGCGCCAACCTTACTTTATCTTTAATAAACTAGCAGTAAGTATGTAGACTGCTTATGTCAAGGCAGCTACTCATTACTTTCTGTAGCATCCTTTATGGTGATCACCATTCCAAGATACTTTTAAAATAAAAATACATTTTTTTAATAATAACAAAGACTACTTTACAATAACAACAACTATTTTGTGGCTTGCCAAAAATAAGCTGCTTTAATGTAAAATACATCTTTTCTTGATGTGTCACTCTTGTTTTTGTTGTCTAAAACTCAGACACCTGTCATATATACAAATAAAAAATACATATAAAAAAACAGATCTGAAAGTCTGAGAGGTGTCAAACACATGGGGGGGTCAATGTCACCATTACAACATTTGTCCCCTTGACCTCGCTCTTCTTATGGCCAGCTGTACCACACTTCCGGATAATTTGAAGAGCAATGACTTGCTGACCCTGACCCTCCTACCCTTATAGCTGACAGCAATCTGCCTACATTAAGGGTGCCGAATGGACCCTCCTTGTTCTACAACTGGTCCAGTGCTTTCAATATCTAAATGCTTCCACTGGACTACCATATCTGAACAGCATGGCTTTATACTATACTTGTAAGCCAAACACACAGTCATACTACATGTGAAAACCACTTCTGGATATGCATAACCTTCACACAAGTTCCTCCAATTTAACCTTCTAGCAAGGTTGATGGCACAAAACCAAACAGCCTGATGTTGGACAATAAATCCAGTGGAATCATTCCATTAGGCTACAACCACAAGAAGTGGCAACATTACACCTTTGCTGATTCCCGTACATTGTCCTTCATGCAGATTTAAGATAATCATTAGATTATTAAACAATAACACCCAGAACAACATTCAGCATTTTAAAACTCTTAGTGAAAGTTTAATTTTGTGTCACCTACTCCATGGAATACCCTGTTCAGGATTCACATTCCACATAATGCCCCACTTCACCCTTGCTTCTAGAGCAGCATTTCCAGAATTTAGTACCTAAGATTAACCCCGTTTTTATCTTAATGTACTACAGCTTTTCTAATTTCAACTTCTTTCTCACAGTCTAATGGGAATTGTTCTCTTCATTTTGGTGTTTAGTTTGTTACAAGCCCTGCTTAGTGTTTTCTATATTGCATTCATGTTTCATTACGTAATATCTGTCCATTAATTTTCCTAACCTGTGTAACAGCAGAGGGTTGTGGGGCAGGTGGGGCCTACCCCAGCAATCACCACGTGTAAGTCAGGAACACCAACAGGACAGGCCACCAGTCCGTCACTGGGCGAACACACATGGACTCACCGGGGCCAATTTAGCAACACCAGTTCACTTACACTACATGTCTTTGGACTGTGGGAGGAAACTGGAAAACAAAAAAGCACGTGGGCTGTGGGAGAACATGCAGACTCCACATGGGGAACAGCCGGGTTATGAAACCTGTTATGAGGTAGCACTGCTACCATTACGTTGGCCATTTTTTATATTTATAGTAGTCATGAAATTGCTTGGTTTATAATTGTGTTGTAGTTTGAATTGTTCTCTGAATTGCCCTGTGATGATGCTGATAACTGCACTGTGATACTTATTTAGGCCCTGCTCTGTTGGTCACTCAGTAATGTGGTACAGCCAACTATAATTGTCAGAGTACAGTTTACAATGCAAATGTGTGTGTTGTGCTACTATTGGCACTCTAATATTAGGCACAAAATGTCAACTATACTGCTCATAAAAATTAAAGGAGCACAGTCTCAAGGGCATGGAGGAGATTCCAGGAGACAGGCAGTTGCTCTAGGAGAGCTGGACAGGGCCATAGTAGGTCTTTAACCCATCAGCAGGACCGGTATATGCTCCCTTGGGCAAGGAGGTACAGGATGGGCACTGCCACAGCCTACAAAATGACCTCCAGCAGGCCACTGGTGTGAATGTCTCTGACCAAACAATCAGAAACAGATTTCATGAGGGTGGCCTGAGGACACATGTGACAGACGTGAAAGAATCTGCAGAAGCTGTGGAGAACATTATGCTGCCTGTAACATCGTTCAGTATGACCGGTTTGGTGGTGGGTCAGTGATGGTCTGGGGATGCATATCCATGGAGGGACGCACAGACCTCTGCAGGCTAGACAATGGCACCTTGATTGCTATTAGGTATCAGGATGAAATCCTTGGACCCATTGTCACACCCTATGCTGGTGCAGGAATTGATACCATTGACTGGCCCCCCACGCTCACCTGACCTACTGTAAATCCAATAGAACACCTCTGGGACATTATGTTTCGGCCCATCCGATTCCGCCAGGTTGCAGCTCAGACTGCCCAGGAACTCAGTGATGCCATGGTCCAGATCTGGGAGGAGATCCCCAGCACACCATCCGCTGTCTTATTAGTAGCATGACCCGACGCTGTCAGGAATGCATACAAGCATGTGGGGGCCATACAAACTACTGAGTGCGATTTTGAGTTGCTGCAATGAAATTTCGCCACAATGGACTTGTCTGCCGTATCATTTTTTCACTTTGATACTGGGGGTGTCTTTGAATTCATCTCTCTGTTGGTTGATAATTTTCATTTCCATCAAACGATGTGGCATCCTTTCGTTCCTAACACATTACCCAGTCCATATCAGTAGTGATATCCAGCATGATTTTTTTTCCCCATTGAAGTGTTCCTTTAATTTTTTTGAACAGTTTATAAATCAGAACACATATGAAGGCTGTTTCAGCGAGACATTTCAAACAATTGAAAACATTGGCCATGTCTTGAATTTCAAAAGGGCCATAAACCAGTCTAATGATGCTTTTCAGACTCACAGTAAACCATACAAACCACAGCGGTAACAAGAGATCTCAGGGATGTTTTTCTACCTTCAAACAACACAGTTCACACATACTGAAAAATGTGGGGGGCAATGAAGAACTCTGTCAGCATAGCTAGCCATGACAAGCCCTAAAAATTAAGTTTGTACCCTCCAAAGGAACAACACTCTACATACACCACACTCTCAAAAATAAAGGTGCTAAAGTGCTTCTTCTAAGCAGTGCCACAGGGGAACCATTTTGGTTGATAAAAAAAATCCACATCAAGTTTTGAGAACGAACTTATATTTATTTTGATCCATGACAGGCTCCATAAATAACCACCAACAGACAATAACAGGTTTGGGAAACACCATTGGGTTCAAGATTTTACAAGCTTACTTGCTGCGTTCTCTGGCACGAAAGTTAGCCATAAGTTAAGTTCAGATTTTCTTGATCTGTCAACATCCTATTAGGGTTCTCTTTTGACCACATATTAATTTTTTCAAAGCCAGAGACATCAATTTAATATACAATGAACCCTTCCAAAAACGAAATGGTTCTACAAGGAACCGCACAACTCTGTAAAGTGCTGTTACAGGACTGTTATGTTTAAGAGTGTTGGATTAAATCCACTCTGCCTGTGATTCTTGGTGCTAATTTCCATATCACTTGATGGATCTGCTGACTGTTGTCCATTTTGGGCATCATCCTTTCAAATATGTAAAAACATCAGCAAAACTAACTGTCGTGTTATCAGTCATTATGTTCTCTCTTCTTCAGCAGGGATAGTGATGGAGTCATTCATTAGCCTAAAACCATGTAAAACTGCTGACCGCTACCAAGAACTGATACACTCTTTCAGGTCATCAGTTTCCCTCACTTGGTCTTGGAATCATTCGTGACCCACATAGCAGAGCATTCTCGGAACCAATTCCGGGTCAAGGTCGGCTGGAACAAAAACTGTCTACATCTGGTCCAAGGTGGTCCAGCCCAGATCCCACCCCGCTTGTGAATCTCCAATTAGCTTCACATGGTCGTGTTTGGAGGGATGTGGAATAAACCCCGATGACGGGGAGAAAAATCCCTTGCAGACGCACAAACTTCAAGCAGATTAAAACACGGGGTTTGAACCCAGGCCTTTTAATTTCGCGGGGTAGCAGCGCTAACCCTTGATCAATCGTGTCACCCTTGTACAATATCTCCCATTTTATTTTAAAAGACCGCAGATGTCATAACGTTACCGCTAGTGTTTAAACTTTCTTATTTTCTCTTCAAATCAGGTCCCGAAAGTGCAAAGCCTGATAGATAGAGCATCACTCCTCACGCGCAAGTACGTCCTCCTCCTCTCGCAAGGCACCTGCAGGGACAACTAAAACGGGAAGAAACAGGCGGATGTGTGGCAGGTGGTCATTATCGGGGGCGACGATAACAGGCTGGGCTGCCACTGGAGCGCGTATCCCCATGCACGGCACTCGCAATCACAGTAAACGAAAAGCCACGCGCGTGTGCGAGGCGGCAATAACGTCACGATCAGCCCGCTGTACACCGAACCACAGCCTCTGTCTAAGAACATCTCACGCCTGCCTGCCTCTACATGCTCTCGCCAAGGACAACCACCCTTATCTTCAAGCCTCTGCGCCCAAGCCGTGTAGCGGTTTCTTAATCGGAAGGATGCCCCGAAATGGCTATGGCGCCTGTGCCGTGGCTATGTTATCACGCGCGCAAGTAGCGTCATCCAGGCACGCGCGCCAGGCTCACCTTTCTCCGGTGCGATTCCCAATCAGAGGCGATGCACGGACCGCGGCTCCTCTGCTTCTCCGGGTCGCCACAAACCGTGGCTGGAACGCGAAAAGAAAACTCCGCGAAGATGGCTGCAATCAATTCCGACACAGAAAGCCGCTATCCCGGCTTCTGTCCTCGTTGCCGCTACTATTGCTGCGGCTGCCTCTTCTTCCCGGGCTCCTGCTGTTGCGGCTGCCGGCTTTGAATTCGGAAAGGAGGAGACTTGACAGAGAGCGGAGGCTAGCGGAGACACGCTCGACCACAGGGAGACAGCGCCCTCTAGGCTTACCAAAGGGAAGTTAAAGCCAGAAGAGAAAGGCGCCCGGCTGCTTCATCGCCCCCACATCTCGCAGGAGCTGACTTAGCGTTACATTGCGGAAAAAATAACAGAAAGCAAACGCGTTTCTGATTGTTAGTAAAAGAGCCGAGGCTCCAAGTCTCGGGGGAGCACGATGGTGGTTTTTGTAGCAGCCAAGTTCTGAATGCGGTTTTCAGACTGGACTGCTAGCAGCATTTAAATTCAATGTGTTAGTTCTGTTTTATACGAAAGGGATTTATTCTTTCTCTCCTCTTGCTTTATGTTTGAAAAAAAAATTACATTTTACTTTAAACACATGTGTAAATTACATCGAATGAGGGGTCTTTTCCTAAGGTATGGTGTCATGTACACCTGCATTTGCTCCTTTTTGGTTTCTTGAAAATAATATTGGTTTGAGTTCATCAAGAAATTATTTTTAAGGAAAGTCCATTACAATGAAGAAAATGAAAAGAGGGCTTTAAGTAATTTCATGATTTCTGGGAAGTATCAAAGCAATTTAAATTTCATGGCACATTGGTGTATTCCTAGATTAACATGAGGACTAACAACAATTTGAATCAGTCATTTAATAAAAAAAGAAGGATTAAAAGCCCTCAGCATCATCTAGATGGCTTGATGAGGCTTGTTGAGAAGCCCCCTGCCCTACAGGCAGACTAGTACTCGCTCAGAGGCTGTATTCCAATAACAACTTCTTCTGTATAGATATTCCCATTTTTATATGGGGTAGTTATTTTTTTTTTGCCTAGACTTCTGTATGCATTTGTATCCTTCATCAGAATCATCTAACCTGTTTAAACAGGTTTATGTCTGCCAGGTTCTGAGCCTGTCCTGACAGCATCAGGCACAAAGGAGGAACCAAACCCAGATCGAGTGGCAACGCATATCCATGTGTATTTCTATATGGATCGCATCGACTGAAAGAAGTGTTCTCTGCCTTCAGCTCAGCAAGATCTCCTGCTGCTTCAAAACTGTCATCCAGCTCTCTTAATGATTTTGCTGACTGCTTCACTATCAAAGCCATTAACATCCAAAAACAGTTCAAGCCCACTAAAACATCCTCTGACGTGCCTCTGTGTCTTCCTTACTTTTTCATCCTTCTCTCCTGTAAATGACTGTGACATTTCTCACTTGCTGTGTAAACACAGACCCACCACCTAGGCAGTGGAGACTGTCCTTCCATCCTCCTCTCCTTTAACTTCTGACTGATCTCTAGTATTTTCCCTACTGATTTCAAGAAGCCTCGTGTGATAACCCCTTTCTCAAGAAACACTCTGTTATCCCATCTGCAATTGAGAGTTATCATTCCATCTCCCTTCTGCCATTCCTTTCTTCTCTCTGACGACAATCTACTAGACCCCTTCAGTCTGAATTCTGTAAGGGTCACTCTACTGAGACTGAACTACTTGCAGTCAGAGGTCGCTCTTAGATGTGCTCAAGCTGTGTCTCTCTTCTGTCCTAATCCTTCTTGACCTTTTCTTCAGCTTTCTGTTAACCACTCCTTGCTCATCTCTTCTCTCGATAAAGCTGTAGTACTAGGGTGTTGTACCATATTAGCAATTATGAATGTAGTAATAAATCAAGCAAAATGGCACCTTTTATTGGCTAACTAAAAAGATTACAATATGCAAGCTTTCGAGGCAATTTGGCCCAAAAACTGCAATCTGTGGTTCTGCTTTGGACTGGCTCAGGTCCTTCCTTTCTGACTGGTTACTGCTGGACAATGTACTGTGACTCTGGTGCTGATATTTATGGAACTGATCTGGTAGACGGGCAACGCTAAGAAACCAAGCATGTGGTCAGAATCAGATGAGACATGGTAGCTGGCAAATCTTTTCTACAAGAGCTAAACAAAACTATTGTAATCTAAAAGACACACATTTCAAACAACACAAAAAAAAAAAGGCTGAAAGGAGGATACAAATCTGAAGACAGGTACAATAGGCAAGCCTAACTTGCTTAAAAACTCTATTAGGTCCTCTAGTGTAAGCATACCATAATAAGCATTGCTCAGAATTTAATGACATTAATTGCAGAAAACAGAAAGAGCTTAATATGAAGTGGATATTACTACAACATCCTTCAACCTGACAATGCTTATCCTCTAAAAGTGACACAACAGGAACACAAAAACAGCAGAAAGCGATGAAGTGTTCTCATTAACATCATCAAAAGAATCTAAGAATATTTATAAAAATCAGAAGAGTAATCTGCTATAATAATACTCAGGTAAGGGCTACTGCCTCCTGAATCAAACATCCTCAATCACAATCCCACACTCAGTGGATTCCTGCATGTTCTCCCCACATCTGGAATTTTTCTTCCATATCCTCTAAAATGAGTAAGGCAGATTAAGAGGCAACTCTACATTGGTCCCGTGTGTGTATGTGCCCTGCAAGGGACTGGCACCCTGTCCAGGGTGGGGCCTAACACTGTGCCCAGTGCACTGACCCCCGTGACCCTTCAACGAATGATGTACTGTAAGTGTGCAGAGCACATCGCTGGAAGGTGCTCAGTACGCCATAAGATGTGATCCCAGTGTTTTGTGGTATTTAATTAATAAATAGAACAAATGAGCTTGTGGGACCATCTGCTGAACTTCTCATTTTTTCCCCCACAGTAAAAATAAACAATACATATACACTAAAATTAAAAATATACATTGACTTACATAATTTGTATAAATCCAGTATTACCGATTTGTATTATTTATTTAGAATGTTTACATACAAAATAGTAAAAAAGTAAGGTTATCCTTATGCTGAAAAAATACAGGAGATAAGTAGATTAATGGTCTGGCAATACAGCCTCTGTGAAATGTGATAAAAATACGGAGGCTTAGCCCTGCCACTGAAAAAAGTATTATGTCATTTTGCCAAAGTATTGTGTTATTTTGCAGTAATTATTGTGTTATTTCACAAAACTGTTGAGTTATGTTGCAAACATATTGTATTATTTTACAATAATTATTACATTATTTCACCAAAGTATTGAGTTACTTTGCAAAAGTATTGCACTATTTCACAATAATTATTGTTTTATTTTACAAAATATGGAGTTATTTTGTAAAAGTATTGCATTACTTCACAATAATTATTGTTATTTTGCATAAGTGTTGAGTTATTTTGCAAACGTATTGCATTACTTCACAATAATTATTGCATTATTTCACAAAAGTATTGTGTGATATTGCAGACATATTGCATTGTTTCACAATAATTGTCACTGTGTTACTTCTGCTGGTATAATGGTTCAAGTTTGAGCTTCGGCCATCTAGAGATTAAGTACGCACGTAGAATGTAAATTAATAAGTGACAAGAACTGGCCAAAAGTTACAGGCATACATTTAGTTTTAATCAGGTTAACGTTTAGTACATTTTCAGTACAGATGTTTTAACATAGAAAGGCTGGTAGCACACAGCTGTCATTCCTGCCTCACTGTGCCAGGTTCTGCATGGATTTCTCATGTTGTCCTAGTGCGTCTATGAATTGATTGGTAAATATGTGAGTGTTTTAACTGTGTATGATTGTCCAGTTTAACACTAAAAACTGTAAATGTGTTTGTAAAATGTATCAATTTCCAAAAAATGTAGTCCTTTATATGCTTTGAAGTAAATAACATCCAACCCCTTTTCCCATCCCAAATCCGAGTCCCTGAATATTCAATGAATGAACACAAGGGGCTGCAGCACCAGATCACAATATTTTGAAATATCAATAGTAAATAACTGGACTAAAACTAAACAATTTTTATTTTTAGGTTTCTGTTTGTGGATTTCACGCAGCACTTTCTGATTGGCTGTGCAGTTGTGCCCTGTACAGGATTGGCATACTGTCCACCCACTTGATTCTTAACTTGTAATCAGCACTGCTGCAATGATCACTGGCTCCCTATGACCCTGAATTGTGAGGATTAAACATACCCCTCAACACTACAGGATTAAATATATACCTATGATTTTGGTTTAGTTCTTATCACTTAATTATATGCTATGCATTTCCTCACTAGTCATCTCATCAGATGACTGGAACACTTGCGTGCATGATGATGCTGACCACACCAGGTGATATCTTTGTGAAATGAAATACATAATAAATAAAATACTTTCACAAAATTGTTATGACTGGGAGTCCCAAGGCACTTTGAAAAAATGTTCACTAGATGGTAAAATCCTGTCACAAATCCTGGCTAAATAGAAAAGGGGCCATGTAAAACCTTTATAAAATAAAAGGTTTATTCTCATAAAATTGCTGTTCAACAAGCACAAAGCAAAGTAGAACATAAAACGCATAATGAAGTTACCTAAAACAGTAAGGCAATCCAATGCAAACATAATCCCAATAAAAGGATCCAAAGAGTGGTCAGAAGACACAACAAACAGGCCGAAGATCCAATAAATAACAGTAACTCAGCAAAACCCCCTAGCTGCTGGGAACTGTGGGAGACCCTCCAGGTGGTGATTGACAGGTGGCCCTACCTGTTGGGGGACCATCCACAAAACACACATGGAACATGGCACAGGTATAGAAAAACAAAGCAGACAATAAGCACGAGTAACATTAGCATACCTCAACGACTCAGAATTGAACAAAGAAATGACATAAAACAAGACTTTGCACCCCTGATAGAGAAGCAACCCTCGATGAGATATAACCAAAAGAAATTCAGACGCGACCTTCAGTAAGGCTGAACTATTCTATAACATTTCAATAATTATTTACCTCTCTGATGCTGATCTTTCAGATTATAAAATAGGTTATTATGATAGCAATTGACAAAAAGAATTCATAATTAATTGCAGAATTACGGTATTTGAGGGATTCCTCTGGAGTGCCTCTTTGTCTTGTGCTGATTAGTTTTTGAGCCAAATCGTGCATCGTCATCTCATAACAGGCTTAAGTTTCAAGTTTGGTATTTTTCCGTCCAGCTGTTTTAGCTCTAGACCATCTTCAAGAAACTGTGACACACACACACATAGACAGACACACACCCATCATCAAGATATCGATGTTCGGTCAGTATCGGGGACCCAAAAATGTTGAGATCCGTTGACAACTGGAGACCAAAATTAGTGATGAGTCTGAAGCTTTTGCTCCTCCCTCATTAATGATAGGTTATAGTGGAGGAGGGCGCAAAGCAATAATGCAATGCTTTTTGAAAAATAAAAAAATAGCAATGCAAAGTAATGCAGTTCTTTTGCAAAATAATGCAATAATTATTATGAAATAATGCAACACTTTTACAAAATAATGCAATATTTGTTTAAATAGTGGCAACAGGCTTTTATCCAAAAATAGTGTTTCAATTGTAATAAAATAATACAATTTACCAGATGTTCTTTGTTACAATTTGTATTTACGTATCTGTAGTAAAAGGTATTAATAAAATTGCAGTTTGCAGTTACATTTTATATTAAACAGAGTACCTTATTACTTTATCCATTTAGTCAGAACTGTTTAATCCAAGTCAGGGTAGTGGGATGCCACAGGTATGGGTGGTCACTGAATGGTTTCAATGGCAGAACAACAATAAAAGCCATACACCACAGCTGTCCATATTTCACAAGTGTTTCCCAAAGCCCTTCCTAACTGAAGCAGCACATTAAATGCTCTGCGCTCCTTGACCTACTAATTCATTGCTTCTTAAACTGGCTACCCATTGCACCAACATTAGTGGCAGAGGTCAGCGGACAGGGCACATTAAATTCACATCATGACAGTTGTCTGGAAATTTAGAACGCTAAGATTTCTACATGACTAGATGACATCATTCCCATGATGAAATGCACTAATGCATTATTTGGGTTAAATCATTGGGATGCAGCCGGGACTTGTAATATTAGCCTATAAGGGCAACAGTAACAGAGGGTTATTGAGCTTTGTGATTTATAGGCCATGTCTTTATTTTTATTTATTGATTGTTGATGGAAATGCTTAGGCCTACTTGCTTTTAAATGTGATTGTAAATCCAGTGGTTAAAGCGTATCAGTGAACCTACGCATGGTAGAGCACAATATAAATGTACAGAAAATGAGCTTTTGCTGTCTTCATAAATCATTGGGTGCCATCACATTTTCACTTCCGCAATGTACTGCTGTGCTACTTGTGCATCCAGTGCTGCACAACATGACTGTTAGAGCAGGGGCACAATGACGATGTGGACAAAGATAAAGGGATGAAGATTAGAAATCAAAGAAAATAAATCCTCATCTTAAAAGAAAGAGTGGGTGTTTGTTCATTCATTTCCAATTGAAAGCCATTTGTTTGTGTTTTATTGTAGTTGAGTCATTGTATTGCATTTCTTCACTAGAAAAAAGAGCAACCTTGTTATCTGAGCGCCTCCAGTCTTGGCACTCTCTTTCTTTCTTTCCTTAATTCCACCACTCTTCTTTTGGCAAGTCTTAAAAGGTCTTCCAGTCGTTTTCACACATCAGCGCCCGACCCAGTGTTGTGATGTGTTGGCACTTAACTCTCTTCACTATCTCTTCCCACTTTTGTTTCTTGCTGTTGTTGGAAAGGCTGCTGTTTGCCTTTGGAAACAATGAGACTCGCTGGTTGTCAATCTCGTTTAAAAGATGAACAAGTTCTTCAGTAGAAAAGCATGGTCTTCTTTTATGTCTGTCATTTCTTTTGTGTTCATCTTAGATATAATAGGTGTTTGATATTGTGCCTATTTAGACGTTGTCATACAGCTGGCTATTAAATTATGTTTACTTTATATAACTTTTCATAACTTTAATTCATGCCACTGAATGACCAAAACGATATTGTATAATGAAAGTATTGTTAATTGAGCAACTTTAAAGGCAGGGATAACAAAGCAGAACTTTATACTCACTTGTAAAATAGTCTGTTAAGAGAGGTCTTCGGAAACCCATGAAAAAATAGACATACAGTATGTATATTGTAAAGCTGCCTGTTAGTTTCAAAAATTCATCATATTTGGGACGGTCACTCCAGTTCCAGATATATGTAATATGAAGGAACTCATAGATGGACAGGTGACTCAGCCAGGATTCAAGACAGGACACCAATACAATGGAGGACTGTCTGCTGAGGTAATATATCAAGCCCCCCCCCCCCCCCACCCACAAGTGCAGCAATCCCCTGGTGCGGCTCCAGTCTGGATTCCCACAGAGCTGTGTGTGAATTGTAATTGAAGCACCTTTATGACCACTGGAGGGAGCTCATGGGGGGCATATTCCCTGCCCTTATCTGTCTGACCTGGAAGTGCTTCCAAAGTATACTGGTGATGCACCAGGAGTACTTCTGGGTCCCACTTCAAAAGAAGCCAATCCTATTTAGCCAGGTGGTTCAGCGTCACAGCAGAGTGAGATGAAGCAAGAAAAGAAAAGAAAACTTCTACTTTATTGTTTTGTGGTAAAGAAACCTGTTTAAAAGAAAAAAAAAAGGAATAAAATGCTTATCTAGACCTTGGACTGTGCATAAAGTAGTTGGGTCTGGGGTTTGACAATGTAAGACACCTCATACAGGCCATAACTAGTCTTTGCGCAGTTTCTGTCAATATATACTGTATATATATATATCGGCTCCGTTGGGGTGTTGAGGGGACAGGTCGGCTGTAGATGGCCGGTCTCGCCGCACTTGTAACAGCGCGGGGAGGCCAGCTTTTCTTTAGGCCAGCGCGTCAAGAGGGCTCGGGGGTGGCCGCCCGTCCCTGTCGGTTCCCACGAGCGTGCCTTTTCGACCCCCCGGCTTGGTAGACCGCAAGCTGACGCTCCAGGTCTTCCAGGAGGCCTGGCATGTCCTTATATGGATGGCGCCAGACCTGCTGGGCGAGGGAGCTTGGCAAGGCGTTTACCAGGCCCTCACAGGCCACCTGTTCTACGACCTTCCGGGCTTGGGGACCTTTGGGCCGTAACCAGCGTCCCATTTTCCCCCAGAAGTCGAAGGCCATGTGCACGGGCCGGCTTCTCCGGGTCAAACTGCCAGCTCCGCCATTCGGTCGCCTGCTGTCCCAGTGTGATGCCGTAGCGTGCCAGGATCTCCTGCTTTTAACTCGCGGCCTCCTCCTTGGGGAGGTCGTAATAAGCCCGCTGCGCGGGTCCCTTCAGGTAGGGCGCCAGAATGGACGCCCACTCGGACCGCTGCCACTCGTTCCGGGTGGCCGTCCGTTCGAAGATGCCCAGGTAGGACTCGATGTCATCCGCCTCTGTCATGGGCACCAGAGGCGGAGGCGTCTTACCCTTCGGGCTTCTGCCAACCTGGCCTTCGTTTCCTCACACTCGCGGGTGGTTGCGGCTTGCGCCTGCTGCAGGGCCAGGATCTGGGTATTCATCCCCTGCAGCACTGTATTTAGGTCTTGCCCTTCAGTCATCTCTCTCGGGCTGGAATCCTGCCGGCTATGCCACTGTAAAAGATGAAGCAATAGACAACATAAAGGTTTGGGGTTTTCCGGCCCCGTATATTGCAGACAATCTACAATATTCTCAAAAGAAAGCAGGTCAAAATATAAACAAAACAGTTGATATGCGCGACGACCTTCAGAGGCGTTGGCGGCCATTTTATAGAGGAGGAGCCGGAAGTGGAGGAATGCTGGGAAGGAACCATGAGGGAGGATGGGACTGCTGACTTCAGGAAAGATGGCGGAGGAAGGGCGGAAGTGGACGTACTGCGGGCAGGCTATGATGGCGGAGCGTCTCTTTTTCTGGAAGACAAAGGAGAAAGGTTAGTACCCCGCCACTCCATGACGGCAAACGTCTTTCGAAGCGGTTTAAGGTCCATCCGCGGCCTCCTATTTGCGCATGCGTGACAACATATACACATATATATATATACATACACACACATATATACATACATATATATATATACATATATACACATACACACATACATATACATACACACTCACATATATACACACAAATACATATATATACATACACACACATATATAAACATATATATACATATACATTCATATCTACATATATACATATACACACACACACACACATATATATATATATATATATATATATATATAGTCACACACGCGAGTTGGAGGCAGTCAAAGAGCCCAAAGGTGAGTGAAATCTCGCGAGACAAGGGTTTATCACGTGGTACTTACCTGAATCTCTTTCTACCTACAGAAAACTGGAAGAAAAATGAACCCATCCATTTTCAGTTCCAAAATGGCGCGATGACATCACTTCCGGTTCTCATCCAATGACATCACTTCCGGTTCAACACTCAACTACTCCTGTCTACTCACGATGACGTTGGTTCGGTGGTCCGCCTCCAATCGTCACTTCCTGCCAACCATTTCCTCTCCCATCATCCCATCTGTTATTTAAATGCCATTTTGTTACTGTGTTTAACTCATTCTGTACTGAAAAGTCATTCTGAATCAACCATATTTTCACTTTGTCTGGACGAAAATATATGGGGACGATCCCCAAATCTTTTCTATTTTTGAAAGACTCTTTATTTATTACTATATCTATACTAATAAAAGGCAAAGCCCTCACTCACTCACTCACTCACTCACTCACTCACTCACTCACTCACTGACTCATCACTAATTCTCCAACTTCCCGTGTGGGTGGAAGGCTGAAATTTGGCAGGTTCATTCCTTACAGCTTCCTTACAAAAGTTGGGCAGGTTTTATATCGAAATTCTACGCGTAATGGTCATAACTGGAAGCAGTTTTCTCCATTTACTGTAATGGAGATGAGCTTCAACGCCATGGGGCGGAGTTTCGTGTGACATCATCACGCCTCCCACGTAATCACGCAGTACATAGAAAACCAGGAAGACCTCAAAAAGCGCAAGAAAACATGCATTATATAATTGAGAAGGCAGCTAAACAATAAGAAGCGAGCGAGTGACATATACAACCATATTCATGAGTTCTGCTACTGAAACAAAGCGATGTAAACCTACACTTTAAATTAAGTTCATAGACAGGCTGCGCTGGCGCTTGTAATTTAGTGCCTGCCCATATAAGGCCGTCCGTCAGCGGCAATCCAATAGCAAACTCCCACTAAATATTCACGGGTGAAGGACTGTGCTTATGGAGAGGAAGATGAGATGGTCAGGGTGGTGTTTGACACAAACTCAGCGAAACTGCGAGAGAAAGTTTTAAGTGCCAGGACTAAGGTAACATTAAATACAGCCATGGACATAGCACGAGATGGCACCAGCACAGCTGGGAACCTTCGATGCATGTACACCGAGTGGCTCACGGAACTGACGCAGTGCACAGATAAAAGCAACAGTTCCAAAGAGCTGAACAAAACCGAATTACACAATTGAAAAGGCAGCAAAAATATGAAGCGCCTGTACATACAAGCATATTCATAAATCCAACTACTGTGGAAACAAAGCACACGTTGGAAAAAGTCAATGTCCCGCTAAAGGAAGACAGTGTAAAAAAAACCCGTGCATGCAGTGTGTCAGGTCTCAGATAAAGAAGAAGACGAGCTGTTTATTGATGCAGTAAGAAACGAATCGATGAATGAAACCTGTCATCTTTACAACGATTGACAAACACGGAATGTAACTTGAACACAACACATCCTACAAATACGAACCTGATTGAAAGAAATAATGATAATCAAATCCTTGATGACAGCAACACTCAGTAACACTCACAAAACAAATACTGTATATTGACAGTCATGTTACGTTATTTTTAAAATGTTCCCTTTTCTTTTCTAGCTTTTTAACACACTACTTCCACTGCGATACGGGTATATATATATGTATATATATATATCCGATCTACATATTCGAATAATGGATACTTTATTCACCATCAATGATTGTTTTGGTAAAGCCATACTCAGTGTATTCATTAGATGAACGGTAAAAAGTAAGAGCGAGGGAGGATGACTTATTGAGGCATGCAGGCTGTAGTGCGCCAACTCTATCTGAATTGCGCGATCACATTTGAAAAATATATCTTTTCAAGTTCTATTTAGTCCATATGTGTCAAACTCAAGGGCCGGGCCACATCCGCCCGGCGTGTAATTATATCCGCCCGAGATCATTTTATATACTGTATTATTGTTATTAAAGCCCGGTATATGAAGCGCTGGTAACACAATAAACTACAGATCCCATAATGCAGCGCTTCAGCTACCTTGCCGAACACTTACCGCGTTAATCAAGTCTAGCTTATGATGCTGCAAGTTATTGCGAAGCTAGCTCACACGATGCTGAAGAGAAAAGTTGATTCTGAAAATAGAGCCTTTAAAAACCGATGGGAGGCTGAGTATATGTTTACTGAACCCATGTGTCTCATTTGTGGAGCTAATGTGGCTGTAATTACAGAATTTAATCTAAGACGGCACTATGAGACAAAACATCAGGGTAACCTGAATGCAATGCAGAAGATACAGAAAGCAGAAGAATTAAATAAGAATCTGACACTTCAGCGGACGTTTTTACCGTGCACAATCACAAAGTGATTTCAAGTGAAGCTGCTTTTATGGGAGACACAAATGCACCAGTGCACCTTGCCCCACTTTCCCTGTTGCCAAGTAATGTTAAACCAAGTCGTCACTACGGTGTTCCCAAATCGCACTTTGCTGATAAACTGAGCGCACTGAGTTTGCACGGCGCTTTGGTGACTTTGAAGAACAAAAAAAGTCCGTCTACATGCAGCTCGAACCTTGTGCATGTTTGGTAGCACATATCTGTGTGAGAAGCTCTTCTCAGTGATAAAGACTAACAAAACAGCACACAGGAGTCGCCTCACTGATGAGCACCTGCAATCCATCCTGAGAATCTCCACAACACAGAACCTCACACCAAACAGAAACGAACCTGTGGCCAAAAAGATGCCAGGCGTCCAGCTCTAAAATGACATATGAGCAAAGACAACTGAATGATTTGATTTGTTATTGCTGAAAGGAACACATTTTATTTATATTTCTAGGTTTTGTTATGCAGCATGTTCATATTTGAATTTGTATAATTTTGACAGGATATATTTTTATGGAGAGCAAAATCTTTTGGGATATTTTCTAAGTTTATTTTTATATAAAATTACATAAGAGTAAAGAAATTTGAATGTTTGTTCTTTTAACGTTTACTTTATTTCTAACTTGTATAATTTAGACAGGATATATTTTTATGGAGAGCAAAATATTATAAGTTGTTTAAGGTTTGAGTTGATTTATTCACGAATAATATTCCTGTCTGTTTTTACCATTCCTACCAAAGATATTTCTGTCGACTAAATAAAAATTCCTTCTATTTAAAATTTAAATAGAACTTGAACAAATACGATAGTTCATAATATCCACGCAGACTTGCACGTAAGAGCGGAGTCATCCGTTTTAACAAGCAGCGTATTGCACTGATCTGAAATAGCTGTGTGTGTATATATGTAGATATGTATGTATATGTATATATATGTTTATATATGTGTGTGTGTATGTATGTATATATATATGTATATGTTTATGTGTGTGTGTGTGTGTGTGTAAATATATATATATATATATATATATATATACGACAGCAACACTCATCACTCACAACAGTGACAAAACAATTACATTGACAATCATGTTACGTTATTTTGAAATGTTTCCTTTTCTTTTCATTGCTTCTTTAACACACTACTTCTCCTCTGAAGCTGGTATTTTGCTAGTGTATATATATATATATAAATATTGAAATAGTTTTACTGTGAAATAATGCAAAGAGTACGCGACACGTGTTTTGCCCTAATTTTGGGGTCATCAGGTGTACATACTCAGTGCACCACTTCTCGAATCGAACCTCAGACATCAGCACTAAAGGCTAATCGTCTTCCATTGCGCCACAGTGTGTGGTTTGTCTATTTGAGAGTATGTAGATCGGGGTATATTTATACAAAGTATATATATATATATACCCGCGCTTTGCAGCAGAGAAGTAGTGTGTTAAAGAAGTTATGAAAAGAAAAGGGAACATTTTAAAATAACGTAACATGACTATCAATATACAGTAATGGTTTTGTGAGTGTTACTGAGTGTTGCTGTCATCAAGGATTTGATTATCATTATTTCTTTCAATCAGGTTCGTATTTGTAGGATGTGTTGTGTTCAAGTTACATTCCGTGTTTGTCAATCGTTGTAAAGATGACAGGTTTCATTCATCGATTCGTTTCTTACTGCATCAATAAACAGCTCGTCTTCTTCTTTATCTGAGACCTGACACACTGCATGCACGGGGTTTTTACACTGTCTTCCTTTAGGGGACATTGACTTTCTCCACCGTGTGCTTTGTTTCCACAGTAGCTGGATTTATGAATATGCTTATCAGACGCTTCATATTTTTTGCTGCCTTTTCAATTGTGTAATTCGGTTTTTGTTCAGCTCTTTGGAACTGTTGCTTTTATCTGTGCACTGCGCCGATTCACGTGAGCCACTCGGTGTACTTGCATCGAGGGTTCCCAGCTGTGCTGGTGCCATCTCCTGCTATGTCCATGGCTGTATTTAATGTTACCTTAGTCCTGGCACTTAAAACTTTCTCTCGCAGTTTCGCTGAGTTTGTGCCACCCTGACCATCTCATCTTCCTCTCCATAAGCACAGTCCTTCACCCGTGAATATTTACCCGTGGCAGTTTGCTATTGGATTGCCGCTGACGGACGGCCTTATATGGGCAGGCACTAAATTACAAACGCCAGCGGCAGCCTGTCTATGAACTTAATTTAAAGTGTAGGTTTACATCGTGCTTTGTTTCAGTAGCAGAACTCATGAATATGGTTGTATATGTCACTCGCCGCTTCTTATTGTTTCGCTGCCTTCTCAATTATATAATGCATGTTTTCTTCAGCGCTTTTTGAGGTCTTCCTGGTTTTCTATGTACTGCGTGATTACGTAGACGGCGTGATGATGTCACACGAAACTCCTCCCCACGGCGTTGAAGCTCATCTCCATTACAGTAAATGGAGAAAACTGCTTCCAGTTATGACCATTACGCGTAGAATTTCGATATAAAACCTGCCCAACTTTTGTAAGGAAGCTGTAAGGAATGAACCTGCCAAATTTCAGCCTTCCACCCACACGGGAAGTTGGAGAATTAGTGATGAGTGAGTGAGTGAGTGAGTGAGTGAGTGAGTGAGTTAGGGCTTTGCCTTTTATTAGTATAGATTTAATTAATTAATATAATTAATATTATTAAGTTATATATACATCTCGGCCAACACATCCAGGCTGCTGAATGGAGACTTCCCTGCAGCTTAGAGGTGCCTCGGATTCCCACAGGGCACCATGGGAAATGGAATTCGGATTCACAGCCCTGCTGGGTGCCGTGGGTGCCGCCATGTGATGCTGCAGAGAGACAGGGACATTTTTATTTTCCCTATAGCCTGGAAGTACTCCCAAGTCACGGGGATGGAAGAACAGAAGTACTTCTGGGCTGAAGAAAAAATAGCCTTCATCTGACCCGGAAGTGCTATTGAATCATTTGGACTGAAGGACAGGAGCACTTCAGGGTTACGGACTATTTAAAGGACTATGGGAAGCCCAGCAAGCTGAGCCAGAGTTGGGAGGGAGTGTGACAGAGCTGCTGGGAGAGGAGGATTTGTTTATTTGTATTGATTATTGATTATTGTTGGAGAATTGTGGCCAGTGTGGTGCTTTGTGCACTGTATTGAAAAAAAATATTAAAAGATTCTTCTTGGTGCTTTTACAAGTGTATCCTTGGTGGGTTTCAAGGGGCAATAGCGACCCCTAGTGTCACAATATATATATACAGGGGGTCCTCGGGTTACAACATCTCGACATATAACGTTTCGAGTTTACAACGCTCACTCCCTTAAAAACTTTAAAAAATTGAGACGTGAGAAGGAATAAAGGTAAGGATTTTTTTTTACACTCATTTTTTCTGTTACTACAGTACAGTGAACAGTACACTATTTATTTATGTCCTTTTCATTTTTCTGTGTCTTAGTTGTGTTTTCATGTTATAGATGGTGATTTTGCAAATGTGTTAGGATAGGTAAGTGACTTAGGCTAGGGTGTGTTTCGACTTACACCAAAATTCAGGTTACATCACTGTTGTAGGAACAGAACTGTGTCGTAACCCTAGGACCTCCTGTATATATATGTATACACACACACACATATATATATATACTAACTGTGTAACCATGTGCTGCAAAAAAGCCCAGGGTCCTACAAACTATTGAATTAGTCAAAAAAAAACTGAAATGTAGAGTTGTCAGGTAATTGAAAGTAACTACTCTGGGCATCTCTGTCCTAGGAGAATTCATTTTGCCGATGTGCTCGCCTCGCTTGTGTATTTGCAGAGGGAGGAAAAGTACTAGGGAATCGTTTTGCCAGTCTTTGCCTTCGGAGGTTTCGTTTTGCTGACATGCTTGCCCCGCTTGTGTTATTAGCGGTTAAGCGAGTTTCAGTTTCCTCGGAGGCGGAGCCCTTACCCCGAATCCATCTCTCACTTCTGGGCAGGACAGACAGACAGACACACTTCCACACGTAGACATTTATTTATAAGATTATATATATATATATATATATAGATATAGATATATATATATATATATATATATATATATATATACTAATAAAAGGCAAAGCCCTCACTCACTCACTCACTCACTCACTCATCACTAATTCTCCAACTTCCCGTGTAGGTAGAAGGCTGAAATTTGGCAGGCTCATTCCTTACAGCTTACTTACAAAAGTTGGACAGGTTTCATTTCGAAATTCTACGCCTAATGGTCATAACTGGAAGGTATTTTCTCCATTAACTGTAATGGAGTAGAGCTGCAAAGACGTAGGGGGCGGAGTTTCGTGTGATATCATCACGCCTCCCACGTAATCACGTGAACTGACTGTCAACGCAGTGCGTAGAAAACCAGGAAGACCTACAAAAAGCGCTTAAGAAAACATGCATTATATAATTGAGAAGGCAGCGAAACAATAAGAAGCGAGCGAGTGACATATACTACCATATTCATGAGTGCTGCTACCTCGGAAAGAAAGCAAGGTGTAAACCTAAACTTTAAATTAAGTTCATAGACAGGCTACGCTGGCGTTTCACATGCCCACAGGTAATGCGGGATACAAGTTTAATGAGAGGACGAGGATATAAACGAGAGTTTTGATCACTTTGTAACTAAGTTAAAATTGTAGGTGAAGGGGTGTGCTTATGCAAATTCCGAGACTGTGTTTGTGGGGATTGACAGTTAAAGGGTGGGGAGTCACGTCATCATCTCCCCTCCCATTTACCTCAAGTTAATACACACGGTGTCTCTAGAGTTTCAACACACTGAATCCTCCAGGCACTACTTACAAAAGGTCACATTGACAAGCGTGTTACGCTATTTTTAAAATCTTTCCTTTTCTTAGCACAAGCACAGCTGAGAAGCTTCGATGCATGTGCTCCATAACGCGTTGAAAAATAATGCATTTAATCACACTTTGCATTACAAGCAAAGGGGAGCTTTTGTCAATGCATGATTTCCTGGTACACCGATTACATTGATCAGCGCATCCGATTCATTTTACCCTCGCACCACCTTAGTTTGAGAAGAAGTATGAAAAATATGAGGTTAACACAGAAAAACAGATCACCAATTCAAGCTTTATGAATAATCGATTCGCCATCAATAATTGTTTTGGTAAAGCCATCCTCCTTCCATTTTATAATTTTTCCGCCACTAGCCATGATTAAATGAACGGTAAAAAGTAAGAGCGGCGAGGGTGACTTATTTAGGCAGGAATATATATGATAGCAACACTCATGACAATGTCAATCATGTTACGTTATTATTAAAATGTTTCCTTTTCTTTTTCATTACTTCTTTAACACACTACTTCTCCGCTGCGAGGCGTGGGTATTTTGCTATATATATAATATATGAATTACCTCCAAAGAGCGCTGACACTTTTGATATCATGAACGTGTGTACAAAAGGGGTCTCCTGCCCAGCAAAAGTCGAGCAGCCAGCGCGCGTGCATAGTTGTGCCGGCCTTTGAGACGCTGACTGCGCTTCTGCCTTAAGTCAAAGTGAGCACTTTTAATTTTTTTCATCCTCCCCCTGCGCTATAGCCCAGACAAGTGCAAACACGGGACCCCTTTTCTACACCACGGCAAAATAATATTAAGGCGATTCACACTTTCTTTTGCACGTATACGATTATCAGGTCCTCAGCTCGGATTATGAACACACGCATACGAGTGGAGGACTCACAGTGCCATCACAGCCGATTAATGGCGGGGACGTCTCACCAGTCTACACAAGACCCACCGCGACTGTCGCCAAAAGGCGATCAAACGTCAGCGAACACATCTCTATACTATATAAAAGAAAAAGGCAACTTTCCTTTCTTTACACCTTTTTTCATTTTATCCCAAACCAAAGCCTTTCTCTCTTAACACGGCAGAACACAAAAATAATTTTCTTTAATTGCCGGTAAGGCACATTACCAGAGGCACAAATTTGAACGTTCACATAGAAAATGTAATTTCTATACCACAGCCGTCGTGTAGCGCCTTTCAAAAGGGATCTACTACCGAGAGATGATCCATATACATTTTAGCTGCTGTTAGTTACTTACCTGTTGTGTTACACAGTCTTTAAAATGTAGTTTACCCCAACCACTCCAGTAGTGCTCAATGTACCTGTACTTCTTAAAACGTTAATGTTTTACTGTTTAATAACTTATAGACTATATTTCATTATTTTTCCCTTGCACTCAGTGACCAAAGCTATACACACACATATAGACACATACAAACATACACACAAGTATATCTATGTGTATATATATGTATGTATGTGTATATATATATATATATATACACACACACCCCTATCTAGATTATATATATATATATATACACACACACACACACACACACACACACACACACACACACACATACATACACACATATATATAATTTGTGTGTGTAGATATGTATATAGATATGTAGATATGAAGATATGTATGTGTGTATATATATATGTATATTATATATATATGTATGTATGTGTGTATGTGTGTGTGTATATATATATGACAGCAGCAATCCAAGCTGTGAGAAAACACTAAAAGGAGGCGTGTCAGATGTCGTGGTACATTTTCTGATGCAGCTACGAAAACAACTTTGTGACGCTGCCACCAAATACACAAAACAATTACTTTGACAATCATGTTACATTATTTTTAAAATGTTTCCTTTTCTTTTCATAACTTCTTTAACACATGACATAGCTATGAAGCTGGTATTTTGCTATATATATATATATATATATATATATATATATATATATATATATATAGATAGATAGATAGATAGATAGATAGATAGATAGAGATATATAGATAGATAGATAGATAGATAGATAGATAGAGATATATAGATAGATAGATAGATAGAGATATATAGATAGATAGATAGATAGATATGAGAACAACACTCATATCAATGACAAAACAATTACATTAACAATCATGTTACGTTATTTTTAAAATTTTTCCTTTTCTTTTTCGTACCTTCTTTAAAACACTACTTCTCCGCTGAAGCTGGTATTCTGCTAGTATATATATATACACACACATACACACACATTACCTCTCAAAGACAGGTAATAGAATAAATTTAAAATGATTTGATATCTATGTGTACCTTCAGCACTTTTTTCTGTATCCTCCTGTATATAAACCTCTCTTGATTGGCACTCCCTTCATCAAGCACGTTCCCATAAAGCTTGCTTCTCAGTCATTTTGATGTGCCTTGCTTGACTTATGTCCATGTGGACTGGGACCCGGACACAGGCAGGCGGACATCATGGTTCCACCACACACCGTTTATTTACAGGACTTATTTACAATTTTAACGTGCACTATAAACCCCAGTGCCTCCAGCACTGATTCCCCCAATGTCCAGGCCACACAGTTTCTCTGCCTTTCTCCTGGCCGCCTCTAGTCCTCCCTCCAGCTCCGCCCTCTTCCACCCGACTTCTGCCGATGACTGGAGGGAGGCCCCTTAAGTAGGAACCCGGATGGGCTCTAGCTGCTTCCCGGCACTCCCCTTTGGCCACACCCCTGTGTGGCGGAAGTGCCGGCTGTGCACCCGGGAGCCGTCTGGGTGTCTCTTGTCTTCTTACCCCCAAGCACTTCCTGGTGTGGCGGAAGTGCTGGGCTCCAGGGTTCCTCAGGCACCGGGGCACCGCCTGGCGGTGGCCACGGGCCCCAGGGTTGGGCTTCCAAGCCCTCTACCCGTGGCCCCAATACAACCAGGGCGATCGCCCCCTTGCGGTCTGGAGGAGGCACAAGCCCTCCTCCGGTCCTCCTAGGCGCCCAGCTGGGCTCCAGCCCGCCGGGTACCACCGGATATTCCGGCACCGGGCGCCGCCTGCCGGTGGCCACGGGTCCCTACAGGGCTGGGCTTCCAAGTCCTGTACCCGAGGCACCCAACATAACCAGGATGGACGCCCCCTTGCAGTCTGGAGGAGGCACAAGCCCTCCTCCGGTCCTCCTGGGCGTCGGACCACAGTCCACTTGTATAACTCGTCTTTGAAAGCAATTCTCAGTGTGCCTCCTACACCTTTACACCTCCTCATGTGTCTCACACCTGCACTTACTCTTTTAGTCATGTCACCAAAGCCAAACTGGACAATGTTCAGCTTGCTCTGAGAGACCAGGCACACACACACACACACACTTTTTATTATATGGTACATATGTTGTCTCACACACACAAGCAGGTATTGTGCCCAATTCAGGTCATGATATTTAGAGTTGCTGACGCTTTCCACAGTATCTTCTCCAGTGAAAATGTGAGTGCAATCTGCCTTCTACAGTATTTCTTTAAAATGTTAGTGACTTTAAGAAAGAAATTGTTGTGTGCTGTCACCACTGTGTCAAAAGGCAAACCACTTCCCTGTAAGCCATCTCATTATTATTGGTGATCAGACTTGTCCTGAATGTGTCATTATCACATTTACTGACTAAGCTGGAGCTGGACACGCAGGCACAGTCACTGATGGATAAGGTATGCGGCTGGTGGCTCAGCACATTGCCCTGTGAGGTGGTCTCCGTTTGAAAGCTTTTATCTTCTTCTTATATAATACACTACTGTGGCTGTCTGTTTGTCTGTCCAGAATTTTTAATCACCTGTAGCTCGCAAACCGTCTGAACTCTTGGCCTGAAATTTGGTACATATATACTATGTGACATCTACTGTCCACTTTCGGGGTGATGATTGACCTCCAAGGTTATTCCTCTTTTTATTTTTATTTAATTGTAGAATCAACTCTCAACAGCAGCCAGGAGGGTGGGCGTGCGGCGCTTGTGTATGGGCGCCATTCTCATCCCTGCCACCTTCATCGTCACTTCCCCTACCTCTTCATATCTTAAATCATTCTTGAGGCAGATTGAAGACTTAAGTGCCAGCTTAAGTGAAAAATAGTAATTGCAACACAAACACTGACTTAATCAGCTTTAACACAAAAAAGATGCCAATGAAAGAAGAGAAGAAGCGGGCCACTAGGGTGGAGAAAAGAAGAGCTGCTCAGGAAGCAGCAAACGCATCAACCTCTGAGCAAACGAATGGTAAACGGACAGAGAAAGAAGATGAAAACTAGGAATGATCAAGTCAAGTGTAGTCACTGCACGTTATCGTGGTGTAAAAGAATTCCAGTATTTCTCACCTTAAACCTGGATGGCCACTGTCTTGCACCGCATGGTACTTCTCATGAAATTCATTCAAGCAAACATCGTTAAATAGTTCTTGGGGAAAAAAAAGAAGATAGAAACATACAACTTCTTGCCAGTAGGAGGCAATGTTTCAGTTGTTTAATGAGTACAGCAGTGTGTAGTGGTGTACATCTTTTTTATATACAGATACTGTATATGTGTATGTATTTTATATAAATATATATGCAATATAACAAATTACACAGTTTATTCATTTATACAATATTGTTCTAAATCAATTTCACATGAAAATATTTAGTCAGCCTAACATTTTAAAACACACTCGTCAAGAAAACAATTCATATTTCATTTACTTACATATAACTTCTCTAGATTTTCTACCTTCATTTTTATGACCCAAAACTTAGGTTAGGTGGCCTTTTCTTTGCCCACTTTTTCTGGTGCACCTCAGCCAGCAATAGCCGCCATCGTACCAACATCCAAATGTCTCTGTTACCTTTTTTCGGTGTCCCTGATATCCTAATGGAGTCTTTCATTCTGCTCTTCACTCACTGCTCAAAGAATTTCAGGTAACTATTCCAAATTCAGATCCAAAAGTGAACTTTAAGACTCATGTTGCAACCCTTAAACTTAACTAGTATTTTTTTCATAATTTCTTTAGAATTTGGATCTTCATTGTTACCCAAAGACTTTAGAAATGACTTTTGTAAATGATATTCAAGCCTCTCGTTTCAGGCCAATCAGTTTTCTAATATGAGGTCTGCCAACATTGCCCACTCTCAGTTTAACCTCAGACAAGCCCTGAAACAGCAGGCGGACCCCATTTTTTGATTGTGCTTTGACAAACTGCTTCATTACACCAGGCCACAATGAAGGGGCTGCTGGAGCGCTTTATCTGGAACCACCAGGCTCGGTCTGATGATGGCACCAAGGTTCAGGTGTTTGTTTTCTAGTTGGCCACTCCATCTGAACCCAATGGCAGTTCTTGGCTCTGCTGTCCCACTCACATATGAACTAAAGGTGCTCCTTGTATAAACCTATAAAGGACTGTTAAAAAAAAATAACTGCATTGCTTTAAACATAATTTTAATATTAAAAATATTAAATTCAAACAAATTATTGCAAAAACAAAACATTGATATTGAAAAGTGTGAAAACAAAAAAGCTAAAATACATGTTTTATGAAAAAAGTTACATGATGGAGAAAAATGCTTTACAATATTTTTAAATTCTGTGCCCAAAAATATACAGATATCACAAGAAATAATCCTAGCAATGTTTTTAAAGTATACCTGTAAAAATTCGATGCGATGCCCTTAACGTGAGGGCAGTTTTTGGCACGTTTTTTATCCGGCGCTCTTAAAGGTGTCCTCAATAAATTGCTGCCCTGTTGCAAAAAAATGCCACATTTTATTCTTCTGACAAAAAGTAATTTTTATTCAGGTAGTTTTCTTATTTAATTTTTAATAAGTAAAACATGATTATTAAAAACATCTAAATCTATATGAAAGTGTGACCAAACCCTAACTTCCCTGGCAGGGACAGAGCTTTCACTTTGCTTTGTGCCATTTGATGGACATGCTTTTATTAATTCTCCTTCCTTGTAATTAATTGTACATTTATTTTCCTTTATTGTTTTTCTTTTGGAGCAATTATTGTCAAATGGTTCCTGAAATGACTGAAAGTGGTCTTCATCTCTCACCCCCTCAAACTGGGTCTTCAGTATTCTCATCTGTATAGTTTTCCTAACACTTGAAGCACCGAAGACATAAGAGAGCAGCACTAACTGGTACATCTGGTGAAGAAATTCTGAATTGGCTCCTTACTTATTTTGTGGCCTGTGCCGGTGCTGGACTATTTTGGGGCCTAGGCCAAGCTTATTAGTACAGCAACTGACTGTTTCTTAGCTTGTGGCTGGCCCTGATACACATTATGATCCCTCAGCAAACGCCTAATTCACCTGTACGTGTACTGTATGTGGCAGCCATGCTGATGATTTCCTCTACCCATGAAATCCTGTCCGCACAACACAATGAACTGGGTTTGGGGCATTCGTTTCGATTTCGTCACACGTATCTGTTTGACTTTGACGCGGCTGGTGTGCATTGACAAGAGCTTCTGTTTCGTCGCGCGACTCTTTTCTGACGCGTCCCTATTGTTTGCATTGGCCACTATTTTGTCGCGCGAATCTTTTTGACCCGTGGAAATAAACAGCAGCGTCTATGCGCTCAAGCTAGGTGACGAGGATGGGTGTGTCAGGACTGGGCTTTGAAGTAGATCCCGTTTGTGTGGCGCAGACACTTCCCCACCTGCTAAAAATGACATTTGAAAAGGAGTTCGTGAACTCGCGTGGATTATTGAAAAAGAGCACCGCTTTGATTAAGCGCTACGGGTTACGTTTTCCAGAAGCACATTCATTAGGGACATTCGAAGTTTAAAGCAAACCAGTTTATGTCCACGTCAGTAACTGAAGCCAAATGGTTAGCTTAAAAACGCAGCGCCGAGCCGACGCGCCACCGATCACTGCAGCGGAGTTTTTCCGTCGGAGTTTGCTTGGACTTTTCCACAGACAGGCCCGGCATCAGAACAAATTAAGCACGGGAGTGCGGGATATTCACTGTGGGGTGGGATGCACGATTACAACTTAAAATAAAGCCCATGTTACTTTCGATGCACAATAAGTATTTGGGACAGTGCGTCCGCAGCGGATTATTCCTAGACTGAGCAACTCCACATGTTTGCACTGAAAAGCAACAAAACACCGTTAGATATGGGCGACCAACGCTTTTTCGGTTTTATGGTAAGGAAACTCCTCCCTAAGCAGGTATTTACCATTATAATTTCAATTCTATCATCCAATTAGTGCACGACATCAGAGGGTTCATGCTATGACAACCCACCACACACACACCATCCACCACCACACAACTTCAATGTTAATAACGAGTCGTCGACTTTTTTTTCACTGCTAGGAATATTTTGCTTTAGGAATGAGACTCAAAAACAAATCAAGACAGCTCGCTGCGCCCCCAGATTGCAAAGGCGCTATCGTTATTTTATTTACATGGTTGTTTTCTCTGCATTCCTATGATAGTATTTCTATTCCTCACATATGTTTTTATTATTGTTCTATAAGTGTCTGTGTTGTCAGTAATTCAGTAGTAAAATCGCTATTCGAGACAGAAGATAAAGATATCTGGATGTAGACGTAGTGAGCACGTTACCACATTACACAAAACGTACAGTTAATCCCGTTAGATTTACCGGTGAGCCTGCTCGCGTTTTTGTGCGTGTGTTTTCATTTGGATTCCTATACTTTTTTTTCGCACCACGGCTATTCCAGCTGAAGAATCCACAACTCAAGCTGCACTGCTTGGGCGACAGTTTGGCAGGCAACCGGGTGAACCTGAGTTGTGAGTTCCGGACAGAAAATATAGGTATGTTAAGTTAAAGTGATTTTAATTGCGAGTAGTTTTTTATTTGCATTAATAAGCATAATCGAAAAATATATTCAGAATGTTTTCATTATGTCATAGTTACGTACAAACCTCTTCCTCTTCTTCTTCTTTCAGCGGCTCCCACAGTGGATCATCTTTTTCTGTCCTCCAGTTTTCAGCATCCATCCTTACCTACACAACTCTAAAGGACTTTAATTAAAATGTAACAAATTACACAATTTATTCATGTAAATGATGTTCTACTGTACATCGATTTCACATGAGAATGTTTAGTTAATCTAATATTTTAAATTTATATGTAAAGAAAACAACAATGTGCACTGCATTTACAGTATGTAAGAGGAAGAGGAGGAGAGGATGGGAGCATGCGCTGATAGTGCGCGGCCGCAGCCCCCCAGCACACACTCACACACACCACACAATGGACCTCCTGGATTGCGACCCGAGAGAAGCGGGTGACACCTCAGCTCTGTACCTTCTCTAGACGGGCAGACGTTTTTGGATTCGCTTGTGTGTATTTCCCTACTTCATATTGCTTCTCGTTTTCTAGGGTTTTTCTTACAGCATTCTAGATGTTTTTTCTTCTGGTTTAAGATTACATCATTCCATCCATCTTTTCACCAGCAAAGCCCCAGCTTTCACTTTTTCATCAAAGTCTGCTACTGTTTGGCTGTCTCTGGCAATTCTGTTACTGCTGTTTCATATCCGTGTCTGATAAACGTAAAAAATATTCACACACCATACAATAAATTGAGCATTTTCTGTTTTGTGGCGCCTTATTTAAATCACTGGCTTCCAGGACAGTTCACAAAATTGGTGACTATAATTAATTTTGTTTAACCAAGTATCCCCACAAACCATGAATATGTAAAATAGAATACTGTATCTGAATTAAACTTCTTACCCTAAGATATTCGGAGAATTTAATGAAACCGAAGGTGCTTGAAAGGTTTATCCATAATTTCTGCCTACTACTTCTTCTAGTAGTGTTTCATGGTAATTCTCTTAGTATGCAAATGAAGAAACATTACACCCAATCACTGCACGACATCAAGTTTCGCTCCCACCTCCCATGTTAAGTCGAACAGTTTTGAGCTCCCTGGCATTACCACTTTAAAATAATTTGTTGCGTCCCTAATTGCACAGACGCTGCAGTTACTTTATACATTGACATGGTTTTGGGTTTTCTCTGAATTCTTATAATGATATTTCTATTATTCTTCTGCTTTGCTTTGCATTTTTTATTTGTATTATTATTCTTTGAAACGTTAGATTATTAGATTTATTATTATTATTATTATTGTTAGATTATTCACTAATAAAATCGCCACACAAGGCAGGATATTTAGGTATATTTTTTGAAATTAAATTATATTGATTTATACTGTATAGGAAATGGATTCATGCTTAGTTGTGTTGATGTGTAAGAGAATGTGATGTACTCGGCGAAAATGTTCAGCTAACATATTTCAAAGCACCCCATGATGCTTTTTGATGTTAGCGCGCCATCACAGAGCTGTAACAGCCATGCGCAGAACTTTGACGCAGGTCCAGATCTTTACCGACTTGGCCAGAGCTGGTTATCAGTCACAAGAGGGAAAAATGCCGTTTCAGCTACTGGTTTCGGCTAACCATCGAAGCTTTTGACAGGCATTAGACTCATCAAATTGCGGTCTTTTCAACGCACATGGCTCTTCCATTGCTGTATATGGCTCTTCAGTGAACATAAAAAAGATAAAAATGGGCCCCAAAGCCACAGAGGTTGGCAGATTTCCATCCCACATTTGTTAATTAAAAAAACTGGCACTGCCAACTTAAACAACAGATATTCCTATGAGAATCAACGCATGGCTAATTATACATGCAAATTAGCCATGTGCCAAGCAACTCACTCAAAACAAGTCTTAAAGGAGCTGTACCCTTACACTCATCAGAAAACACAGCACTACAGGACAGGATGTGAAATAACTGCGACGTATTTACAAGGTGTTTCTTGAAAGTGTGAAGAACCTGCACAGATACAAGAAAAACAAAAAAATGGAAGGAGCCAGTCTCTCGCCACCTTTTCCAGGCACAGCCAGTGTGTGCCACAATAGTGGGACCCAATGATCTATATTTTATTTATTTATTGATAGGTGTGGCCGTTTGTTGTATTTTGGTTGTGGTATTCCTTCAGCCTGTGTCTTTTTGATGTTTGAGGCAGGGTGGTGCAGTGGTTAGCACTGCTGCATCACAGCACAGATCACATATTTGGGCAACATAATCGGTCCAGCATAGCTGGCAAACTTTTTCCTAGCCATCATGAACACTTAAAAAAACGTTGCTCCTTTATTATCCACTCAAAACTAGTTCAGTTCATCCTTACTCATTGACTTGCTGTTCCTGGAGTTCGAGTACATTTCCAAGGTGCTAATCACTAGTACTTGTAGAGGAGTTTCCTTACCATAAAGTTTGAAAAAGCAATGTTTGCCTTTGTCTAGTGGTGTTTTTTGAGTACTTTGCTAATTGACATGAGTGTTTTTGTTTCGTTCCAGTGACAAACCTGCGGCTTTGCGCTGCTGCAGGAAGAAGGTCTTTTTCTCTGATCTGCCAGGGACGTACTCTGAAATACTTGTCGTGGGTTGAAAGTAACATGAGCTTTATTTTAAATTGTAATCGTGCATCCCATCTCACTGTGAACATCCTGCGCTCCCGTGCTTAACTCGATCAGAACTGAACTCAGAGGGAAAAGCTCCATTGACTGTGGGGAGCCTCGACTTGGCGCTGCATTTCAAGCCACTTTTTTGGCTTCAGTCCCTAACGTGGACACACAGTGGTTTTCTTTAAATGCCCCTAATGAAAGTATTTCTGGAAAACCTAATCCGTAGTGCTTAATCAAAGCAGTGCTCTTTTTCAATAATCCATGTGAATTAACGAAATCCTTTTGAAACGTCATTTTCACCAGGTGGGAACAGGCGTCCCTCACAAACAGGATCGACTTCCAAGCCCAGTCCTGACACACCCATCCTCATCAGCTGGCTTGAGCGAGAAGGCATTGCCGCCACTGTATTATCACGCATCATGAAAAAAAAAAAAAAGATTCATGCAACATAATAGAGAGCAATACAAACGCGTCAAAAATGAGTCGAGTAGAAACAAAAAGACTCACTTGTCAATTCACACCAGTTGCGGCAAAGTTTAAAAAAATCACACGCGACGAAATCAAAACTCTAATCATGGGCCAGTCCAATAGTAGATAGACATAGAGATGGCTGGCCCATATGTGTGCAGAAGTTGTTGTAACGAGCTAATTCAGCATTTCTTCGCTGGCTGTGCCAGTTAGTCGTGGTCTTTTATGTCTTCAGTGCATGAAGAGCTAGGAAAGGGTCTCTGTACAAGTGAGAACACTGAAGACCCAATTCGTGGGGGGTAAAGGATAAAGACCCACAGTTTTTTCAGGAAACATGACAATAATTGTCCTAAAAGAAACAAAAATAAATAAATAAAGGACCATAAAAAACAAATTAAGGTGAAAGTAATAAAAGGATGTCTGTTGGTGCATTGTTGTGAGGGAGTTGGGGGCTTGGTTCCATATTCAAAAAAAGTTTACTCCCCTAAGAATTTTATAGGGGTTTACTAGGGGGCTCATCCCCCTGCTCCCTTCGCTCACCAAACCCCAGGGGCGGTTGCTGGGTGCCCACTATCTCTCAGACGAGCCACTCAAAGGGTGTTGGGATGCCCCTCCATTAGAGAAAGCGATTGTATTTAAAGAGATTGTATATAGAAGTATGCAGGGCGTAGGAAGAAGACGGGTTGGTCCTTAGTTATTATTGATAGAAAATCAGTTACTTGAGTGTTTCACTACAGCTGTCTATTTTAAATACCAAAGAATAATAAAATCTAGTAAAAGTAAACATCAATAAAACGTAATTAAAAAAATAAAATTACATTAACGCCTCATCAAAAACAATGTTATTAATTATTTTATCCTCTAACTTACATTCTATAAATGTTGATTTTTTTGTTCACATATTGTTCAGGATATCTTTCTCGTTCTCATTTATTGGATGATTCTCTTTGTTCTTCATTGTTATTATATTTAATTTTTTTTGTTCAGTTTCTTTTTTCAACATTCATTATCAACTCTTGCTGCTGTTTTCTATTGCAATCTAAAATTCGCCGTTCTTGAAAAGATCATTTGCTTTTTTGCCTTACCATTCATTATAAGCGACTGCTCTGATGAGTGAATTAGCAGCACTGAGAGTGTCACGGGGTGGGATGGAGAGAGGGTGTGTGCAGTAGGAGCAGGGCCGCTGATGGCCAAATGGGTGCCCTAAGCAGACATTTACTTTTGTGCCCCTTCCCCCAAATATTACGGAAGTAAAAATAAAATAATAAAAAAAAACACCTACAATAGGGGCCAAAATAGAACTTTATTCAAATAAAAGTAAATACATGCAGGCGCGCGCGTCATCACGTGTGCTTAGCCTACTCTGCGTTCACCGTAAAATGCAATATATACGTTTATATTTTTGTTTATTTGTATATGCATATTATTAATATTAATTTATTATTATAATATATAAAAAGATTTTTTTGAGCAGCTGGGATGGTGCCCCCCTCGGAGTTGGTGCCCTACGCAGACTGCATACTCTGCGTATAGGGAGCGGCGGTACTGAGTAGGAGTGATGATTGGGCGAGCGGGGTGGAGGGGCGTGGTCAAGGATGAATAACGCAGACACAACAGAAAACCTTTGTAATATAACAGAGAGGAGAGATATGTTTTAATTCATGTTTTACATATTAAGAATTAAATAAGAAAAATTACCTGAATAAAAATTGTTTGTCGAAAAATGTAAAATGCAGATTTTGTTTTAACCAGAACAACAATTCACTGAGGGCTCCTTTAAGGGCACCAGATAAAAACCATGCCAACAAATGCCTTCATGTTAAGGGCTTCACTTCGTATTTCACAGGTATACATTAAAAACATTGTTTTGATTATTTCATGTGATTTTTATGTTTTTGGGCATTGGGATCAAAAATGAAAATAATTTTTCTCATCATGTAACATTTTTTCATAAAACACATTTCTTAGCTGTCAGTTACATAATTTTAATCATCTCCACAGTACAATTATTTAAATATTATTTTATTTTAATTATAATTAGTTTTAATTAAATATTTTCTATTATTAAAATCTATGTTTAAAGCAAGCAGTTGCTGTTGACAGTCTATTACAGGTTTACACAAGGAGCACCGTTGCTTCATATACGGGGGCCTGAGAGTTCTTTGTATCTTGCTGGGTCAGCAGGCAGGGCTTACACAATTCCCGGATTTCTTTTGTGAGTAGGCCAGCACAGCCAAGAACTGACATTGGGTTCAGAAGGAATGGCTCACTAGAAAAAAAAACCTGCAGCTTGGTACCATCATCAGGCCGAGCTTGCTGGATCAACATAAAGTGCTGCTTCCAACACTTAACATTAAGTTTGATTGAATGAAGCAGTTTGTCAAAGCCCAAATGATGGAGCCTGTTTGATGTCACTTATTGTTAAATTTAAATTCCATTAACTGGTAGCCTTCATTTGTCTGGTGCCATGCTGTCCATCACTAACATGGCATGCGGAGTAGACATTTATAGCACTGCACTGCAAACACATTGTCCTTTTTCGCTCAAGGATTTGCATCAATATTTGCACTTTGATCAAAAATGCCTGGGATAGTCATGTAACTTTGACCCTATCATCCCACCTGCAGGTCACAGTAATTCAGCAATGAATAGCTTTTGGAAAACACAAGACTTGCCAGCCTTGCAAACTGCATTACCATTTTTGATAAACTGCCACTGCTAATTGTGACAAAGAAGAAAAATCTTTGTGGCCTGACTGCACAAATGGAATTCTGTCATTTTCAGGCTGATGTGTTACAGCTCATCTTGGAAAGCAACTTTGAATGCTGGGTATTCTGTCACACTTGCTTTGTATCTTTCTGTCTGACACAATTCTAATTACTACTGATGCAGATGTAAAGATCTGTGGCTTTTTTTTTTCTTTTTTTACTTGTACTAATAGAAAAGTGTTACCTCAGCTACTTAAGCAACAGCATCAATAAAAAGAAAGTGTGATGGAGCCAGATCAATAGACACCAAGATGGAGTGAATTAACCACAACTTTAACTTTGTCCAAGCTGACGGGAGAATGAACTGGCGCAGGCCACACAGTTTGTGAGACGGACGCATGCGCTCAAGCATGTCGATGAACAGGACACCTCATAACCACGGCTCTCCGTCACCAGATAATCAGCGTACTTCCTAGATTTACGTGTGCTGAGTCCATTTCAGTGACTGGAATTTCTCTACCATAAACCGTTTCTGAGAAATACCATATTCAGTGAAAAACACCATTTTGAAAACAAATAGTTGATTTTTTTTTCTAAATAAGTTCCATTAGTTTTATGACAAAAGTATTTTCTACACGCAGAATGTTATTCAAAGTACTTTTTGAGCTGGAAAATATCAATCTTCCTGATTCTTAACGTTAAGTTGGGATGGAAAACAAACCCAAAATCAAGTATCTGCTACACATTTTTTGCTCTCAATCAGTATTTTTTTCCACTCTTGCTACTCCTTCAAAATAGTTTGGAATTTATATCTAAAAGGTCAGAAAGATATCTTTTATTGTCCAGAAGAGAGGATGTTGTTGTTTAAATGTTTTTTACAGAAATATGCAAGGTCAAGATGATCCATCCATTACTTTGATCAGGTACAGGTAAACAAACATTAAAATAATACACAGCCTTCCTTTATAGAGACAACTAAAAATAGAGATAGATAGATAGATAGATAGATAGGTGAAAGGCACTATATAATAGATAGATAGATAGATAGGTGAAAGGCACTATATAATAGATAGATAGATAGATAGATAGATAGATAGACAGGTGAAAGGCACTATATAATAGATAGATAGATAGATAGGTGAAAGGCACTATATAATAGATAGATAGATAGATAGATAGGTGAAAGGCACTATATAATAGATAGATAGATAGATAGATAGATAGGTAGATAGATAGATAGATAGATAGATAGATAGATAGATAGATAGAAGTGTGTGCCACAACCGTCTCGGGAATACAAAGGCTGTAAACTATGAGAAGCTAGTTGAGGAGTTTCTCTCTTCCTGCCTAACACTTGGGGGCATCAAGTCTTTAAAACTCCATTACCTGCACTCTCGTTTGGACTTTTCTCCTTGAGAACACTGGAGTGGTCTCCGACAAGCATCACGGGAGGTTCCACCAAGATTTTGCTCAGATGGAGAGACATTCTAGTGTGGAGCGAGTCTGAGTTAGCAGACATCTGTTGGTCATTCCACTATGAAACACCTTCAGAGGATTATAAGAAGAAAAAAACACCTACCAAATGACTACTAATTTCAAACAATTATACTGTATGTGAAATTTATACTTGTTTTGAAGTTTAAATAATCATTTACCTTTCTCTAAAATAGTTTTTTTTTTATCCTTTTAAACCTTTATCTCTCAAGCCTGGGATGTGACAGAAGCAATTCTACATCCTCAGATCTTTAAAGAACTCTTAAAAACTTATGAGGGGAACAGAAAATATATATTTTGAGGGGCTCCAATTTATGAGAGAGTGAATGTGTAAAAAGGCAAGAAGCCTAAAGGAGTTATAGGAGTCTCGCCCTTTAAACAGACCAGAATAAAGGCACAGAGTATTGGCCAGAGGCTGCTGGGACTTACACTTAGTGTCGTAACACTTTGAAGAGCAGCCATTGAGCCCCCCTCCCACATCTTCTTAAGACATGCTGGTTAGGTTAACTGGAGACTCTAAGTTGGTCCCAGTGTGTGTGTGTACACCATGAGACGGACCGGCCCCCTGTCCAGCACAGTTTCCTGCTTTGTGCTTGAGGCTGCCGTGCTGCCACTACAGTGAAAACAGCTGATAAACTAACCTCACTTTCCATTCTTCCTTTTACTGCCTACACTACTGTGTCACAATGAAGTTCTACTACACGGCAGTAACCAACATGCAGAATTAATAATTACATTTTTGACAGTTTCTTACTGTAGACAACAAAAAACATCTTAATGAAGAAAACCTTTGTTTACTTGGATAATTGCATATGCAAAACACACTGAACATGTCATTTCATTTTCTAACCTGCTTAACCCAGACCAGTCACAAGGGGGCTGCAGGCTGTCCCAGCTAGCACAGGGCACAGGCAGGAACAAACCCCAGACAGGGTGCCAGTCTATCACAGGGCAAACTCACACACGCACCCACCAATCCACCTAATGTGCACGTCTATGGACAGTGAGAGGAAGCCCATACAGGCATGGGTAAAACATGCAAACTCCATGCAGGGAGGACCTGGGGCATGAACCCTGGTCTCTTTACTATGAGGAAGCAGCGCTACCACTGTGCCACTGTGCTGCCCACACTGAACATGATGTTTTAATTTCTATAAAGTTTAACAAAGACTTAGTTGAATGAATTGGTGCTAAAAGAAACAGATGGTTTAATTCATGCTTGCTGCATCCAGCCCCATGAATGAAAGAATGAATGAATTAAGATTACAGAGCGATGAAGGCTGTGGTTAAGTATTCTTTCCTGAACACAGCTTGATATTTTCAGCAGTTCACCATTTAAGATTAATACAGGCAAAGACAGAGAGGGAGGGAGAAGAGAATTTTAATATCTTATAATATAACATTGTACTTATAAGTCAGCATGAAACACAAAAGTTGCCTATTGTTTTATGCTGTAACAATGAAAAGTTAAATCAAAGATGTTAAAGTGTCAAGCTTAACATAAGGAACAAAAGCTTTAAGTAATTAAATGAAATCATTATAACATTAATGCATTATTTTTGCGCTTCACATTCATTTGATGCAGTGTCTTTCAAAGCATATTCTATCACCAGGCATACAGCAAATGAATAATTGCTTTACGTATATTAAAATCTGTGGCTATTCGTGAAACCAACATTTCTGAGGAATGACTCATATTTTTGAAAATTATGGAAATTGTATTAAAATGCATTAAGAGATAATCAGATAGCTGAGCTAACCAAATGCAGCTGCTCTTTGCTAATACACATTTCAGAAGGTTATGAAGTTTTTTTTTTATTATTATTTTTAAAAGTTTTTGCATTCAAATAGAAAATAATAATAGAAACAATTGACATACTTGAATTTCTTCCAGCAAAGTGCATTCCTGCCTTGAGGTTTTTGTTGCTCCGTTAGGCTCGGGGCTCATTGGCCAGGATTACTGGGTAGATGGATGGAGGAAGGACCTGTGCTAAAATTTGGTTAATTTAAAAAGCATGGCAGAACAAAGAAATCACGTGCATTACATGATTAAACACAAACTTTATCTAAAAGCACTCATGCCAGTAAAAAGAATTCACTATGACGTGTGTAGATAATAAAGAAAGGTCATCTACCGTATTCTTTCAAGAAGATTGTTTATTGGGATGTGTCCAGATGAATCACTGAAACTTTCAAATTGTAACTCCAACTGATTTCATAATCCGGCCTGCCTTCAGTTACATAAAAATAAACTGAACTCTTGCCTTTAAAAGAACGCCCGGTTTTTACAGTATTGCCTTTTATGTTCTGAAGTGTTCCCCGCTGTATAATTAACCTGTGTATAAAATGAACTTCTGTGACCAGTTTTAATACACTTTCAATACTCGGCTAATTCATTTTAATCTTTTTAATTCACCAAAGGCTTCCTTTTTTTGAGGAGGTGCAATCGTTAGTTCAATTGACTCGCAGTTCCAAGGAGCCAAGCTCATTCCCATGCCAGTCAATGTAGGCCAGGAGTTTGCATTTCCTCTCAATTCCACACACTCTCATATTAGGATGACAGGCTCACTTGTAATTTATGTCCCTTTCAGGTACGCGTCTTATCTTGTGTTCACTACTACAATTCCCATGACCCTAAAACTGGATGACATGGGTTCAGTAAAAGGATGTTTTCTGAAGCAAGTGACAAGGTAGCACGGTGGTTAGAAATGCTGCCCTCCCAGATATGGAGGCCATTTCTTTGCCCCATTCATAGATCACTCTCTGTATTGTCCTGCTGTATTTGTGTATTTTCTCCAGGCACTCGAATTTTATTCTCCAGCATGCCAAAGATGTTAGGCCAACTCCCATATTAGGGAATAACAGGAGTGTGCTCTGCGATGGTCTGGAATCGAGTTTGGGGTTAATGCCTGCTTGGGACCAGTGGCTGAATTGACAGGCTTTGGCTTAATACAATCCCGTAATGAAGTAAGATGGGTTCTGAAAACAAATGGACGCTTTCATTGAATGTGCTTATTATTCATTCACTGGGAGTTTCCACAATTAGTTGTTACAGTATTCAATATTGAATCACTATGGATTTAATTTGACCTTTTTGACGATGATTAACAAAACAAGACTCTGTGGTGTTAAATTGAAAACAAATGTGTGCTAAAATGATATAAAATAGTTATAAATATAAAACACAAAATACCTATTCACCCTCTTCAAATGGCAGCCATGACAGCCTGTGTGCACAGGTCTCTGTCTATCAGCTGTTTCCCCCCAATCGTCTTTGTAACGCTCTGTCATTGTGTCATGGAGATCATGCACGAACAGCCTTTGTCAAGTCCAGCCACAAATTCTCGTTAAACTGAGATCTGGACTCTGACTCTGCCACTTCAGGTCATTGAACATTGTTGCTTTTGAGCCATTCTTGCGTTGCTTTGGCGTTATGCTTGGGGTGGTTATCTTGCTGGAAAACAAATCTTCTATCAAGGCACAGACTTTTTGCTGTCTGAATCAGGTTTTTCATGAGGATTTCCCTGAATTTTGTTGCAATCATTTTACCCTCAAGTCCCTCCAGCCTTCTTTCTAAGGCCTGTTGCAGAGAAGCATCCCCACAGCCTGATGCTGCCACCCCCATGCTTCACAGTGCAAATGGTATACTTTTGATAATGTATACACCAAACATGGTGTTTAGTCTGATGACCAAAAGAACTCAAATTTCAGTTTCATTAGACCATAGAATCTTCTTTCATCTGACTTCAGAGTCTCCACTGTGCCTTCTGGCAAACTCCACCCAACATATCACATGTGTTTTCTCTTTGCCACTCTCCCATAAAGCTGCAACTAGTGGGGCACCAGGACAGCAGTTGTTGTCTGCACCATATCAACCACTGTAGCCTGTAATTCATTTAAAGTTCCCATGGCTCTCTTGGTGCAATACATCCATTTTTTGATCCCTCCGTTTTTGTGGATGGCCTGCCCTAGGCAGATTTACAGCTGTGTCACTCTTTTTCCACTTCTTAATGATTGATTTCACTGGACTCCAAGGGATTTTCAGTGACTTGGACATGTTACTGTCTTCATCCCCAGCCCTGTACTTTTCATTTATCTTTTCATTGAGTTGTTTGATCTGTTCTTTTGTCTTCATTGTGTAGATTAGCCCACCATACTGAGGCAGAAGAAGTTGGACCTTCCACGTTCTGGTGCTTTTATACTACAATTACTTGAAATTTCTTGACTACAGACAGGTGGTCTCACTTGAACTAATTCTGTGACCTTTAAAGCCAATTGGCTGCACTAGTGAGGACATAGGTTTGTCATAGTAAAGGGATGGAATGCTTGCACAATACATTATTTTGTTTTGTATTTGTTATTAACTTGGGCCATTTTGTATAGATCTGTTTTCACTTTAACATTAAAGAGTTGTTTTCTGCTGATCAGTGTCAGAACAGTCAAATTAAATCCATTATGATTCAACATCATATAATAATAAAAAGTGAAAACTTCCTGGGGGATGAAGAGTTTTTATAGGCCCTGTATTTACATCCTAATGACAATAAAGTTACCAACATCTTAAAAAGCAAGTTCAAGGAACGCTAATTCATTGCTTTGTACAAATCACATAGCAACACCTCCTATAGCACTTTGAAAAACAAACCAACCCTGTTTGATTCTTCTGCACTAACACAGTAAAAGTTTAAAGTGGCATCATTGAAAAAAATTCAGTTACAAATCAATATGCATTTCAATGACTGGTTGAAACAGAAACCTGCAGTCTGATACCAAGACTGAGAATGGTGGTTCTGGGTCCTCAAATTGCCTAAAGAAGTGGTGAATACATTTTGGCCCACAAGGCTTAAGTGGTTGAAGGAATTCAAAACAATGTCTACATCCATCCATTATCCAGTGCGCTATATCCTAACTACAGGGTCACGGGGTCTGCTGGAGCCAATCCCAGCCAACACAGGGCGATGTCTACATTATTCTGAAACATAATCTCTTTTTTATTGCATTTACAGACAGTTACAGATTTTTTCTATCAACAAGATCAATTTAACCCCCTTCGGTCTGAATCACACCATGGGTTTCCTTAAAAGAATATCCAAAGTAGCATTGTTCGGTAGTGGGAATCATAAAATAGTGATTCCCAGTTGCGTTCACTGTTCAATAGTGACTTGACTTTTAGTGGTCAACTCAGTAAATACAGTATTTTAAGGAAAGGCAAGAATATCTCTAATCAGTTTGGTTCTTCTAAATGCAGCAAAAGATACACAAGGAACATAGTTAAGATAGCGGTCTCATCGTGAGCTCAGAGCAGCTGCTAATTGTGACACATGCAGATCACTCCCCAATTACTGCCATGCAACCTAATGATAAAAACTACAACAATAAAATTCAGTATACAATTACAACATTTTATAGTCTCAAAGTGATTATTTTATTTAAAGACAAAACCTCTCTGGGTACCTGAAATGTGAAACATGTTCAAAGGATCTTTCAATACAACATCATCTGTACAGTACAACGTCTGCAAACCACAGGCCTCACCAGGACAAGTGGTTACAGATGATGAAGGAATGGAGAAACAAATGATTATTGTGAAAAATCTGACAATGCAGAGATTATCTAAAGATCTCTGGGGGAAGAAGAAGGAATATGATCAGTATCATGTTACTTTTGTCAACTCAAAAATGAACATACCCAGACGAAAGTCAAATCCACATGGCAACATATTCTGGTTAAACACTGTTGTGTATGGAACAGACATTAATAAACAGTACAGTACCATTATAGGATTTAAAAAAATATTTTAGTAAGCCGAGTAATCATGTGCTGCTCTTAGATGGATGATCACAATATGGGACATTATCCTGTAGAACGTCTCTTCTGGGACGAAGCACTGCAAAAAAGAAAAAAAAAAGTAAATTAATACCATAATACAGAAAACAAAACATACTGTACAGTGGCATGGTGTGTTTCCTGCTATAATAAAGTGCAATAGCCTTGCAGTGTTCATTTTTTAGCTTGCTCAGTCAGAACTGTAGGAATCTTGCAGTCTGTCCCAGAAGCATTACAAGTATGGCCTGCAATAAGGAGACAGCGGTCCATGCTGAGGCACAAAGATTCACATCCTGACCATTTTACAGTTACGTCAATTAACCTAACATGTTCAGTTTGGAATGCGGGATGGCGTAGATGGAGAAAATACTCACGTACAGTAAAGTCTCCAACCAGCTCCTCACAGCAGTTAGGCATTAATGCTAAACACTGAGCCACAATGATGCAAGTTTATAATATCCACCAGGGGAAAATAAACAGGATATCTTAAACAGTTTTAAAATGCACCAATATTGCTCATGGGTGGTCCTATAGTTGATGTTGTCGGGGTAGCTACACTGCTCTATATCGAGCTGGCATCCCATCCAGGGCTGGTTCCTGCCTTGTGCCAGTGATGCTGCTAGGATCTTTTTATGGATTTTATATAAAACCAATTAGATGTTTAAACTGTTGGGTATCAGTTTAAAAAAAGCATTTGTTTGAAACTAAAATAACATTGTTTTCATTTGAGAAATACAATTTTTACTTTATTTTAATTAAGGATGTTTTTGAATTGTATGAAAGGTTATAATAATTTTGTGTAAATCCAACTGTGTACCATTTTTAGATGCATGTACTAAATAAATATAGTAGTGTCACAACAAAATAAACTACAAACAGCACCAGCTTCTTTCACACTAACTTTATTAGCCAGATTCCATGTTCTACCCGTAATACAGTTCCTCACCTTATTAATCATGCTGCTAGTTTGTTCTTTCTCCTTCCATTTTCCTACCTCCCTTATCCAGGGTGGAGCTTTGGGGCAGCTGGAGCCTATGCCAGGAAGCACTGGGTGCAAGGCAGGTCACCCCAGAGAGAGGGTGCCAGTCCATCACATGGCAAACTCGCACGCACACACACACACACACACACTAGGGCATCACCAACTAATCTAACCTGCAAAATCTGATGGAACTTTAAAAAATACCTAATAAATTATAATAAATCTTTGGCATTTTATTTATATATTTATATGAAATAGATTTGCTATATTGTAGATACTTTTTAAATTGGTGAAACCTAGGATTCATTTCCGAACTGGACACTGTGGGTAGAGTTGGCATGTTCTCCCTGTCCTTATTGGTTTTCTCCTAGTGCTCTGGATTGCGCCCACTCCTCATACAAATGCACATTAGGATGATTATACTTTCTTAACTGGTCATGGATGTGCCCCATATGCTGCAATAAACTGGCATCCCATCCTGAGTTTGTTTCTGCTTTAAATCACTTTCTGCGGGATTAGGCACAGCTTCCATTGACCTCGTAATGAAAGCAACAGATTCAGAAAACAGCTGGTCCTTGTGGTTTAAAGTTCAGGCCCACACTGTTAGTTTAACACATGAATAAAAGGAATTTGTGTTCTGAAGCATAAGAGGGAATCTTTGTGCTAGTAGCATTGAAAATTGTACACTACCCCATCTATTTTCTATGCTTGCTTATGGTTGACAAAGCAGTGGGACAATAATATTAAACATTCAAAATATTTCACAAATATAGCAATCACATGCTGTGGAAGAAGAAACAGGGCAGCTCATTAAATACGTCTTGAATTGACAGTGTTATTCCAGGCCTGATTTGCCAACAAAATAATGAAAAGTTTACAATACCAATAGTATATATACATAAATACACACACACACACTTTCTCCCAGTCTGCAGTAGTCCACAGCTGGTATTTAAAGGCCCTATTTTGTATTTTAAGGTAGGCTTTCTTACTGCCACTCACCCTGTCAAACCTGCAGCACAGAGGCTCCTCTTCACAGTAGAAACTGAGACTTGCTTTTTTCGACCTGCACTCTTATGCCTGAAGCTGTTGACCCTCAGAAAGTTTTCTTCGGATTGGGTTGTGACTTTGCGTCTGCCACATCTCTTCCTATCAGAGTTTTTTTCAGTTTCCAACTGCCTTTGCATTGAGTAGGACACCAGTATACTCACTGACACTTTTGATTTATTTTTGCAATTACTCTAAATGAAAGGCCTATATGTCTAAGGTTAATAACACCCTGTCTCATTTCATTTGTTAATTGCCATTTTCTTACCATTATCCCTGGAATTTACAACTTTCTATAGTGTAATATTATCCAAATAGTGCTTCAGAGGGTGTAATAACACAGTCTGTTTCAACTCTGCTTTAACACTGACAGGACGTTTTTAAGTAATCAACAGAAGTTGGGACACCAGTGCAAATTGTTTGCTTCAACTTGCAAGGCATAATTTACTTTAATTGCTGCAGAAAATTTGTAGGTTGTCACCTATTAGTTGTTCCCAGGACCATTTTTAATATGCTGAAATTTCCTTTTTTTCAGTTTTTGCTAAAATAACTTTTAAATTTAAACATCTGGAAGTTTACTGCTTACCTTTTCAGCATTTTAGGTCATTTATTGCATTTCAGCTGATTAAATTTTAAGAAAACCTGGAAAAACAGAGGTGTTCTAAAATGTTTGACCAGTAATATCTATATCTATATATCTATATATCTATATATATATATATATCTATATATCTATATATATATATATATATATATATCTATATATCTATATATATATATCTATATATATATATATATCTATATATATATATATATATATATATATCTATATATATATATATATATATATATATTGTGAACGCTGGCCCCGGCACAGACAGACGGACAACATTTTTTCACCACACACCATTTATTATATACACTATGTACAAAGTTTTCTCACGTGCACCCCCAGTGCCTTCTTGCACCGATCTCCCCAAGTCCAGGCCACACAGTCCTTTTGCCTTCCTGGCGCCTCCCCCTCTCTCCAGTTCAGACTACTTCCTCCCGACTTCCACCACCGACTGGAGGGAGGCGGCCCCTTAAATAACGCTCCCGGATGAGCCCCAGGTGTTCCCGGCATTCCCTAGCCACGCCCCAGCGTGGCGGAAGTGTCGGCTGTCTTCCTGGCAGCTCTCCTGGTGTGGCGGAAGTGCGGGCTCCCGGAATAATTAGGCACTGGGCGCCGCCTGGCGGTGGCCACGGGTCCCTACAGGGCTGGGCTTCCAAGCCCTGTACCCGAGGCCCCCGCATAACCAGGACGGACGCCCCACTCGGTCTGGAGGAGGCACTCGCCCTCCTCTGGTCCTCCAAGGCGTCCCGGCCGGACTCCAGCCCCAGCCGAGGACCGCACGGGATAAACCGGCATCGGGGCGCCGCCTGGCGGTGACCACGGGCCCCTACAGGGTAGGGCTCCCATGCCCCCGACCCGTGGTCCCCAACAGAACCAGGACGGACGCCCTCTCGGTCTGGAGGAGGCACACGCCTCCTCTCGTCCTCCTGCGTCTATATATATATATATATATATATATATATATATATATATCCCGACCCGGCATAGAATAGGCAGAGGCACGTGTTCACACTCAAAGGTTTTATTTCTTTTTCTTCAGCCGTGTGACACGTCTTCCCGTGCCACACAGCCCAAACACAGTCCAAAGCACCAAACCAAGCACCAAACCAACACAAAACCAAACTTTCCTGCTCCACCACTCCTCCCAGGCAACCTCGTCCTCTTCCTCCCGATTCTGGCCTCGATTGCTGGGAGGCAGGCCCTTTTATGCCCCACCCGGAAGTGATCCAGGTGCCTGACCAGCTGGTCTTAATTGCACCTCCGGTGGGGCTGAAACCGTCCAGTGTGGTGGCTGGAACTCTGCAGCACCCCTAGCGGCCACCCCATCTCCCAACCGGGCTGCTGTGGTGGACTCCATGTCCCATGGAGCCACGGGGAGATTGAGGAGGAATCCAGTGCCAGGAGACTGCCCCAAGCCCGGGAGGTATTGCAAAGTCCATGATGGCTCCCGGGACGTATGCATCAGATATATACATACACACACACACACACACACACGCATTATATATACATACACATACATACTGATAAAACTGAAGTATTTTAGGTAAATTTGATCTCCCCTGCAATTTGTGGGTGAAAATATAAATAATCAGTAAAGCCAACACTACAATTGTATAAAGGTTATGTTTTTGAATATTAAAGTTTATTTACATTTCCAGATCTTTTGGCTGGTGCATTACATAGGCAAGGCCATGTCTAGCCTTTTAGTGGACTTAAGTGGTATTCCTATTTTGGGGGTCCCATCTCTTCACCCCTCTTCTCTGTGTTAGTTGGTTGGGCCTAAAAGCCTTGCGGCCCTAAGAAGATGCCTAACTTGCTTATACTGAGAAACAACCCTGGATGTAGGGTTAGAATTAGAGTTAGTTTTAGCATCCTAAAATGCAAATATCACCTAACATTATCCAGGAAATTCCTTTTGGGAGAATGGAGGAAAAGGAAATGACATGGACGGCAAATGTTTGCTTCACCATAAATGACCTGACACCTTTATAACATTGTAGAGTTGAAAGTATGCACCACATCTTAGACATTTAAGTTGCATCTTCCACAAGGGACGTCTGCTTGAACAATTTGTTTCACATTACAACCTCAGACTTCAGAAGAAACCAAACTTTTTCAAATTCAATTAAACATCTTTTTTCAAACAAACCATCTCTAGCAAATGCTACTATTTCAGCCACAAAACCCAAAATCTGTTTTAAGTTCAGAAAACCTTTCATCTGAATAACCTAATTTATCTAACTGGATGAATTAAATATTTAAACCGAGGTGTAAAAAAGAAAACACCCAGCAAAAGCATTATAACTGTTTGCGTTTGTTCAAATTAAAGCAGTTACATGTTGTAACAATCAGACTTTACAATTAGTTAGCAACCATGACACTATTCAAAATGAAACGCTCTCTGTTGTCATTGAAATCACCTTTCACTGACATATACCATAGATTTTATATACGGCATAAGGAAAATACTGTGATGACGTCAGTATTGTAAGTTTTAGATCTCTAATACTTTACACATTTTTGCTTCTTTGAATTCAGTTTGACTGCTTTTGGAGTGATGTGCGTTTCTACTATTTCCTTGTTCATGTGTGATGACAGCTTAACTAAGAAATGAACACTGAATCGGAATGCAGCTGAGCACAGTCACTAGCACTATAAAATACCAGAAGCTTATTAATTTGAAGCAAAATTATACCAGTTGATTTAGCACCACAAAGACAGTGATTTTGCTTTTTTGTACTCATTTTTGCACAAACTGCTGCACAAATGCTGAAGGAAAAAAAATTTTTTTTTGGTTCTTCCAACTTAATTCTACCAAATAAAATACTGGACTGCAATGTTGTACTACTAAAATGACAGCTTTATGTACAGAAGATCATGTGTTGGAAACATCAGATCTTGTAGTGCTCCAACCCCTGCTGATGAATGGACATCTAATTTGGCATTCTGAGTACTTCAAGCCCAAGCAAGCTTGGAAACTCTGATCAATAACTGTTCGTTAAACACTATTTTGATAATCAGCTCCTCCCCAAACAAAAGTAATTAGAATAAAAAGGAAATAGCTGTGCACTCTCTTAAATTAGAATCCCGAAAATGAATTTAAATGAAGAATAAGAAAGTACCACAACAATACTGACGTTATTTTTTGGACACAAGTAAAGCATAATTAAAGCTGAAGTCACAGGTATGAAATATCAGTTTGTTTCCTCTATAGTTTCAGGCCCAGATGAAGTGAGACAATACAGGAACTGACATCCATCAGTCTGACAGCTGAGAGAGGGAGACGAGACGCGCTATGGCGTAAAATGAAACACTGACTGCTGGCACTGCACTAATGCACTTTTTAGACAATCAAATACATTTAATAGGGACTTTCTCCATCTGGGACCCAACATTTATTTTGAATCAGTGTAGTCTTACAAAGAACTAAGAACAAAGTACTATTTTAAATTAATGGATGAAGATATTAGCAATCTTTTCAGTTTTATATTGAAACAGGGCTTACATGACCAAAAAATTAAAACCAAGTCCACATAATATTAGTAACAACTACTTAATATATTTCTTTATTAAATCAACTAGACAAGTAAGGATTGCATTCAGCTTACGCATCGAACATCAATGGTCCACAAATGTGACCATTTGCAATTGCAACTTCAGTATGGTATATTTAAATTTATGAAAGAACAGGAAATTCTTTAAATGATTTTTAATATTATGTGTCCTTAAGGTTAAATTCTAACTATTTTTTTTCAAAAACTAACTTGCAGTAGTTGACGAGCCTGTACCAGACACAATAAACACATCTTTATTGAACTGTACTGAACTCTTTTAAAGTAGCCATTGTGAGAACTTAGTGAAAGGCATTAAGATATACATTAGACCAGACTCAAATATGTATTAAAAGAAAAAAAAAAAAACAAACATCACAACTTAAATCTTCATGCCATTCCTAGCACAGTGTTTGTAGCCTATTGGAAATGGTATTCTAATTTCCTCCATTACAGGAATGACACCATCCTTATACATTTAGTTTTAAGGGAAGATCAACATCACCTTAGCTGTTGTTTCTTGTAAAACATCAACTCCAACAATAATCTTCTCTTCAAGTTAATGAGATCTTTTTTCTCTAAACACAAGTACAGTACTGTCTTATAAACTGATCAGCCACAACATTATGTGGTCTTTAACAACACTTAGGCATGTGGTACTTGACAAACTAACAACCCACACGAAATGCCAGGAGTCAATGTTTCCCACCAGAAAATTGCCCAAAGCATCTCACTGCCTTGGACTAGCTTGCCTTCTTCCCATAGTGCATCCTGTTGCCATCTTTTTCCCCCCAAGGAAACAATGCACATGCACCCAGGTGATGACCACCCAAATAATCTAAAAGAAAATGTGATTCATCAAACCAGGTCACCTTCTTCCCATTGCTCCATGGTCCAGTTCTGAAGCTCTTGTGCCTATTGTAGGTATTTTCGGCAGTGAACAGGGCACAACATGGGTACTCTGACCAGTTTGTGGCTACACAAGCCAATATGCAAGCCGCAATGCATTGTGTTCTTTGCCACCTCATGACCAGCATTACGTTTTTCAAGAATTTGTGATACAGTAGCTCTTCTGTGAGATCAGACTAGACAGGCTAGTCTTCACTCCTAACCGTGCATCAATGAGCCTTGGGTGCCCATGATCCTGCCGCTGGTTTACCAGTTGTCCTTCCTTGGACTACTTTTGGTACAAACTACTGCATACCTGGAACATCTCACAAGACCTGATGTTCTGGAGATGTTCTCACTCCATGTATAAACCATTAAAATTGGGTCCTTATCCAAGCTGCTCAGATCCTTACACTTGCCCATTTTTCCTGCCTCACCACATCACCATCTACAAATAATGGTTCACTTGCTGCCTAATGTATCCCACCCATTGACGGGTGCCACTGTAATGAGATAATCAATATCATTCATCACACCTGTCAGTGGTTTTAACTTTGTGGCTTATAGTTGTATGACCTCAAGCATGGTGTGATGATGCTTGTTCACTTATGTCAGCGACCACACCTATGTACAAAGACCTACGTTCACATAAATTTATATCCCACATTAACTGAAATGTTTCCTTTCCTACTCATATTGCACAGCACAGAAGGCTGATTAGTAGGTACAAACCGAACAGAAGTGACAACAGGAGAATGTTCAAACACTCAGCTTGGGGTGAAGGGAACTGCGATAGGCCTGTTATTTTTTCCTAGGATATATAAAACAGCATTTCAATTGACTTGTGAAATGTACAGCTGTTATAAAACAGGAAGAACACCAAATCCTTAAGAGACATCAAATGCAATTCAGAACAAGATTATCAAAACTGGGTAAAAAACGGTACATGGAAAATATAAGTGACTGTAATGCACACATGACAATTATAACATATGTTAATAATGCAAGACTGGCAATGAAGAATTCAGTTCAAAATTTGAAAAGGATTAAGGATTTATGTCAATGCTACATTCACATCCTCCTTTCGTTCTAACCAGTTTCGTAAATAGAAGCCAGGCCTAACAGATAATGAAAGCTGGTATTGAATTATACGGCTTGTTAGTGCTTTCATTCTTTCAAGACAAAAAAGTTTTTTTTTGTTTTTTGAGAACCTTATCCATATGTTTCATTGTCCTTCCCTTCGTTCTCATTTATTTCAAAACATTTTATTAACACAGATACTGCAAGATGCATGTACACAGGTTTAAACAGAAGCATGTTAGCTGGTGAACTGGTGGTTCTTTTTGTCTGGTTAAGAAATCAGGCAGCAATTAAAACATTAATACAGCACTTTAAAACTGAAACATGCAATTAAGGTTCTGAATCATAACAAGCAACTAAAGCTAAGCCCCAAAAAATATTGCTTTATTAGTAAATAAATTGGATGTAATTAATAAACTGGTTAAAGCAAAAACCTGCAGCCACTGCAGACCTCCAGGACCATAATTGAATACCCCTGCACTATAGGATCAAAGTGAGACCACATTTAAAATTCTCGTTATCTGTGGCACCTCTGCACGAGAACCACCTTTTTCCATCCTCTCAAACGTTCACAGTTTTTAATGTCTGGAAAACATCTGGGATTAAATCACTTAGAGATCTGAACATAGACAACGTCTTTTCATCCTAGAAACAATTACGCTCCAAATTGAAATTACCAGCAACACATTTCTTTCACTACCTTCAAATTTTAAACTTTGTTAAACAGAACCTGCCAATTTTCCTCACCTTTCACCTACCTCTACACCGGCAAAAATATTGATCAGTCTTGAGGACTCAGACAGCATTTCCGTAATATATAAAACTATTTTACAGTCCCTCCCTTTCAACTATCCAAGAGAAAAGTGGGAAAAGGATCTCTCACTCAACATTTCAGAAAAGGAATGGAAAGTAGCAATGCAGAGAATTCACTCGAGCTCCATATGCGCAAAGCATAGAATTATTCAACTTGAAATTCTATATCAAGCACATCTCTCTCGTTTAAAATTGTGCAAAATGTTTCCACGGCAAGATCCAACCTGTGAACACTGCAATCAAACTCTAGCCTCACTGGGTCACAAGTTTTGGACCTGCACCAAATTAACCTCATTCTGGACCGACATCTTTAAGTGCCTTTCAGACAGCCTTGGTGTCACAATCCCTCCTAACCCACTAACAGCTGTGTTTGGTGTTCTTCCAGATGGGCTTAAAGTGGAGAAGGATAAACAAACTGTAATTGCCTTTACTACATTACTGGCATGTAGACTTATCTTGCTCAACTGGAAGAATCCTAACTCTCCTATTCTAAGTCAGTGGGTAACTGATGTTCTATACTGTTTGAAACTGGAAAAAGTCAAATTTACACTTAGAGGATCTGTGCAAAACTTTTTCAAAACCTGGCAGGATCTGATCAGTAACATTTTAGAATAAGCATTTAAATTGAGGAAGCAGGTTCTCTCCCCTCTTTTACTCCATTTATCACTATTCATTTACTATTTGATCTATTCATTTGTCTTTACTAGCATAAAGTTTTACACTGCTGGCCTAGCTCTCTTTCTCAGGGGTGGGGGTTGATTTGTTACGAAAGCTTTTTCTTTTTGTAAAACTTGAGTTATGTGTATGGAGTCTTATTTGATTTTAAAAAAATCAATAAAATTGAAAAACAAACAAAAAAAAAATCTCGTTACAATGTTGATGTTTTAGAAGGGATACCCAGAAAAGCAACCTGGGTCATTCATGGACCAAGCTGCTCACCATCCTGTGTCAGACTAAAGGAGCTTTATCTCTTCAGTCTTAAAGAGAAAATAGTTTTTAGAGGGTAGCCCAGATTTTCAGAGTCCTCAAAGCAATAGATGGAGTTAATCCTGTGGAATTGTTGCAAGTAAAATGTGAAACTTGCACTCAAATAAACCACGACGGAAAACAAGGTGGAGATAATTCAACACAGAAATCCATAAGCACTATTTCAGAGAGTGTAAAAACAGTCTGTAAACAACTGACCAGTCATGTAGTATAAAGAGCCTACTCCTTCAGCATGCTACAACTGCCAGGATGAGTCTACTGGGACAGCTTGTGTTTTATCTAAACAATAAAACTAAATGGACTAAATAGTCTGCAGCAAGTTGTATATTTTATGATGCTCTTCAATCATTTCAGGTTACGTGCTGTACAAAGCCATATTGGTTAGCATCTATTGCAATTATAAATTTTAAACTGTCAATACTCTGACATGTGCTGAACTATCGCACATCTATAATTCACACATATTACATTCTTGCAAAATTTGTGACCTGTGAGGTTGTCAGTTTACTCAGCGCAACAGTGACATCTAGTGGAAATGTGCATACATCAGAAGGCTTTTTCACAAAACTGCTTTGAGCAAAACGTGTATGTTGTATATTTCAAACATTAAAGATTAATAACTTTAGTCTATTTTATTTTGTTAATTACATTAAAACTGTTCCATTGAAGTAGAAGTTCACATGTTAATCACGTTATGGTCAGAAAAGAGATGCTCAAGAGGAGCTTCTATCCACAGGCCCTAAGACTTCTTAACCTGGATATGCCACCACACATTCTTTCAACTGCTGATTACAACACAAACTGAATTCTCTACCTCAGTGAATCTCAGCTACTGCCATGTCATTTAAGTCTTTTACATTAACCAGCAAACTAGCATACTGCACTTTACAGTACATTGATATTCTATTCTGTTACATTACATTTATTTCACTCTGTTCAGATCATTTATAATTGAAATCCTTATTTAGATATCTACTTTCTATATATTGTTTCACCTTGGTTCTACCCTTTTTAAATGCCTTCTTAAAATGTATTTGATTCAAATTGTTTTCTTTTTTGATAATTTAATTTAATTTAATCTACTTGCTAACTTTATGCCTCAGTCTCTTGGCTGATCAGGGCACATTTCACTACATGTTGTAATTGTATAACTGTGTATGTGACAAATGTAGCTAACAAAGAGTAATGATACTTTACATACAAACATCCATCCACCCAATTCACAAACAAACTCATTTATTGCATTAAGCTGGAACATTTATTAGAACCAATCCATGCCTGTATTTGCAGGACACATACAGTACATACATACTTACAACTCATTCATATAGAGTTAATTTAAAACCACTAGTCATCCTATCCGGGGAATTTTGGGTACTACCCACAGAAAATGCAAGGTAACATGGAAAGATGCCAGGCCTACAGAAGACAGTGACCTGCCCAGTAACAGAAACTCAGGGCTGTAAGACAGTTGTAATGTGTCTCATAGCGCCGCAGTAGTGAAAGACTCATTTCACTAAATTCACATCGTTAACAACACAGCAACTAAAGAAACACATTTTATATTTTTTTGTGTCATAACAAGCTAAGAAGTGCAACATTTTTCTTACAAATGCAAGAAAAGCTTCACAGATCCACAGCCTGCCATTCAATGAAGCGGAGATTGACTGACCTTTCCTAAAACCAAATATTTTTCTTTTGTATGGAAGCTGAGAGGGGATTTGCAATATCATTTTTAAAATTAGTTTCCCAAGATAACTGAAAGATTTTCCAGAGATTTCGAGAAAATAAAATTTTTCCCAAAAAGATAAAACATATAGCTAAACGTTTTACTTATTGCAGCCACAATCCTGTTTGAAAGGATTAAAGAATAGAAATATATTGATCAGCGCATCACATTTTTGTTTAATCAAGGGCTGATTCAGGCTGAAATGTCTTTATGCCTTGATTTAGAAAATACTGACATTAGTACGAGTCTCGTCTAAGAAGGTTAGCAAGGCTTCAGCTTTATAGTCTTTGCACTCTAAGAAACCCTGATGCCATTGAACACTATATCACAAAATGGCGAAAAAGGCCTGGACCACTCTACAGATACAATATAATGATGGAGAGATGTAGATTAGCTGGATTACGGGTCACTAGAGATCTTGTGTATGCAGTACATCTTTGAACCCAGAAGGGCAATCTGCAAAGAAGACACAGCAACACTAACTGTGCTTCTACCTTTCAAGATGGTTTAATGTGCAGTTCCAAAAACATACAAAAACTCAACTTGTAAAAAACATAATTTTATGATCTAAACATTTAATATTGATGGGGATGAATTCATTCATTATAAACAGGCAAGAGCCAATGTACAAAAAGAGAGAAATTTAAAAAGTGTTACTCACATAATTTATTATCAGCTACATGAACTCCTTGGATAACACTAGTACGCAATACAATTTCAACATCAGAAGCCAGTTTCATCATCTGGGGAAAAAAATATACAGTTATACACATTCCAGTACAAATGCAGTATATTTCATTGTCTAGACTTTATATACCAGCAAGCCTGACTAAGCCAAAATGTAGCAAAGCAAATATGACTAGCCACATCCATAAAATGATGGTGCACCATGTGAATGTCATGGGTTGCTGTGTAACATGAAAACAAGTAATCACAATTAGTTCATGTTAAATCTAAACTAATGTTAATATTCACAAAAGGCTACATGATGCTTGAGCCTGGAATTTTCATGCTCTGAAACACACCAAAAATAATTCACTGAATAAAAGAATGCATCCACCCACACAATCTGTGAACCTGCATTTTCAATTACTGGAGAGCCACAGACTAGCCCAGTAGTATCAGAGATGAGACAGGGAAACTGGCCCAGTGGCTAGGAATGTTCCTGCACCCATCCATACACACACAGAGAGCTACAGGGATAATTTGGACTCACAAGTTAACCTAATACAAGTGTCTCTGAGATGACGTAAGACAGTAGAGCCTCAGCTTAAGACATCGAGATAGCTTGTAACAAGTTCCAGGTTCTGGAATTCAACAAAAGCTTCAGGGGCTATCAGACTGTGGTGTTAACCATCATATCCCAAGAAATAAGGTCAGTGCGTCTTATTGTAACAACACCATCCCGGCCAGGATGCCCAGAGTGTGGAAGGACCGGGAGAGAGAGTATTTGTGGGACAGTGTCTCCCTCGGACTGATAGAGGGCAGCCCCCTTGGCTTCCAGTAGGGCCATAGAGCTCAATCTTGTTGGAACCCGTGGCCACTGCCTGGGGGTGCATGGACCTTTCCAAGGCCTTATTTGGTCACATTTCCTCCACACCCATAAGTGTAGCCAGAAGAAGCTCGTTAGGCACCTGGAGTCCATCCACATACCCTGAAAAAAGGAGCCACCTCACTTCGTAAGTTGGCCAGAGTCGGGAGGAAGGAGTGGACAAAGCTTGAGGAAGAGTGGAGGCGGATGGACTGGCGGCAAGGAAGGGAATGGACTGTATATTGGTGTGGTGTTGGTAATGTGTGCACAAATTGTAAATAAACACGGGTGGTGAACTGAACCTGTGTCCTGCCTGCCTGTCCGTGTCGGGGGTTTGGGTGGCTCAACGCCTCCTAATGGCTCACACTGGTTAGCACCTATAGTCATACCCACTTAATTAACAAAACAAAAATATTTTGTTTGACTAAATTTAAAATAGACCTCATATTTGTGTTAAATGTTGCTAAACATAAGAGTTAAAACAGTGAAATAACCAGAAAACAGAATTAGCAAAAGTTGTTAAGACTGAAAGAAATGCAAATGAATGTGATAAAATCTGGGGAAACAAAAAGGAACTTGTTTAAAACAATCTGTAATACATTTTCATGTACCCCATAAATGCCATTAGAGCTGCACTTAGATAAGTTATGTAAAAACTGTATACTATTAAGTGATGGACAGAAAGGTGATTACTTTAACTTTACAATTATTTATTATTAGTCAGGCAACTGTAGGTTCACTAAGAAGGACAGCTGCTTTCTCTCATAGGTAGGGAATAAGAAACACATATGCACAGACAGAACAAACAGGAAGAAAATGAACTGCTGCTAAGAGAACAAGAACATCAATCTGTTTGGTTTATAATCATGTCGAAGACAGACCTGCAAAGAATCCAAGTTACTGAATTCTGTCTTAAATAGATAAAAACAAAGACAAGTAAGGTGTGGCAACAGAGAATCCTGAACAATCCATATGAGGTTGCACCTAATGTCAGTACACCTCAGGCACAAGAAAGGTGTGCACGGCTCAAAGGAATATGACAATTTACACTTTGCAAGCCACAGTGTGAAGCTTAGGGATAGCATGATAACAATAGCTCAGACAAAACTGGTCATGGCTGGGCTTTCCACCTCCCAAGAAACACTTCCGATACACTTCACAAGGTACTCTTCTGTGTATCTGGCACTTTAAAAGTGCCATCAGGGTCTAACATGAACATCAGGGTCTATCTGAAGGCAATGAGACCAAATAGCCCAATTCCTCTGACCTAAGATGTGATTGTTATTTGGTGAAGCCTTGAAGTATAAAATAGGAGAGTTAAACAAGTAAAAGTGAATCACCACCGTGAAGACAGAGCTGTTTTTAATAACTCCAACTGCATTTACCTTAGAGGTGACTTTTATAAGCCCTTTATACACACGGAGAGACAGAAGATAAGCAGTTTGAGGGGAATAAGAAAACAGGGCAGACAAGAAGATAAGTAAAAAAAAAAATCACAGAAGATTTTATAGGAATGATAAAAAAGGTAATTAAATAATATTTTGTCCTAGTGAATAATATTGTGAATGAAGATAAGAAGCTTAATGGAGTCAGTTGTTTAAGCAGGTCGGATTAAAAACATGATGGAAGGGGTTATGAAGATAAAAAAATGCCTAATGGGAGATTTGGATTGTGTAACATTTCACTTCACTAGTATTGGAAGGATTCTAAAGAACCTTTTATTTTTGAAAACGGTCAGTCAAAAAAAAGTTATTTTCAACATATCAACTTAAAACTGGGGGAGTTAATTTTTTTTTCTGTACATTTTATGTCATGAAGGGTAAAATAAGATCATAACACTGGTGGTCTTCTGAGGATAAATTACCTAGTAAATGAAACTGTATATGTAATATATCAGCTGTTTAGGGTTATGCAGTAAATGTTAGGTCCAGCAAAGTGTTTCAATTGTCTTGTGTTACAAATTCTTTTAAGCTCCCTCTTTGAAGCCCCATGTTTTCCTCTGACCTCAGATGTCCTCCCTGCTAACTCGGAATCTGACCTTGAATGAGACACAGGTTCACTGCAGGGCACACAGTTTAGAGGCATTAATCAGGTGAAAGTGAAACACAAAGAGAACATGGAAATGCTACAAAGAACATTTTAAACCATGAGGCACAGCAATGCTACTTTCTATGCCAAACAAAATAAGAAAAAAAAAAAAGATTTTTGTACCAAATAAGATGTGAAAGGATAGAGGATGGTACTGCAGTACAGCTCTTATCTCTTCTACATCACAGCTCCAAAGCACTGCATTTGAATTCTGGTCTATTTATGGTCTGTGTGATATCTGCTTGTTCAACCAGTGCCTACGTGGATTTATCTCTGGGAACCCCCGTGTTCCTCAACACTCTATAAACATGTTTGTCAGGTTACTGTTAACTCCATATGGACGCCATATCATAACGTGTGTGTGTGTGTGTGTATATGTGTGTGAGGTTGTATATTTGAGATTGCACTTAAATGACTTCCTGCCATGTCTAGGGCTGGTTCTTGCTTTGTATTGTGTTTCCAAGAAAACTTTGGCTCTCCTAAACATGAAATGAATTAAACAAGATCATAAATGAATGGATGATATTTAAAAATAAGCAGCTTTTTTTTTTTAATATTCACTACTGAAAATGTTGCTTTCCCTATTCCTGGAGTGATAAACTGACTGCAGGTTTTCTTTCTGATCAGATGTTTAAATTATAAGAAATGTCTTGTTTTTAATACATTACTAGGGGGCTCTGCCCCCTGCTTGCTTCGTTTGCCAACCCCAGGGCAGGCGCTACACGCTAGCCACTATGCAGACCTGCCGTTCACGTATGGGGAAGTGGATGTACAATTTAAACAGATTGTTATTTTCATGGGAATTATTACATATGCTGTATTTTACATTACAGCGAGTAATTAACCATAGTAAAAAACAGTAAAACTTAATAAATTAAAAGAAAATCATGTTTCACGTTGCGTAAGAAGTATTTGTTGCGTTACATGTTTTCGTTTTATTTAGATTTGAAATTAACATGCAAATACTTTTTAAACTTACACTTTTGCTGTAAAACTTCAGTAAAAACAATATTTGGAATTAACCTTTCTTCAATATCTCACTGAATATTTTAATTCTGTGTTTGGAGTTACATCATGACAATGCAATCTATAACTGGCCATGAGTGAATATTGTTTCGTAAATAAACCGACTTTTCAAATGTGTCCCTGTGATTTGTTAATTGTCATAGCAAAAGCCATTCTAACGGGAAACTGTAAACGTTTTAATACGAATGGCATATCAAGATCTCCTTTGGCGTGTAATGTTATCTGCGGAAGATGTTCTACATTACCATTCTTGTTGCATGTTAAAATTTTACGTCAGAACTGTTCAACCAATTTTGAATACAACTAATCTTGTCCTATTGCATAGCCCATCACTCATACATAAACTATGTAATAACATTATGATACATCCTTCTTTCAACAGTAATTCAGGCGGTGGAAGACCAAACGGTGTTAATGGTTGTAGATATTCTTCGGGATATGGTAAGTGGATGTTTCATCATCCGCACCATCACCACCAACTGTTTCAGCACAGTCTATTGATACACACTTAAACAATCTGCCATGTAAACCAATCGACAATTTTTGCGTTAATTCATTTGACTTCATCATTTCTTGGTGCTAGGATTGCTCGTGTACTCAATTCTTCTGTTGATAACCTTTTGGGATGAAATTCTTCAATAAGATTTGGACATAATAAGACTTCTTTTATTGGGAACTTGAAGTGAGGAAAGCATAAAAATTTATAGCTAAGAGCGCAGGAACTGTGTCTGACAAAAGCATTCACACGAATGAGGGGTGAGAGGACCGTGGGCATGGGCCATTAACCAGAAACGGTTGAGAGAAGGGCAGGACTTGAAAAAATCTCTTGGCAATAGTCTCATCTCGTCTCAAGATTTTCTTTTATAATAGAGAGATATTAATTATACAGCTTTTCTTCTTTTTCTATTCCAGGCCAAATTATGTTTTGCTGTCCTGAAGAAACCTATAAAACACTTTGTTGAATGGAGTGGATTTGTAAAAAATCCAGCAAACATTCAATGTACACCAGTCCATTTCTTTGTGTCTTATTAAAAATAGCTTCTTACCAGCATACCTGGCACACGTGAAAATGGCACAGAGCTACCAGTTTATTGGTTGGTTGCATGTTTATTTTTACCTCATTATTAGCTGGCTGTTAGACAAAGAGAGAAAACAATGAAATGTAAAAATTTTAACACAAGGGAGCGATGAAGCAAAAAGAAACGCATAGAAAAAGTAAACTTCTGTGTGATATCACAAAAAAAAACTATATTATTAGTAGACCTTATAGACAGAGAGCAGAGACAAATTGTGTAGTCAAACTCAAGCAGGAGTAAAAGCTGAAGAAACTCAGCTTCAAAAGAAAACCTGCAGTTACTGCTGCACTGTAGTGGTACGTCTGCTTCCATGACACCACAAACTGAACACATTTTAAAATGACTTGTACTGAATGATGCAATTACCATTTTCTAGACCACAAAAATGTTGGAAATGATAACTAAATATCATTTTTTTCTTATAGTATATGTCTCTTCAAAAGAAATATTTCAAACTTGAAAACTAATATAAACATAAATATAACCTGATTTATTGTTTCCGGAGAAGTTTCATTCTTGTTTTTTTTAAATTCTTCATTTATCTTCTCCCGGGCAGCTTAAGGTTAAATACAAAGAGAATTGATTTAGATTTTGAACCTCCTGTTTGAACAGATAACCAGCTGAAATTCACTTTTTCATATTTTCATTGGCACCCCAACCTAATTACAACATGGACTCCTTCTGTTAAAAATGTAACCTTTTTATTTTTTAAACTCTACATGCATGAGAAGGAAATATTGACAAATGACCAAGGTAATGATATCTTATTGAATGCTTACTGTCCTTCAGAAAAAATATATTTATATAAATATAAATATTATTGTAACTAAAGCAAAAATAATAATGGATAGTACATTGAGTATGACTTCAATTTTTAAAATTTCATACTATTTTTCAGATACCTAGAATATTGTTTAGTATAAAATGTGATCAATATGATTTATGAAGCAGTAACAATTTTTACTCCTTAATTTGAAGAGAAAATGTGTTAATAACAAAAATAAATTACCTTCAAGTGCTCTTGTATCTTCTCTGAAAACATTTTCTCTTGTTCTGTGTAACGTTTTAAACAATCTCAGAACCTGTTAAAGTAAACTCACACATGAAATTTCTGGAAATTATCATGTCTGGAAATTAATTAATTATTTAAAGAAAACTTAACATTTTAAGTTTTAATTTTAAAAAGTGACGGAGAGTGTTGTATTCACAGGAAGCTACATTTTGTAGTATTGCAACTTCATTTCATGGTCTTTATGACTTAAGTCTCAATCGCTGTTTACTTTGCCAAAATGTCTTATGTGTCCACCAGCCTAAGCTCCGACTGAAACATCTTCATTGTAATCATTAACTGTGATCGCCTAAAAAAACATCACAAAGCTACAACAGCGTAATACCGTGTCACATATTCACTGCTTCCTGTTTGGAATATAGTCGTTCTCTTACAATGGTTCTATAAATGTAAGAAAAAGTGTCATCTGAGCCATGATAACAGAATAATACCAACTCCTAAAAATAAGATCATACAAACATTTCTTGTCAATATGGAAAAACATTTTTTAAAGATTTACAATGCAGGTCAGAAAACATTTGTGAGTTTCTAGGCTGATGAATTCTCCAGAAGCTAACCAGGCCTGTGAGTGGAGTTTGAGTTTGTCTGATACCAAAGGCACACAAAGGCTACATGCTGACAAGAAAGGTCTCCTCATGTGAACCATCAAGAAAGCTACCCAGGTAAATGCTGAAAAGATTGTTTTGATCATTTCATGCAAGTTTCATATATTTTTGGGTGATGAATTCAAAAATGAATTGGCCTGTATACAAAAAATGTTTGCCACCCACCCCAATCCAATTCTTAAAAAGACAAATTTCATTTAGGTTTATATGTTTTTAATGAATATGTTTTACAGAATAAAAATTAAACAATATAAATGACCTGAATAAAAATGACTGTTTGGCAAAAAAAATAAAATGAAATGTGACATTTTTTAACCCGGCCAGCAATTCACAGCTGTTCTGGAGGGCACCTTTACTAGTGCTGGATAAAAACCACGCCAATGAACTCCTTCACATGGCGTCACTCCGAATTTCACAGGTAAGAACTGAAAACAAGGTTTTGAGTATTTCATGTGATTTTTATACATTTTTAGGTGCTGAAATGAAAAAATGAAAACCATCACATAACTTTTTTTAGCTGTCAATTATAGTTTTTTTAATTGTTTTTACAATATAAATGCCAATATTTTATTTTAATAATTTGTTTGAATGTAACATTTTGTATTGTTAAAAATTTTATTTAAAGTAAAAGTTATTATATTTTAATATTTTGTAGTGTTAAATTTCATATTAAAAGTAAAACAGATATTTTCTTTTGACAAATAGCTGGAATTAAACACGTTGAAGGGCCATAGGAGCATGTGAAGCCATGAGAGACATGTCTGAATATGTAAGTGGCACAGCGGAGCCAAGAACTGATTTTGGGTTCAGAATGAATTGACAGCTAGAAAAAAGCTACAGATTGATGTGAAAAATATCATCAGACCAAGCTTGGCAGACCCACACAAAGTGCTGCTGAGGTACCATCACTTCATAGTAAGACTGGTTTACTGAAGCTTTCTGTCAAAGCTTATCAAAAGATGGAGCCTGTTTTATGTATTTGGGCCCAGAGTCTGCTCGGTTTGTCTGAGGCTGAACTGAGAAACATCATTTTTGCTAGACCTGACATTAGAAAACTGATTTTTGATGCAGAATAGAATGACGTGATGAATGATCTTCATCAAGCAGCTTGGGGATCATTCAAAGACGTCATTTCTAAATGTTTAGGTAACAAACATTCTAATTATAAACAAATGTATAAGTCTAATTTTAAGGAACTGTGTTGCAACTTCAGTCTCATGATTTACTTTTTGATCTGAGGTTGTAATTTTTCCCTTAAAATCTTAGGACCATTGAGTGAAGAGCAGGGCTAAAGATTCAGTTAGGATAGCAAAGACACGGCAGGAAAGAACCAAGAAAGTTAGGATGTCCGTATGATGGCGGGCTACTTCTGGATGACTCATGGGGGCACACCAAAAAAAGCAGGCAAATGACAGTCCACCTGAAGAAGTTTTGGATCATAAAAACTAAGAAGTGACAACTAGAGAAATTGTATGGAAGGCAATGAATTTGTATTGTTTTCTTTACGCAGGATTAAAAATATCAGATTGACTAAATATCAGAATACATATATATATATGGTACTTTGTGAAAATGTAATTACATTTCTTTTAAATGTTGAACTTAAATATGAAAAGATGGAAATATTCTAATTATATTTTGATTGTGTCCATAAATGCAAATAAAAATAACTATTCAGAAATAAAACAATTTTAAGTTTATTTTGCTCACCTGGGAAGGAGGACTGCAGAGATATACTACTGGAAAAGGCCATGGCGTTAATCAATCTAGCTATGCAAACTGTGTACAAATGGAGAAAAGTCAGTACTGTTGCTACTCACCCTAGAAGTGAGGTTAGGCTCGCGCGGTGCCAGGCTGGTGTCAACTCTGGACTGAATGCACTCCTGCCCATTTGTAAACCCACTCGTACAGGTCTAACGTACACTACGGCCCCACGCCGGCACGGATTGGAGCCATTTTGACAAACAATATGCTCATAATGAACCGGAGGCGAGACGGCTATTCCATTGTTTGACTTCATACATCACAACAGTTATTTACGACACTTTAAGGAAGCAAGTAAGGTTTGACCGTTCTCACTCTTCTCCACTATAAGGTCGTACTTCAGCAGCACACCACACAAACACTATAATCTCTCTCTGACACAAACTGCATTATTATTATGATTATTTACATAAATACAAAGCACACAGTTGCTGTTTTATACAACAACATCCGCATTCAAGGTAAATTCTCGACTACTAACCTTCAAGCGGGATGCCATGCTGCTAAAACCTAACCCCGCCTCCTAAGATTCTCGACCAATCAATGCTCAATATAGTCGGGTCCTTTAAAGCAGACTGTACTGTATATCTTCTAAACACTGCGCCTATCAAGAAGCATTTACCAAATATCTTATAAACGTGGCGTAAATTAGACTTCTGCGTAATCGTTACAAATACCTGGCGTGAAATTCGTTCGTTCCAACAAATATTTAATAAGAAATAAATCCTAGTACTAATTCAGGTTTTTCTTGAATTACAAGACCTTTCAGTTTACCATCTCTAAAATTCACGATGATATATAAATAAAATTTGTTTATTGCTGAGATATTTTGTACACATATATACATCTTATTTATTGTAATATTGATTATTCTAAATGGTTACTAGTTTATCACTTTTTAGCAAACAATCAAAATTAACAATAGAATTATGTCAAATACAGGACATTTTGTCAATTAACATTTTGTCCTGTGCTAACCACACACCACGAACATTTAGAGAACAACAAAAGAAGATGAAACAGCAGGTTAATAAATATATAAATGAGCGATAATTCCATCCATCCATCCATTCATCCATCCATCATCTAAACCAGCTTTATTCTGAGCACGTCTGTGGGGATGCCAGAGCCCATCCTATCAAACATATAGGGCACAAGACAGGAACAATCCCTGGAGGGAGGCAGCAGTCGATCATTCCAACTGGTGACATAGGAGGCTGCCTATAGGGTGCCGTTTATGAGGGCTGAGGGGAGTAAGATCCAGACACTAAGGGGCACCATTTTGGCAACTCAAGGTCTGTGTCCTCTGGACACAGGGTGTGGCCATCGGTCCACAAAGTCTTATAATACTGTAATGGTGCTGACCAATTACATCAACTGGGCATGGGTCTCCCAAGTATGAGCTGGCATGACATCACCAGTGGCAAAGGGGGCCTATATAAATGGCAAGCCTGAAAAATCACATGCTTTTCCAACTAGTATGGCAAAAGGTGAAAGTCCTTTTAAGGACAGTGTGCCATGTAAAGAGCAGAGAACCCATCCATTGTGGTGCTCAGTGCTGACACCTCAATAATGAATGTATACTATGGACACCGAGGGACACCATTTATGTAATAAAAAAATGATGGGCACTCCGGACCTTTATGCATTAGGGTCATTGAGAGGCACTGTTTTAGTAACTCATGGAGTGTTACCCAGACTTGGGGACAATGAGCTCCATATAGGCTTCAACCGGCATTTCACACAGAGTGTCACTATTTAATATTCTGGAGAATTGTCTGCCTGGTAAGGGCTTAGCAGAGAAGGGATTAAATAAATTGGATGCCATTAAAAGAGTTTCACTACATGTTGATGCAGACAGAGAGGTGCAGCCAGGATGTGGCAGGTCCTGACAGTTTATGGTACAGTATGTCCTGCCAGAGAGATTGTTTCATCTTGGGTGGAAGCCTGCAATATTTGTTAAAGACATGATGGGGGGTCATGGCCCAACTCAAGCAAAATTCATGAGCCCCTTTAGAAGGAAGAATGTGGTCTTCAAGGAGTGGCAGGAGGCAGGAGCAGTTACTTGGCATCGATAAATAGCAGGAAGGTCATCCTGCAAGGAATAAGTGGGATGCTATTGCATTCTCCAGAGATTGGGTTGCATTTCAAGTGCCTTGCAGACCTGAGGCCTCATTTATGAAGTTTGCATGCGCACAAAAAGAGGCTTGAAATGTGCGTATGTGACATCCCATTCAAAATCCGCTTTTCAGAGTGGACCAGTTACAGTCTAGACCTTAACAAAATAGGCTGCTGTGGAATAGATAGATAGATAGATAGATAGATAGATAGATAGATAGATAGATAGATAGAACATTATTTCTCCCCAGGGGAAATTTTTTTTACAGAAGCTCACTAAATATTATTATGTTATAGCAAACAACAAACCCCTTTCTAATATACACCAATATGGCTAAAAAGAAAGAAAACTAAAATGAAAGCAAAGGAAAAACTTCTGACTTGGTAGTTGCAATCCAAGTATGCCATTATGCAGACATATTGCCAAAGGTACGAAGGAGCCCCAGTAGTGTTTCTTGACACCGTTCTGCTGAATAATTCATTTGCGGGATGTCCACAGTGTTAGTTTGTCAGAGAGAGGATGTGCAGCATTGTTCATAATGGTGCTTAGTTTTATTTTAATTCTCTTCTTTGCTACTATAGGGGGTACAGAGTGTGTCACTATCAAGGAGTGGATGTGGAGGTGGTGCACATCAATGACAAGTTGGACTGGTCTCATAGCAAAGAGGAACTAAGAAAAGACGGAGCAGGATCTTTTTCTTAGTAAAATGTGTTCTTTTAATATGGGTAATGACATCCCTCACATTTTCTTTAACTCTGTGATGGCCAGTGAGATCTTCTACACGTGGTGTGCTGGGCAGGTAACATCATTTCAACAGAAGCCCACAAATCAACATGCTAATTAAAATGGTAGGCTCAGTTGTGGGACACACACATCCTAAGAATATGGCTAAGCTGAGACAGTTTCGTTCAGTCCCATTTTAAACGTGGCACCCGATGGACATTATGGATTGCGTTCACCACCTTTCTAAGTCCAACACTAAGAATTACTTCTTAATGCTTTAAAACTACTTCAGTTTTTTTGTTGCCTGGTACCTTCTGACTCACTGGTACGAGAAACCCCCCACATATGGTATACCATTTAACTTGTCTTTATGTCTAGTCATGCAAGATGTCAAACTTTGTGTGCTTCCCCAAAAAAGGGGATCCAGAAAAACCCTCACTTTTAGGCTGTTTTTGGACCAGATTTTGTGCAGGAGGTTACCTCCTAATGATAAACAGTAACCCAACAGCTGTTCAGCAAAAATGATCAGAAGGACCTGAAGTTGTGTATGCCACATCAAGTGACCCTGGGGGTTCACTCCTTAATGGGAAAAGAGGGGTCAAAGTTACTCCTTTTTACAAAATTTTGAAAAAATGGGGACCAGTAACATACATATCACAAATAATTAGAATATCTTTGATATTTGACTTTTACCAGTGGTCCTCGCCCTCTAATAGTCTTTTACAGGTTTAAAAAATAACAAATTTCAAACATAAGCATGTGGGGTATCGTTTTAGACTATTTCAATATCAGTGATTACGAATATGATGTTATTTTTAAATTTTTGATCCTTTACTAGGAAGCCCTCCAGAGGCCGACAAATGTCAAATTTCTATTACACTCGAGAATATTTAGACTTTAAACGTTTAAACTGAAGCACACATTTTACTATTTTAAATATCTGACGCAACTATTCTTTTTACCCAATGAAGTAAATCACCCCACATTAGGACGGTCTACGTACATTCGGACTTTTAAAATCTGAACTAATACCTGGCAGTACATCACTTGGTCTCTCCCGGGCGGGTTATGGAACTGTCAATCAAGGATTTTATACAGACTTATAGTATAATAAGAATATTTATCAGTTTCAGCTATATTATTTTATTTTAGAAAAAAAAAGAGTTACACCTTACTATGAGAACAGTTAAATCAGCAGGATTGCTAGCGCCCAATGCCGTAGTAAGTGACGTCATTTCCCGGAAGTTCACATCTCCATTCGGTGTATGAGGTACGCTTGATACAGTAAGCGTGAGAGGTGGAATAGTTTACATACTCCTCGTCATGGCAGACGAGGTGACCAAAGCGCAAGTTGCGCAGCCAGGGGGTGACACCATATTCGGTAAAATTATCCGCAAAGAAATACCTGCAAAAATATTTTACGAAGATGACCAGGTACTATTTTTCAATGTAACTTAAAATCGCGGGTCACGCATGGAGAGTCGCTGCAGTCAAGTTCAGAAACGTCGCTATATGCGCGCGTGTGTACCCGAGAGTTTCGCGGTTATCTGTGCTCAGCCCATTATTCGTATGGGCCGCGTGCTGCAGAAGAGGCCCTGTTTTAGTAAGCTAAAATGAAGTCCTGCAGTGCAGTACCCAAGTGAATAGGTGGCTTAATGTGTAATTAAATATGACAAACTGGAAATCACGAGCGATTACGTATTCTACAGCACAATTCTGCAAACGTCAGCAAACCCATCGAAAGTGTGGCGCTGGCCGAGGCGTGTTACTTTGTGTCACTGACGCATCTAATCACATTTGCCTTGTGCTTTGACAGTTTGCCAGGATGTCCCAAGCCCCTTTAAAGCATCGCTTGGGCAACTCGAAAACGAGGTAATCAGGGTGGTTTGGATAAACCGTGGCAAACATTTACAGGATTTTAGTTCATACATTTATGCGTGCAAATACATGGCTGTATATATATGGTAATTGTATATATCGGCGTATAAATGCACTTAATATGAAAACAGCCTATGTTTAGCCATGTGTAAAACTGCAGAACGGACAGTTTTGCTCAGGACTACATTCTCAAACTGTGGCCGTAAAGAGGGGCATAATCAGCGGCAGTCGCGTGGTATTTATGCGTAGGTACTATAGGTTTACACACACACACACACATATATATATAGGGTCGGTATTGTCTTTGACTGGCACTCATTTGCTTTTATACCTTATTGTGTTTTGGTAACGAGCATGCATTCTTTAGGATTTTAGGATTTCCTTATTTTTATTACTGGTGCATCTTATGACAGTTCTCTGGTAGAAACCACCAGTTTGGGCATTTTATTCCTGGTAACCAGTTCAGCCTGGAGTGAATTAAATTGTTGGTGCAGCCACAAGTAAATTTCCCAGCTGGGACAACTTTGGCCAAGTGTCAAAATTCCACTGACCAAACTCTCCATTGGGAGTATCTTTGCATACCTGTTCTGATGTCCAAAAATATCTCCTGGGGTGCTTCCCGAATAATTAGCACAGGTGTGGTCACTAAATAAAGTTCCCCAGGCGAAAAAAATCATAATGAAACATTACCAGTGGTCTTCAGATAACAGACAGGTATTCAGTGGTATATGTTGGATAAAATATTTGTACAGATAGGATTTTTTTAAAAATATACTATAAATTAGCAAATAAACTTTAAATTATCAAGGTTTCTATCCGCTCAGGTTTAACGTTTTGTTAAAGGGTGAATTTTTAATGTGGTGTTCTACACGAAAGATACATTGTAAAATAGACAATGTATTAATTACCAGTGTGTGTCCTTTATAATTTCTTTAGGCTATTGTTTTAAGTTTTTTTATGATTTTTTTTTTCCTCCTCCACAGTGCATTGCTTTTCATGACGTCGCACCACAAGCCCCAACGCACTTTCTAGTTGTCCCAAAGAAGCCCATCGATCAGCTGTCTAAAGTTGAAGACAGTGATGCAGCAGTAAGTAGTCTTGTGTTTTGTAAATTTCCTCAGTCACAAGTGTTGCTCTTGCGTTGCCTGCACTCTAGCATACCAAAGAGGATAAAGTAATATACAGTACATATGTCTCTTTATTAAGGAAAAGGAAGTACATGGAAGCAGTAATAAGTAACAGTCCTCCTGCATGTAGGGCCTTCTTTCTAAGGCCCTGTTCCCTAGCTTGTGGAACGACATGACCAGTTGCCCAGTGAAGTGCCAATCTAATCACTTCTTTTCTTGCCTTGCCCACTGATGTTAAGGTTCTGGTTTCTCTTCCTCTCATTATTGAGTGCTCTGCACCAGCCCTTCTCTTGACGACAGTATATTCCCAAGCTGTGAGCTTGTTTTAAACCCCATTCCTGGATCAGATCTTATTTAGCCTCCAAATCAATTCTAGAGTGAGGCGACATATATATTTGTAACAACAACGTGTAGATAGAGCTCTTCCAAGTGGCTCCTTATGTTACTGTATTCTTGAGTATGCAAGGGTCAGGCCCTTTGGGCTGTTTTGCTGCCAACATACTTTTGAGAGATAGTATGGTCTATTGTGCTCTTTCCTGGGAACATGTACCTTCTGACTGCCAGATGGTGGTGTCACCTCTGGAATTTGCTCTTTGTTCTATCAAAAGACATTTACTTACAGGGCAGTTTGAACACCCCCAGAGCTTAGTGTCCCTTTGTAGTTAACGTATTGTTGCTCTATCGTGGCATGGGTGTGTTGCCATTGGCCATGCTGACATTACCAGAGCACTGTCCTTGCCCTGAATTACCCCGTGTAGTCATAATCCTTTTCCAGACCAGGTCTTCTTGTACAACTGTAAATACATACTTTATGTAATGAACACTTTGAATGGACAGGTTTTTCTAGATAACACACTTTTATTAGTGAAGGGAAGCGATCAAAACACAGTCTAATAAGCAAGTAAGGGTCTGAGTACCAAGATAAGCTAACTACACCAAACCTCATAACCAGAATACAAAACCAAAGGTGCCATAATGTTTTGTGTTTCATGAACATCAAAGCGCATAGCATCCAAAAGCAACGTGAACGCCTGCATGTAGAGAAAATCACAAAAGTGTTGGACCACCCAGAAGACAAGAATATGAAAGGGTGCCATGTGTCCATCACTGTTATAATGGAAAAAAGAATTATTAGAAGTAAATATACAGATGTCCGAAAAACAACCGGATTAGCGGTGTTAAAAATTTAGGATTCATTACACTTTACTAGAGTTAGGCAAAATCTAAAGCTGATCACGAAAAAGTACCTAAAACACAACTGAGTGCTTAGCAGGAAAAAACAACGCAAACAAAGGGCAGAGAACAAATGTAGTCGGTCTCAAGGCTACATGTGAACTCACAGTCTAACAAAAAATGGAGCTGAATGAGGATTGCTAGTGTCATTACAGCCACAGTTTATGGTTACAGTAACAGTTGTGCTTCAGCATATTTAGCCTCCTTGGCATTATTTTTAGTTAAGGAAGGAAATGCTATGAGATTGCCTCCTCATGTTACTAGATTTATTTTAAAAATTAACTCAAGGTTCCAACAGTATGTTTAAAGCTAAAAAGCTGTCTGTTGCTTTTAATCCTCAGTAACACTTTACATTGTTGCTCTGGAAAAGGCTGCACAGAGTAATCGGCATAAAAACCATCACAAGGATCATGGCTGGTCATTATTCAACATTTGATGAGGAATGTCGATTGCAGTAATATAGTATATTAGTATATAGTATAGCGAAAAGGTATTTGTCCCCTTCTCATTATCCTCATTTCTGTACATTTTTCAGTGCATGTTACCACATTATTAAAGCATAAAATTAGATAAAAAAGAAACTTTGATATTTGATTCATTCATTTATTATTAAAAGATATGCAATATCACAGACAGGCTAAATTGTGAAGGGTCAACCAATTTTTAAATTTTATTTTAATATTGCTTTTAATTGAACCCCTCATGGAGTCAGAAGACTTGTTTATTGTACTGTGTAGTCTCAGAAGTATTTATTTATTTTAATCTAAGCAGATATTTAGTGCTGCCATGACTTTACTCCCAAAAAATTCATTTGCAGTTTTATTGTTTAATTTTAATTTACTAGCTTGCCAAGAATTTTAAGTTCTTTATTTTAACTATTTACTAAGTAGACAGCAGTTAACCATAATTTAGAGATAACAAGGGCAATGACTAATCAGCCAAATTGGTGACATATTTATTTGTATATGGATACATCATCATTAAGTAGGTGGTTTTATTAAAATATTCCACAGTCCCTTTTTGTTGATTTTGCTTAGAAACTTAAAAATTAATAAATATAGGCTGGGTGGAATTTCCAGCACAACAGAATGATAATAGACATAAAAGAGAGTATTAATCTGTTGGTCTATATGCTGTTATAACCAACAAAAAGGTCTGATCAAACTTAAAATGTCTTAATAGCAATAATCACCTTTTCAAACCTTTTCACAGCACTATAACTGTTAGGGAAGTTTATTTCTTTCCTCTGATATTGTTTTATGGTATGTGTTCTCTACTCTGTGTACTTGAACTTTATTAACTTTACATTTGATTCACAGTTACTCAATGATTGTGTTGTTTCCAACCTTTCTGTGTCTTTTCAGCTTCTTGGACACTTGATTATTGTAGCAAAGAAGTGTGCTACACAAGTGGGCCTTTCCAAAGGATATCGGCTGGTTGTGAATGAAGGTCCTGATGGCGGTCAAAGTGTGTATCACATTCATATCCATGTTCTAGGTGGCCGCCAGATGGGATGGCCTCCTGGTTAACTTCACTGTACTGGAAATGTAAGCTGTTGGTAATCATCACTATGTGTAACACTTGAAAATAGCAGAAATAAATTTACTTTAACTGACTGGGAATTGTTTTATCTGTGTGACTGTTTTTTTTTGTGTGAAAATATGTACATTTATCATGAAAATGTTTTGGCTTTCTAATGCATACTGTATGTGTGGTGAATTTAAAGCACAGCATATATTAGGTGTTTGGTGCCTTTAGTTTTTTATTAATTTTTTATTTATTGAATAATTTCATTTTAATTATCAATCCAAGCAGTCTTGTTGGTTTGTAGCAGTTTTTGTATGCATGATCATCATAGGCCTTTAATGGACTTTTCAACTTATTTCACTGTTTTCTGTTAGATAGAACTTTATTTGTCCCCTGGGGGCAATTTTTTTTTTTTTGCAAAAGTTATTTAAATAAATAAGTAAATAAATAAAATCAGAAAAAAAAGAAAAACAAGGAGAAAATATTGGGCTTCTCTGTAGGTACCTTCCAAAGTATTTTTAGAAAGCAAGTGTGATATTTTTTCAAGTTATATCAAGCAGATAAACAAAAACATTAATATAAATTGAGATTTATTACTGTATGTGCATTTATAGAGAACAGCATTGTAATATGACTTCAGCACTGTGAAATGAGCCAAATTGTTTTCAAATATTATGGTCTGCAGATAAATGGAAGAAGTTAGCACTAAGGTAGACTGACTACAAGAAGTGAAGTTTATTAATCTGTATTATTTATTATTTATCTCTCTTTTCTCTTTATAACATTTGGGGGGGTTAGTTCTTTAGAAAAAAAATAAGTAATAATCTTTATTTTATATCTTAAAGGGCAGCCTAACTAAGTGACTTGGTTTGGCATTTCTTACTCGCTCCTGTAGAAAACTGTTGGTTACTATAAAAGCCTGAACTGAATAGCCAATTTTTTCATTAAATCACATGTTCACTTAAAAGAATGCTTCCCAGTAAGAACTAGTGTATGTAAAATATCAATGAAAATTAATGACTTGTGTCGATAAATGGCATTAGAAATAGACCTGGTTGTCTCATTCATGCTCGTTATGCCCTGGTTGTAATGCTATGTACACCAACATAAGTTGTCATACAAACTGGAAAATACCAATCAGTTTGTAGATCACATAACATTTAGTATATTTTAAAGAGTTTCTCATATTAACTCATGTTAATAACTAGATTTATATATTTGCCTGCATCAGAGCAATTATTGTTTTGTGTGTTTATGGGTTTTACTAACTTGTGGTACTAGTCAGCTTTGTAGTAGAATTTAGGTATAGCAAAACTATTGTAAATGTCTTTGTAAAATTAATTTCATATCTAAATTCACTTTTTTGTTTTGTATTTGATTGAAAATGGATCGGTCCTCACTAATGTATGCTGCTTTTGGGAGTTTTAGCATACAAGCGAGTATTAAGATATGTAGATTTCTTTCACCCAGTATTTGTCTAAATGTCATGAAAATGGGCTTTTGCGTCATTGGGCATTGGCTTGCTTAAATTGTGACAAATGGCCTGTGCCTTTGTGAAATATGTTATTTGCGCCTGCTGGTCCGCTCCTTGGAATTATCCAGATTTTTCAAGTCCTATCTAAATTAATCACATATGGTAGCATTTGAAGGAAATCTGGTGCAGTTCTGTGAATAAATGCTCTCCAAGGTGATTTTCAGTTGAAAACAACCCATTCAGTACCAAGACATTTAACCTGAGAGTACAGAAGTGGGTTAATCATTAGAATATTACTAATTAGAGATAAGTAAATGGCAGCTTTGGCCCCCTTTTTAACATGATTGTAATGGAAATGTGCACTTGCCAGTGCCAGATTTGTCAACTCCTGCATTACATGAAAGTTTTTTTTCCTCCCATAGTTTATAAAAGTCTTAAAATGACAATATAGCTTCTCATATATGTGACTTGAAGAATGTCTACTTGTTCCTCTTAAAGCGCTGCCTCAAAACCAATCATATCAGTCACGGCGTACTAAGTTTGTACTTCACTTGTATTAAATGATTCTTGGCATACAAATCCTCAACCTATGTCTGCCGTTGGATCCCTGGATAAATTTTGACAGAGATGATCACTGTGGTGAGCTGAGGTACCCTCAGTGGTCCAGCATTTACGTTTCCTGGTGCTGTCATAGTGTGCAGAGGTTCGCATGTATGAAGGTTAATGGAGCGCCCCAGTTCATAAGTGCCAGGGTTGAGCAGGTCAGCAGACTGTGCTGCTCCAGTGTGTTTTGAGGACTGTCTGTTATGGGGTCTCTAATGCCAGTGTGAGGTAACACTTCACTTTATTGGAACAGTAAACCATTGCTTAAACATGAACTTTAAAAACACAACTGAAAAAGATTATCAGCATCAGCAAGAATTTTTTTCACAGTGTAGTCTGTAGTACTAGGGTGTTGAACTGTGTCAGCCATTATGAATGTAGCAAGAAGTCAAGTAAAATGGCACCTTTTATTTTCTAACTAAAAAAAGATTACAATATGCAAGATTTTGAGGCAACTCGGGCCCCTTCAGGCAAGATATTATAAAGGTGTCATTTTACTTGACTACCCTTCACAGTGTTGTGAAAGTAAAAGGAAGAATGTACATTAAAGCAAGGACGTCAAGCACTATAGCATAATAATAATAAGCAAAAGCGGTACATGAAAGAACAATATTTCATTAAGTAGCCTATACAAGCGCAAAGCATGCTGACTACATAGACAATAGTAACGCATTGACTCTGCCAATTTTGTATTGCATTGCCCTGAAGAGACTGGCCTTCCCCAGGAGTTGATACCCATCCTTGTGCTGCTGAATCCACCATCTCTGGAGAAGTGGTAGACATGTGGCATTTCTCATTAAGTTGTCTATAGTCAGTAGTTTGGAGAGAGTTTTCAACAATTTCTTACCTTCAGCAGGTTTCATGCTGTGTTCTTCGCATCCGAGAGTAATCATTGAAGTCACACACAGACATTCTATATGCACATCATCATAGTTTGTTTATCATACTTCATAATAATAATCACCATCTAGCCTTGGTGTAATCAACTTCCGGAGTACATAAGTTGGATTTGTAGTTCAGTAAATGATTATTTTGGACATCATCTCTTTCTTGCTGTTCTTATTGAACAACCTGTGGCAGCTGCACATTCTACAAAGGACTTCCACTAAAGAATCAGTGAGGTCACGAGTTGAGTCTATTTATTGAACACCTCCATAACAAGTACATCTGAAACTTTTTTTTTAATGCAAATATTCCAGTTTTCTTAGAGTTCCATCCATTTTGAATGCATTTTGAATTCTAAGTCATTCTCTTGCACTGTGTGTAGTTTTAGAGGTTTATTGGTAGATGGCACTGTCTCCATGTGCTTCTGGAGCATGCAGTCACGTAGGAAATGTTGTTTGTTTGATTGAACTTACACCAGCCACAGGCTCTTATATGGTCTCTTACAGAACTAATACACTACTTCTTATTGCTAACAATTTTCAGCAGTTCAGGCTTACTAATGCAAATCAGCCTTTTAATAGGCAACTTGTGGCATCACATTACATTATGGATTAGTTGTGTGGAGAATGATAAGGACGAAGGCTGCATGCAATGACTGGGCTTTACAAGGCTGGAACGGTGTTAGGAAGGCCGTGCCTACCAGCCCTCCTGGATAACTGCAGTAACTATAAAAAAGCATAACCCCTGAATGTATTCCTATGTTATTGTTATACAATATTGAATCATAGGGGGTTTAATTTGGCTTATTTGAAACCAATCTAGAGAAAAAAGTAAGCATGTAAAAATTTTATTTATAGAGTGCCTTTCATTAACAAAAGTTGCCAAGCTCTGAACAATGCAACAGAATAAAATGAAATATCAAGAACATGGAGCACATAGAATATCAAAACGTTAAACACAGAATATAATGAAATCTCAGACAACAAGGCTACCTAAATGTCTGTTTGAAGAGAATTCTGCTGATCTCAACAGTGAAAGACTATTCCATAACCTCGGAGCAGTGGCTTGAAATTTGTGATCTTCACGTGTAAAAAAGACTCTTCACTGTCAATCTGGAAACACATCTCTGTAAAGTGGTCTAAACTAATGACAAAGATTTAACACAAAATAACTGATCTCATATTCATATGATGCATCTAAATCTTAATTAGTTCAATGGAAATCACCTGTCTGTAGCCAAAGGGTTACAACCATGAATGGAGTTTAAGGGGTGCCCAGGTGGGCCTGTCCTGAAAACATTCATCATGTTACTAAAACAAATCTCAAATTAAGGATATTTTTTTTCTTCAATTTTTTAATATGGTAATAGTAAGTGCAGTGCTAATGCTGCTGCCTCGTACTAAGGAGTTGTGAGTCGCATCCCTGGTGTTCCCTGCATGGAGTTTGAATGGGGGGTCTGCATGGGTTTGCACCAGTTTCCTCCCACCGCCCATAGACATGCAGGTTACGTGTACAGATCATTCTAATTTTATTTTTTTTTTTTGTCCTTGCGATGGGCTGGTGCCCCATCCAGGTGTTGTTCCTGCCTGTCCCTGTTGTTTACCTCATGACCCTGCAGTGGACAGAAAATTGATGGATCAATAAACACTAACATCCATCCTGACCTAAGCATCTCTCTCTCTCTCTTGTCTACCCTTAAAACAGTCTGTACAATTTCACCTATGAATTGTTTTGCAGTTTCAGGCTTAGCTTGAAAGAGGTCATCTAATCTTGCATATTTTGTCACCAGTGTGTTCCTCTTTTACACGTCTGATAGCCACTGTTGGCTATCCTGAACAGATCCTGAGTAGTCAGCACAAGTGGTTGAAAGTGTGCCCGTGCCAGGCTCTGATGTCAGTGTATACAAACAGCAGCATGGCAGTCTGAGCAGATCTCTATCACACATAACAAGTACCACCGTGATAATATCAGGCAATCAATCGAGCACTTTTCTGTCATTGTATAACAGCGTAATTATTTCTGTAACAACCTCAAAGATTCATTTTTTTATCAACATAGCTTATTGTACATATTCAGTGATAAATGATAATATCAGGGCGGCACGGTGGCGCAGTGGTAGAGCTGCTGCCTCGCAGTTAGGAGGTTCGCTTCCCAGGTCCTCCCTGCGTGGAGTTTGCATGTTCTCCCCGTGTCTGCGTGGGTTTCCTCCCACAATCCAAAGACATGCAGGTTAGGTGGATTGGTGATTCTAAATTGGCCCTAGTGTGTGCTTGGTGTGTGGGTGTGTTTGTGTGTGTCCTGCGGTGGGTTGGCACCCTGCCCAGGATTGGTTCCTGCCTTGTGCCCTGTGCTGGCTGGGATTGGCTCCAGCAGACCCCCGTGACCCTGTATTCGGATTCAGCGGGTTAGAAAATGGATGGATGGATGATAATATCTCAAACTGAGGAGATATTCAGAGTTCAACAAGTTTATGGCAATTGAGAAAAAGCTCTTTTTTAGTCGATTTCTATGTGTACGAATTGATCTGAAGGACCTTAAACAAGTTCTGTCCAGGATAAGTGATGATCTTTTTAGCCCTTCTCGTACGGCGAGTCTTCCATAGATGTTTAAGTGATGGTAGTTCAATGCCAGCAATGTCCTGTGCTTTGTTAACGACCCACTGCAGGGCTTTTTTAACATCTTTGGTGCAGCTGTTGTACCAGGCTGTCATGCAGTTCATGCAGATTCTCTCTATAGTGCATCTGTAAAAGTTGACCAACAACTTGCGGAGGTGGTTACCCCTCCTGAGTCTCCTCAGAAAGCAGAGGCGTTTCTGTGCTTTGCCTACTGCCACTGAAGTGTTGTCAGCCCAGGGGAGGTCCTCTCTGATGATGACTACTAGAAACCCAAAGCTGGTGACTCTCTCCACATCCTGTACAATAATAGTTACTGGATTGTGAGTGGTCTTTTTAGTGGTCCTAAAGTCCACAATGACTTCTTTGGACTTTTTGGTGTTTAAGATGAAGTTGTTGGTGTCACACCACTCTGTCAGGTTCTGAATCTCTTCCTTGGATGCAGCTTCATCATCGTTTTATATGAGTCCAATGTCGTATTGTCCACAGATTTAACAGTAATATTTGATTTGTGGGTGGGTTGACAGTCATAAGTGAAAAGTACGTAGAGGAGGGGGCTTAGCACACAACCCTGTGGCACACCACTGCTCAGAGTGAGGGTGGAGGATGTGTGCTTGACAAAATATTTATAAAACGAAAAAGTGCCAGATCCATCTCTTGGATGAAGCAAATAGAAGAAAACGCTACAACTTTCAAAGTGGTCTCTAAATACTTCAGAATATTATGCTATGCATACATTTCTAATTTGTTAAAAAAAATAAAGTCCTTATTTGGACACAATTTCAAGAAGCAGAAAAGAAACTCATTTGCAGTAAATATCATTAATGGTTTTTGTGTACTTTTTCATAATTGATATTAATGTAAATGAGACTCACTTCATATTGTTCACTTTACATTACGTATATGTGATGTTGTGGGTTCGATGCATGATCCCATCTTCTGTCTGGGAGCCCTTGAACCCGTCACCGTTGGTAATGTTACCGATGAGCTAAGCAGTGAGGCAACAACATAGCAAGGGGATGGTGAAAAAGTGCAAAGTGCTTTCATTAAAACAATCAACAAAACAAGGTGTTCAAATAAAAGTGCAGTGCCTTCAATATGTCAATAAATAATCCATAAAACCAGAAATGAAATGTGGAGGTTAAAAACCAATAAATAGAAAAAGTCTTCTTAAAAACAATGAGGTTAAAATAATGCAGGAAGCATACTTTAAAAAAAACAACAAGCCCAGTGCCTTTTTACCTGCGGCTCCCCTGATTCCCCCATCTGGGCTTGTCAACAGAGGAGTCGCCCTTCCTGCAGCTAGCCTTCTCTTCACTCTGCTGTTGGTCATTCGCCTCTCTGGTCCCTGGCTCTGGTAAGCACCACCGAACAGCGACTTGGGATTCCCCAATGACTAGGGCTCTCACGCTGGGGACACCACATCCCCAGTCCTGACTCCCGCTGCCTTCTGCAGCCTTATGCGGAGAGTCAGCGACCACTACTGCTACTCCTCGGGTGTCGGCCTAACACCCAAGCTCCCTGATTAGCTGCTATGTGAGCCTGCACTCGCTCGCTCTCCTGCACCGGCTGTCTCTCTCTCTCTCTCTCTCTCTCTCTGCTCTCTGCCTTCTCCTACAAACTCCTGTTCTTTCTTTTTTCTCCTTCTCTCTAACCAACTCACGCTTCTATTTATCAAGAGGGCATAGCAGCTGTGGCAAATCAACGGCCCCAGGAACAATCACGGATGCGGACAATCTCCCTCCTGTGCACTTAGGTGAGAAATGCCCACATTGCGAATCGCCCTGAGAACTGCTTCAGCCACACAACCACCACGCCCCCTCACCAAGCCGCGAGCGCGGTGATTATTTATTTTAACAGCGGCCCTTTGACGGGAGCTGTGGACCCGCTATGCCACAGTATAGCAGTACAGCTGAGACATATAAAATGCAATTATTTTGTATCATTCATCTGGCCCCTCTGAGCCTAAATGTCAAACTTTGTCCATGGTTTGAACTGACTGTAGTGTACATGCATCTTATCTGGAAGATTCAGATTGTGTTGGGTTAGTATGGTGGCCTAACCAACACTATGAAGACAACAGGACAGTCCAAGAAACTCTGTGAAAAGCACAAGTCAGGAGATGAAGACAAGAAAATGTCCAAGTTACTGAATATCCAGTGTCACACACATGCAAGTAGGAGACAACTATCCATCCATTATCCAACCCGCTATATCCTAACTACAGGGTCACGGGGGCCTGCTGGAGCCAATCCCAGCCAACACAGGGTGAAAGGCAGGAAACAAACCCCGGGCAGGGCACCAGCCCACTGCAGGGCACACACACACACACACACACACCAAGCACACACTAGGGACAATTTAGAATTGCCAATGCACCACTAAAGGGCCTGAGTAATGGTAATCCCACATCCGACCGGGGGATCGGGGTGCACTGACTGTCTTTCTCAATACCTTGCAGACCATTCATGGGAAATCCTGCTGGGTTCTGGCACCTTAGATGATGTCACTTCCAACTCTAGTGCCTTCAATGACATCACTTCTGGTTCTGGCACCACAGATGACACCACTTCTGGTGCCGACATATAAAGACGCCATCTTTGCTGGCATGAGTCAGTTCAGTTATTGACTCCGATCTGTAAAGATCTATGCTTATTTTCAACCTTTTTTGCAGCCAGGACATAATATACGGGTGGCTGCCCCGAACCTTCATGATGTCTCTGTGTAATCTTTGTGACACCAGTTAAATCAATCATTAAAAAATGGAAAGAGTATGGCAGACCTGTAACTCAGTGACTCAACTGAGAGTTCATGCAAGGAGAAGACACATGAGGGAGACCACCAAGAGACCCATGAGAACTCTGAAGGGGTTACAAGCTCCAGAGGCGGAGACTGGAGAGAATGTGCAGACCACAACTGTGGCCCTGGTGCTCCCTTAAAAGCAGTAAAGAGAAAGCCTCTGTTAAAAAAACACGCACATGACATCTTGGCCAGGTTTGCCAGATGAAACATAAAAGTTGCTGAAGTGAGCTGGAAGATAGTTCTTTAGTCTTTTTGGCCATCAATCTAAATACCATTTTTGACATAAAGCAGTAGAAATTTTAATTTGTTTTTTTCCATCCATCCATCCATTATCCAACCCGCTATATTCTAACTACAGGGTCACGGGGGCCTGCTGGAGCCAATCCCAGCCAACACAGGGCGCAAGGCAAGAAACAAACCCTGGGCAGGGCACCAGCCCACTGCAGATTTGTTTTTTTTTCCTTGCATGTAACTACTTCTTTGAAATCTTGTAAAGTAATTTGAAGCTCCATGCTTTGTATGAAAGTTTGCTATAGAAATAAATGTTGTTGTCTTTTTTGTTTCCACTTCCATTTCACATCTGAACACACCAAACGGAATCATGTCTCTTTTTTCCTGTCCAGGACAAGGCCTCATCTTCAGTCATGCATATACCCTATTGGTTAGTGCTGCATCTTCATTTGCATAAAGCCTCCTCTCATTGCACGGCAGAGCGATTGACATAGTATTAATTATCAACAAATAAAAAAAACAGTGTGGCTAATTTTCTTATTTCTATAGCATCACCTTATTACAGTCGAAGCATTATTGAGATTTTGGAGTATTTATTTTTTTCTAAATATTGATATATCAAAATGCCCTTTGTCTTGTCTTCTTCTTCCTCCACAGTACAGAGAAGCCGTCCAGTGAGGACAGCTGACTCCGCCCCTTCCAGGCCATGAAAGCACAACCACACAGAAGGAGGCGTCACTTCTTGTCCAAGTGGCCAAAGGAGAAGAAGAAGAGGAGTAAGAAGAGGGAGAGGAGCTCCACAGATATTCATCCTAATCATTCTGATTAAGCTAGCACAATTTTATTTCTTTTTGAATGCCATTGTGCATTGTTTTTGTGAAATCTTCAAAGTAAACAGTCGGGTTGGCACCTCTTAAATCTGGACGACCACAATGTACAGGTATATATAAATAGATAGATAGATAGATACTTTATTAATATATTACAGTAGATTCATATTAATTTTTCTTTTCTGGGCTCAATGAGGTTTATTAATATCCAACATTCTTTACAAATATTTTTTTTTTTGCCACTGTTCAGTTGAAACTCCAGTCGAGATAAAAAGTATGCTTTTGAAAATCCATTTTCTTGCTTTTATTGTAATTTTTTATTGTTTGAGTGTGATTGTACACTTTTACACACTGAACATTTGGATAATTTTATGGAGGCATCATTTTATTTAAAGTAAATGTAGACACTAGAGGATAAATACTTGTAATCTAAATGTCTTCTCTGAAGATGTGCAGGAAATTCTTTCCATAAACAGCATAAATCTGTGCGTTCATTTAGCTAAGTGCTGCTTTTATAATTCATAACTGCCTTTAACATGCACTAAACTGCCTACTAAAAGCAATTTACAGAGCACGACCTTGAAGTGAATGAAGCTGTATTACAGATCATTTCTGTTAGATTTTTTTCATCATGCTGACAATAATCCATTAATTAAAGCCTCGTGTGTAACCTCTGCTTGCCAAAAGCCTGATATTTACGTGTGTCTCATTCATGGCAGAAAACTGACATCTCTTACTTGGGTTGGACTCCTTAATCTCAAAACTGTAAAATCCTTTTTTATGGATATTTTCAACTTGTTTATGAAGTTATTAAATCAGATACATTTCAATCTCTTGCTTTACTTACCTGGATAACCAGATGTAGTAATATTAGTATTAGAACAGTGGATGGCAATTGTTTTAAAGTACTGGTGATTGCAGATGGAGGACTGGACTGGAGTGGCTTGTCTTTCAGCTGCTTTTGTTTACAGTTTCTGAACAAATTTAAATAACTCATCACAAATATTCCACTGTATGAACTTCTGTCCAGGAGCTAACCTTTGGCCGATTACAAAATCTGCACTATAGAACGCATGTTTCAGGATCAGGTTCAAAACTTTTTGTTGACCTCTGTGTGTGTGTTTGTATAGAATTCCAACCTTTAAGTCCAACTTAAAATTTCAAAGTAGAGTTAATTTAATATTTAAGTCCACTCCAGTAAAGACCCTTAAAGTGCTGTTAAAGACATAGCATTTTTAAAAGTGTCTGTACAGTAAAACTGGTGCTAGAAGTCACTTCAGGAGTCTTGTGATTTTCAGACAAGAGCTTAGGCCTTTAGCCTACTCAGCCCAGGATTCATTTTCAGGACCTTCTTGTCCAATTCGGAATGAAACATTCTGTCTTCAGATTAGATGGCTCAGCCAACAGGGACTTTACTGTAGAATACACAGGACTGGGGTGGGTGAGAAGTTGGCCGAGGTCTCCAGGACTCTGAATGTCTCTGACACTATAGGTTATAACGGACCATAGACCACAGAGGTTTATATTTGCTAAGGATGCTGCTGACTGGAGTTTTTGTTATCTTCTCCTCTGTTGTCAGCTGGCCATAGTTCAACGACCATATTAGTGCACTGATGTTGTTGGGTTCCAGTAATGTTAATCAGTTTGGAACTGTTTAAACAAACCTGTATCTTTATTATGTAATCAGGAATTTGTGAAATTTGCAAAGTCATTGATCGACAGACAGATTGGAAAAGACAGAGCACAAGCCTGGTGAAGCCTGTTCAATAGGCAGGCCTATTAATTGATATGACTAGAAAAATAAATGAGTCTAATGTCCATTCTTCACAAATGTAAACACTCCTAGTGTAAGAATCCTCTTCTCCCAGTCCTGCATTTATAACTGAATACTGTCTTCTGGTGGCTGCTCTTCTTGTATTCAGTTCAGGGAGGAATCTTGTGGAAATTACGTCAATATTATTCCAGCCAATCATTCTCTATTCTGAGGGTGAAAGAGTTGGCAACAGCACCTACCCATGGTCAGGAGGAAAACTGCATTCCAAATAGGAGATGCGCGTCCAACACTACATAGATAGATAGATAGATAGATAGATAGGGAAAAGGCACTATATAACAGATGATAGATAGATAGATAGATAGATAGATAGATAGATAGATAGATAGATAGATAGATAGATAGATAGATAGGGATAAGGCACTATATAACAGATAATAGATAGATAGATAGATAGATAGATAGATAGATAGATAGATAGAGAAATAGATAGATAGAGAAAGGCACTATATAACAGATAGATAGATAGATAGATAGATAGATAGATAGATAGATAGATAGATAGATAGATAGATAGATAGGGAAAAGGCACTATATAACAGATTATTGATAGATAGATAGATAGATAGATAGATAGATAGATAGATAGATAGATAGATAGATAGATAGATAGATAGATAGATCAGTCCACTTCAAGGGCATAGAGCGGTGGAGACTTTCCCAGAAGCATCATACACAAGGCAGGAGTCAACCCTGGACAAAATGTCAATATATCCAAATGATATTTGAAGAAATATGAAAGAATATTAGTCTAAATGGTGTGTTTTAAAAGAGCTATTAATGATGAAATGATACACAGAAATTGATGGCTTCACTAGATGTAGAGTCTTGGGGCAGCACGGCTGGACAGAGGCTTATATTTTTCTGATGCCAAATGTAATTTTAGTTCCTTGCCCAATACTACTCATGCCTAAATAATAATTTAAATTTGCAATTCACATAATGCATTTAATATGATTATATTTCAATATACCAGAGAGCCATTGTGACCTCCCAATGTCAATACTGACTTTTTAAATATTGCTTGAGCAATCAGAGACTTTACACCATTTGTTTTATAAACAGAAATATACTGCATTGCAAAGTCCAAGTAGAAAAATGAACATCAGCAAAGCATCTCCAAGTTTCAGTTTCTCAGACACATTGCATTTTGTTGCAGCAGCACAGTTACCAATTTCCTTCGCTACTTCAACAATGTTGATCGAATGCTCCATCGTAGATAAGGGATGCTCTTACAATAAAGGTATATGAGGGTGTGAAATACAAAAAACACAAATCACTGCAAACGCCGCTTCAGTATAGTTTGGGTATTACCGTGTGGTCACGTAGGCACAATACATAGAAAATAAAGGCAGCCTGCTCTGTGGTTACTCTCTCTGGTGGGCGTTAGCATATCATAATCTCTTGGACCAATAGCGTGAGTTTTCTGCATTCGACTTATACAAATGACATTTTAAAATACCAGAAATTATACTGTAAAATCAAGTCCTGACTTATCCGCGGGAGAACTTAAATGAGTATATATGGTAGATACGACATGTTTTCTCATTTTAGTATACAGGGTGAATTAAAAAGATTCATCCAATTTCAAAGTGCCATATTAACAGTGAGATGCCTAGGAGCCAATCACATACCAATTGAAAGAGGGGGTCACAGAGATTCTGACTGTCACTAGAAGATGGCTTCCTTCAGTCTGCGAGGAGATGGTGACCCCCTGAGCAGAAAGCATTTTGCGTTCTTCACTTCAATAAGAGTGAATCCATGATAACTGTGCAACGTGATTTTCATCAGCAGTATGGCAGTGAACCTCCAACAGCTCAGAACATTCGCCGTTGGTACCAACAGTTCCAAAAAAAAGGATGGTTATGTAAAAGATGAGCGCAGGACGACCTTGTGTTTCTATTGAAGACATTCAACGAATCCGCGTTTCCAACGCAGCCCAGGCAAATCTACTAGATGTGCCGCAGCTGAGAACTGTCTCTTCCTCAGATGACTGTTTGGCATGTCTTAAGGTGATGGTTGGTGATGAAGCCGTACAGATTACAACTTTTGTAAGCCCTAAAACCTGAAGATAAAGAAAACTGCATGGAATTTTGTTACTTTATACTCGACAATGCAGATGACGACAATTTTCATCAGCACTTGGTGTTCGATGACAAAGCCACTTTTCATCTAAGTGGTAAGGTCAACTGTCACAATGTGAGAATATGGGGTGAAGAGAACCCCCGTGTAACAGCTGAGCATAAGAGAGACTCCCCGAAACTTAATGTTTTCTGTGCCATATCCTGAGAAAAGGTTTACAGTCCTTTCTTCTTCTCGGAAAAACACTGTTACGGGAAACTTGTATCTGAAAATGTTATTAGATTGGCTTTTCCCACAATTACATGCTGAATGTGATAACTTCACTTTTCAGTAGGACGGAGCGCCACCTCATTGGCACCGGGAGGTTTAAGAATTTCTTAACAACAAACTCAATCACCGCTGGATTGGCAATAAAGGAGCCCACGATTTGGCACTCCACTTCTGACCCCCAAGAATACCTCAAGCCATGTGACTTTTTTTTGTGGGGCACGTTAAGGATTCTGTTTCTGTGCCACCACTCCCAACAACACTGGATGATCTCCAAAATCGCATTGAAAGAGCTGTGAGTACAGTGACATCTTACATGCTCAATCGAGTATGGGATGAATTTGACGACTGTGGTGGGCTGGCGCCCTGCCCGGGGTTTATTTCCTGCCTTGCGCCCTCTGTTAGCTGGGATTGGCTCCAGCGGACCCCTGTGACCCTGTGTTAGGATATAGCGGGTTGAATAATGGATGAAGGGATGGATGGATGAATTTGACTATCATGTTGATGTTGTCTGTACAGCTGGAGGAGGTCATATTGAGCACTTGTCAAAGTGCATAATAAACTTTATGTTCACCTAAACCATTTACAATTTACTGCACTGTTCTGTAATGATTTACAAGTGAAACAAGTCATTTTGAAATCAGATGAATCTTTTTGAATCACCTTGTATTTTACTTGAAAATTAGTTCACGTGTTGATCATTAAATTAACAGTCAGGTAAAAATGTTTTAACTATCTTTTGCCTTCCTCTTTTCCTGCAATGCACATTAATGGACTTTAAACGTTTGTTTCTTTCTAATATCAGTCATGTCTTCTTTCCTGAAGCTGACTTACTTTCACACACTAAGGTGCAATATTTCTGCACACCCTGTGATGGGCGGCCGGGTCCCATGCCCAGCCGGGACGCCCCTCCTACACATGTTCTGGGGAATCAATCATTGGTGGCAGCCTCCCTGGCTGAGGATGGTGCCTCAGTTTCCCACAGGGCTCCATGGGAGATGGAGTTTTCCACAGCCCTGTTGGGATCTGGGGTGGCTGCCAGGGGGTGCTGCATGGGTCCCTGAGCCGGCCTGGACAACTCTGTGCAATCAGAAGCAGGTGATCAAGCACCTGGACCACTTCCGGGTGGACTATAAAAAGGGCCGGCAACCTCCACTCAGGGCCAGAATCGGGAGGAAGAGGACGAGGTTGCCAAGGAGGAATGGTGGTGCCAAACGGGAGTATATTTGTGGTCTGATAAAATGCTTTTGACTGTGTATTGTCTGTGGGGTTCACGGGGAAGACGTGCCCCACAGGTGAAGAAAAATAAAAGTCTTGTTAGATTTTACACGTGCCTCTGTGTCAGTATGTGCCAGGTCGGCCGTTTTATAAAAGTCTTGTTAGATTTTAGACGTGCCTCTGTGTCAGTCTGTGCCAGGTCGGCCATTTTATAGCGCTACTTTCACAACCCCTAGTTTGTCAGTACATTATCCATTTCTGTCTCTGGCATTAATTTATATATCAGGTTGTGAAGGTTGTTATATATCTGGTGTGAAGTGAATCTGGGTAGCAGTACCCTTAATGACCAGCAGAGAGTGCTCACCCCACAGCTAGAGGTCTTTCAAGAGGTAGATGGCTGACTTTGCCAGCTTAGACCCCAACACTAACACACTCTGTTAAGTTGAGTACATTTTTTAAATTGCCAGAAACCCTTACAATGGAAGTACATAGTTTACATTCTGAGTTTTAAGTTGCCATGCATAAAGCTGATGCTTCCAAGATTTAAGATAGAGGAAGGTTTGATGCCAAAGTAACAGAATGCATTATCACATTTGCTTTACAATTTATTACTTCTAAGTTTGTAGTACTAGGTTGTTGTACCGTGTTAGCCATTATGAATGTAGAGAAAAGCCAAGCAAAATGACACCTTTTATTGGCTAACTAAAGATTACAATATGCAAGCCTTCGAGGCAACTCAGGCCCCTTCTTCAGGCAAGATGTAATCTGAAGAAGGGGCCTGAGTTGCCTCGAAAGCTTGCATATTGTAATCTTTTTAGTTAGCCAATAAAAGGTGTCATTTTGCTTGGCTTTTCTTTACTTCTAAGTTATAACAAATGTGTTCTGAAAATTTTCAGGTTAGAAAGGCAGACGTTTTGATTTGAGGTAATTAGTTAAAGTGGGGAAGACAGAATTGTTGAGGTTATGTGACAGTAACAACCCTCTAAAGCCATAAAAGCATCAGCTAAATACATCAATATAAGTCTGAAGCAGTCATGAGCAGAGATTCTGAAAATGCTGTTAATTAACAAAGCCCAGTCCTTAACCATTTTAATTGAAGCAGATAAACCAACTTTATAGAGCAATTTCAAGCTACTGCATGCAACCTCTGGTATCTTAGTCTTATTCGAATGAAAGGACCAACAGTATAACTTGGAGATGCTTTGCTGATGTTCATTTTTCTACTTGGATTTTGCAATGGAGTATATTTCTGCTTATAAAACAAATGGTGCAAAGTCTCTGATTGCTCAAGCAATATTTAAAAAGTCAGTATTGACATTGGGAGGTCACATCGGCTCTCTGGTATATTGAAATATAATCATATTAAATGCATTATGTGAATTGCAAATTTAAATTATTATTTAGGCATAAGTAATATTGGACAAGGAACTAAAATTACATTTGGCATCAGAAAAATATAAGCCTCTGTCCAGCCATGCTGCCCCAAGACTCTACATCTAGTGAAGCCATCCATTTCTGTGTATCATTTCATCATTAATAACTCTTTTAAAACACACCATTTAGACTAATATTCTTTCTTATTTCTTCAAATATCATTTGGATATATTGACATTTTGTCCAGGGTTGACTCATGCCTTCTGTATGATGCCTCTGGTAAAGGCTCCACCGCTCTATGCCCTTGAAGTGGACTGAGTAAGGAGGTACATCTGCATCCTCTGAGGTCAAAGTTTCCCCTATTTGACAGAAAAAGTTCTATCTATCTATCTATCTATCTATCTATCTATCTATCTATCTATCTATCTATCTATCTATCTATCTATCTATCTATCTATCTATCTATCTATCTATCTATCTATCTATCTATCTATCTATCTATCCATATCATATCTATCTATCTATCTATCTATCTATCTATGGTTGGACATGTATGATTGGGGGGCATCTTCAGGGCTCCTATTTGGACTGCAGTTCCCCTCCAGACCATGGTTTCATCCTTCTTCCCTTTCACCCTTAGAACAGAGGATGATTGGCTGGAAGAACACTGATATCATTTCCCACCTGCTTCTTTCACCCCAAACTGAATATAAGAAGAACAGCCACCAGAAGACAGCGTTCAGTTAGAAACACAGGACAGGGAGAAGAGGATTTTTACTCTTTTGTGAAGAATGGAAATCTGAGGTTCCCTACAGCGATGTGATGAGATGTACACTCAGCTTATGTTGTGCACCATTACTTTCCTGTGATGTAGGCATTGGGTATCATTTGGCTTTAAAATCCCTTTAGGATGACCCAAGGCCTTTCCTATAATGGAGGGCTGAAGTTATATGTTGGATTTGTTGAATTACTCTTCATATCTGTGTCAGCAAAGGACAAGTCCCTACTTCTTCATTACTTTATTTCACAGGGGCTCTTGAAATAAATCTGTGATGGCAGTGGTTAATGTGGAGTTTCTGCAGACACTGCTAAAATTTACTTCTTCTTTTATGGAGCACACTCGTTGTTAGACCTGGAGTACGGCTGCAACCCCCTGAAGTTGGCACGTGGTCCTCTGCTTTGGGGTGTTTTGGTTTGACTGCCCTGTGCTTGTCAATTTTCCTCTCCCTACTGTTCCATATGCATTGACATTCAAAACAGGCCTCCATTCAGAAGAACATCAGGAGTGCTCATAATCACCATGGATTGTTTGTATTGATTGACTGTTCAGTAATACAGTCCAGGCCTGAATGGAAGAAGATTTATTGTTGGGAGCCACGGGCCATTATGAGACCAATACTGTAAATATTAAGGTATAATTTTAATTTTTTCTGACTTTATTTGTTATTCAATATAATTGCCAGGAACTGCAATTTACTCTTTTCTATCATGTCTAGAATTAATTTATTTGTTTATTTAGTATTCAGTTTTGAATTGCCTTGTGATTTTTTCTTATAATGTACGATGTTAAACTGTTTTATTGGCTTAAGTAAAAATAATATTTCTTTGTTGTGAAGCACTTCTTATTGAATAAAATTAGACTTCCTAGTCTTTATAGAAAATGAAAAAAAAAACAAAAATGATACTGGAATTTTGACTTTTGCATGCAAACGTTTAAACTGCCATCGTATCTTTCTGTTTTTTCTTTCCTCAAGTCCTCATGTTATTATATATGACCACAAGAGGGCAGTGCACTGCCATGTCTGCGCCCCAGCGGGTAGTGCCCATTGACAAAAGGGTACAAGACAGCTTCAGCTCCACAATGCCATGGCCTCCTTTGTTAGCTTTTGATGTGGTAATGCTTGATAACAGGCGGGAATGGAAGAAAGGTCACCGCTGCCGTCAGGTTTGTGTGAATGATGAGGCAAGCAGGCGATGAATCACAGATGCCTTATTTATTTTTGGTTATTCAATGAAGGCTTTTTTTTTTTTCCAAAGCAACCTACTGTTCCAAGTGCAATATCAGGACAACAATGGCACATAGACAGTTATTTTTAAAAGTGCAAGTTAACTAGCTGCATTTCATCTGAAGCTTTATAAAAACTGCATGAAGATCCATCGATCCATTTTCTGACCCAATTATCCAGTTCAGGATCAAGGTGGTCATTGAAACGGGATTCGGCAGGATGCCAGTCCACAGCGGGGCACGCACACCAGTTAACGTATTTGGGATGCGGGAGGAAACAATGAGTATAATTAGAAAAACTCTGACACATGAAAATGAAGCTTCTAAATGTATAAATTAAACGACTGTTGCAAAAAAAGCAAACTGCATAAAATTACTGTTACTGCAGTCTTAAGTCATAAAATGTCCACAGTAGGTGTACCAGTATTCCTTTATGCTTAGGTGTTGTTGGAAGTTGAACCTTCAGCCTAGCCTGAGGTCTAAAGTGCTGTGGAGCAGGTATCTGTTAAGGATATCTTTGAACTTTACTCTGTTCAGCTTCCCCTTAACCTTAACTGTCCCTGCCACTGATAAACAACCCCACAGCGTGATGCTTTCACCACAATACTTCACCATTAGAATGGTATTGCACAGGTGATGAGTGGTCTTATACTCTGTGAATCATTTAACCCAGCTACAGGGGTTAGTTACATTTTTGTAAACTCCAAGTGGGCTTTCATGTCCCGCCTGGCCACTCTGCCATGAAGCCCAGATTAGTGGAATATTGCAGGGGTGATTGTCCTTCTGGAAATTTCTTCTGTCTCCACGCACGTTCTCTGGAGTTCAACCAGAGTGACCATCAGGTTCTTGATCACCTCTCTTACCATGGCCCTTCTCCACTGATTGCTTAGTTTGGTTGGGTGGCTAGCTCTAGGGAGAGTCATGGTTGTTCTGAACTTCTTCCATTTAAGAATAATGGAAGCCATTGTGCTCTTGTGAACCTTCAATGCTGCAGTACTTTTTTTTTGAAGCCTTTCCCAGATCTGTCCCTCGACACAGTCCTGTCTCTAAGCACTGCAGTCAAGTCCTTCAAATTCCTGGCTTGGTTTTTGCTCTGATCCACATTGTCACCTGTAGGATCTTCTATAGACAGGTGTGCGCCTTTCCTAATCCGGTCCAATCAACTGAACTGAACACAGGTGGACTCTGAACAAGCAGAAGCATCTCAATGATAATCAAATTCCTTTTGTTTAGTCATTCTGGGTTACTGGGTGTTGTTTGATGAGGGTTAAAAAATTAATTTAAACGGTCTGAGCATAAGGTTGCAGCATCTCCTTGCAGAGCTACAAGTACCTAGGGGTCCATATAAACAACAAACTGGACTGGCCTGACCACACAGTGTAGCTGTGTAAGTAGTTAAGGGAAGGGAGTCCATCCTGGCTGGGACAATTCCATCCGTCCATCCATCTATTACACATGATATTAAGCATTTATTACGGTAATTACCCATATTCAGGTCAAATATGGATCTGCAGTTGTAAATTCTTTATTTTACTAATGTCTGTGAATTCTGTTTTACTGTATATCTTTGTGTATCCAGTGCCTATACAAAGAATTCACCCATTCCTGGACATTTTCACATTCTGTTGTTAAATTTCCAAATTTTCAGTTCAGTTTAGCTTTGATATCAAAGTGAAAACAGAGTGGTCTACATTAATTACAAATATGAAATACAAAATAATTGCTCTCATACAATATTCAAGTCTGTACTTAGTAGACTGACAGCCTTGGCTGTGTGTCCACAGGTCTCTATCAACTTTGCACATCTGCACACTGTAATTTTTCCAAATATTTCTTTACAATACCGCTCAATCTCTGCCAGGGTGTCATGGACAGTGTGTGTGAACAGCCTTTGTCAAATCGAGCCATGAGTCCTCATTTGAAGTGAGATCTGGACTCTGACTCGACTACTCCAGATCATTAATATTGTTGTTTTTCAGCCATTCTTCTGCAGCTTTGGCTTTTTGCTTGTGGTCGTTAGTCTTGCACAGGACACAGACCTGCTCCCAAGGTGGAGGTTTCTTGCAGACTGTATCAGGTTTTTCTCCAGGATTTCCCTGCATATCGCTGCGTTCATTTTCTCCTCTACCCTAAACAAGAAATTCCAGGTCCTGTTCCAGAGAAGCATCTCCACAGTGCAATGCTGCCACCACCATTTGCATTTTTTAAGTGGCTTTCTCTTTGCCACTCTCCCACAAAACTGCAATTGGTGAAACACCTAGAAAACAGGTTTTGTCTAAAGGCTGGGATATTCTTGACGCTCAGAATGCTTTGGCGCATGCATCATGGCTGCCATACATTCCCAGCTCAGTTTTGACGCGTCCTCTGAGCATGCCGTCAGTAATTAACAAGCCGCGTGAGCAAGTTGCATTTCCAATATGGATGGCATATATGTTCAAGTTTTGGTATGTGACGTCAGCATCATTGTTTACTATCAACATGTGACGGCAAGCCACAGTGCAGTTCAGGACTGAATAACACTGCGTGCTGTAATGTTTAATGAACGGTTTGATGCACTGAAGCAGTATTCATAGTGCTTTTCTTCATCCATTTCTTGCATAGGTAATACAAGCATTTCATATTTCCCTTCGTAATGATGTTATACATTTAAAGGTCTCACATACCATCTTCTGTGTTGTTATTGCACCTTTTCTGGCACCTTTGCAACAGCATCAGAATGCAAAGAATTTTTATCTTTAACGTCTTTCTTCCCTCAAGTCACAACACAGCAAAACTGGGCATTGTTTTCTCACTGTGATGATTTCTCGCACTGCCACCTTGTGGAATCCTCCAGATTTACGTAAAGTACAAGCGCAAGTATAGTCAGTACACTGCACAACAGCAGCGTCCTCAAGCGCACGTGTCATATGGCATCAAAGATATGCCGGCCCTGACTCATCCATTCTAGCTTGTTACTCCTTCACAGTTCCAATGGGTCTCTTGGTGGCCTTCCTCCCTCTTTTGTCTTCTTCTTGCACAATCACTTCATTTTTGGCAGATTTACAGCTGTGCGATTCTCTTTCCAGTTCTTAATGACTCATTTAACTGAACTCCACGGATGTTTAGTGATTTGAACGTTTTCTTGTTTATATCCCCTGATTTGTGCTTTTCAATGCCCTTTTCATGGAGTTGCTTGGCGTATTTTGTCTTCATTGTGTAGGCTAGTCCACCATGCTGTCTCACCACAAGACGGTCCTCCCAGGTAAAGTGCATTTAAATGACAACGAAATCCCCAGACATGTGGTCTCCTTTGAACTAATTCTGGGACTTCTTAATCCAATTGGCAGCACCAGTGATGATTTGGGGCTGTCGGTTTAAAGTGGGTGAATTCATATCTGATCAGTTAGTTTATGGTTTATATTTGTAATGAATAATTGTCTCCCATTTGATATTAAAGAGTCTTTTTCTGTTGATCAGTTTCAAAAAAGCCAAATTACTCCACGGTGATTCAATGTTGTACAACAATAAAACATGAAAACTTCCAAGGGGGTGAACCGTTTTTAAAGACTCTATATGTGTTCCTTGGATTGCCTAACCCTCTCTTAAAAATGAGAATATTAAAGACTTTTTTTTCTCATCAGCTTGGCACACACCTGCAGTTCAGTTGTCTCAAAACCAGCAGGCCATTTCTGTCTAGCCACATCGTGAGTGCACTGCAAATTGTGAGATGCTTTTTTTGTTCCAGGCTAATTGTATCCATCCAGTTGTGCAGAGGACATGCATCTGAAATTTGCTCATATGATCAATGCTTCAAGTTTCGCCCAAAGCGTGCTCTTTGAACCAGAGGCTCTGCCAGGCCCAGTTTGCGTGGCCTGCATCTCTTCATTTAAACGATTTCTTGGTATTAGTGAGAACAGCACTCACTGTCATGCAAAGTGCAGCCGATTAAGCTTCATAAATTAATCATTTGTCACATCTGGGGTTGAGCCAAGTGACTACTGAGAAGTTCTTTAGAGCATTAGACTGAGTGACTCATGGCAAGATGGTGCCTGCTATAGTTTAGGAACACAAGTCGTCAAAAACTGAGACCTAAATAACAAAAAAGCAATAGATGAAGTATCACAACTTTTCCACATGACATTCAGGACGTTCTGAAACGTGAATGTGCCTGGCACAGGATTTACTCAGTCGGCCAAAACCAGTGTGGAGTTGACTGCGCTGACTGAGTGCATTGTGGCCGGACATGGCTTCATGGAAGAACACAGCTAGCGAGCTCTCATTTCCTCAGTGTTTATACATTGACGGCGACCACAGAATATCTCATTTTCTTCTTGGCTCCAAACTCCGTTACTCATCCTTGTCTAACACTGCCAAAGCCGTCCTAAATAGTTAACCCTTTCTCCGGTTTAAGTGTGTAGTACTAGAGTGTTGAACCGTCTTAGCCATTATGAATGTAGTGACAAGTCAAGCAAAATGACGCCTTTTATTGGCTAACTAAAAATATTACAATATGCAAACTTTCTAGGCAACCATTAATCATTACATGTTGCCTGAAGAAGGGGCCTGAGTTGCCTCAAATGCTTGCATATTGTAATCTTCTTAGTTAGTCAATAAAAGGTGTCATTTTGCTTGACTTCTCACTACAGGTTTAAGTGGGAACATTTCTTATTTGTTTTATCTTGCAGTCACTTTGGGAATTTAAACCTGCAAAAAAACAACAAGTGGGATGCAATTGTTGTCCACCAGATAAGCGCAGATGAACACTGGTGCCTGAAAAAAATTTTTTTAGTCAGAGTGCTCCTCACAGTGACCGAAATATGTGTGTGTGTGTTGTGTGTGTCTGCATGCTGGAGCTGTTTGCCCAGTTGTCACACTCGTGTGAATAGGAGGAAGCTGAGTGGAATGAAAGAAGGTAATTCCATGCCAGGCCAGGGGGTTGCGGGGTGCACTAAACCTTCCTCTGTTTCCTCTGCAGACCAAATACAGGAAAACCTGCCTGATTCCTCTTCAATGATGCCAATTTCGGTTCTGGCACCCTGAAAGATGTCACTTCCAATTCCGGCAGTTCAAAACACTTCACTTCCAGTCCCAGCTTCCAAGATGACATCTATAAAGACGCCATTTTTGTCTTAAGAAATCAGTTCATACTGAGAACTTGAACTGTGCACTTCAGTGCAACCACTAAAAACTATTTACAATATATTGGTGGCTGCGCCAAACCTTTCTGTGTGTCCGAGGATGATTTATTTTACGCCAGGAAGCTATGATTCCTCACTTTGCCACCAATCGATCTTCTGATCAACATGGGACTTTAGTCAGTCTTTGGATGTTTCCTTCTGAAAATTTTGAACAAGTCAATTTTGTTTGAAGGCCATCAGAATCTCTCAGAATGTGTGAGGTGTGACTTTCTGCAGCTTCAAAAATGTATGGCTATTATGGTGTATGGCCAGCCGTTTATCCCGGCCAATACCCCAAAGCCGCCAGGTGGAGCCCTCCCTGCAGTATGGAGGTCCCCTGAAAACCAGCAGGGCATCATGGACATTGCAGTTTTTATACGCAGCCCTGCTGGATGCCATGGGGGCCGCTAGGGGACGCTGCAGGGGGGAACTACGGTTATTTACTCTACGCCCCGGAAGTACGTCTGAGTCACATGGACAAGGGGAATGACGTGTTTCCAGGGTGAAGAAAAGGACTTTTTACCTGACCCGGAAGTGATACAAGATCACATGGACTGGAAATTGGGAACACTTCCGGGTCAGGGAATATTAAAGGATTGTGGGAGCTCCCAGACGGCGAGCTGAGCTGGATGGTAGGAGTGCAACGCGTCTGGGAGTGGAGGAATTGTTTATTGTGATTGATTATTGTTTATTACATGAGGAGTATAGTGGAGGAGAGGGTGCTTTGTGCACTGTGGCGATTTAATAAAGTCAACTATTGGACTTTTACCTGGTGTCTGGATTCATGGACAGGGGTTCAAGGGAGCGATAGCGCCCCCTATCTGTCACATTATCAAAATCTGCTTTAAAAGTACAGATTGGGTGAAATTCAATGGTGGAATCTGATCAAATATCATTGCATCTTTTTTTAGAGTCACAACTGTGCGGCTACACACTGTAATTACATCTGTTTTGTCGTGGTAGGGTCCTAAGCTTACCATATTCTCCCCTTAAAGGAGTTTGGTATTATTCAATTCAAAGTTATTTCTTCACAGACATGGAATATTTGCAATTCATATGCAAAAAGGTAAGAGTTTTATATACATTTTAAAAAATATCCTGTCTGCAGTGGCTCTTTCGAATGAAGCAATGGGGCACAGAGCACCACCAGAAAATAAAATTCTAAACGCTTACCAAATACGTCCACTTTAAAGCTTTGATATAAGAAAACATGCCTTCTGTGTTTCCAATGCATGTTTCTGACAACAAAAGGGAACTGGAAATAATCATTTTATCGCTTATCCCTGGTACTGTTTTTCATGAGGTTAGGATACGTTTTTTATTTGTTTGTGTGATCGCAGCGGCCTTCATGGAAGGAGGTCTCACACAAATACAGAAGTAGAATGGCAGGCAGTGGGATGCACTGGTTAAGGCTTTGGACACCAAACCCTGAGCTTGTGGGTTCACATCCCGCTACTGACATTGTGTGACCCTGAGCAAGTCACTTTACTGGACTGTGCTCCGATTAGGAAACAGCAAGAAATGTAACCAATTGTATCACCAATGTTGTAAGTCGCCTTTGAGAAAGGTGTCAGCCAAATAAGTATATGAGCACGATATAAAGCATGTGGTAGAAAAACAGTGCTGTGATTTTGAAGACTCTGCACCCCTTGGATTAAAAAGTGTGGAAGACATTTACATATTAATTAAAGAAAGAAACATATCCTGTACTAGGGCAAGTGTGATAAAAATGTCTTTGAGTCAGAAATTAGGCAGGATTAAACCTGCTCATTGCATCTGTAATGATGTCTTCAGCAAATGCAGAAGAGGGAGCATTCATTACAGCAGTCTGTTATAGAATGGTTAGAAAAGAAAAGGCAGTGGTCCATTTTAGAAACACCTGAATTTATATAACAGTGCCGCTTAATACATACATTTACTCTTATTGGTTCAGTGGCCTACACCCAAATAATTTATTGAAATAATAGTCTATTCTGGGGCGGCATGGTGGCACAGTGGTAGCACTGCTGCCTTGCAGTTAGGAGACCTGGGTTCCCTTCCCGGGTCCTCCCTGCATGGAGTTTGCATGTTCTCCCTCCTCTGGTTTCCTCCCACAGTCCAAAGACATGCATGTTAGGTGCATTGGCGATTCTAAATTGTGTTTGGTGTGTGCGTGTGCACCCTGCAGTGGGCTGGCATCCTGCCCGGGGTTTGTTTCCTGCCTTGCGCCCTTTGTTGGCTGGGATTGGCTCCCGTGACCCTGTAGTTAGGATGTAGCGGGTTGGATAATGGATGGATGGATAGTCTACTCCACTACGCTCTTGTTCTTCGTATATATTTTGGGTTCAGCTAATAACTTCTGTGTATGTGACCACTGTCCTGTCTTGTTGTTTACAGGACATCTACTGATCTCTTACTCATCTCCTGGTATATTTTGTGTATGACATCAGCCTGCCTACTAGTGCATTCTTGTCTTTCATTCCCTTAACCATTTCGGTAGATCTCTTCATGACATTTCAAAAACAATTGCTTATATATTTCAATATGCACTGCAGACCCAAATACTTAACTGTTGTTACCTCCAAATTATTCTCTCACAAAGGTCATTGTGGAAGAATGCAAACACAGAAAGAGTGTGCACAGTTGCTCTTCTTTTAAAGTGGCCAAATCTCATAATATTGGAGTTTTTTTGTTTGAAAAATGATACGTATACGCCATTTTACAATGTGTGTGTAATCTCAAGAAGTGGATCAATGCTTTGTTGGCTTGAAAAAAGGGACGTGTTTGTTAAGTTTTTAAGCTTTTATTTTTTGTTGGTACTACATGTCCCATTGCCTCCATTATAAAGATATTTTTTAAATTTTAGAAAAAATGTTTAACTTTTGAGCACAATTTCATGTGGCAAATGCATATTTATACCATATTTATGAAGAAATAACTGATTTGAAAAACACCAAACTTATCCTTTAATAGCCAGTCACTTTCTAACCTGCTTAGTCCCAAACAGGACTGGGTTGGGGGGATCTGCTGGAGCCTATCCCAGCTAACATAGGGCACAAGGCAGGAACAAACCCTGGACAGGGTGCCAGTCCATCACAGAATGAACACACACACACACCAACCACACACTAAGGCCAGTTTAGGATTGCCAATTCAGTAACTTTCATGTCTTTGGACTGTGGGAGGAACCCGGATCACAAGAAGGAAATCCATGTGGACACGGGGAGAACAAGCAAACTCCATGCAGGGAGGACCCAGGACGCGAACCTTGGTCTCCTTACTAAAAGGCAGCAGTGCCATGTACCACTGTGCCACCATGCCGCCCTGTACCCTTAGCCATGAACACTGACCTTTAAAGTCATGAATCAAGATGGACATTTTAATCAAACATGTGTGGAGTTTTATTAAACAGGCACACAAGTGTCCAAAAGTGTAATAGTTCATTCAATAAAGAATTCAATAAACAAGTGTATTAAATTGAACCTTTAAAACAAAACAGTACCCTTGAATGCTCTCCTGAAGTAGGTAAATAAAAAATGCATTTAAAATTCTCATAAATTTCACAAGAGGTTGAGAGGTATTCTCTTTTTGTTCTTTATCCTCTTCCCATCCACAGCAAGGCATCAGAAATCCCAAATACAGTATGTAACCTTCTGCGTCCCTGTCTGCCCCCTCAGGCAGTAACTAGAGACCCTAACTGCCACTTCAGCTGATAACCACTGTTCTTAAGATGTCACCTCAGCCAGTCTCCGCAGCTCACCTCGGGGCCTTGCCATTGACAGAGGATGTCACCCCTCTTATGCCCTCTGTCTGTCTCATCTACTCCCTTAAATTACTCAGCAGATTCAGTCACAGCCCTGATATGTAGCCTCTTCCACAGCCCTTGGTTCTGCTCTCTTGGGTGATGCTGCCCAAAATCTCGCTCAACACCACATTTACCTCTCTGATGAGCAATTGCTTCCCTTATGTTCCAACTGAGGATGTTTTGTCTGTTGAAACTTTCAAACATATTAAAGGGATTAGGCATCCCAAAATGGTGCTGGGCTGGATTGAGATGCTAACTGGATAAATGTTTTGCGCATTTAAAGTACTGTACATTATCAACTGAGGAATGTTCATGAATGACTGATGGAAAAATGAGTACTCACAACACACCCAGTGACCAACATCAACATCAAACAACAACTCCTTAAGAAGGTACGGAAGATGTTCTAGAAAAGTGGGTGAACAGCCCTCACCTCATGGATAAGCGTATGCGGGCTATTATTTTTTTAGCTCATTCTTCAGATGTGTTGGAGAATGCTTTTAGTATATTATTAGGTGACCAGTCTGGCTTAATCCTGAAAGAATGGGACAGCTACTAAATTTTGACCCTGAAGCTGAAAGTATGATGCTCTTGGTGGCTCTTGTAGCATTTACTAAACATTTTTTTATTCTTTTTTCCCCAGTTTGGAAGTTTACTGTGTGGTGGAATGTCAGGGCCCTTACCCAGCCAGGACACCTCCATAGTAAAAGAACCAGGAGAGAGAATATGCACTGGGTGCTAGATGGCAGCCCCCCTGGGTGGCTACAGCACCCCAGATTTGCACAGGGCACACTAGGACTTGGAGTTTGTGGGCTCAGCCCTGTTGGGTTCTGGAGGTAGTGCCAAGGGGTGTTGCAGGAATTGGTGAGTCCTATTTTATTGGGCTTCTGCCACACCTGGATGTGACATAAAAGGGACCATCTCACTTCAATCGGGAGACAGAGTCGGGAGGGAGAGGTCTACACTTGCTGGGAGGAGTGGAGGCGGAAGGAGACAGAGAGAAAGACAAAGAAGTGCTGTATTGCTGTGATTCACTGTACTTGGGTAATGAGCCCAATAAAACACTTGTGTCCTGTGAAAGAACTTGTACCTGCGTCTGTCTGTAGCTAGGTTTGGGGTAGCTACTGCGCCCCCTTCAGGCCACAAACTGGCATTTCAATCATTGCATTTACATGTGTGTTAATAACACATTTATCACAAAAACTTGTTTTCTAAAATGCCATATTAACCCTTGAAACCAAATTATTGGTTTCTGAGAAAACTGGTTTACAAATGTAGATTTCTCGGTGAGTAACCCATTTTTGTGGCAATGTAAACCCTTAACAGAGTTGCAGTTAAGTACTTTGTAAATTGTAGTCTGGGCATGTCCGTTGCATTGAGTTTGCCTGCTTAGCTTCACACGCTCTTCCAGCAGGCACAGTTACAAGCATCCACAAAGATCAGTTTCCCGAGGCAAATGCTCAGGTGATAGCGTTATTCCTTCTCCTGGCTCAAATAATCTGCCTCAGTGTTTCAGAAATCGCTAAATTTATGTTGATGAGCTGAATGCAGTGTACTAAACCTGGCAATATAATCTCGAGAGCAGTAGAGCAACGAGTAAAAAGTAACATGTATTAAGTAATTTGATTACTTTGTAAAGTAGCGAGTAACCTAATTCAGTATTTAGTTGAATGAAGTAATAATATTGGCATTGTTATTGTTATCCCAGCAGAACTGGGTGTAAGGCAAGAAGCAAACGTAGCAGTGCATGCCTGTTTTAAGATTGTGAATTTTGGTATATGTTTCGAGTTTAGTTGTTTCAGTTGTTTGACTTCTGGTTTTCACTCCTGTTAGGTCTTAGTAAATGTTTAATCTCCATTATTCTTCCCACCTCTGTGGCCTGCCAGTTCTCAGCAGTGACAGAATACTCTCTGCTTTTGTGTCATTTTAAATGATGTTGTCAACTTCTTTGGCGATTCCGACTTAGAATTTTTCCAAAATATTTGTTTTTGGGCATTTTAAACAATAATCTTGTATGTCTTCCATGATCAAGTGTTTCTTGAAGGGAATTTCAAATTAAGAGACATGAAAGACCAGATCCTGCCGACTACACTATAGAAATACACATGATATTAATCTTGATTTAACTGTTTTCCAAAAAACTGTTGTGTATATTAATATTAGTTAAACACTTGTCAGCACACATTTAGAGATGGAGTATCAAAACACATTCTGATTTATATTGTACACATAATACTGATCACATATGCTCAGTGAAAATTTGTCAGCTACCTTCTTTAAAATTGAGATATAAGCAGATGTTCTCTCAATTAGGAAAAAGATATAGTGGCCTAGGGAGCTGGGTGAAAATTGAAGTGAGAAGTTCAAGTTCTGGGAAAATGTCACTATCAGCATGCTATGATAAAGATGTGTCTTAATTCTTTTGTTGCTGTTCAAGTCTTATTTTCTTTTGTAATTATATCATAAATTCACAGGTGACCTTTAAAACTGTAACATAGGTGGCGTATTTGGCAGCATAATGGTTTTGCTTAAATTGTTGACATTACTTACTTTGTCAGTGAGAGCTCCCTGGGACCTGGAATGGCAAATTATAAGTCACTAATACAATTATTAATCATTTTTGAAGACAAATTAAATATAGTCCAGAGCCCTCATCAAGGTGTCTCTGTCCTTGAAGCCCATTTGAAATTTTGGAATAAAAAACAGTATTTAATAATTAAAACATACACATATTTAACAAGTGTGGAGGACTGCCGGCTTCCCATGCCGGTCCGCACCCCCAGGCCACCAGGAGGAGCTCTCCCGACAGCAGGATTGTGCCCCGAGTTCCAGCAGGGCCTTATGGACTATGTAGTGTTTTTACAAAGCCCTGCTGGATACCTTGGGGACCACCGGGAGTTGCTGTAGGAGGGCTCATGGGCCCTTGTGTGCCCTATAACCCGGGAGTACGTCACGGTCACGTGACGGGAAGAAACGACGTGCTCCCGGTGAAGAATAGGACTGTTTGCCCTGACCGGAAGGGAAAGGAACTGTGGACTGTTGGGACAGAAACACTTCCGGGTCAGGGGCTATAAAAGGGCGGTGCCTCACTCCAGACAACGAGCTGTGCTGGGAGGTAGAGGAGCAAAGTGTCTGGGCGAGGAGGAGTGATTATAGTGTTGTGTTGAATTGATTTATTGAATGAGTATTGTGGAGGGTGCTTTGTGCACATTGATAGTATACAATAAAGAGTCTTGGACTTTTACCTGGTGTCTGGAGTTGTACCTGAGGGTTCAAGGGAGCACTAGTGCCCCCTACTGCCACACAAGGTATCACTTCTGCTACTCTGCGTCCTTATCCCTAGAAGCTAGTGGTCATTTTTCATGCTGTGAATGTCTCCTACACATCTCCTTAAACCTGAAGTCCATTTGAGACAGATAGCATAATCGAGAATCTGTTACACAAAGTTGGCAGCACACATCGGTCATGTTATGGTAGACGGAAAACACATTTTGGTCTTCTTTCTGTTTGGAAAACGAATAGCATTTGTTAATGTTCTGGTGACAACATTGACTCTTTTCAGAGTAATTTGCTTTTTCTAATATAGCGTTTGGTAAAGTATCATGATGGAGACTGGTGATTAGTGGCTGACATCTGTTGTGATTGGTTTCTTTATTTACGTTTTCCAGCACCTCTTTGAAATGTTTGGGCCAATTTACACAGTATATCCTTTATGGGGTTTTATACCTTGTAACAAGAACGACCATAAGATTCAATACTGATTCAATAGGACAAACATGTTCACACAACTGAGTCCAAAACAGAACTGACTTAATATAAACAAGATGGCGGCTTAAAAGGCCCTTAAGGGAAGTGATGTCATCAGGGCGGGAAGTGACGTCGTTGGCTGCCCCAGAGCTGACCGGGACTTCCCTAGAATGGTCTGTAAGAGATCGAGAGGGAGAATTTGTGCACTTCGTCACCCACTGGTCTGGCGTGGAATTACATGTACTCAAGCCCGTTAGTTGTCTCCTAAACACGCGTGTGTGACAACCTAAGGAATTCATTTTTTGACTTTTATTTTATGGAATAAATTTTCCTAAAAAATGTATTTATTGCTCTACTACAAGCCATTTTGTTTTCTTATGTTCATCGTTTTATTCTAACAATGATGCTCCCGTGGAGATGGATTCAGGTTTTTTCTGATGGTGTGCTATGTAGAATAAATGTTGTTAAATTACTTATGAAATTTTCTTTAGTGCTTTTTTGGTTTAAAATGTATTTTTTGAATTCTTAATTACCATTCTTGTTTTGCCCTTTCTCTGACGAAAGATCGATTTGTTCCCTGGTTTTCAGTCTTTGTGCATTTCTGGTTTACAGATTTTTACTGATCCTTTACAAAAAAGTACTAACTGTCCATAAGGCAGAACAACTTCAAGCATTGACTTCCACCAACCTCATACTGCATATGACATTTTTTGAAAAACAATAGATGTTTGGATTTTACTTAGTTTAGGCACCTCAAAGCTCATTGAATTATTACTTCAGCAGCGCCCCATCGCACTGTAGTGCTTGCTTAGATCTATACCAGGTTTTATCCTCAGATACAGACTTAATTAATTGATGTCTCAAAGTATTTTGCTTTAGCTTAATAAAATCTTTGTATGCCTCCCCAATGGAAGGTGGTTTTGAAAAGAGAAATCACCAAGAGCACCTGTGCACATGACAATCTCAATCCTGCCGACTACACCAGTGTATTAGGATTAAAGTATTTGTGAAGCCCCCGAGGGCATCTTTTTATTTACCTACATATATAATTTATGCAAGTGTGATGAAGCATAAATCATTGAGACAGTTATTTTTCTGTCCGCAGGCTGTTTTCACTCCATCAAATAAATGTTGCTATGCACAGTAGTTTAAGTCAGCTTTATATAAGAAGCACATAAAACATTTTCAGAATGTAACTAATGTGTTCAGTGATGTGTAATACAATATGTTAATATAATTTTTGCAAGAAGCTGGCATCAACATATAAATTGTATTTTTTCCCACTTAAAACCTATATTAGGAACCAAAGCAGCAAGGCATTCTGGGAGGACATGCCGTGAATTGCTGTCTCATTTTATTGATTGATTTAATTATTTTCTGTGATACAGTTGTTAAAGAAAATAGCTTCTTTATTCTGATATGTAAATGATCACATTCTTGGAGATCTGAGGCATTTACTGTAGGTTATGTGCTTTACATGAGAGAGGTTTGATTTTTAATAAGCTGGCACAGCTTTAGTCTTACCATAAAATGAAGAGGATAATCCCTGGAAAGGTGTTCATTTCCCCAAAGGGATCAATATAATGGCAGATTGAAAGTGAAGGTGCTCAGAGGAATATCAGCATATGGATTTCCTGAAAATGCTAACGGTTACAATCACTGCTTATGTGCTATTCGGCAAAAAGAAAGACAAAAGCCGCCTTGTGGGCTCACGCACATCTCATTCCACAGATCAACAATCAATTTCTTGCACATTGGGATGGCTTTGGCTTTGAGAAAGTACTAAATTTTGGTTCTCTTGCTGTTGTTGTTCTTGTACAGGGATTTCCATGGTCTAAGCTGGTAGACGGCAGGCAGGAGCCTTTGTTAAACCAACCAGCTGTAAAAGATATTGGTGTGGCGTCAAAGCAAACAGGACGCCTTTGTAGCTTTCTGCTTAAGTTGCAGATGATAGAGCTGATATTATTTTACAAATCAGGGATTAATTTAATCTTTCTGGGGCAAGCAAAACCTAACCCACTGTAAAAAGATGGAAAAGCCGTGCATGTGTAAATGTATGGACTTTAAATTCAACATACTCAAGCATATTTTCTTTCTGGATGGAGCAAGACTGATTCAGTGTGCTGAAACCGTAACATCTGGCTGTCAAATCCAGCAGTCTGTACGTGGTATTGGCCTGGGGTGCAAGCTCCATGAAGCAGCGAGTAACAGATTTGCTAACACCTCATTAACGGCATTGCTGAACAACGAGTGCAGGCTAAAATGACAAGTGTCTAAAGCTGATGTCACATAGGCGACTTTTAGTCATGGGGTATGTCAGACCTGCCAACTGCATTTGCTGATCTCATCTCTGTAATATGTTAGTTTATACAACTTCAAATCACAGGATATGTTACATTTAGTGACTGGATATTAACCTTCAGGCACAGTCGATCACGCCCCTTTATCTGACAACCAATAGCGTGCTGCCTGACGATTGCCAGAGATTGATCAAAGGGTAACAGGTCTGGCAAGTTCAGCCACAATCTCTGACTCCATTTTCTCATTTCACATTCTGTCAAGGTCAGGGCCGACTCAAAGGAACGTGACACACCTAGACAATGGTGGGTGGATATTCTCCCTCTGAGACTGGAGCACCTTTATATGGAATTGTGTATGACATTGAAGAGCAGGGACAACAGATGACTTCATATTTGTATATAACACCAAAAATTGTGGGTGGCCAACTTTTGATATCGGTGCACATTCATATTTGTATATCAATTAGAAGAGATCCCTCTTGGATATCAGAGCACATTCATATGCATATGTTACACCTGAAGAGCTACAGTGACAATCGATAGAAGAACAGAGCCTGTCCCGGTCAAGGTATGTAAAACACAAGACATCAGACAGATAACTTTCTGTATTGTTCGTGCGGTCCAATGCCTCCATGTTCCTTATTCTTTATCACTGCTTTATATGCATCGTACGTCCAGATGAGCATTTATTGGTTGTCAACTCTCCTGCACAAATCTCACCCCTACAACTAAAGATAAAAGTCAAATGCAGATAAGTCCCATCAGTCACATCATTTCTCCAGTTAGACTTATTTTTGGGTTATATCTCCTGTGATGGCAGTGGTGAATCACAAAGAGCCCAAAACGCTTTCATCCTGCATTCACTTCTGCTGATCACAATTTAATTTGAACAGCAGTACTACATGTAACTTTAATACAGCAGCACACTTGTCTTTATTTATGCTAAAAGTCCTAAGAACCTACTTCACTTTATTTCTCAGCTCCCTCCTCAGTGAATAATCCAAACAGAACTTGATCTCAGGGCCCTGGGGCCACGATAGCAGTACCGCTGTGCCATTAAAATATCATCAGTTTTACTAAAAAAGCAAGGTAACCTTTTCAAGTTTTCCTATCAGGTTTCCTCACCTATGGTTTTTACCTTGTATCTATTCCTTCTGGGATAGGCTGTGATCCTTTGTGACTCTGGACTGATTTAAAGAAGCATTTTACACAAAAATAATACTTTTTATATGATACCTCATTTGATTTGGATTCACGAGAACTAAGATAACTAGATAACTAGAGATAGCTAAGCTTCTGATAGAACAAGCGTCTATGGAAACCAACGCTGGAGAACAGCAAAGAACATAAAAAAACGTCCATCAACAAATCTCATGTTAGGCAAAAGGCCTTTTAAAATTTTTAAATAAGTCTCTTAATATTTTATTTTGGTGAGCTTTATTTCAGAATTACTGAGACAACATAAAATATAGCTTTCAAGTAAATGAATAAACTGTGTAAACAAGACAATATTGTAGAGCTCATTAGATTAGATTAGATAAACTTTATTAATCCCAAGGGGAAATTCACATGCATGCAGTATCAGAAACTTTTGTTCAGATGAGACAATACCAAAATACCAAAAGTATTTCAAAATGGTATTTCAAAATAAATGTAATGAGTGCCTCAGGTAGAAGCATTGAAAGAGGTACTTCTTAGCACAACATGGTGGAATAAGCCTGTGGCTAAAAGTACTACAAAAGAGCGCCTCCTGGAGGGGACGGAGGAGATTTTTCAATATGGGATCCAAGCTTGCCACCATTCTCTTTTCCACAACAGCTTCCAATGTGTCCAGGCATTCTCAAAATGGAAAGCTAGGATTAGATTTGATTCTGTGTGGCAACAGAATTACCTCATAGATCACGAGTGGGCCACATGACCAACGACTCATAGGATGCTTCTCAAGAGAAGTAGGAGGCTGAATTGGCAGTTTGTTCTTCATGAAAACAAAGAATTCTGAGATGCATTTAAAATGAATTAAGGAACTCAGGAAATATGCAAATGGAAAAGAAAATGGAAAAAAGATATCATTACTATTAAAATGTATACATTTAGGTCACTTAAACTAATCAGAGTGTACAGTATGTTCTTATAAGAATAAGTGAAATATGCACGTTAGACTTAGTAGTCAACATGTTTCCCACAGTCGGCTAAATATAACTTAACCGACAAGTAACCATACCATGGGAGTGTATCACTTGTCTGATTTATGCTGATGTAACTAAGTCTTACATAATCGGCTCTCAAGGTCCTGTATCAATGAAAGGTTTTGAGAGTGCAGAAGATGCAGACCTTTTGATATGAGAAATGTGAATGTTTGGTACAAGATAGCTTTGAAGATGCAATGAAGCATCATGCTGTCGGAGGATGAAATTACAGCAACCAAACAAAAATTTGCCCCAGTGGAAAAGAAGAAAAGACTGCATAATGGCATGTACTTTTAAAGAATGTCTTAGCTGGCTTACAAAGAAAGGACTTTTGATTTGTATGGACATCTAACTTTTCTCTCGATTATATAAAAAAATCTTGGGATGAGATTAGACTTTTTCATAGAGATAATTTCAAGTCCCACGAGACAAGACTTTGTGCCAAGAGATTTAACTATGCCCGGGGCTGGAAATAAAAGACAAAGAGTAGATGACAAAGTAGAATGTCCTACAGAGGTTCAAAAATGTTGGCGCAATACACATGCAGAGCAGGTTAGAGATAATGGAAGTACTAAAATTCGAAAGTCTTAAAAAGTGATAGTAAAGATTGCATTAGCGCAAACAAACGGAGATTATTACTCAGTGAATTAACGGAAAGAGATTGAGTGTTTCTTCTCAATGAAGAGGCGTATCCGTGAGAATTAAAAGATTTGTTGTTTGGTGAAAGTGAAATCCACATTAGCAAGCGGCAGAGACGCAAAGTAGCTGGCAGGTAGTGCAGGCCGGGCGGTTGGCAAGCGAAGTGAGCAGGGGGCGAAGCCTCCTAGTTTTATATATGCAAAGCTTGCTGTATGTACAGTGAGCATATTTGTTAAAGTCAAACAAGCATTTTCTTCAGTTTTTGGCTTCTAGCATTTAATGCCTGGATTCTCTGTAAATAAACATAAGCAATTATTGAAATAAAGCTTGGCTATTATCTCACTAAAACACTGCTTGGTTTGCTGACATTATCAGTCCCAAGTGATGAGTGTAATATGGCTCAAGCTGTGCTTGTTCAAGTGATTTGCGTGTCTTGTGATGCGTGTTAATATAACAAGTTGTGCTCATTAAGGTGAAGTCTTTCAAAGGTGGAGATCAGGGAGCCAAAGGATTTAAGTCAATCCTGGCAGAAGGCTGGTTCTCCTGGTCTTTGTTAAAGTATTTCTTGTATATTTGTTCAAGTTCTGGCTGTGCTCATGCATGTTATTTGAGAAGAAGCCTCTCAAAGGTGGGGATTCAGGGACAGGCTGTGCTGCGAATCCCAGCAGGAATAGAACTCATGTAGCGGATCTTGGCCTTTGTAGAGTCTTTTCAAAGATATTAATCCAGAAGCAGACTATCATCTCTGTGAATCCTGGCAAAAGATGTAGTGGCTCTTAGCCTTTGCTAAGGTATTCCTAAGTTCATCCTTTTCAGGAGTCGCGACCAATGAGCAGGCTGTGTTCCCTGAACTCCAGAAGGAGTAGAGCATTTGGAGCAGCTAATGGCCGCTGCTAAGGTATCCCTGGAGTCAGTCATTGGAGTGGAGGAAGTTGAGGTAGTCAACCTCAGCTATTGTTAAGGTATTGCAGCGCGAGTGTTAACTTCATACAGAGAAGATATCCAGCCCTTACTAAGAACATGAGTGATGAGTGAATGTTAAAAAGGTAAGTATTGCAGGGTGTATATTTTAACCAAGGAAAATAATTTCCAGGATTAACCTGTCCACTAATAAAAAGAAACCATTAGAACTTAAAAAGCCTTTTGTGAATGTTTATTTCAAAATAGAACACTCGTGTTGCATTATCCTCTTATGATGTCATTCAGTTATAGCCTCGCAACATACAAAACATATGCATTGCTAAAATATATTTAAAATTTAATACTTCTGGAAAACTTTTGCAGTGGACAAAGTTGAAACAAATTCAATTGTAATTGTGCTTTTAAAGTGAAGACATGCCTTTCCTCTTCATTCAATGGTCAAGACCCCTGTCTTCAATTCAAAAGCTCAAACCTGTTTGTACAAATTTCCTGTTTGTGCACCAATCTGATTTTGTTTATTTCAAAGTATTTTACAAAGAAATGCCTATTCTGAGCATATGACTGGGAGGCTTGACATGTGGATTTTGCAACATGGCCAATGTCAGGTTTTTCATGGAGATTTCTGATGATCTTTGCTGTCATCCAGCATTTTTTCCTGTAGACGCTTGATCTATCAGAAGCTTTGTCATTCCCATGAAAATATGAAAGTATTCTTTATCCTTAGCTGTCAAATCACATAAGGTAAGTAACATTTAAAAAAAATACTATTATTAGGTGGAGTATTCTTTTAAGCTGGTTACATGTGTAAAAAATGAGACATAACAACGTGAGTGGTTTGGTGCACCACCGGGTGACGCTGTATAATCAAAACAAAAACAAAAGAAAAACAAAGAAAGTATGCAATAAACGCAGAAAAGCTTTGTTCCTATCAAACGGCCCCATGATGGTCGAACTGCTACTTATTTGGCTCACAGGCAGGAATGGGCGGGTCCAGGAGGGTGGACAATGGAAATGACATCATAGGACGAGCAGCTGTCAATCTCCCATTCTGTAAAGGGAGGAAGACAGAAGGCATTGGCAAACAGCGACAACTTTTGGTCTGGTGGGTAACTGCCATCACCCGAGCCCTTAAGCTGTGTCCCAAGCACACATGCATGACACTTGATAGATGAATTTTTCAGCTTTTGCAACATGAATCTATTGATCTTCTGAAGTGTCTTATAGAGTTTCAAGTGCAATCAGAAAGCTCTTTACTATGCAACTAACAAAATTACATCCGTTCTCCATTTTCTGAACCCTATAATTAGCTGCGTTTTGTAGCAAACATATGTGGAGATGCCAGGCAATCACAGGGCACTTCCACACATCAATAGAGAGACCTTTAAAATTTGTCAGTTAACATAACGACCTGTCTTTAAACTTTTGGAGGAAACCTTAGTTAGTAGAAGAAGGCCACTTGAACATAACAAAATTATAAAATTCTGCATAAAATGAACCACAGTTGTGAAAGAACAAGCCAAAGGCAAAATACTGTGAGGTGCCAACATTACTTGCTGTGCCACAATATTGCACAATCGCCAGATGAAAAACATTACAATCTAACATAGAATCTTCAGTCTCAATTCCCATCTATTTATTAAGCCCACTTAATCCAATTTCAGGGTAAGAGATTGACCACCAGGGAGCACTGTCCCAATTTAGAGTGTCAAACTGACCAAATCTTTAGGATGTTGGAGCAAAGGTAGACTGTGCACAAGCTGAAAGAATTCAGTGAGCAGGCTGTGGAGCTGAAGCTGTGGGGCGGCAGCGCTCATCACTGTCAGCCTCAACCCAAACCTCTGAAATGAAAGAACTTCAAGTGAGAGAACTGAGTTACAAATTGGAGGTGTTATAGAGCTGAACTTACAGGATGGGTTATGTCATGAAATTTTTGAAGTGGACAAATCAACAAAAAATGTCTTGTGAGGAGCTACTGACAAGCGACTTAATGTTGCCTTGATGTCACTGATTTGTCTGAGTTTGACATGAATTGCAAATGCAATGATAAAGATTTCAGTTGGAGGTGTTGCTGTGTTGTTAAAACTATTGATCTGCTAGCCTTTCTTAAGATACCACAGTGTAGTCACCAGGGCCGGATTAAGACGAAATTCGGTCTGATGCTGCAGCACAAAAAAGGCCTATTTTTTCTCGCCATTGGTGCATCTGCATTCGACACTCACCGTACATGCGTACTCAGACCGACCAAGGAGCCTTAATTGCTTGCGACACAACCAGCCAGCCTTTATTGAACATGAGTAATAATAACGATGTAGTATCGTAACAACTCGAGATTAACATCAAATTATGTAACATCAACATTCAATAGCAATTGTCTGAAAAGTGCACTTAATGCAGAAAACCTAACAATGAAATACACAAAATTTCGCAATTCTCTTACGAAACAGAGTAAGAAAAAATTAATTTGCAAAGACATTGAGTCAAAGTGACTCAGTTCAGGCTCTTGAGGGTAAAAATTTGTCCACGATTTAAATTTCATAATAGACCAGAATCCTGTCGAGGATTTTAAGAATTCTAAATATCCATGCCGGGCCCGCGGGCTGGCTTTTAGTTCTACCTTTACAGATAACCATTTAAATAACCATCGATGTTTACTGTACAACTAACTTTCAAGGTGAAAAATTTACTACGTGGCACTTATCGAACAATAATAAAGTGGCAAGAATCCCCAAGATATTGCAAAAAACACAGCTCAATTACTAAGTAAACTGTTTAATGTAAAATTGATAGCATTAACTTGAAATCTTCGGTTGACAACAAATGCAAGGACGTTATAGTTACATCACAGCACAAAGAAAAATAGTAACTGTATAATAAGTAACGCTGTGTCTAGGCGTCCGAAAGTCAGACTCGAAATTTCATTCTAATAATTATTTTGAGGTTAATATAGCAAAGGAAAACTGTTCAGCTTCAGGAAAATTCTCGTCTGTTTTCATCTGGGCCTATTTCAGGAATGGGTCTAATGCTGCAGCATCAATCAATCATCACCCACCTTAATCCGGCCCTGGTAGTCATGAGTCCTGTCAGTGAAATAACCGAAGGTTTGTATGAGAGGCAAAAAGCAAGGCAAACATCCATCCACCTCTGAGCTGGCATCAGGTTCTTTTGGGTATGATGAAGTTCTCACAGACTTTGTTTCCCTCAGGCCTCTGAGTTTCAGAACTCTGTGTTAGTCAGGCGGATATCACTAATGATTTAATACAATTAGAAATATTCAAAGAACACGATGCAAATTCTGGAACTGACCAAACATGAGAAACATGATGGAGATTCAGTTCACTTACACAATTACTGATTTAATTCTTGCAGTTTTTAATTTTTTTTTTATAAAACTTAATATTGCACCAACTCAAGCAAAATACAAATCAGTCAAAATAACAAAGTAAAATTAAAAGCCCAGTCAACACATACATCACTACCACCCATGCAGTTCAAAGAGCCGTATACACAAAAGTCTAATTCCTCAAGCATTTTAAAACATCAAAACATAACAAACCAGAGGCAGAATCCTAGCACTTTATAATTCTCTAAAGAAGCTTTGTGCCATTACTCATAAGTTATATTTGATTTTTTTGCAGTTTTAAATATTATATGATATTGCTATCCCACAGAGAACTGGTTAGAATTCTTCTGTTAAGCTAAATAGCAGCCTATAGTGGGAGGTCACCAGAGATTTGTTGTTGCATAATCTTAATCTTTTATGGTGTTATGCCACATAATGCTATTACGGGATCCGAAGTAATTGTGACTCTAACGCATTGTCAAATAAGCCGATGGCACGTTACTCAACTTCTAGTCGGAGGGGATGTCAAACTTGATGATGGCAGTCGTTGATCTTGTTGCCTGAGTATGTCAGATTACATGAATGGAAATTGTAGGCCATGGCAAACTACACGATTCTGTGATGACTTTCTAGCACAGTTGCACATTTCTAAAGTATTGTGAGCGTATCCCTTTCCTTGACCAGTTAGTGCTCTACGAAGATATAGCAAGTTCAGCCACAATTTCAGATGCTTTTTTCCACTCTGTTATGGTATGTAAAACACGAGAGATCAAACCTCTCTTCTGTTTGTGAGGTCCAAAACACTGCATTATTTCTAATCATTATATTATATTATATTATATTATATTAATTAGATTAGATTAGATTAGATTAGATTAGATTAGATTAGATTAGATTAGATTAGATTAGATTAGATTAGATTAGAGTGGGATGATATCAAGGATCAACTCTGACTGAGCCGTTTCTTGCTTGCAATGGTGATGGACTGGCTGACATATCAGGTCACACAGGAATTTCCGTGGACTACGATGTTCGCGGATGACATTGTATTGTGATCTGTAGGGAGAGCAGGCAGCAGGTTGAGATGAACATGGAGAGGTGGAGGTACGCACTGGAGAGAAGGGGTATGAAGGCTAGTAGGAGTAAGATGGAGTACTTGTGCATGAGTGAGAGGGAAGGTGAAGAAAGGGTGCAACTACAAGGAGCCGAGGTAGTTCAAGGAAGGCGAATTTAAATACTTGAGTTCAACAGTCCAAAGCAAGGGAGAGTGTGGCAAAGAAGTGAAGAAGAGAGTGCATGCAGGGTGGACTGGGAGCAGAAGAGTTGCAGGAATGATTTGTGATAGAAAACTAAATGCAAGAGTGAAAGGGAAGGTCTATAAAAGGGTAATGAGGCCAGCTACTGTATGTTGTATAGTTTGAAGATGGTGACACTGAAGAAAAGACAGAAGGCAAAGCTGGAAGGGGCACAGTTGAATATACTGTGATCTTCACTCAGATTAACGAGGGTAGATGGGATTAGGAATGACTATATTAGGGGGACAACACAGTTTGGTGACCAAGTGACAGAGGACCAAGTGACGGGATGGTTTGGGCACATACAGAGGAGAGATGAGGGGTACATTAGGAAAAGAACTTTGGGGATAGAACTGCCAGGCAAAAGGAAAAGAAGAGATTTGTGGATGTGGTGAAAGTGGTCGGTGTGGCAGGAAATAATGTCAAAGACAGGGACAGATGGAGACAAATGATCTGCCATGGTGACCCCTAAATATGAGAGCCAAAAGAATAGGAACAGCAACAACTAAACAGGAAATAGTCAATCACAAAGTACTGGGAAATTAAAAAGTACTGGGAAATTAATTCAATGACCCAATACCCTATTTGTAATCCACAAGGAGTAGATAGTCCACCATTGTACAATCGCAGTCTGTTGCAAAAGGCTGCAGTAGACTCAGCTAGTGAAGCCAGGCTAAAGAGTTTTATACAGAGTAAGTCCTTTTCCAAATGACCAAAAATACTGTTAATAATTATTTTTCCAAATATTTATATATTGGTGTTGTGAAAGTAGTACTTACAGGCTCAATCGATTTCTAATTATGGTAGTGACCAGCCAAGGTAGGGCCAACCAGGCTCCTTAATGTTGATGTCAGCTTTGAAAAATTAAATAAAAGTCAAAATTAGGGGCAAATATGAGTGAGTGGAAAGAGTTCTTTGAGCCCAGGTGTTGTAACTTTTCCCAATTTGTAAATCCTGTGTGCCTCTCCCCTTAATAGGAAGTTGTTGTTATCTTTGCCTTTAGGGTCTTGTTTGATAATTTCAGTAATCGAGTACTGCAGCTGTGCTTCTGTGTGCATTTTATTGTTAAAGTGTCTTGACACCGGGTGCTTTTCAAAATGAGTGCATGAGTTGCTTTTATGTTCTAAAATTCGGCTGTGTATATAGTGTTTCATTTTCTCAATATTAAAAATTGGCAAGGGCAATATGAAATCTAAATAATCCCTTTCGTATTGTGGTTTGAATGATGTGTCGATGATTATATTGATACCTTTAACATTTAGTTTGTCACCTCCGAAAATGTTACTGCACCAAGTACAGCTTTATACTATATGGTGACTTTCATGGGCAGCAGGGTGGCACCGTGTTTAATGCTGCTGCCAAACTACCATCTGCATGGAGTATACACAGTCTCCCCATGTTTGAATTAGCCCCATCAGAGTGAAAGTTGGCGTCTGCAGTGTTGTTCTGTCCAATATTCTTCCCTTGTCCCAGACGTTTCCAGGATGGGCTTGAGTTCCCACGACCCTGAGTTGGAGTAAGTGGACTTGACAATGGAAACTAAGGCTATAAAAGCAATTCTACAATTTTATTGTTTATTCCTGAATTGGATGAAACAGGTTCGAAAATGTTATCTACTACACATTCTACAGAAGTTCATTGTTTTAAAAGAGTGATGTTAACCAACTTTTATTTCTTTGCTTATCCACACCTGCCCTGCAGTGGTTGTCATCTTCATTCATTTGCAGACACCGTGTGGTGTGGACCCCACTTGGCATTTTAACATTTTGTGATACGCCATCTTAAACAGACTGGCGACACTTAGCAATCCAATTCAAACCATATGTTCATTTCTGCTTTTGTTACACAAATGCTGAACGTTTGAAATAACACAGCATCTTCATTATGTAGCATTTCTGCTGAAAGGTTCAGTTCAATACAGCAGCAGCTGTGCCTTCACCTCCTACTTGCATCATGTCCCCCACATTTGAAAATGAAAGTCAATGCCCCCCTTAAAGCAGCCCACATGCTCCCCTCCCAGAAAAGAACTCTCTCTAAAAATAAAATATTCATCCACCCATCCATTCTTTAACTCACTTACCAGTTCAGGGTCACAGAATGAAAAGTAAGATGTTGCTTTTAAAATAATGGCTCATTTATGCTCCTCGATTTATTAGAAAATCCGGCCTTGGAGTCAGACTTAAACTCATTGCTTGATTGCCTAGAAAGCTTTTGTACTGTAAGGGCAGCAGTTGGCAGATGAGAATAAAAAAAGGATTGGTGAGCCTGTTTGGGCAGAAACTGGGTGGCTGGCTGACTTGTGCCCATCAGCCGTTGTCAAGAGTTGTGTGCTAACAGGGGTTTGTTCATCTTCAAGATTCACATCACACTAGAGCTCTAATTGTCCGTCTCCATTTTCAATAAACCTTTGTGTTTTATTCATATGCTGAATATTTGTATTTAATTTTCATCGTCATTACCAGATATAATAGGGTGACCTGGTTTAACTGGGACAGTCCTGTTTCCTGGTTAGGCTGACCAGATGTCCTGCTTTTTCAGGAACAGTCTTGTTTTTATGCATCGCATTCTATTTTAATCATTGAATCCTGGATGTCCCAGAATTTAACAAAAATGTCCTATTTAACCTGATGAAACAAGAAAGGGGACACCCAAAGAAGTGTAGGTGTATTTTATTTAGGCACACAAAATTCTAACAGACAAGACGTGAAACTCCAGGGGGGATAAGACCTTAGATTTAATTGCATCTCATACATGCACTGGATTTTTGGAACCATGAAAATCTGGTCAGCCAAAGGTATAGTACAATGAAATGTATTTGCACTTTTGTCTGGGTTTTGACTATTTTAATTATAGATGATTTTAAAATAATGATATTAAAAAATAAAATGGAGCTACTTGTATTGCTGGTGATTCTCACATGCTACTCTTATAGGGGTGGCATGGTGGCACTGCTGCCTCGCAGTTAGGAGACATGGGTTCACCTCCCGGGTCCTCCCTGCGTGGAGTTTGCATGTTCTCCCCATGTCTGCTTGGGTTTGCTCTGGTTTCCTCCCACAGTCCAAAGACGTGCAGGTTAGGTGCACTGGTGATTCTAAATTGTCCCTAATGTGTGCTGTGTGTGTGCCCGGCGGTATAGTTTGGGGTTTGTTTCCTGCCTTGTAGTTGGGATATTGCGGGTTGGATAATGGATGGATACTCTTAAAGTCTACTTGGCAGAGACTGATGCTTTGGTGTTCTCCCATAGGAATGAAAAATCAAAAAAGAGATTTCCTTAATATTTTTTGGGTTTCTTCTAGACAACAATGAGATCAGAAAGAAATAAAATGGAGACATTCTCAGATTCTATTCCTGAAAACAAATACCCCAGTAGTCTCACAAGTGTCTTCTCTTGAGTTTCAGCAGAACTCTCAGCAAAGTCACACAGTGAGCTTAGAGTTTCCAAGTATTGCCTTGACATTTTTTACAATTTGAAAGTATTTGCATTGTGTGCTCTGTAATATATGGTGAAGTGTATTTACAGTTGATTGTGGTCATAAAACACTTTACTTTGATTATTAAAGTCCTTAATTCTGAATAATAATATAAATTGCTCTAATTTATATTGCTGTGCTCCAATTAGAACATACTCATTCAGGATGATAAGGAAGGCAATATGACATTAGGTCGATAATGGTAAACTGGGATGCAGCATGTGGAAGTCACTGAACTGAGCTGTGAAATGAAGGGAGTGAGTGCATTGTCTGTTGTAACAGCACAAACACAGCCATTCAGCAAACTTAATAATAATAATAATAATGCATTTTATTTTTAGGGCACTTTACATTAGCAGTAAATCTCAAAGTGCTACATAAAAAGTTTAAACAAAGGCAAAGCAAGATAAAAACAGAGATAAAACAACAATAATTGGAAGCATTCTTGTCAATATGCTTTCCTAAATAGAAGTCTTTAGCTGTTTTTTAAAACAGCCCATAATCTGCTGTGTTTTTATACTCTCTGGTAGGCCATTCCAGAGCCGTGGAGCAGCAAATGCAAAGACTCGGTCTCCCATTGTACAAAGTTTGGTCATAGGGGGGCGAAGGCGGTAGATATTTGCAAAATGGAGTGGATTGTAATATAAGGAGTTCCTTAAGATATTGTGGAGCATTTCCATGGATACACTGGTGAGAAAGCAGACAAAGTTTGTATTCAACACGGAGGTGAATAGGGAGCCAATGAAGTGACGGAAGGATTGGTGAAATGTGTTCATATTTCCGCACCCTCATTAGGATCCCTGCAGCACTATTTTGAATTTGTTGTAGCTTTTGAAGGCTCTTGTTGGGCATCCCAATGAGGAGTGCATTACAATAGTCCAGCCTGGAGGAGACAAAGGCATGAACCCACTTTTCAGCATCACTGAGGGAGAGGCAGGGATGGAGTTTGGCTATATTTCGGAGATGAAGGAATGCAGTTTTACAGAGGTGATGGACATGTGTATCAAATGACAGATGGGAGTCTAACTTGACACCCAAATTTGTAGCTGAAGGGGAGAGGGCAATGGTACAGTCAGAAAAGAGAATACAATTTACGGAGGAACGAAATTGATGGAGGGTACCAATTTAAAGAGCTTCAGTTTTGGTGCTGTTCAGCTTGAGGAAGTTCTTGGATAGCCAAGCCTCAATCTCATCCAAGCAAGAGAAAAGTGTTAATGGAAGTGTAAGGGAGGTCGAATCCAGTCTCACATAGAGCTGCGTATCATCAGCATAAACGTGGAATGAAATTTCATGCCTGCCAATGATGTGACCCAGGGGTAGCATATAGATGTTGAAAAGGGTCGGCCCAAGGACTGATCCTTGTGGCACCCCACAGGTGACAGTGTGGGTATGAGATTTAGAGTCCCCCAGGGCCACATACTCAGCCCTATCTGTGAGACAGGACTCGAACCACTCCAGAGCAGTGCCAGAAAGTCCAATTATATAGTGGAGACAATGGAGGAGAATATTATGATGTACTGCATCAAATGCAGCTGTGAGGTCCAGAGGATAACTTCACAAAAACAGAAGAGAATCAGAAGCACACAAAAAAAGCCTTAGCAATTCTCAATTAAATAAAACATGCAAAATGCATCTTAAATGAATTGCAACTGTTCTGCTTGCTTTTTGCGTACTTTTGAATATGATTGGCTCAGGTTTTTAAAATATGTTTAAAGGCTATGTTTAAGGGCTAAATGCAAAACCAAACATAAAATATAATACAACTGTGCAAAAATCATAACATGACATGGTCATGACTGCAACCATGTATTGTATCAGCAGCAATAGTAAAGAAAAACAAATGTGTGTTAAGTTAATGGTTGGTTCCCACCTTTAACCCACTGCTGCTGGGGGAGGCACTACCTTCTTATGACACAGAATAGGATATGCAGATACAAAAAGGGATGGCCTACCCCACCCAACAAGGAAAAATGAAACCTTACAATCCCAGTGAGGCAACTGGTTAGAAAGTTTAGCACCACTGAGTAAGATCAGTGCTCATCCTGAGGTATGTTAGCTGTGGGTTAGGCTTAGGGTTAGAGGTTAGGTTGTGCTGAAAATGGTGCCAAACCCCGAAGTGTTTCTGAGAAGTAGCAAATTAGATTTTCTGTTTTTTTTAATATGACAATATTTCTCGTATCCACTGTAAATTTGTACCATCTGATAAATGTGAGATAATGAAATAGTAGGATAACAAAAGTTACCACACAAATTTGTTCAAGGAAAAATTCCATTTAATTTTCAATTATGCCAAACTGGGTTATTTGAAGATCAGAATCCATGGTGTTTGATAAATAGGAAAGAATAGTAGTGCAGTAACAAATAAACCAGAAGATGTAACTAAAGTATTTGAGCTCTTGAAAGAGTTTGTCACCTTTAATAGCTTTTAACAGTCTATGTCCATAAAGATAAGCTTGATACACAAGACACACTTGTCAATTAACCATTTTGTCTTTTGTGGGTTGATGTTGTGAAGAAGCTGTGAAAGCCCAGGTGATGTTCTTTATGCTGTGGTACACATGTATGGACTGTCACTTTTAAAAGGAAAGTGGACCATTTACAATGGATGAAAGGACTGGCACTCCAGTCGTCTTGTCACATTCCAAAGATGGCTAAGTCACGACTGTAAAGTAACCCTTTATCATGACCCTTAAATGGATTAAGCAGATTCAGTGATGTATGACTATTGCAGTATTCTTCTACACTGCATTATCGCTTTAAATACATTTTTTCAGCTTTACCTCCGTCTGCCAGTGTTCGCAGCTAATTTGCATCGGCACACATACAAATTAAGAGATGCTCCTTCAATTCAATATTTCATGCTCATCTGAAATTTAAATAGGATGCACCTTCTAATCTTAGTTACGCTAAATTATTTAACCACTTTCAAATATTAGCAAATCTCACTGAAGACCCTGCAACATATGCACAGTTCCCAGCTCATAATAAAGTGCTTCTGGCTGCTAAAATACTTTGGATGGCAAGGTCACCTTTTAAGAATGTGTCTTGCTTAAAAGAGTTACCACTAGTTAGAGATTACAATCAATTAAAGCTGAACTTTGAGGAGACATACAGCATTTGAAGAAGAGAGTGCCAGCAGCCTGCCAGGCTGTAGTTTTACAAATATTACCTTATGTTGAAGTGCTTTGGTATTGCTTTAATGATAAAAGGCACTATATAACATAAACATTTATTTGGCATTAAATAACAGCCTACTTCCAATTGGGAAGTAATCTCATCCTTTTTAATCATAATTGTCAGTAAAGTGCCTCTGAAATGCACACATAAATGGAGTCTACAAATGGCATAGAACAGTCAATTTGTTGAGAATCTCATCACCATCTTGCCATGAAACACTTAGCTCATAGTGATGGGCCAGGTGAGCAGCCATATTCTTCATGCAGAGGACTTGGAAGCCGTGCTGGTGTCTTAAATCAACATAAATCCAATGTACTTATTTACATGATATACACTTTATGTAATGCATTAACTCAAAACAAGGCAGCTTGGTGATAAGGCGTGGATGTTCTATTAATTGGTGACTCTAATTTGCCATGTGCCCGAGTGTGTCCTGTGATAGACTGATGCCCTGCATTATGCCTGATGTTGCCAAGATAAGCTTCGCCTCCCAACCATGAAGTAGACTAAATGTAGGAGTTGCAAGGATTCAGGTTCAGTTCTGCAGGTATCGATGGGATGCCCACTGGTCTGGATGAACATATTACTGTACACCTGAGGTCATAATAGGTTTGGAAAAATAAACTGTGGATGCCCCGTGGTTGCAGATTAAACACCCAAGGTAAAAATGTTGGAGAAACTAATATACCATAGAGGAAGAAATTATAACCTTTATGCGCTTTAGTTATCTACTGTGTGTGTTTAAATGCACACAATTTAATTCTCTCAAGACTGTTAGAAGCACTCTCTCCAGGCCAGTGTTACTTTGCTTTAGCACTACTGATAAATGTGAAACTCCTCCACTTGTCACCTGCAAAATAACAGAGCAAAACATTTAGTCAGTGTTGTATAAAGTACCCAATATCCATTCCCGAGTGAAAGTAAAGATAACTTTCTAGGGAAAACTAGTGAAGTAGAAATTTTAAAGTGTCTGATATCAAATGTAGCTATTGTGGAGGGCGACCGGGTCCCATGCCCGGCCGGGACACCCCTTCTGCAAATGTTCCAGGAAAGCAGCCATGGACTCCTCAGTACCTCCCCTGGGACACTTGGTGGCAGCCTCCCTGGGTGACGTGGGTGCCTCAGGTTCCCGCAGGGCTCCATTGGAGATGGAGTTCTCCACAACCCTGTGGGGATCTGGGGTGGCCGCTAGGGGGTGCTGCTTGGATCCCAGAGCCTGTGTGGACACCTCTACAGCCCCGTCCGGAAGTGCAATTAGCCACATTTGATCAAGCACCTGATGTACTTCCGGACGGGCTACAAAAGGGCCAGCATCCAGCACTAATTAGCCAGAGTCGGGAGGAGGAGGACTAAGGTTGAGGAAGGAGTGGTGGTAAAAGAGAGAACTGTTGTGGGTCTTGTTGTGCTTTGGGACTGTGTATTGTCTGTGGGGTTCACGGGGAAGACGTGCTTATTTTTATACGTGCCTCCGTGTCCATCTGTGTTGGGTCAGGCGCCTATATAGCGCCTTTGTTACACTATGTATCAAAAGAACAAGTAAATGTAGGCTCTCTCCCTGTTTTATACAGTAAACATTTAAAAAAGTTCTAACAAACTTCTTTGTTGTATTGCATTCACTAAGGTATAAGCTAAGCAACAGCAGCTTGAAGCAGTGATATTAAGTGTAAGCCAATATCATAATGATTGTATCTTATTTTAGTGGGGTAGGTGCTGATAGGAGAGGTATGCAGTCTTCAGCAGCTTTAAGAAGAACCTAATGTGTTGCTCAAAACCCATTAGTTATGTAAATTTTCATAATACAAAGACCTAATTACGGGCGGCACGGTGGCGCAGTGGTAGTGCTGCTGCCTCGCAGTTAGGAGACCTGGGTTTGCTTCCCGGGTCCTCCCTGCGTGGAGTTTGCATGTTCTCCCCGTGTCTGCGTGGGTTTCCTCCCACAATCCAAAGACATGGGTGGATTGGCGATTCTAAATTGGCCCTAGTGTGTTTGTGTGTGTCCTGCGGTGGGTTAGCACCCTGCCCAGGATTGGTTCCTGCCTTGTGCCCTGTGTTGGCTGGGATTGGCTCCAGCAGACCCCCGTGACCCTGTATTCGGATTCAGTGGGTTGGAAAATGGATGGATGGATGGAAGACCTAATTACATTTAGTTTAAATGGAAAATATTTTATATGTCCCCTTTCCTCATTTTTAATTAAGTACCACCAAAATTTGCTGTAACTGACTTTGTTAACTGTTCTCAGTATAACGTTTTAAAGTGAAATTTGCAAGACAGTAGGCATAGCCTATGTAAGTTGTAGGGCATCATCTGCAAAAACGTTGGACAGTATGAAACTCTTTATCAGACTCCATTAACCAGCTATTCGAATGTCAGTAAAATTAGGGTAGCAAAGCGGTTTGTTAGGGACAAACGGCACATCGATGTGTGTTTTTATTTTAACTATAATAACAATTAAATTGTATTATACAAAGTGTGTATAATATTTTTACAAATTATAACCTTTATATATTTTAAATGAAAGCACAGCACTTCAGTATCTACTCTGCGTAGTGTGGACACGGCCGGACACAGACAGGCAGACATGTTGTTCATCATCACCACACGTTTATTTTACATCTAATATTTACAAGTTTCCAGTGCACACAAACCCCAACACAGTCCTGGCCACACAATGCCTTCTCTTCGGGCCGCCTCCACTCTCTCTTCTCCTGCCTTGTCCTGCCTCCACTCGACTCCAGCCTCGAATGAAGGGAGACGGTCCGTTTTATCTCATCCCGGATGAGCTCCAGGTGTTTCCCGGCATTCCTCCCTGGACACGCCCCAGTGTGGCGGAAATGCCGGCTGTTCTCCCGGAAGCTCTCCGGGTGTCCCTTCTCTTCTTCCCCCCAGCACTTCCTGGTGTGGCGGAGGTGCTGAGGTCCAGGGTTCCCAAGGCAACCAGGATGGCAGCCCCCACGTGATCCAGGGTGGGCGTAGACCCTCTTCCGGTCCCTCCAGGTGTCCCGGCCGGGTCGTTGCCCCTGGCATCCCTAACAGTAGTTAAATGCATACAATGTAATTCTCTCAAGACTGTTAGAAGCACTCTTTCCAGGCCAGTGGAACTTCAGTGCTACTCGTAAATGCAAAACGCCTTTGCTTTTCACTTGAAAAAATACAACTGAGCAAAACATTTAGTCAGTGTTGTATAAAGTACCCAACAGCAATACTTGAGTAAAAGTAGGGATAACTTTCTAGGGAAAACTACTCAAGCAGAAGTTTTAAAGTATCTGATGTTAAGTGTACAAATACAAGCGGCTGAAATGAGTTTCCTCCGCTGGGTGTCTGGGCTTTCCCTTAAAGATAGGGTGAGAAGCTCAGTCATCCGGGAGGGGCTCAGAGTAGAGCCGCTGCTCCTCCGCATCGAGAGGAGTCAGATGAGGTGGCTCGGGCATCTGATCAGGATGCCTCCTGGACGCCTCACTGGTGAGGTGTTCCGGGCACGTCCAACCGGGAGGAGGCCCCGGGGAAGACCCAGGACACGCTGGAGGCACTATGTCTCCCGGCTGGCCTGGGAACGCCTTGGGATTCTCCTGGAAGAGCTGGAAGAAGTGGCCGGGGAGAGGGAAGTCTGGGCCTCTCTGCTTAAGCTGCTACCCCCGCGACCCGACCTCGGATAAGCGGAAGAGGATGGATGGATGGATGGATGTTAAGTGTACTTAAATATTCAAAAAAGTTCTTCCAAAGTTTTTTTTTTATGAACCACATTCAGTAAAGTATAAGTCAAGTAACAGCAGCGTGAAGCTGTGATATTCAGCGTGAGTGGATATCTTAATGATTAGATCTTATTTCAGTGGGGTAGGTGCTAATAGGGAAGGTGTACAGTCTACAGCTTTAAAAGGAAAACCCCTTCATAAAGTGAATTTTTATAACGCAAAGACCAAATTGCATTTAGTTTAAATGGAAAACATTTTATGTGTTCTCTGGCCCCAACAATTATCTTCATTTTTGTTTAAATAATACCAAACTATAACAAAATTGACAGAATTAGTGTAACAATTGCATCAGTCATCAAAACAAATCCAAATAGGCTTTCATTAAATAATGTTTAATAAAGCACTTTACCTAGACCTTATCACTTCTAGTTTCACAGTCAAAGAAACTGCCTGTTGGTTTTTCTTGGGATTTTTCATAATCTGTTTTGGAGTCATTGGAGTCAAATTAGTCCGTAATTTGGGTGTCATCTTAGATCAGCTTCTTACTTTTCAACCGCACATTAGCTCAATATTACAGGCAGCTTTTTTTCATCTTCGCAACATTGCTCATCTGTATTCTTTCCTCAGTGTGAAGGATGCTGAAACACTCATTCATGCTTTCATCACTACCCGTCTGGACTATTGCAGTGGATTGTTTTATGGCCTCTCGACTAAATATATCAATAGATTACAATATGTTCAGAATTCTTCAGCTTGTCTACTTACACACACTAAAAAATCTGCTCACATCACTCCTGTCCTTTAAGATTTGCATTGGTTACCAGTCTTTACAAGAATCAAATATAAAACTTCTCACCTTTAAAGTCCTTCATGGTTTAGCCCCACATTATCTGTCTGAGCTGCTGCTTCCTTACACTCCAGCTTGTGCTTTAAGATCATCGGATGCTAACTTACTCACTGCACCTAAATACAGGTTAGTAACTGTGGGTGGCAGAGCTTTCAGTGTGATAGCCCCTAAAATTTTGAATGCTCATCCTCCCAGCCTTCGCGAGGAAAAATCTATTACTCATCTCAAACTCCTGTTAAAAACACATCTCTTCAATGAGTTTTATTCATTTTCTTCTAAGTAATTTCTACTGTCTTGTTAATGTGTTTAATGAATTGTAAAGTCTCCTTGAGTGTATGAAAGGCCCTACATAAATAAAACTTATTATTATTATTATATTGCTCAGAATAATTTGCGATGATATGTGAGCAAGACAGATGAGGAGGTGAGTGAACCACAGCAAGTGATCGCACAAACCCATCTCACTGGAGGCTGCAGATCATCTCTGCCCTGTTTGGTGGGCTGCTGTGAGGACAGCGTCAGAACACAGTGGCATCAGCTTTGGAAATAACTGACTGGGATTGTGTGTCTCCAACATCCAAACCCACCCAAAGCATCTAGCCTCACCCCGTTTGGAGGCTGCTGTGAAGACAATGTCTGAACCCAGCATCAGCTCTGAGAATGGTTGACTTGAGTGGGCCGTCACCAATGTCCAGCCCCACCCCAAACATCCAGTTCTGCCATGTTCTGCAGGCTGCAGCGAGGTGGAATGACTGTGCAGGTGATTGATTTCAAATTCATCCCAGGTTTGCATACACACATTTTCTTACAGCAAGGGAAGCCTTTATTTAAGATCACTGAATGTGCAAAGCATTTTGCATATTTGCGTTGACTATTTGTTTTCTGGTTTGCTATTACAGTGACAAATGTGTCTAGGAAAACATATCAGATTAAAAGTAGCTATTTGCGTTACAATATACAGTAAAGTAAAAGTGAAAGTAGAAAGAAAAGTAAAGTAGAAATATTCTCAAGTGTTTCTACTTCATTACTATACAACAGTGCTTTTAGTGAAGTGTGAAAATACACTGTGTTATGACTAGGAGTCCCAAGACACATACGCCCCAAAAAGTTGCAAAAGCACTTCTAATAATGCCCACTAGAGAGGGATATACCACCAAACCCTGGCTAGATAAACAGACAAACACAGAAACTTCATACTTCATAAATCACACGTACAGAAAAAACACCAGAACTCACCAAACCCCCAGAATATATTCACAATCAACGGCAGGAACTATGAGAGACACTCCAGATTATTAGGGCAAAGGGAAGTTCCTGGCAGTTATTGGCAAGTGGTCCCGCTGCCTTGAGGACCACCCACAAAACACATGCAACATAGCTGAGGCATTGTAACTTAAACACAAGCAATGGCAAACAAACACAAATAAACTTAATACATACTGTACAAAATGACTAAAAATGAACAAAGATGACACAAAACATGCCTTTGAACAGCAGCCATGGCAGGAAACATGACACGCTGGCCATTGCTTTAACTGGCTTTGTTAAATGTTCACAGTGTAACATTTTAAGGTGAAATTGTAAGACAGTAAGCATAAACTATTTGTATGGCATTATCTGCAAAAATGCCAGGAACAAAAAGCAAGTTCAAGTTGTCACACACGTGCGCATGGGTGGCAGCTAAAGGGCTTGAGTAAGGGCAGTTCCGAGACATACCAGGATGTGGCAGAGTGCACTGACTCTTGTTCTCCCTTGCCTGCAGACCATTCATGGGAGATTCCACCTGTTCCTCTTGACATCACTTCCGGGACCGAGCCAATGGAAGGAGACCTTGCCGGCTCCGGCCCCTGTGATGTCACGTCCGGGCTCACACCAATGACAGAAGATCTACATGAGCCCAACCCCTTTTGACTTTACTTCCTGTCTTCCCCTTTAAAAGCCTCCACCATTTCCCTATTCCCTCAGTACTGTTTTGGACTCGGTTTTGTGCACATCAGTGCTGTATCTATTGTAAGCTACTTTGCAGCCAGGAAACCAGATTATACGGGTGGCTGCCCCAAACCTTTATATGACTCTGTCTTGAGTTTGTGACAAAGTATGTTTTAATTTTAAATGAAGTATAATAACAATTAAATTATATCATGTATAAGATTTTTACTTTTTCCCTTTTTTGTTTTCATTCCTTTTTTGTTGATATGTAGCAGACACTTCTAACAGGATGTGAAAGCGAGTACTAAAATGTGGCTTCATCCTCTCTATGAATTGACCAAAATCAAGCTTTCATTGCCAGTTGAGTTCAAGAAAAATGTGGTCACTGTAGAGCCATTAACTGCCTTGTCATGTCAGACTGTGAATATTTTGTTTTTGCTCAGCAGGAAAACTTTTGCAACCTTAGTCACCTCACAAGCAAAGACAGTCTTCCTCCTATTACATGGTAAGGTCTTAGGAGCAGACCAGAGAGTTGTTGTGAACTTGTATTTGTATTTTTGAGTAAGTATGCGACTGCAGGTTGTTAGGTTAAGGAAACCTAAGGTCATGTTGAGTGACGTCAGTGAAGTGATGATGTTTGAGCTGGCTCCATAGTTCATTCACTGTCCAAGTCTGACCGCTACTCCTTCAACAATTTAAAGTGTTTCAGCTTTCAGATTCTTTAGCTACGGTCTTACGACTATCTCCTAACTTAGATTTTGCTGTGTGTCTTGGGTTTAGCCATTTACTAGGCTTTCTTTCCTGGTTATGACAACGCTCATTGATTTACTTCTTTTCTCTGTGATTATGTGCTTGAGATTGGGGATGGGCACCGTGGGGTCGGTGTTTTCACAGGTATCCATGGCTATGTTTGATTTGCACTAATTTGAATTTGCTTATTTATTTATTAAAAATTGTATAACAGAAAAAGCAGTTTCAGACGTTTCAAATATACAATTCATTGAAGATCTTGCTATCAGTCTTTAGAATCCAAAGCAGCTCTTCACCGTCACCACTGACAACTAGGACACAACTTTCAAACACCAAAAACATCTTACTAATACAACAACAACAACAGCAACATTTATTTATATAGCACATTTTCATACAAAACGTAGCTCAAAGTGCTTTACATAATGAAGAATAGAAAAATAAAAGACACAGTAAGAAAATAAAATAAGTCAACATTAATTAACATAGAATAAGAGTAAGGTCCAATGGCCAGGGTGGACAGAAAAAAAAAAAAAACTCCAGACGGCTGGAGAAAAAAAATAAAATCTGCAGGGATTCCAGACCATTAGACCACCCAGTCCCCTCTGGGCATTCTACCTAACAAATGAAATAGTCCTCTTTGGATTTAGGGTTCTCTCGGAAGGACTTGATGATGATGGCCACGTAGACTTCTGGCTTTTGATCCATCCATCAATGTTGGAGCATCATGATGCTTTGAGTAGGTGGTGGTGGCGCAGGCTGCCACCACAAAGAAACTGGAAAAAGAAACAGAAGAGAGAGTAGGGGTCAGTACGGATTTTAGAGCCACCATGAATAGTTATTATGATGAACTGAACATACAGAGTATCAGGATTAAGTTAAAGTGAAGTTATAAAAAGGCCATGTTAAAGTAATGTGTTTTCAGCAGTGTTTTAAAATGCTCTACTGTACTAGCCTGGCAAATTCCTATTGGCAGGCTATTCCAGATTTTAGGTGCATAACAGCAGAAGGCCGTCTCACCACTTCTTTTAAGTTTTGTTCTTGGAATTCTAAGGAGACACTCATTTGAGGAGCTGAGGTTACGATTTGGAATATAAGGTGTCATTATATTTTAAAGTCAATCCTGAATGATACAGGTAACCAGTGTAGTGACATCAAAACTGGAGAAATGTGCTCGGATTTTCTTTTCCTAGTTAGCATTCTAGCAGCTGCATTCTGCACTTGTTGCAAATGATTTATGTCTTTTTTGGGTAGTCCTGAGAGGAGTGCGTTACAGTAATGTAGTCGACTGAAAACAAACGCGTGAACTAATTTCTCAGCATTTTTCAGTGTTATATAAGAGGTCTAACTTTACCACCACTGAAAATTCAGAGGACACTTCTGAGAATCCAAAGCAGCTCACCAACTCTACCACTGATGATACACAACTCTTGACAAGCGTAAGCAGCTCACTGCCGCTGAAGATCAGGCTACATCTCTCTAGAGACCAGATTAGCTTGTCAGCTGATGGTGACTGAGGGATGACCGTTAAAAATCTGTAAATGTTTAACAAATTTCACAATGACTGGATTATGACACTCAAGAATCAGAAGCATCCACCAACACCATCGATCATTGACGATTGGGATGTAACGCTCAAGAATTTAGAAAAGCTCATAGCCATTATCAGTTACACCATTCTCTCAAAGACCACTCCTGGAGCTGCTCTCTGATTTTGAGCACTGATGAGCAGGAGCAATTGTTAAAAATTGAGATCTGGAGAAGATGACAAAGCCCCACTCATTTCATCAATTGAAACCCATACATTGTTTACTTGTATGTTGATTTATAGTCTTTTTCGCTGTTGTCATTAAGCTAACCATAAATCTTATTTTAGGATGAATGTTTTCCAAATAGGCTGGACTCTTGTGTTTGAATTCTGTCATATTCTTCTTCAGAGAAGAGGTCTCCTCTATCCAAGAGATTATAAAACTTTAAAACATGCCTGTAACATGCCTTCATCCATAAAAGAGCCTCTTGGACTTAACAATAGCAATCTAACTACCCTGGGCACAGTGGAGCAGACCTGCCAAATGAGAGAACAAACAGAAATGATGAACACCAATATGACCACTCATGGTAGTTGTTTGTTTTCAACAGCCAGCAGGAACAAAATTGGGAAAAGAATCTGATTAGTGCCCCTACACATTCTGTCATTTTGGCCTATTGTGGCTCTTCAGCTGGCATATTATTTTCTCAAAAAGTTTGTGGTTTGTATTTTGATTTTTTTTTGTGCATATTTTATGTTGCATTCACTTTTCATGCCAGCCTAGACTGTAAAGAGGTGAAATTCAGCACCTGGCACTGTGCCTACATGCACCCTACAAGGCCCTATATAAGATGAAGACGCTTACTGCTACTGTGCTGTGTGCTCTATGAAAGAGAGATAAGAAGTAGAGAATACCTTTGATTTTCAGAGATCATATATTCAGAATAATATAGCCCTCTAGTGTGGATTCTGTTTGTCCAAATCCTCTACCGTTAAGGGAGACAAAAGACCCTTCTGCCCAATAATGTTGCATATGGAGAACAACTAAATATTGTGCTTATTTCATTCTGCTAGGCCTCGGTGGGTATTCCCCAATTCTTTTTTCATACCACCTTATTCATTTTAATTAACTTGACCTTCAAGGTGCCCTGACATTATATTTCACTTTCTCTCCTCATCGTCCAATGATACAGACTTATCCTCACTCTCCAATTAATTTTTGGCTGTTTGGTTAGTCCTGAAGTTTAATTTCTACATTTGAATTGCGTATTATCTTATTCTATATGCATAACCTCTTCTTGCAAATCTGGACCCTACAGAATACCTAAAAGGTCACTGTGATTCTTAATGAATAATGTTCAGGATTCCTCTGTACCAGGAAAGGTTAGGCTCCCCACAGGACTCTCCGTGGCATGTGTCTATGCTCCCACTTCTGGGAGGACCACTGCCTGAAGTTAGCTTATTAAGCAAAACATAATGCCTCCAGTGTAAATGTTGATTTTTGATGAAAAAAAAAATCCCTGCCTCCCTTTCCTCTCTCACTGAACTAAAATATATAAGATTCACAAACAATCTTGGGTTCCTAATTCCAGAATCCAAAATGCCCTTTTATAATGTAGAAGATATTTTCACTGCTCTTTTCAAACAGCCTAATGTGTGGTAGGAAGCAACGCACTACTATTGTATCATAAATGAGCGGCAGGCACATTTGTGCAGGGTGACAGATTTTTTTTCTTAATCCCTACAAAACTGAAACTGCAGTCTTACTGCATGTATCCAAGATCAGAGCTTTTATTTGATGGCACTGTTATGTGTCTACCAGATTGTGTTCCCAGACCCATGTTTTTGTTTCTTTTTTTATGTTTAATTAGTCAAGTTTAAATTATTTTTAAATGCTTCTTGTAATTATTTATAGTGTCCTATTTATGTATTATTATGTCTCTATGTGTAAGTCTACATTCTCTTATGTCCATAGTGTTTTGTGGGTGGAGCTCCAGGAGGCGGGTCCACTGTGACATCACCACACCTGTGCCTGCCCTCTGGCTATTTAGATCAGAGCAGAAGGAGAGGTCAGACATGAGGCCCTGAAGTCTGACGCAGTTACAGTGAATAATGTTTTTAATTTTTTTGGATTTACTCCCTTTTTTATATTTTACTGCTCTTTACTTTTTGTTTTTTTAATATTTCTGGATCTCATATTGGGATTTTTTAGCTTGAGCACTGCTTTATTTCTCCTTTTGTTAAATAAATAACATATTTTTCAAGGCAAGGTTCTATGGTTTCTCCTCCTTCTCTTGGGAAATTTTATGTAACTTTGAAGCTTCTAGCCCTTTAGTCCGGTGTAGGCTGAAGCAGGCTGATGGGTTCTGGAGTCAAGTCCATTGCGGTAAGGTCTAACCCAGGAAGACAAAGGAGGCCTAGCCTGGAAAGTGAAGGCCTCACGCTCTTTTCGCTATGGATTTGATTCCAACAGGTATCACCTAAAGTAGGTATTTGGTTTTCTTTCTACATCTTGAAAAGTATGAATGCTAGGTTTTGGATTTTATACTTTTTGTTTCAATTTAAATTAAGTTACTAATAGGTACTCCTACTGGAAGATTTGATTTCAACTCTTGTCTAATTATGCTCTTTTTCTTTTGGTTTAATATTTGATTTTGCTTTTGCTGCAGGAATACATTTATAATCTTCTCCACAACAGGAATCACATGTGTGATAAAGAACAGCCTGCAATTTAAGATCATACGGCTATAGCCTTGATTGTGCACTGATCAGCCAGCCAGGAAGATTTGCAGTCTTATTTTTAAATAAAACAAATGATTCCCACCAGAGGGCTTCAAGACCAGCTCTCTTGAAAAATCTAGGCCTTTCCCAAAAAATATCCCAATTATTTACTGCGGCTATGCTTTTATTTGCCTATCAGGTTTTTAAGCAGCAGTGAAGAGAATGCAATCTGCTATAAATCGCATCCTCTCTAAATAATCTCAGTGAGGGGCCAGATACAATTATGTTCCAACATTTACTTTTGGCTATAGTGCATAATGATACAAAATGCACCTTTAAAACCTCAGATTGCTGCAAAGCGATATCATTAGTGCCAATATTTGGCAATAAATTAGACACTCTGTCATCAGCCAGGAAGTCCAATTTAACCTCTGTGTCAGAAACCTTTACTTCTGAAAAGTATTCAACTTTAACTGCTGGATTATTATAGCTTGGAATTTTAACATTCCATTATAAAGAGTTCCAAATTTAAACACTTTGTTGTTCACAGCTTCAAATGTGCTGCTGAGTGCAGAGGATCTACACTGGGGTCAAATTGGTAACCTGGATGTAAGGGACTAAATTAGATAGATAGATAGATAGATAGATAGATAGATAGATAGATAGATAGATAGATAGATAGATAGATAGATAGATAGATAGATACTTTATTAATCCCAAGGGGAAATTCACATAATCCAGCGCAGTATACTGATACAAAAAACAATATTAAATTAAATAGTAATAAAAATGCATGTAAAAGCAGACAATAACTTTGAGTAATGTTAGCATTTACTCCTCCGGGTGGAATTGAAGAGTCGCACAGTGTGGGGGAGGACCGATCTCCTCAGTCTGTCCGTGGAGCAAGACGGTGACAGCAGTCTGTCACTGAAGTTACTCCTCTGCCTGGAGATGACACTGTTAAGTGGATGCAGTGGATTCTTCATGATTGACAGGAGTTTGCTTAGTGCCCGTCGCTCTGCCACAGATGTTAAACTGTCCAACTTTAATCCTACAATGGAGCCTGCCTTCTTAACAAGTTTGTCCAGGCGTGAGGCGTCTTTCATCCTTATGCTGCCTCCCCAGCACACCACCGCGTAGAAGAGGGCACTCACCACAACCGTCTGGTAGAACATCTGCAGTATCTTATTGCAGATGTTGAAGGATGCCAACCTTCTCAGAAAGTATAGTCAGCTCTGACCTTTCTTACATAGAGCATCAGTATTGGCAGTCCAGTCCAATTTGTCATCCAGCTGCACTCCCAGATATTTATAGGTCTGCACCCTCTGCACACAGTCACCTCTGATGATCACAGGGTCCATGAGGGGCCTGGGCCTCCTAAAATCCACCACCAGTTCCTTGGTCTTGCTGGTGTTAAGGTGTAAGTGGTTTGAGTTAAATTTTGACTTCTTAGACCCCTGTCTCATTGTTACCGACTCCCACACTGAATACATTGGGGCCTGGAGCTAAAGAAGCCAAATCAGAAATGGCCAAATTGTCTAAAAGTTAATCCAACCTCTCTATCAGGTTTCTAAAATGGTCCTCCAAAACACATATTTTTCCCACCAACTCTAAATGAACTGCTGATTTTTGCTGTGCCCTTGCTACAGAGGAGCCTGCAGAAACTGAAACCAAATCAGAAATAGCCACATTGTCAAAAAAAAACCCAAGTGATTCCAGTTTTCAGTTTGCATAAATGCTATCAGGTTCTTAGTATGGTCCTCCAAAGCGTGTATTTTCCCATTAACTCTAAATTAACTATAGATTTTAGAAGGTGAAGCGGAAGCAGGTAATTTTAAACTGTACATACCTCAACACACACAACATATAAATGTGGCCTTGACTGGCAGAGAACAAATCAAACTTATTTGTAGTACAGAGTTCATCTTTATCTTTGCCTTCTCAGTAATTTTTAAAATGCTGCTCTTGCCAGAGAGTTCAGCTGCTTGGCTATGAGATACTCACATTCAGGTTTTCATCACCAACTGGACATTTGACTTCACTCTTCTGGTTTCTTTGGCTTTTAGTCCAACTGGATTTTATTTTTTTGTTTTTCAGTTGGCTTTAATTTGTTTTCCACTCCTGGTAAGTTATCAGAAATTCTTCTCTGCTGTTGTAAAACACTTCATTCATTCATGTGTGTCTGAGATGCTTCTGCTGCCACTCATATCTCCAGCACTGTGCAGCACCAGTGTCACCAAACTGCCTTTAATTTTATTGAATGTGAGGTGAACTTATAAAAAGTTTCGTGACAAAATGGAGTGTTTTAGCAAAGTGAAAAGCTAAGCTTATCTTAATGTATATTTTCTCTGTGATTAGCTTAGTTGAGACTTTCCACCAAAGTCACAAGCAGTCAGGACACAGGCTCCAAATTCAAAGACACTCCATAAATCATCTGGTGAGTGATCCATCATCTCTTTAGATTACACTTGCTACTTTGCCTGATAATCTACACTTGATTGTGCTTTATTTGATTTAAACAGTAAATAATAACAAAGACCTTCCACTAGTAAATATGAGTTGCTACCTGAAACTTGTTGCTGATTAATAAATGAAACAGTCAATGGCTAATTCTAATATTTTGTGAAAATGTGAACAACAGACAAATGTGACATTTACAGCATAGGGGAACAGGCCCCAGCTGACAGGTACTGCATCTCTTCAAAGCCAATACAGGCCTTCTCAATCGAACCTTGGCATATCCTTGAAATGCATAGAAATGTAATTTTCTTTTGCAATTACCTCAGACACAACAGAAAACTAGTTAGAAAATAATACATTGAATAATTTGAATTGACATGTATGTCAAGGGTGATAGTCTTTGCAGGGGTCACACACTGTACTGGTGGCTGTCTTAGGGAATTAACACATATATATATATATATCTATATCTTTGGCCAATGTGTACTTGATCAATCATGTCATCCTGGTCCTCAGGGAGAAGTGAACAAAGCTTCAAATCACTACTCCATTGAACTGGCATGATTGTATTGAAAGAAGAGTTCATCCATTCATCTTCTTCTCCACTTAGTCCAATTACAGGGTCATTCTCTATGGCAATTTAAGGACCAACTATGGACAGGCAGCCAGGTCATTGCAGGGCCAACTCACTCACCCACTCATTCTCCCTTATAAATCCTTCCATCTATTTGGTAACTACTTATCCCTTTCAGAGTCCCAAAAAGCAGATGGTGCAAGACTGGAATCAACCCTAGAAGAAAAAAAGTGCAATCACATACATAAGTAACAAATTTGCCAGTTTAGAGTCAACCTAACCAGAAAAACTTCCACACACATGGCGAAAGGTCTCAGTCTACACAGAGACAGTAACCAGAGTGGGCTTCAACCCCTGGAATCTGTAACTGAAAGGCAACATTACTCACCACTGTGCCACCAGGGTGCCCAGGAATTAAGTAACTAGAAGAAAAGCAGGGGGAGGACACAGCAGGGCTTCACTGGAAGTTGGGCATCTGAGTTAGGGGCCTTTTAAAATGTGAGTCAAATGGCTTGGTGTGTGGTGAGCCATATAGTGAATTCAGAAAGTATTCAGACACCTTTCTTTTCTGTCCACTTTATTCTGTTGTAGGTTTAATTTTCTAATGGAAACATGTGCCATTTTTCCCATCAATCTACAGTCAATAACCCATAGTGACCAACTGAAACAAGGTTTGCAGATTTATTAAAAATCATAAAACTGAAATTTCTCCTTCATAAAAGTATTCAGGTCCTTTGTTTTGGCGCATCCTGTTACCTTTAATTCTCCTTGAGATGTGCTTAGAAATTGATTCTACCCTGTGGTGAACTGAATTGATTGGACATCACTTAGACAGGCACACACCTGTGTATATAAGCTACAACAGTTCTCCCTCAGGACCAAAAACAAGCTCTTTGTAGACATCCACGATCAAATTGTGGTGAGGCACAGATGAGGGTATAAAGCTATTTCTAAAACTTTGGGTGTTCCCAGGACCACAGTGGTCCCAAAAATTGTGAAATGAAATGGAATAAGCTTTGAAGCACTAGAAGTCTGCTTATAGTTGACTGTCTGGCCAAACTTAGTAACGGGGCAAGTTGGGCGATGGTCGGAAAGGTGACTAAGCACCCAATGGTCAGTCCAACAGAGCTTCAGAACCTATCTACTGAAATTAGAGAACCTGTTAGAAGGATGACTATCTCATCAGCACTCCATCAATCAGGCATTAATGCCAGAGTGGCTAGACTGGCCACTCTTGAGTAAAAGTCATATGACTGCTTATTTGGAGGTTGACAAATGGCTTTTAAAGTAGACTGAGAGTATGGGGAGAATATTTTCTGGTCTGATAAGATAACAATTGAACTCTTTGGGCATAACTCCAAACAGTATGTCTGCTAAAGACCATATTCCATCTCTACGATGAATCAAAGAGGTGATAGCATCATGATATGGAGGTGCCTGTCAGAGGTAGGGACAGGGAGACTGATCAGAATTGAGGAAAAGAAGAATGTAGCCAAACACAGAGATGTCCTTGAAGAACACCTGCTCCAGAGGCCTCAGACTGGGATGACGGTTTACCTTTCCAGCATGACAAAAATCTGAGGCATACTGCCAAGACATTGGCTGCAGTGGCTTCAGGATCAGTCTATGACTTTTCTTGAGATGGCCAGCCAAAGGCCAGACTTAAAACAAGTAGACCATCAGTGGAGACACCTGAAGATGGCAGTTTACAAACACTTCCTATCCAGTCTAATAGTGCTTGAGATGTTCTGCCAGGAACAATGGGATGAACTGTCCAAACCCAGGTTTTTGAAGCTTGAGGAGACTTATGAAAACAGACTCAAAGCTGGAATTGCTGCCGAAGGGGCGTCTATGAAGTACTAAATTAAGGGTTTGTATACTTGAATGAATGAGAGATTTCTGTTTTTAATTTTTTAAAAATTTGCAAATCTTTCCGAAAAATTATTTTCACTTTGGGTTATTGAATACACATTGATAGGCAAAAATGGCAAATGTATCCATTTATAATTAAATCTACAACACAATAAAGTGTGCAGAAAGTGAAGAGGTTTGAATCCTTTCTCAATGTACCGTATGTGCTTAAGAAAAATAACCTGTGATAATAAAGCATCTCCTATGCCACCAAATAGAAGGACGTGTGGGTGAGGCCCCCTTTTTCAATTCCAGCACTGACTTGCTTGGTGCACAAAAGTTCTGGAAGAATCCTTTGTCACCTGCAGTTCTCATATAATCTGTTATTCTCAGGAATGGACACAATGGATTCAAATAAAAGACCTTGATTAAAAATTTAAGGATCTCTCCTAAAGCAGTGGTTTTGAAAAGAGGAAACATATTCAATCACTGAAAAGCTTTTCTCTGAGACACAGTACAAGAGGCACCTCGGGGGGAAAGCCCAGAAAGAGATCTAGGCACTTGTATACAGTTGGGCAAATTATTTATTAAGAAGTAGAGCAACTCCTGTTAGAAGAAAGAAAGAAAATGTTGTGAGCTTGCAGAAGACAGAGAATAGAAGATCAGTCAGGGAAAAATGGCTTTAAAATACAGCAGAGCAGACAAAAGCACCCAGGCGAGCAGAGGAAGAGACACTGCTGGCTGTTTATACTCCTCATGTCAGTGTTGACTTTAAAACAGCCACAAGAGAACTACGGCCAGATTATAAAGATGGAAACAGGGATTTGTAAAGGAAAAACTCCAAAGCTAGGGGGCTGAATGTGGCTCAGCAGGGACATGGTTCAGATCCCACGACTGCCTGCCTGTGTGCTTCATAAAGAAGTCCAGTCATGTGGCCTCCTTCTGAAAAAAATGACTACCATGAAATGAGATTAAAAAGATTAAAAAATTCTTAAGAGCGTGTATTCTTTAATCATTCTACTCATGTCTTATGCGGTGTCTGCCTGGTTTGTAGCTGGTGTGAAATATGCTTACTCGTAACTTAACTTGTTGTTAAATTCTGAAAACAAATGGTGGACACTGACATATATCTCACTGATAATGATAAGCATCCTTATTTAATATAGTGCTTTTTCATATCCAGTAATATCCCAAAGTAATTTATACTCACCATATGGTACACTTTAACTGAGAGGAGAAGATCATTGGTTCAGTAGTTAATGCTGTAAAGCTGAAGTTTTCAGATTTAAATGGAGTTACCAGGAGATCACAGAGCTCTACCAGTAAATAGTGATCACATAGCTGAGAAAACAGTCTTAGCAAAATGCTAACCATGAAGTACTTCTTCACACAAAACATTGCAGAAATCTTGAGGAAGCTAACATATAACATGGGAACTTAAAAATATAAAAAATAATAGTTTGGTATAAGATATTGGCACAACTCAGCAAATAAAAAAAAAAAAAAGCAACCACCAAAATGGTCCCCTCCATTTGTAAAAACGTCTTGTGTTACACCCAATAGCTCCAGTGAGCAGGGTGAAAGTCCTGGCCTTATTCACCCTCTCGCTGTCTGGATGGGATTCCTCCAATTAGTGACTGTGTCCTGTAGTGGAATAACATTGATTCCAGGTCAAAGGTGTTCATTTAAGCATTGAAACGCTGATTGAATAACTGGGTATTCCTCCTTTGCTCATTTTTACTGGACAACTCACAGATGACTTCCATCTTCTTCCTTGGGCAGACTTTAATGAGATTCTAAATTTGGACAGAACAATGTACAGGAGGGTATGCTGAGCTATGATTTTGACACACCATTAATAATTAATTGATTACATCTTGCCTGAAGAAGGTGCCTGAGTTGCATATTATAATCTTTTTAGTTAGCCAATAAAAGGTGTAATTTTGCTTAACTTCTCACGACACCCCATTAAAGAAGGCTAAAGACTAGATAATGCCTGACCTGCTTTTTTTTTTCTCCAGTGACCTCTATCAGCAGAGTCTGTTTCCAAGCTAGCAGTAAGGACCCCAATCTAAATGCATTTACTGGTAAGTGTGGACAACCTTGGGCAGGTTTGGCTGTTTGAATTCCATGTTTTACCTCAGAAGTTCCGAGCATGATTGTCTACTTGTCAGTCACCGAGGGCGGAGTGGTGGCTCTGAGGCTAAGGATCTGCACTCGTATCCTGAAGGTTGCTGGTTTAAATCCCCATCCCTGTCAAAAGAGATCCTACTCTGCTGGGCCCTTGATCAAGGGCGCTGTACAATGGCTGACCCTGCGCCTTGACCCAAAGGGGTATGCGAAAACTAACAAATTCCTAATACAAGAAATTGTATAAGGCGAAATAAAGAACAAAACAAAAACCTGTTTATATTGCAGGTGCTAGAATATCTCATCCAACAAATTTCAGAGGTGGAGTCTCTATAAATACTCAACTCTAGAGGAAATTGATTGTATGCTTCTCTCTACCAGACAGTCTGGAATGGCAATTCCATATCAAATGCAGTGTGCATTTAGCTTAAAAGAAGTATTTCCTTTTTTCCTCTCATAATTTAATGTAATCACAAGAGTAAAAATTATGACATACGTGCACACACACCCACATGCACACACACGCACTGAAATGCAGTGTATATATTATAATGGATTGATAGGCATCCCATTCCAGGAAGCCAGTTTATCAGATTGTTGGGAAGAGAGCTGTGACATTCCCAGTTGTGGCCAGAAGGTCAGAATAATGGATGGGTAACTGGAATGAAGAGGCATCCTAGCCGGGATGGTTTGCCGTCCCATTCCTATTCAGGAGGCCAGAAGAAATGAGGGACATTTGGTGGCTGCTTGTCATACTCTGATTGGAACCTCTGGGTAGCAATATCTTTTATGGCAAGCCCCTGTATGGACACCCACAGGGCAGCATAGAAGTTGTGGTTCACTAGAACTACCCTGTTTGGTTATGTGGGGGCAGCCAGGGGAGCTGTCAGGGGACAAATGTTTGGATTCTAGGATGGTTCCGCCTGAGCCAGAAGTGCTTCCTGGAGACAATGGTTTTGGCTCTGGAAGTACAGTACTCCCGGTAGGATTTAAAAGAGAGCCCTCCACTTTACAAGGGGGGTTGGAGCCTGGAAAGGAACAGGACAAAATTTCTCTGAGAAGACAGGAGGATTGAAAAATACTAAGATTTTGAAGGAGAAGTGTGCAGATCACAAGAAAGAACTTGTACAGAGGTCATTTTGTGAAATAAGTTCATTTGAACTCAGGACTGTCTCTGTGCAGTTGTGCCTGGGATTTATGGCTCAGTGATGCCCCCGAGTGGCCACCATCTCTCTCTCTATCTCTCCATATATAGGTATGTCAAAGGGATTGTCCAACTCCCCTTGGCCCTGCTCAGGATTAAGTGGGCTTAGAAAAAGGAATGGTATGCTATATGCTATATATACTGTACCTTTATATACTGTATATGTAGTACCCTACTAGTTGGATGTTATAGAGAATTTAACAGTTAGCCTCAGTGACACAACATTATTTTCTTTTCTGAAAGAAGCAGGAACAGAGAGAAATACAATTGGTGCTCTTTACTACCAATCAAGGTATACCGTTAGTTCTCCAATGATATTCTTTCTTTTCTGGGAGGAGGGAGAGAGAGAGAGGAAAGTTTAAAGGGAGGATTATGGCATGGAGACAGAGAGGTGGTGGAGAGTGTTAAATGAGGGTGTAAGAAAAAGAGAGAAAGAAAAAGATAAGGTGTAAAGAAAGCTTTTACCAAGGCAGAGAGAGAGAGAGAGGTTTAGTTAAATAAGGCAATAAAAGTATATATATTTTTTGTTTGTGTTAATTTTAAATGTGAGGAGGCATTGAGTGGATTTGGTTCATTTGAACACGGACGAAAAAGGAGCTCGGCTTTAGGGAAAAAGTGTAGGATGGACAAAAGGTGGGATGCCTGCCTTGTTGGAATTTGCTAGCTAAAAGTAAAGTGAGGATGCAAATTTATCTCGTATCAAGACAAAGATACCGGCAGTTACAAGGTGGAGCTGCAAGATTCCTGTCTTTCATTGCAGATGTTAAAATGGAGTGCAACGAAAGTTTCAGAAGGATGCTGTGAGTAACGTGTAGATTTATGTACTTCATTTATTTTTTTATTTAATTGATTTCTAGGTGGGAACACTGACTGTGATGATATCTTTTGAGTGGTGTGTTTAAATGTTGTTTATTTCTTTTTTATCTATGATTGCGTGGAGTTCTTACATGCTGGTTACATACAAATAAGTGAATAAGTGTATATGTATATATGAGCATAAAAAGAAATGGATACATATCTATTGTGGAACTAGCCCAGAACACAGACAGGTAGACATGTTGAAAAGCACCACCACACGCTTATTTACAACTATTATTTACAACTAAAGTACACACAAATACCCAAAACTCCCCCAAAGTCCAGGCCTCACACTGCCTCTTTCTCTCTTCAGGCCGCCTCTTTGCCTCTCCTCCCAAGCTCTGTCCTTTTCCTCAACCGACTCCAGCCCTTGAATGGAGGTAGGCGGCCCCTTTTATACACACCTGGATGTGTTCCAGGTGCCTCCCGGCAATCTTCCACTGGCTCTCCCCAGTGTGGCGGAAGCGCCGGCTGCGCACCCGGAAATACTCCGGGTGTCCATGGTTCTCTTCCCCCCACCACTTCCGGGTTTGGCAGAAGTGCTGCGGTCCAGGGCTCCAAAGGCATCGGGGAGCCCCCTGGCGGTGACCACGGGCCCCTACAGGATTCTTACTGGGCGTCCTGGCTGGGTAGCACTCTCCACACTATCTATCTATCTATCTATCTATCTATCTATCTATCTATCTATCTATCTATCTATCTATCTATCTATCTATCTATCTATCTATCTATCTATCTATCTATCAGTCTGTCTTACAGGGCTACAAGATTTCCTGTGCTACAAGGGCTACAAGATTTCCTCTGTTTGCCATTTCAGATCCTGGAACATCACAAGATGATAAAGCTGATCTTAGCCTGATGAATATTGAAGATTATGGGAGTATATCACATAATATAAAAGCAAATAAACACCTACTCTTGAGCAGATCGATTTATGCAGTGATTGTGGATAATAAGAATTTCTAAAATGAAATGTGAAGTCAGCTCAACTCAATTCAAATCACAAAACTCTTTAATAATTTTATTTCACTCCTTCGCACATAGCAGAGCTGGGAAGTTATGATGTCAAACATAAAGGAGTATTCCACCCAAAAATGATATTTTAATATGTTATTTATCCCATCTGTTTTGTAGTGATGACCAAGAAAAATTTTGAATCTGACATGTTCATGGAGAACAAAGATCAAAAAAGTTTCTGATAGAATGGTGCTCTGTGGTGACCAATGCTGGATGACAGCAAACAATTTCAAAAATGCCCATAAAAGAAAAAAAAAAACAAAACTCATGTTACTCGCATGTATTTAATGTTGATCGCATTCTCTGTTGAGGGCTACTGACTGCCCTGCAGTAATTGCTGCCAATATAGACCCAAGTTCCTATGACCCTAAGTTGGATTTGAGGCGGTTATCTAAAATGTAGATTAACAAATCTATGCTCTTACTTGTTTATTTCTGACACTGACTATGTGGGGATGCTGAGAATCGCTTTGCTGGCATGACTGTGCAGTCTGAATTTTTACTAAATCTTAGCAACCATGTTGACCATGAATGGTGCTATGTCAAGCAAGGTTATTATAGTTTTGCCTTTTTATATTAGTTTTTATTTCTATATTTTTTCTGACCTTACTTGGAAATTCATTTTAGTTTTAGTTTTCTTTCATTGTGTATTTTTAGTTTTAGTTTAGTTTTTATTTCACAAAGACATTTTCATTTTATTTGTATATCTATTAGTTTCAGTTTTAGTAATTATGGCATGGAGCTGTACACTTAATGGATTTGGATAGGAGTTTAATGTTAGTAGAAGCCTACTACACTACTTGGTTTACTATCTGGTTTTGTTTTTGTCTGATAAAAACAAGCATAATTAAAGCCATATACTGAATATGAACAATTTTACACAATTTTATCATTTTTGAAATATATTCTATGCTGAACAAATCTGTGCTGACTGTTGGCACTTTTCATCTTTTTCTTTTATTGCCCAAAATGGGCCAATTTGTAATGCAATTTAGGCGAATTTTAATGTTTGAGGGTTTCTAGCTCAGAATGTCTATAGCACACAACATATCTCGCTCCAAGACAACGTGCTTAAAATGAATGCCTTCAATATTTCATTCAAAAATCTCCCATACTGAGCTTTGTTATTTTCTACCAGCCATACTGATCTCTGATTCCATCTCAGGCACATACAATTTATGGACAGAATTTTGCCACCTGCAGACCTGAAAAGATATCAAAAATCAGAAAACAGATTCTACTGTGTTCTGACAGGTGTGACTATGAAAATCACGGGGGCTTAGGAAGAATAGGACTCTTAGACTTGAATCAGTGTACAGACCCCACCTAGCTGTATTGAGGGAAACAAAGAAAAACAAGCCTGTAGTGTCAAGGTTAGGGGCAGTGAGACTTGAGTAGCCAATCATAAGAACAATAAAATCTTAATGAGCAGAGCAAGAGCGGGTAATAGGAGTATGGACGGGCACAAAATGACAGAGAACAATATATCCATCCATCCATCCATTATCCAACCCGCTATATCCTAACTACAGGGTCACGGGGGTCTGCTGGAGCCAATCTCAGCCAACACAGGGAGCAAGGCTGGAAACAAACCCTGGGCAGTTTATTTTAGTTTTAGTTTTTCATTTCGGTTTTGTTAATTATTAGATTATGAAGATGTATTTCAATAATAGTTTCAGTTTTGATTTTAGTTTTCGTTAACTATAATAATCGTGATGTCAAGTTATGAATGTGGACAGATTAACACAGAAACTGCTTATACATCTTCTCTGTATCACAGAACACAAGAAAGGCCAGGCTGATTATAATGTACCAGGTAGGTCTTGCCTCCAGAACACTTTTGGGTGTATTTTATGGACTTTGTCCTGTTGATCACAAAAATCACCTTTACATTTTCCTATCCCATACGTTTTTTTGATTTCCTCTCACATTATAAATATATGTGTACAGTATAACATCTACAACTGGAACATCGTGATGATCTAAAAGAAGTACCCCTGCTACTAGAAGTGCAGCTCAGATATACCAAATACTGTGAATGTGACAGCGGTGCTGAAGAGTCTGATTACATTTAAAAAACTGGCCACTCCGGGGAAAAGGTGTAGCATATAAACCACTTATCAACCCAATAAAGATATTTTGCCTCTTCTTCATATAAAATTTGAACTGATCAGAAATTTTGTGACAGTGATGAACAAGGTAGGTCAAGGATTTCGATATTTGAGACATGTTTCCAAGAATAACTGATGGAAGTCATTTTTATTGGTCTGCAAATGAGACATGTCATCAATGACAATTGGTTTGAAGATCTGCATGTGAGGCCAGTGGAAATTGCATGGAAAACATTCAAGGATGTTGCTGAGATATTTCTTGGCAACTACAGAGCACCAAACTACACCCAGCTGGTTGGCAACACGATTCAAGTATACAAAACCATGAAATGCAACACGTTGCTAAAGACTCATTTTCTGTACTCACACTTGGACTTCTTCCCTGCTAATCTTGGTGCAGTCAGTGATGAACATGGTGAAAGGTTTCACCAGGACACAGCAATGATAGAAAAGCAGTATATCAGGAGAAGCGATAAGCCAAGGCTATTTTTTGAACACTGAAACAAGAAGCAGCAAATTCCGAGTATAAATAAAAATCAGTAGCAAAGTAATGCAATGTGTCAGCGTCATTAAGAGTTTAAACACGCTGAATTCAGTAAAAGTTAAAATCAAGTTTCTCCAGATTCCAATGTGATCCAGTCAGTCTGAAATTATAATCGGCCATCACAGAGAGAGCATGAGTGAGTGGGAGAGTGAGAAGGAGCCCCTTCTCCTCTTCCTCGGGCACCTTTTCTTTCTCTCTGTCATCAGCAACACAATACTCACCCTTCAATTCTTTGGTTCAAATCCTATGTGCACTTGCATGGCCTCTCCTTGTCTAGGATGTTTTGGTCACAAAGTTAATTGGTGATTCTAAGATTGTTCAATCAACGATTAACACATACGAGTAAGAATTTCACTGCACTCGGTATATGATTGACCCTTTGAATGAACTGGCATTTGGTTGATTCCTAAAATGTTTATTACAGAAGACCACACCTTCTCGTGACCCCAAAATGGAGTAAGTGAGACTGGAAAGAATATGAAAGGACAGACATTTACCTTGTCTTGCCCTTGGCACTTGTGATGCATGTAATAATGGTTGACTGTGTCTTGCTGAAAACCCAAGGCGATTTGAGATGTTGCTGCCCCTGTAAAGCTTTATGTGTTTATTGAAATTAATTTATATCCCCCTACAAATCCCAGCACTGCTCTGCATATGAATCTTTGTACCTAGAGCTGTCTACCTTTGCCAGATGCAATTGCAAATCCATTCTGATATATGAGCCTCAACTGGTACTTACCTCAGTTTAATCACCGGCGTCTCAAGAGAGATTGTATTGAAAGACTTTCGGAAATCAAAGAAAATTATCTCATTAACCTTCTCACATCAACGGCTCTGGCAACATTGCACAGCAGCTACTGTAAATTTGCCAGGAGCAACCATGATTAAACTGACAAAGGATACCCCAGCGCCACTTGCACGTAGACCAACCTCCTCTGCTTTGTTTTATTTAGCAGCCGTTCTCTAACGCAGAACATGAAGGATTTAATACCTATAAAAATATTCACCCTGTTAGAAGTTTTCACATTTTATTGTTATATAACATTGAAGCCCAGTGGATTTACTTTGGTTTTTCTGACACTGATCAAAACAAAAACTCTTTAAAGTCAAAGTGATAACAGATCTCTGTAAAGTGGTCTAAATTCATTACAAATATAAAACACAAAAAAATCGATCTCATAAGTATTCACCTCTTCAAATGTCCATGCATTAGAAACACCTGTGGCAGCCATGGGGTCTTTCAGTCTGTGTGCACAGGTCTCTGTCTTTCTATCAGCTTTGCACATCTGACAGGCACAATGACACTTCTTCTCCCTTCTTTTTGGACAAACTGCACAAGCTCTGTGAATAGTGAACCATTGTCAAGTCCAGCTACAGATTCTCAATTAGATTGAGATCTAAATTTTTACTTGGCCACTCCAGGACATTACTGTTGTGATTTTAAGCCATTCTTGTGTAGCTTTGGCTTTATGCTTGAGACCGTTGTGCTGAAAAAACGCATTTTCTCCCAAGGCACATGTTTCTTGTAGACTGCATTCGGTTTTCCTACTTTATTTTTCCCTCTACCTTCACAAGCTTTCTAGAGCCTGCTGCAGAGATACATCTCCACAATATGAGGCCGCCATCACCATGCTTCACAGTACACTGAAAAAAGTATAACATTGAGGTTGTTCATTCAACGTAAATTTTCTCTTTCAAGCAACTTAAGATTAGTCATTTAGTGTTGCTGCTTGAAATATTTGGTTTGAGATCTCAATCACAGTAAAAAAATTAGTTTGTACCAAAGTAAGTTATGGTGGAGGGAATAAACATAAAAAATCCTATTTCAGTTAACCTAATATTTTAGGTTGTTTGTGTGCTGTGTTTGAGGGGCTGTTTGTATTTTCTTCTGGTAAAACTTTCCAGCGTGCTGGCTTTCCAACTGCCAGAAAAGAAGAACTCCTGAGTGGAGTGGACGTCTGGTCATTTTCAGCAGCAGGCTTTTATAACGGAGGATTTCTAGTAAGCAACCCTGTTTCTCAACTGTTAATTTTAAGTATAAGAGCTCAGAATAAAACATACTTTCAAAAAAACTTGAGAAAATTTAATAATTTTTTGTTGTATATTTAAGATTTACACTGCAAAATACTTGTGGATTTGCACTAGATTTTTAAATAAATGTAAAAAATACAGCATTGGAATGTGTTATGTTCATCCATCCATTTTCCAACCCGCTGAATCCGAACACAGAGTCACGGGGGTCTGCTGGAGCCACCCCAGCCAACAGAGGGCACAAGGCAGGAACCAATCCCAGGCAGGATGCCAACCCACCGCAGGACACACACAAACACCAAGCACACACTTGGGCCAATTTAGAATCACTTATCCACCTAACCTGCATGTCTTTGGACTGTGGGAGGAAACCCACACAGACACGGGGAGAACATGCAAACTCCACGCAGGGAGGACCCGGGAAGTGAACCCGGGTCTCCTAACTGCGAGGCTGCAGCGTTACCGACTGCGCCACCGTGCCGCCTTGTTATGTTCATAATATTTCTAATAGCATAAAAACAGGTTACGACCAATAAACCATTTTATATTGTAACAACCTCCTCCTTGAACCGTCACCTTATCGTGGTGGAGGGGTTTGCGTGTTCCAATGATCCTAGGAGCTATGTTGTCCGGGGCTTTATGCCCCTGGTAGGGCCACCCAAGGCAAACTGGTCCTAGGTGAGGGATGAGACAAAGAGCGGTTCAACAAACCTCCAATGATGAGTGAAACCTTTGGACGACGTTTTCCCTTGCCCGGACGCGGGTCACCGGGCCCCCCTCGGGAGCCAGGCCTGGAGGTGGGGCTCGATGGCGAGGCCTGGTGGCCGGGCCTGCACCCATGGGGCTCGGCCGGGCACAGCCCGAAGAGGTAACGTGGGTCCTCCTCCCCATGGGCTCACCACCTATGGGAGGGGCCAAGGAGGTTGGGTGCAGTGTGAGTTGGGTGGTGGCCGAAGGCGGAGACCTTGGCGGTCTGATCCTCGGCTACAGAAACTGGCTCTTGGGACGTGGAATGTCACCTCTCTGAAGGGGAAGGAGCCTGAGCTAGTGCGCGAGGTCGAGAGGTTCCGGCTAGATATAGTCGGACTCACCTCGACGCACAGCTTGGACTCTGGAACCAATCTCCTTGAGAGGGGCTGGACTCTCTACCACTCTGGAGTTGCCCCGGTGAGAGGCGCCGAGCAGGTGTGGGCATACTTATTGCCCCCACTGGAGCCTGTGCATTGGGGTTTACCCCGTGGGCGAGAGGGTGGCCTCCCTCCGCCGGGTGGGGAAGGGTCCTGACTGTTGTTTGTGCGTATGCCGAACAGCAGTTTGGAGTATCCACCCTTTTTGGAGTCTCTGGAGGGGTTGCTAGAGGGCATACCTTCTGGGGATTCCCTCGTTTTGCTGGGAGACTTCAATGCTCGTGGGCAATGACAGTGAGACCTGGAAGGGCGTGATTGGGAGGAATGGCCCCGATCTGAACCCGGCGGTGTTTTGTTATTGGACTTCTGTGCTCGTCATGGATTGTCCATAACGAACACCATGTTCAAGCATAAGGGTGTTCATATGTGCACTTGGCACCAGGACACCCTAGGCCTCAGGTCGATGATCGACTTTGTGGTCGTGTCGCCGGACTTGCGCCATATGTCTTGGACACTCGGGTGAAGAGAGGGGTGGAGCTGTCAACTGATCACCACCTGGTGGTGAGTTGGCTTCGATGGTGGGGGAAGATGCCGGTCAGACCTGGTAGGCCCAAACGTGTTGTAAGGGTCTGCTGGGAACGGCTGGCAGAGTCCCCTGTCAGAAGTAGCTTCAACTCCCACCTTCAACCACGTCCCGAGGGAGGTGGGGGACATTGAGTCTGAATGGGCCATGTTCCGTGCCTCTATTGTTGAGGCGGCTGACCGGAGCTGTGGCCGCAAGGTGGTCGGTGCCTGTCGTGGCGGCAATCCCCAAACCCGTTGGTGGACACCGCGTGAGGGATGCCGTCAAGCTGAAGAAGGAGTCCTATAGGACTTTTTGTCCTGTGGGTCTCTGGAGGCAGCTGATAGGTACCGCAGGCCAAAGGAACGCTGCCGGTTGTTGCTAAGGCAAAACTCGGGCATGGGAGGAGTTTGGAGAGGCCATGGAGAACGACTTTCGGACGGCTTCGAGGAGATTCTGGTCCACCGTCTCAGGAGGGGGAAGCAGTGCAGTGTCAACACCGTATATGGTGGGGATGGTGCGCTGCTGACCTCACTCGACGCGTTGGGTCGGTGGGAGGAGTACTTCAAGACCTCCTCAATCCCACTAACATGCCTTCCATGAGGAAGCAGAGCCTGGGGACTCTGAGGTGGGCTCTCCCATCTCTGGGACTGAAGTCACCGAGGTGGTCAAAAACTCCTTGGTGGCAGGGCCCCGGGTGGATGAGATACCGAGTTCCTTAAGGCTCTGGATGTTGTAGGACTGTCTTGGTTGACACGCCTCTGCAACATCGCATGGACATCGGGACAGTGCCTCTGGATTGGCAGACCGGGGTGGTGGTCCCCTCTTTAAAAAGGGGACCGGAGGGTGTGTTCCAACTATAGAGGGATCACACTCCTCAGCCTCCCTGGAAAAGTCTATTCGGGGGTTCTGGAGAGGAGGGTCCGTCGGATAGTGAACCTCGGATTCAGGAGGAACAGTGTGGTTTTAGCCCTGGTCGCGGAACAGTGGACCAGCTCTTCACCCTTAGCAGAGACCTGGAGGGTGCATGGGAGTTTGCCCGACCGGTCTACATGTGTTTTGTGGACTTGGAAAAGGCATTGACCGTGTCCCTCGGGAATCCTGTGGGGGTGCTCGGGAGTATGGGGTACCGGACCCCTGATAAGAGCTGTTCGGTCTCTGTACAACCGTGTCAGAGCTTGGTCCGCATTGCCGCAGTAAGTCGAGCCCGCTTCCAGTGAGAGTTGGACTCCGCCAGGGCTGCCCTTTGTCACCGATTCTGTTCATAAACTTTTAGGGACAGAATTTCTAAGCGCAGCCAGGGTGTTGAAGGGGTCCGGTTTGGTGGACTCAGGATTGGGTCACTGCTTTTGCAGATGATGTTGTCCTGTTTGCTTCATCAGGCCGTGATCTTCAGCTCTCTGGATCGGTTCGCAGCTGAGTGTGAAGCGGCTGGGATGAGAATCAGCACCTCCAAATCCGAGAGCATGGTCCTCAGCCGGAAAAGGGTGGAGTGCCCTCTCAGGGTTGGGGAGAGATCCTGCCCCAAGTGGAGGAGTTCAAGTATCTCGGGGTCTTGTTCACGAGTGAGGGAAGAATGGAGCATGAGATCGACAGGCAGTGATGCGGGCTCTGCATCGGTCTGTCGTGGTGAAAAAGGAGCTGAGCCGTAAGGCAAAGCTCTCAATTTACCAGTCGATCTACGCTCCTACCCTCACCTATGGTCATGAGCTATGGGTAGTGACCGAAAGAACGAGATTGCGAATACAAGCGGCTGTAATGAGTTTCCTCCGCAGGGTGTCTGGGCTTTCCCTTAAAGATAGGGTGAGAAGCTCAGTCATCCGGGAGGGGCTCAGAGTAGAGCCGCTGCTCCTCCGCATCGAGAGGAGTCAGATGAGGTGGCTCGGGCATCTAATCAGGATGCCTCCTGGACGCCTCCCTGATGAGGTGTTCCGGCACGCCCAACCGGGAGGAGGCCCGGGAAGACCCAGGACACGCTGGAGGGACTATGTCTCCCGGCTGGCCTGGGAACGCCTTTGGGATTCTCCCGAAGAGCTGGAAGAAGTGGCCGGGAGAGGGAAGTCTGGGCCTCTCTGCTTAAGCTGCTACTCCCGCGACCCGACCTCGGATAAGCGGAAGAGAATGGATGGATGGATGGATATTGTAACAATTTAAAAAAAAGATTTACTTCAGTATAAAACAAGTGAATTACACCCAATTACTCTAAATGATTTGCCTTAGCTTAAAAATTGTGGGTTTAATAAGATAAAAGTAATAATATTGGTTCAGATTGAAAATATTAAGTGTGAATCAAATCATTACCTTAATTATTTTAAGTTGAATGGAGGTTATACTTTTTTCAGTGTAAGGATGTTGTGTTTTTAACAATGTGCAGTGTTTAGCTTATGCCAAACACAGTGTTTAGACTGATGTCCAAAAACCAAGTAACATTTTGCTCTCATCAGACCATATAACCCTCTAGCTGACTTCTGAGTCTCCCATTTACCATCTAGCAAACTCTCTGGATGTTTTTTAAAACCTGAGACTGGTGAAGCACACAGGCAAGATGTTATATGCACAGTCTCCTCAGTCCCAGCGTCTGTAGCTTGTAACTTGTAAGTCTCTTGGTGTCCTCCCTCATTTATTTTCTTATTGTACAATCACTCAGTTTTTGCTGATGCCCTGCCCTAGGCGTTATTTCAGTGCCACTATTCTGAGCACACGTAAAAATATTGCAAGTGCAAGTGTTGCATTTTGAGGAGAAATTTATTTTGAGCGCAAAAAGCTGAATTTGAGTGAACAAAATTCTTCATCGCAAAAATGTATTTCAGTGTTTGCACTTATCCATATACACACACACAATAGCACCCTCTTGCTCAGTTTTTTCATTTGCTTGCTTCAATGTGTAGGCTAGGCTCACAACATTCTCTGCTGAAGCCAACTCTCTGTACACCGATATAAGTGTGCCACAAAACCAACCAATCACAGACTTGGTTTCAAAATTCTGATTGGCTCTTACGGTCTCCAATCAGTAATTAGCTGTTGCATTCGAAACAGTCCAAATGTAGCTAAATCCAGCTAAACTCAATTAAACCCCAATTTATGATAATATCTTTACTATTTTATTTTAAAATATATTATTTGTTAAGACTATCGCTGGTGTAGTACTCTCCCAGTCAATGCCTGGATCCTGAAGCTCCTTCAAATCCACAAACATATATAATAGTCATTATTCCAGAATAGGTACTTTTGGGAGTAATGTTATTTTGTGTAAGCGTTTTTCCAATAAATACAAACAATTTAAAAAGAATGCCTTGTTTTCATGTTCTTCTTACTGTGATTTACATTAGTGGTAATTGATAGGCAAGAATGTATAAAAATCACCAGAAGCATCTCTCGCAGATGTGCCACAATGAATGCAGCAGCTAGCGAGCTGATTGGAGACCGTAAGAGCCTAATCAGAATTTTGAAACCAAGTCTGTGATTGGTTGGTTTTGTGGCACACTTATAACGGTGTACAGAGAGTTGAGCGCTTGCAGCAGAGAATGTTGTGATGCTAGCAACACATTGCGAGCAAGCGCAAATGAAAAAACTGAGCGAGAGGGGGTGCTATTGTGTGTGTGTATATGGATAAGTGCAAACACTGAAATACATTTTTTGCACGCAGCAATGAATTTTGTTCACTCAAATTCAGCTTTTGTACGCCAAAATAAATTTCTCCTCAAATGCAACACTTGCACTTGCAATATTTTTACGCGCCAGAATAGTGGCACTGAAATAACGCCATACCCTGCCCTAGGCTGATTTACAGCTGTGACGTACTCTTTCCATTTTTTAATGACTGATCTAACTGGACTCCAAGGATATTCATTGACTTGTCTTCATCCTCTGACTTCTGATTTTCAATCACCTTTTCACTGAGTTGTTTGGTGTGTTTGTTTTGTCTTCAGTGTGTAGGTTAGGCCACATTAGTTTCTCACCAGAAGCTGATCCTTCCTGATAAAGTGCATTTGTACAACAGTCAACTGAAACACAGACAGGTAATCTCCACTTAAGTAATTATGCCCATCTAATTATTTCTGTCTATCAATCCATTTGAATAACCCACTTTATCCTGAGAATGGTCATGGGGAAGCTGGAGCCTCTTGAACTAATTCTGTGTATTCTAAAGTCAATTGGCTGCACTAGTGATACTTTAGGTGTGAATACTCATGCAATTAATTATTTGTGTTTGTAGTTAAATTAGACCACTTCACAGAGATCTGTTTTAACATAGACAGTAAATAATCTTTTTCTGTTAATCAATGTAAAAAAAAAAACATATTAAATCAACTGTGAATCTATGTTATGTAACAATTAAATGCAAAAACATGCAAAGGTGTGAATACTTTTTATAGGCATTGCATACACAAACCAGAATCTATATATATATAATTCACTAAGCCGCCGACAAGTGAGACACCTATGGCGCACGCAGGAAGGAGCCACGCCCACCAACTCCAAGACCATTGGATACGACGACAACTCACAGAGCCAATCCCACCAACTCGGACGCGACGACACAGAAAAACCGGCGTCATTTATATTCATCTGTCGTAGAGGTCACATGCAGCTCCGACCCATGTTGACTGTTAATAGAGGCATGTTTCTCGCGGAGGTGAATCGCCATATGCGGCGTGTAAAACTGTTTGCGAGGGGTATCCCATGGGATCCTTAAAACGTTCCTTTACAACTGAGGTTAAAACACCATGAAGTTAGCAGTCTTTAAAAAATGAGTTTTCGGTTACGACGCACGACTGTGTGCACTATAGCAAACTGTTTTACATGCTACATACAGCAATTCGCATCCGCGACAAACATGTGTCTTCTTAGATACTCCTGCACTTTGTACACACCGCCCTCCCGGGTGCCTTGGTTGATTATATATAGAAAGGCAGCCAAAACCGCACAGAGCAATGAAAAGTCTACATGAGTCACAACTGCATCTGGACTGTACAAAGACGACAACGACTCCAGTGACGAGTTGGAGGTGGGCACATGAGCAGGTGGTGTATACTGAACGAGAAATCAGCAGACTAGCATGACGGAGGGAGTGGAGTGGATGTCCTTCTCCTCTCCTCCCGTTCCACCCTGAGCGCCGCACGGACGATTGTGTGTTGGTTCGTTCCGTGCATTGGTTAAAATCCAATGAAGGAAGCAGTCTTTAAAAACCAATAAGCCCTGTGCCTCTGTTTCATTACCGTCTCACCTGCTTCACCAATACAAGCCCCGCAACAGGCGATCCAGGCAACCAACTGGGTAACCAAAGTCTTTGGGTTCAGGGGGGAGTATGGTTACAAAGCTGAAACTTTAAAGGAATTGATGGAAGGGCACCACCAGGTGTGGAGCCTTTCGCTTCATTTGACTCAACACAGGAAACTTCACCCGGCCCGGACACGCACAGGATTGACAGATTGATAGTTCTTTCTCGATTCTGTGGGTGGTGGTGCATGGCAGTTCTTAGTTGGTGGAGCGATTTGGCTGGTTATTCAAAACGAACGAGACTCCCGCCTGCTAAATAGTTACACGACCCAACAGCGGTCGGCGTCCAACTTCTTAGAGGGACAAGTGGCTTTCAGCCACGTGAGATTGAGCATTAACAGGTCTGTGATGCACTTGTATGTCCGGTACTGCACGCGCGCTACACTGATTGGATCAACGTGTGTCTACCTGGCGCAGGGAAGCTGTTGAACCCCTTTCGTGATGGAGACCGTGGCTTCCAATTGTTCCCCACAAACGAGAAATTCCCAGTACGTGCGAGTCATGTGCTCACACTCATTACGTCCCTGCCCTTTGTAAAGCCCCCCATGGTTGGGTGCCTTGGTGGATTATATATAAAAAAACAGCAGCCGGAACCGCAAAGAACAATGAAAAATCAACGTGGAAACCGACTGAGGCGGTGTTTGGAAAATTAACAGTCAACGTGACTCACAGGTGCGTGTGGACTGTACACAGACAAAAGCGACTCGGGTAGGGAGTTGGGGGCGGGCACATTAGCGGGCAGTGCGTACTGAACGAGCGCCGTTCAACCCCGTCCTTCGCTTTGAAAGGAGAAAGTGCAACGGCGCTCCTCCGGTTTTCAGTCACGGACAATTGTATGTTGGTTCGTAGCGTGCATTATTGCAATGTTACTTTTCTTGGTGGTTTATTAAATTACGGATTTTTCAAATGTTTATTTTTTCCTCTGTGCTTAAAAATCATTTAAAAAGCGGCCTGATTATGTGGCGTATGCTACGCCGCGGGTTGACAAGTGTGGATAATAAAAACTTGAAATAATCACATCAAGTGTGAGGGGGTACTTGGCTGGCAAATGGGAAAGCCATCTCACTGGATAGGCAGTGCATCAAGGCCTGTAAAGTAAAGCCCAGAAAGACAACAAGTTTGTTGCTTTTTCTATTTATTTGGAGTTCTCACTTTGTTCGTCACTTGCATGAGCATTTGTGTTTAATAAAGATATCACTAATATTTGCCTTTTGGCCTTGATGTTATTCTGAATGCAGAAGGCTGCCATGAATGCACCACTTCTATTCTACCAGATCTCATCACATGCAATGGCTTAGTGATCAAAAGGAAAGGCCTAACTCTATGTGTTTCTACGCTGCTTAAACACTTTTTGTTTATTAACCTTTCTTTGTTTTGTATAGCACATTTCACAGAATGTAACATTACCAGCAAAGAAGGCCACAATTGTACTAAATCATTCAATAATTACAGGGAACGGAGATATGATGAGCTCAGAAATGAACTGAAAATACAAAGCAGTGGATTGCCAGTGTGAGATGACACTACAGTATACCATGAATAAATCAATCAACAATCAGTCATTCAATCAGACAATCGTCTATTGATCTGTTCATTTTCTAATTTGCGTATGCAGGTTGGAGTAGCAGGGGATCAATACCTATCCCACAACATTGGGAGTAAAGTGGGAACCATCTCTGAATTAATTAATCAAGGTTTATTTTACATAGCACTCTTCACTTTTTAAACAAAAGAATAACCTACAATTATACAGTAAGTACAAAAGATGAGGTCAGAAAGTATAACAATAATAATAATAATCAAGCTGAGCAAGGATAAGTTCACATGAGCAGTTTAAAACCAAAATGCTGCCAAAGCTAAATATTCTCTCCAGAAAGAAGCTCAAAAGATAAAAAAGAAATATGTGATTGAAGCTCAGAAGCAAGCTCTGGATATCAAAACACAACACCATCGAGAAATAGAAAATAGAACTGGTCAAGAGCAAATGATTAAATGGACAGTTCTAGCAATACTGGGAACGACCATGTGTTGATGGAGAAGCATATGTGTGATGGCTAAGCAGGTCCGGTCTTACAGGAAAGGCAGGGAGCTCATGACCAGGCACTTAACACCAGATACCACCAGAGGAATATCTTGAAACATCTAATAGACAGTAAATGTGGATTATGCAGCAAGGCAGAAGAGCACAAGAGTCATATTGTGGCAGGCGATACAACACGTGCACTGTGTGAATAAACACACAGATCTGAAAAGCGAGATCAGCAGGATGTGGAACTGTAAGGACTGTGCCAGTTATAGTAGGAGCATTAGGTACAGAAAGGATTTGATGAGAACCTAAAGATGCTCCCAGGCCATCCTCCAGCTAATGAAGTGCAGAAGATGGCACTTAGTGGAACAGCACACATCCTTCTTAAGGTGCTTAGGTAAATCGCTTTGTTTTCTGGTTGAAACAAGGACTTACTAGCAAACTGCCCAAAGGCATGAAGAAATAAAAGTTAAACATATTAATAAATAATAATAATTTCTGTTTATATAGCACTTTTTTCAAACCCAAGTTTGCTTTACACAATATTAGAAAATATAAGAAAATAAAAATAAATAATAATAATAACAAAATAGAAAAAAAAATAACAAAATAGTCAGATCTTACAAGAGTTAAAAATCTGAGGCTAGTAATAAAATAATTAAAAAAATAAATGAAAATAAGGAACACTGATGCTGTAGAGGTGATTGCTATATGACTGCTGAGGTGGCTTCAGGGCTAGACTTCTGCTACAGAGAGTAGCATACATGAAACTAAATCAATGGCAGGTGGAGGACAAGTAACACAATTCTTTGGATTTAGTAGTAGCTACCTAACAGAAAGTATGATAGTCTATATGATCAGTGTACACTGGATGCCTGGTGATGCTTTTGGTCAGGGACTGCTAATATGCAGCTCACTACGACCAACCTTGGCACCCCAGTGGTGGAGTAGAATCTGTAAAACAATTTGATTTTGTGAGACCGACTGCAATGTTCAACAATGACTGATGACCAGCCTTTATTGAAGTTTATAAATTCTCCAGTAGGAACCTCTGTAATTCTGTGTATTATACCACTGTATTTCTTGTGATGTGATTTCTTAATACATTAGTTACAAAATCTTTATACATACAACAGATTTTAATCACTAGTATAATGGGTCATACATGAGTGCTTGGGTGCTACCTTCAAGGCTCTAAAAAGGTAAGCAATACCACCCCAAACCATTAAATAATTCCCCTCCTTCTTCCATATCCACAGAACAAAGGACCAATGACGTCACTTCTGCTTTCACCTACTCCAGAACCCACCCCTTCCAGCCTTCCATCATAAAAAGAACCAATCCACCAGAAGGCCAGGTTCATTTTGGACTAGAAAACTGTGAAGTGCACTAGGATTTTTCTTCTTTTAATTCCTACATCTGTGGCTGTGATTTTGCACCTTTATTGACCTATTTTTGCCAACCATCAATAAATCGGTTGTCATCTCTTGGTGTTGTTGAACCACTGTCTTTGCATTTTACAAATGTTAAGAAGAGAAAAAAAGATGGAAAGCAGTTCAGTTGGACACACGATTTGAGGAAAAAGGTGAACTCAGATAAAATGTGTGGTTTATTGAGTCATCACACCTGCAGATATCTGGAAGGCAAGAACACGGGTAGAAAGTCTAAGCAGACCCAAGATGCTTTTTAAAGAGATAGGTCTTCTAGAGACAACTCAATATCAGCAGATTAGGAGAGGTCAGGATGGTCATGGGAAGTTTCAAGAGCTTGGAAGTCTGAACCAATAAACCTTGTCTAGTTTTACGAGTAGTACACCTAGAGAAGGTGAGACAGTCAGCAGGCATCTCAGAGCATAAGGAAGACATCTTCTAACAATCTATGGACAGAAAGGAGACTAAAACTACGGAGGACTAGTACAGGGGTATAATCAATGAAAAAATGAATACAATATAAACATGGACTTTCAGAATGGAGACATGTACATTTGGCAGGAAGACCAAAAAGGTCCTTTGTTGGCTGATGGTGCTATAGAAACAACAACCCAGAGAGAAGTCCCTGAATGAGATGTGAAGGAGCATAGATGGTAAGGAATGGCAATACTAGATGATGGGTTCAAACCTTGGCCTGGTCACATTCTCCACAAACCACACAGATGTGGCTTATTAGTAACACTAAATTGTCCCACTATGAGTGAACGTGGTCTATGACACACTTCCCAAAGCTGCTAGTATGCACACATCCATAGTTGCTTATAGAAGGCCATTTTAGAATCAACAGTTCACAAACTGCATTGGGAAAAGGAGAGAGTCATGGGGAGAAAATGTAAATTCCATAAAGACAGTGACTGGGCCAGCATTTGAACCCAGGTCTTTGATATCTGTAAGATGCAGATCTAGGCACTTTGAAAAACATTCAGTATATTTCAAATATTCTTTGAAGGGAGAAATGTCCGGGCTAATGAGGAAATGAGACATTTGGAAATGTACAGGGATTAATAAAAGCACTGTATTAAGATTCATTTCCCCACACAAGTTGTTAGATATTAAATTCTAAATAGCGTGGAGCAGCTTTGGGATTATAAATCAGACACCAACATCAATGTGACAGTAATCAAAGTAATGAATGGGCATTTAGTAGTCAGCAATGATAGCTGGAGACTTCAGCTGCTGCAGATAGACCAACCCGTTGCTTCTTAATTCAGAGCTCTTTAATGTCCCCTTACACATGTCATGAAGACCCCAAAGATTGTGTGTATTCATGTAAATATGGAATACATTTTACAGTGACTTGGCTACATGCATTTCTCGCTTTTGTGAGCTGAAAATCCAGACCCTCGCTCAAATGGCACTTTCTTAAAGTCATCTTTCAAGACCAGTTGTTATTGTTCATTTTTAGTTTCCATATCTTATTTTTCTGCATTTCTGGTTAAAGAATGTGACTGGCATACCTGGTGATATGCATGGTCTATCATATTTTGCTGCCATTTACTATAAGACACTAATTAGTTGTGTTAATGGATTAAAGGATTTGAAGGATGAGAGCTACTTGTCTTGAAACACAGACAAAGCAGAGATGCTACTTGTTGGAGGGAATGATGCTGATTGCAACAATATATTGTCATTAACTCAGCTGGAATCACCATTAATTTTACTGAATCAGCAAACAATCTAGGCATTATCTTTGACTCTAAATGTCATTTAATGTCATGTGTGCACATTACAAAATTGTCCAAAACATGTGTCTTCTATCTTAAAAATGTTGGGAAATGAAAGTGTTTTCTAAATATGCTGGATACTGAGAAATTAATTAATGCATTTATTTCTAGTAGAACTGACTACTGCAATGTGGTGTTCACTGGTTGTTCAAATTCAAAAACACATAACTCTAGTTCTTAAATCCTTGCACTGGCTCCCAGTAATGTTTAGGGCAGATTTCAAAGTCCTACTTTTAACATATAAAGCCTTTAAATAGCCAAGGTCTGGTTTACTTATGATTAGGTGAACTTATCACTACTTAAAATACCAGAGTGTACCCTAAGATCTCAAGATGCCGGTCTGCTTATGATTCTAAGGAGTAATAAAATAACAGTGAGAGGTCGAGCTTTTAGTTACAGGGCCCCTAAACTGTGGAATGGTCTGCTTGCGACAATAAGAGATGCCCCTTCAGTCTCAGCTTTCAAATCCCGGCTGAAGACTCACTACTTCAGATTAGCATATCCTAACTAGAGCTGCTGATTAACTGTACAGACTGCATCTCTATTGTTAGTCATTAACGCTAAAACACAAGTAATAATGATAGTTATAATTTGTTACTAGCCCTCACCTGTTCTCTTTCTCTTCTCTGTACTCAAAAGTGGCACTTGGTGCCACTACCCTCCTGCCAAGTTGTCTGCCTGCCTAAGGAAAAATCATCTCAGACGAAGGAGCACTGGAATCGTGGGGTAGAAGGGTCCTTTCATCATATTGGTTGGCCCACCACTATTTCAGCTATGGGGAGGCAGCTTGAGATCCGAGGTCTCTAGGATTCTGAACAAATTTGAGTTGTATTATGCGATATCATCTACTTTTGCATTTTGCTCTTAACTTTTTGGCACCCACTGCAAACCCAACCTACCTGGAAAGAGGTCTCTCTTCGAATTGCCCTTCCTGAGATTTCTTCCATTTTTTTCCCAACAAGGGTTTTTTTGATATTTTTTTCTTGACTTTTTATAAAGCCAAGGCTGGGGGCTGTCAAAAAACAGGACCTGTTAAAGCTTATTGCAGAACTCCTTGTGTGATTTTGCCCCATACAAAAATAAATTGTATATGTAGATGTTGTGAAAGATCAGCCCGGACACAGACAGACACCAAGACACACAAGTCCCAAAAGCACACTCTTTTCATTTCTTTTTTATCTTTTACAGCACAAGACAGCGCACAGATCACAATAGTTCAGACCTTTTCTTCTTCTTCTTTGCTGTCACCTCCTCTCCTCTCCCACAAGCTCTGTCCTCCACCTCCCAACTCTGGCTCTTTGAATGCAGTGAGACGGCCTCTTTTATATTGCACCCGGAAGCGCTCCAGGTTGACGATCTTCTGGCAGCACTTTCTGGTGTGGCAGACGTGCTCCAGTCCAGGGTTCAGGAATTGGCCACTGGCTCCACAGGGAAGAGCTTCTAAGCTCTAAGCCTGTGGTCCCGATGCAATCCAGGAGAGCTGCCTTTTCATGTTCTGGGGAAGGTATTGGTTTCCCCTGGTCCTTCCATAAAGGCTTCCCAGCCAGACAAGGTCCCAGCCATCTGCCACAATGTATATGTATATGTAGAAAAAATATACATTAATATACATTAAAATAAAGGAAGGGCCTTATTGAAAAATAACAGAGCTAAAAGAGTGATTAAAATTATGCATTGTAGACATGAATGAACTATGACCATCTTTTCAAATTTTATATACAATACTAGCCTGGGGTGGTATAAAGTGGAAGTGTGGTCACTAAATAAAATTCCTCATGGAGAAACTTCAAAATGTGGCCTTTCATCATACAAACAGGGAATCTGTACAAAGGTTTCTAAAGATAGCTTCAATAGTAAGGACAAACACACATCCAGCTTAATATATTAGAAAATTTGTGTAAACTTGAAAAGAAGAAGAAGGAGGAGAAGAAGCCACAGCATTTATATATTGGTTTTCAAGACACTTAAAGCACCTTACATCGAGAGGGGCAGCCACTTCAACCACTGCCAATGTGTCAAATTCACCTGGATGATGTGACTGCAGCCATTTTTCGCCAGTGCACGCACCGCACATATGTTATTAGGTGGCAAAGGGGTGAGAGGGATGGTTAGCCAGTTAGACATGGGAGATGATAACGAGGCCAGAATGACCACATGCCTCATGTATAATGCCGTGCATAGAATTCACACTAAAACATGGTGTGCGGACAAAAACAGAAATGTGTGTATGTACAAAAAAATCCAGATGCATAAAACTGTGCATATGCCAAGTTCCACGCACTTCCCCTTGATAAATCCCTGTGAACATGAAATTTAATGCACATGAACGCACCTACAGCCTCACCCCAACTCCTCCCAAAATTTCACATATTTTAATATGCAAATCAATATAAATATCCCCTTCAGTTCAGTGTTTTGTTAAAAGACGATGGCAAAATCACATGGGAAAAAGAAGAATTTCAACGAATGCAGAGTGGAGGCAAGGAAAAATGTATTATGTGTTGGGTAAGCAGTGGTATAAGCAAGACAAGGAAGTTAAGGAGTGATACAGCATGGTAGAGACACTCGAAAGTTCAAGTTCAGAAAGTAGCACAGAAGCTATCAAAGTCGACGTGAAAAGATGAGTCACAGCCCACTATCTATTTATTCTGTTTCAGACAATATTATAAATGCTGCTGTGTCCAGCACATCATCAGACTCTGGCTGCAGACACACCTCTGACTTGGAAATCACTAGGCAACCATCTGGATGTGTGCTGACAGACATTGTTCTGGAGTCATGAAATGCAATAGAGGATTCTGTAAGAGTTGTGGCCAAAGAGCTAAGGAATATAAGGGCTGTACTGTGTGTATACTGACCACAATTTAAATGAACTGTTTAAAAAGATAAATGCTGCATTTGATTACCTGTTTTTACATTCTGCTAATTACTTTCAAGTGAAGTTGTAATGCTGTCCAGTTGGGCTGATTGCTTGGTGGGTCAGGGTCAGGTTCATCATAGCACATCTCTTCAGTTATGGGCAAGCCACAGTTGTGTGGCACATTATGCAGAATGCTATTTGCCTGCACAATGCAACACAATTTCTGTGGACTATAGAGCAGCACATTAATAGTGTGGAAATGCATTCTATTTACATAAGCAAGTTCATTCTCTGAAGGTGCTTTTATAGTGTAGCAATGTCACCGAGCGCCTCAATGGACAGATTCTCTGCTCTTTACTTTGACGTGACTTGCTATCCTTAAAAGGACTGCTTACTTTTTGCTGCACTAGCTGGAAAAAGCACTTGTGACTGTACAGAGCTGACTGTTTTATAGGTTCTCCAGCTCTATATAATGTAATGCCAGCTCATCCTTATGATGATTCATTCCTGGTTGATGTAACTTGTCCAGTGCCATTGCAATAGCAATGTGCATGCAGCTGACCACTCTGATTACATTTGGATAACTGGATGTTGGTGAAAATTGTGCTTTGATGTTTCGCAGTTCAACCAAAGTGTAAGGAAATCTTATATATTTGGATGACAAGTGGATAATACCATCCTATGCAGCTGGCATGGCGCGATAGTGTGATGTTTGTGAAATACCCGATTGGTCAGCAACTTCATATTGAAAAGCTCCTGTGGTTAAAAACCTGAGAGTGGACAGAACTTGCAAAGGAGCAGGTAGAGCACAATTTCTCAAAGTCTTCTTTTGTAAAGAAGGTGCCAGTTAAGCACACAGCTCCAAGAGAAAAGCTCTTGGAAATTGACTTAGAAGCCAGTCAACATCATCATCTATAGATACACACTCTCTTCTAATTTTACCATGTGCGATGTCCTCTAACAACGCTAAAGCAGCTATGGTAGTTGGAATAGTTTGGCCATTCCTACCACCATTATATTGTTACAGAATGATTGCAATCAAGTGAATTAAATTTGTTAACAATATGCAATTAATTTTGTAGTATTTGATAAAACCTGCGTCATTGATGTGAATATCAAAAAGAAAGGTAAATGACACAGAATCAGTAGCACTGCTTTGACACACCGTTTTCACATGAGGCCCCAGGTCACAATGAGCAGTTTAACAAGGACATCATGGATTATGTGAATTTCCCCTTGGGATTAATAAAGTATCTATCTATCTATCTATCTATCTATCTATCTATCTATCTATCTATCTATCTATCTATCTATCTATCTATCTATATCGTTCTCTTCCTGAAAGAAGTTCAGAGATCTTTTATGGCCACAGAAAGTCAGGATGGGACCATTTTTGCAGCACAGTGTCCCCATCACTGCACTGGGGTATTGAGATTCGCACATCGACCATAGGGTAAGGTCCCTTGCTAGCCTAACAAATACCTCTTCCAGCAGAAACCCAAGCTTTTTCCCATCCAAGGACTGGTCAAGCCCAAACATGCTTAATTTCAGGTGGATTACCTGTTCTCAAATGTATGTCATATGGTTGCTGAGAAAGGTGATTTATTAATTTTATTTTAATTCATTCTTGTTTGTCACTTTGCTTGAGAGTGGTGATGTTTTCATGTTGGTTAGACTTAAAATTAAGAAATTCACTGTACTCTGTACATGTCACAATATTACTACTACTGTATATTTGTTAATTCATGATTAAAATACATTGATGAAACAATCAATTTTTTCTGGCTTTCAAATACAAGGATTACATTATTACTCTGTAAAACTCAGCAGTGAAAGTGGTGGACAAAAGTAAGAGTGAAATATTTCTGCTGCACATTTACACAAGATAATGCTGCCTGGATGGTTTTCATCCCTTGCAACCCTCCGATGGATTAAGTGGGCTCAGTAAAAGAATGATTAGAAGTGAATTTGGGGGAAGATTGCTTCCTGATTCTATTATCTGTTTAGATGTGCTGTGGTAAAAGAGTAACTCCAGATGTCTGTCAACAGAACTTCTCAAAACGGTGCATCAATTTGATAAAAATACACATAAACACATAGAATGTGGGGCAGATAAACAAAAAAATTATGAAACACAAAGGAATTCCTCCCACTTCCTCCCACCCAGATAGAGCCTCTTCCAGTGTCTCCTAAGGTGTTTCTACATGCCATGGGCCTACTAGAGCTTTTACATTGGTGTTGTTCACTTTTAGGTTTGTCTTTTCATTCAAAACCTATTTGGTATCCTTTTTTTGCTTTTATTGCTGTATTTTGTTGTAGTCTATTGAATCCTTATAAAAATAAATATTAAAGTAGCGTTGTTTTGTTTACAGTTCTTGAGCTCTTCCTTTTGTGGACATTTTGATTTTTAAAGCCTTTGCCACATTCTAGGGCATGTGTAGGCCACAGGCCTGCAACTAGAATTTGGGTCTTGGTTTTAAAAGGCCTGCTTTTTGGGATAGATCTGTGTGAATTGCAGGTCCGGTATTTGATTTTAAGGCCAGCACCCTTTTTTGTCCTTTATGAACATGTAGGATCAGAACAAATGCCTTGAAAGAATCATTAATAACCAGGATATTGATAGAAGAAGAAGTTTTTCTGTAAGTAAAGAATATCCACAAGTATTGACAATGAAGCATCTGAGATGCTGTTTTAAATATTGTTCTGTCAGTTACGATGCATGGTGTGACATCCAGAACCATGTCTCCTGACATTGGACTGCTGCATAACAGCAACCAACTCTAACAATGGCAGTGTCCACAATGCTATTACAATATTAAAAAAAAAAAAAATAGTGAAGAAACAAAACAGGAAGTCTTCAATCAAAATTAAGGTAGAAAATGAAAGTGAAACAAGATCTGTTATAAATCAAAACCCCTTTTAAAAAGGTTTGTTCCTTTCATGTTTTCTTTATTATTTATTAATTTCTTTTGCTACTTACTGGTCTGAGTCACAAAAGACTCCCTTGGGATATCCTAGTGCTTCTTTACATTTCTTTTTTTTGGAGCCTGTTGGGGTCCATAGGTCCAAGGGGTGCTGTAGGGAGCTGCACTTCATATTTTATGGGACTTCTGTATGTCCCAGAAGTGCTTCCAATGGGCAATGCCCCAGCACCGAAAGTATCCCTGGTGTTATCTAGGTGAGGCAGAGCCGGGAGAGGAGACAGGCAACACTTGTCTGGTGGGAGTAGTGGAGAACAGAAAGAAAAGGAGAGAATTATATTGCTGTTCTCAGGTATCCTGTTGAATAAAAGCTTGTGCTTTGAGTCAGGGACTGTGTTGGTGCATTTGTGTCTGGGGTTTGAATGTTCTTTGGAGCCCCCTGTTGATCACACAGGGTAATGAATGGTGACTGTAAATTGGTTTGCATGAATGAATGTGAGCTATGATAGACTGTTGGCATTTCCTATCTTGTGTCTGATGCTACCAGAATAGGCTTAAGACTACTGTGACCCTAAACTGGATGAAACAAATTTAAAAATGCATGGACATCCAGATGGAAAATGATATATCCAGTTATTAATATACCTCTTAGCCAAGGCTAGCAGATGTGTCAATTCAGCAATTAGACAGTGAGCAATGGAAGTAACCTGAGCTTGAAAAGAAATTGTACAAAATATGCACAGATGGTACTTACTTCCTTAATGCCCAACATTATCTACTGCAGACGTCTGCATCTGAAGACATTTTAAATGGTGAGAATAGGCTGAAAGATTTAATATAAAAAGTAAATGTGAAACTTAATATAAAATTTTTTTATTGCAATGACAGCTGATAGCTTTATAATGAGCTTTTAATCCAAGCTGAGAAAAGAGCTCATTGTTAACATGCAATACATGACTCTGAAAAATATTGAATACACAAAGTAATAAGTAAATTCTCAACTTGACATATTGTGTACATGAAGCAACATACAAATAATGTGTGCCATCTCAGACAGGCTAATCTTTTTAATGTGTCCAAAGCAGGCCTGATGCAAATGAGTTCTTCAATAATATGAGTTTTCATGACCAGCATTTAGCCTTAATATAATAAGATGGAATGAACTAGCCAGAAGAATGATATTACTTTTAAAACTTTACATAGCAGGTTTATGCCAGCAACTTAGCGATTTAAGTTCACCAGAAGAAGGAAAAATGTTCTATCCAGTATGGGGAGTTAGAAATGAGTACAGTCACTGTATGGTCTTATACTGGATATGAACCTATAATAATAGTTTGTGGCAGAACCATAAAGCAAACAAACACTTCTTAAATGGTGAAAATAGTTACAGTAATTTTCGGTCATTATTTTGTAGTGAAGCTTGAAAATATGCTTCTAATAGCAAAATGTTTGGTGGGAGATATTAATGTTTCATATAATGTTATACAAAATACTGGAGAAGACAGAAATATCAAAAAAGAGTTACTGAAAAGGAAGGTGGATGTTTGATCTAATGTCTGGGTTTGAGGCCTGCACTTGACAACTGTTTGAATTGTCTTGTCCCTGAAATGTTATACTCTGTTGTGTAAAATATACATATTTTAAGTGAATTTAACCATAGTTCGCAGTGGTAGCGCTGCTGCCTCGCAGTTAGGAGACCCGGGTTCACTTCCCAGGTCCTCCCTGCGTGGAGTTTGCATGTTCTCCCGTGTCTGCGTGGGTTTCCTCCGGGTGCTCCGGTTTCCTCCCACAATCCAAAGACATGCAGGTTAGGTGGATTGGCGATTCTGAATTGGCCCTAGTGTGTGCTTGTGTGTGTCCTGTGGTAGGTTGGCACCCTGCCCAGGATTGGTTCCTGCCTTGTGCCCTGTGTTGGCTGGGATTGGCTCCAGCAGACCCCCGTGACCCTGTATTCGGATTCAGCGGGTTAGAAAATGGATGGATGGACTTAACCATAGTTTGCACAAATGTATCAAAAGTGTATCCCATTGATGATTATCTTGTTCATCGTCTAAGTCTCGATAAAATGGTGCCATTCAAAAGGCTGCCTTAGATAATCTGGTGGTGCGCTCTGCCACCTTGTTGATCATGGCGCTGGAGAGCTAAAATGTGTTGCATGTTGTTTAGACATTAAACTAAGAATTTTTAAATGTACAATGTAAAAATATAAATAAATCTGAACTTAAACTTTTGGATGAAGTACATGTATTTTGTAGTTGGGTGAACCTTTTAAAAGTTCACAAACTTTGCAAGACTCATTACTTTACTCAGAGGATGTAAAAACTCTTTGTGCTAAATGAATGCAATTTTGGGAAAATTCATGAAATGAGATTTCCTCATTAAACGGACTCATAAAGTAATGCAGTTATGAAAGTAAAAAAAGTACATCCTCCTAATGGCAACCAGACTTATCACATAAACACTTTAAGAGATATTATTGACTCTCCTCTTCTTTCCATGACCCAGTAATGGCTAACTAAGCCTAAAATAAAAAAAAAAAAATAGTTGTTTTAGAAATAGAATAAAGGTTTGAATGGCAGTCCTGCACAATGGCCTTGATCTGTGACATGAACATGAACTTAACCTTTTGACTATCTTCGATTTTTCTGCACAGGTTAGCCTGGGTTTACAGCACAATTAATCAATTTGTATAAGAAACATTTGTTCTTTGTTTTTCAAAGAAATATATCCTGCCTCTACCCTGCCAGATAGTGTCCTCTTTAACCTCATTACTGTTATTTCTGAGCTAACTCATCTACTGCTAGTCACACGCACACTGCCTTCCCTGAATTTAATCATCCCCTTCGAACAGCGGCTGTTGACATGGCGTCAATGGCAGCAGGAGGAGTGGAATGCAAACTGTAAGAACGTGAAGCCCATGAATGAAATAGCCATTAGAATTAGAATTTAAAATGTAAATATATTTGTAGAGGAAACCTTTGAAAAAGTTCTTGACTGCCCACATCATTGGCAGATAATTTTGGATGTACAATAAATATTTTTGTTTTCTTTTGAGAATTTTGCTTTTTTCTCTTATTTTGAAACTTGGTACAGCATTTAGGAGATTTGTCATATTAGAATGGTACATCAGTAGTTTCTGATGTATAGTCAGAATCATGGTAAAGTTTCTAAATGAAACTGGTAACCATTGTATGTCTACCAGGATCTGTTATATGGTTGTCACACATGTGTGCCTGGGGGCCATCTTCCAGGCTCTGATGAGGTAAGCAGCCTTACACTTTGGGATGAGAGGCAGCACTGGCACAAACTGTATCTTCTCTTCCCATGTAGTTCTGTGAAGACATCCATGGAGGATGCCTAGCCCCGCCCACAGCACCCAGAGTTGGCTCCACCCATTCCACTCCAGAAGCCATAAAAATGAGTCATCCCCAGAATGCGGTGTTGCATTTGACCATGCCTTCATTGAAGATAGAGCTCTCACTGTTGGAACACCATTTTAAATGTTTGTCTAGAGCCAGCCTTGTTCATTACATTTTTGTTTCTCACAGTGCGTAAATATGAGAGTTATAAGGGAGAATTCATAGTTTTGCTGCAAGAGAGGGCATTCCCTTGTGCAAATATACCAACTATGCAAATTTAGAATTCTGTACCATTTAGTGTTTACAGCAATGCGACAATTCTTTATAAAATAGTCCTGCACTTTGAAGTAATTAATTGATATTGACAGCTAAAACTCTGCTGAAATGTAACTTTACATGTATTTATCTATATTATTAATGTAACCATTAATCTTATTACAATTGTTTTACTGTGAAAATTTATGGTTAATGCAATGTGTTTTTCTGCGGTGGGCTGGCACTCTGCCCGGCGTTTGTTTCCTGCCTTGTGCCCTGTGTTGGCTGGGATTGGCTCCAGCAGACCCCCATGACCCTGTAGTTAGGATATTGTGGGTTGGATAATGGATGGATGGCTGGTAATGTATTTTTACTGTATTTTTTGCAGTGTGCAGAGTGGGACATGCCTTAACACAGGCAGGGTACATAGTATAGTATTTAGCATTTATTTCTGGATGCTGCCATTCATCATTATAAATCAGAATTTTAGTATTTCATATTTTCAATGAATTGGCTCACTGTCCCAGAGGACTACATTAGAATCCTGGCCTGGTCATTATCCGTGTGCAGTGTTCAGGGTTTTCTTTAAGTTCATGTGAGATTTTTCTCTGGCTATTCTGGTTTTCCTCACAAATCCCAAAGATATATAAACTGGATTACATGAAGACTCTTGCTTGGCTCTTTGGAGGAACTGACATTGCATTGTGGGCTGGTTTTCCCTGCACCAAATCATGCTGGGATAGGTAGATAAATTGATACTCAGTTGGTTTCTGTGGGCTCAGCAAAGATAGACAATCATGTTCACTGTCTGTCTGACTACAAGGCAATCTGGGAAGAACTTGTATAGTCTTTTACTTTGGAAATGCTCACCATTAAATGCGCAACAGTCAGGTTGACATTTGTAGTAGAAAATGGAAAGGAAATCAAGATCCCCAAATTATTTCCTGCAAACCTGGAATATGATGGCTTCCTTGTAACACCTGTTAGGGTCATGTTCTCAATAAGTTGGACTTTTTGAGTCGGTGTGTTGTTTTCTAGTGAATTATACCATACCCTCACTTTTATTTTGTCTTGTGAGTGTGTCAGCTTTATTATTATCTATCTGATGTGCTAACAATTGGACTTATTAAACAGTAAGAAGGCAGTGGCACTAGAAAGAGTGTATAATCATGTTACTCTATCTCTCAACATTTTTATTAGGTTTTTGCTCTGCTGCAAAAGCATTCTTAAAATGTAATCTGAGTTTGTTGTCAGATAATTTGGCTTGCCCTTTGCATACAGAGGATATGAAACTGCTGGTGGAATTCAAATAAAAGTAGAAGAAGATGTTGGGAGACAGGACTTCACAAATTTTAATGTTAGAACATTACAAGACTGAATTCCAAAAAGATGGAATAGATAAACAATAAGATAAGCTGAAAACAAATCCTGATTGTTATTTTTGTTATTGTTGTTTTCATCAACTTTATGTAGTGCCTTTCATGTAGGATGCTCTACCTGGAAATGTATATTACTGTACTGTGACCCGTCATTTACGCGATAGACATATGTGCGCCGACAAAATTGCGCCGATTAAAACAAGCCGTCAAAATCGCGCAGACAAAATCACGGAAGTTTCATTAAATATGAATTACTAGTTTAAAGCATATATAATAATGTTTATTTTAGAAGTCAATATTATGAGACACGGCATGCCATCAGCACGGCACTCAGATAGTCCTTAAGATCACGCCCTGCATATGTAGGAAGAATTGCAGCAAGGCCGTCCCACTCTCTTGGCCTCTCTCGCGATTTTGTCGACGCTCATTTGTCCGTCATGGTTTTGTCGGGGCACATATGTCTATCGTGCTTTTGTCGGTGAACCTACTGTACAACATAAAGTTGGTGCAGATAACAAATGAAGTAACCATTTCAATTAAAATGAAGCAAGGTAATGGTTTTCAACACTTTGCCAAATTAAAATTCTCTGAAAGAGGTTTGACAATGTATAGTATATAGTGGTCTTTCATTACAGAAACTGCCTCATAGGTTTGAAAATAATTATCATGTGCTGCATTTCCAAGCATCATTTCACTAAGCTATGAAAATCATCACTCTTTAGTGCCCTTAAAGGATAAGTGTGGTAAGTTTCAAGTCAAAGTTATTTCTTTACGATCATGGTATTTATTAATTTGCCAGTTTAATTTGTTTTCTAAAGTGAGATGTTTTCTATAAATGAAAAAAAAAAAACTACCCAGTCAGCTCTTGTACTTTATAATGGAATTAAAATGTACTGTTATCCAAACATGAAAACAAAAGTCTTAAACTTACTAAATATGTCGATTTTTCAAGCCAAGAGTGTTATTGAGTATTGATCCGTGACTTGAAATTACACACATATTGTTAAACAGGATGCACATTGCTGTTTTAGGAAGGAAAAAAGTAAAAAGCAAACCATTTTTGAGATATTCAGCATTTTTCAAAGGAGACTGACTGTATACTTCACCTTGCCGATGATCTGCCTCTGGAACAACCTTTCATCCGCAGTGGCATGATCTCTTCCAGCAAATATGTTTTACTTTGAAAAATTGGCTCCAAGTCTTGTTATTGGCATTACTGAATGTGATGCTCAGATGCTCATTCCATATTTCTCTGTTATGCAGACAACTAGACAATGACCACTGAAAAAATGTCACACTATCACTCACTATCTTCACTCTTTCTTACATTGAGCCTTCCTTTAAGGTGAATTACTGTATATATTTAGAATTGACTCCTTATATAGTGAAGGATATGTCAAAGAGCTTAAGTCAGTAATCTATATATAGTGCCTTTCATAGCTACCACTGTTTTGCAGAGTCTTGACAGTTCATCTCTATATTTATTGCCAGGCCCAATTAATTCAATTCATAGTTAGGTTTTAGAGCGGCACGGTGGCGCAGTGGTAGCGCTGCTGCCTCGCAGTTAGGAGACCCGGGTTCGCTTCCCGGGTCCTCCCTGTGGAGTTTGCATGTTCTCCCGTGTCTGCGTGGGTTTCCTCCCACAATCCAAAGACATGCAGGTTAGGTGGATTGGTGATTCTAAATTGGCCCTAGTGTGTGCTTGGTGTGTGGGTGTGTTTGTGTGTGTCCTGCGGTGGGTTGGCACCCTGCCCAGGATTGGTTCCTGCCTTGTGCCCTGTGTTGGCTGGGATTGGCTCCAGCAGACCCCCGTGACCCTATTTGGATTCAGCGGGTTAGAAAATGGATGGATGGATAGTTAGGTTTTTGTTCCCCACTGCAAACATGAGGTGCATTAATCCTATCAAATGGAGTGTCTGTCAACCTCTTTGACAGAAAAGAAATTGCTAAAGAAATATTCTTGTATCAAAACAACCCTAGAGAACTAAGACCAAACGTTTCTATCCACTCACTGCCTTCTTTGTGTGACTTTTCATTTGAGTGAATGTTCTGTGTCTACCTTATATTTAGAAATGTACTCTGAGGTAAATGAACTTAATTTAATAAAGTTTGAATGCTAAGAGAGATGATGAAAGAGAGCTGTGCCGCAGCATTGTACATTTTTCTCACTTTTTGCTTCCTATTCATGCGCCAAGCTCACTCTGATCTTTACTTTTCATTGCTCTTTTGTGATATTCAATCTGTCCACAGATGCCTTTGCTTGTACGGCATGGCTCTTTGAGAGGCTCATGATGGCTGGTGTTTTTTTCATGCTGCTCTTTTGTAGTGGTAGGCATTTGTTTCTTTCTGTGATTTATTTATTCAGCTCTAATTCCGTAATGTTAGCATATTAAAATCATGGCTGGCACTCGCATAGTGTCCAGTTCTGTCAGAACAGGCTGTGCACCACCACATCCCTGTATTCAAATAGGCAGCTTTAGAAAATAATTGAATGATGACAAGTGGTAGTGGTCCATAAACTGATTTATATATATTCCGCAGTGACTTTGACAAAGAGTTCAATCCTAAAGTATAATATTAAGTAGCAGAACATATCCATGTTCAGTATTTATAATAATTCATATACAAGATAAATGACCTTAAATGAAGTAATGAGTAGAGGCTCATCGGGAGACCCAGTTACAGCACTGCACAGAGCAGCAGCCACAAAGATGAGTGTTAAATATGAGTAACATTGGAATTGTTTGCATGTAGCAAGAAGGCCATTGTTGGAGCATCTCGGGTTTTCTACATCAATTATTGTGATGTGTTTGAATTCACAGGTTTGTGATGCCAACAGCATGGTTTATAGATTCCGCCATTGTGAGTAATAAAAATCTTTACCAATGAATATTTATATAGTGACTTTCATGGCAGGCATTCACAAAGAAGTTCAAATGTCAGTCTTCATTTACAGCTTCTCATTGAGTATGCTAGATCAAAAATAAGTTTACACATTAAAATTTATATATTGCCATTCATTTGAGAAACATCTCAGTGATTTATGAATCCATCATTATATTGTGTCTTTTTATGAGCTTTAAAATCATCAGTCCTTAAGTGGTGCCTGTCATTATGAGCAATATTTAACAACTAGCTGAAATACCCAGCGTTGCCTGGGAGGAAAATAAAGCGTTTTTTTTTAATCCATCCATCCATTATCCAACCCGCTATACCCTAACTACAGGGTCACGGGAGTCCGCTGGAGCCAATTCCAGTCAACACAGGGCGCAAGGCAGGAAACAAACCTTGGGCAGGGCACCAGCCCACCACAGGGCACACATCCACCAAGGACAATTTAGGATTGCCAACGCACCTAACCTGCATGTCTTTGGTAGGAAACCGGAGCGCATGGAGGAGACCCACACAGACATGGGGAGAACATGCAAACTCCACGCAGGGAGGACCTGGGAAGTGAACCTGGGTCTCCTAACTGTGAGGCAGCAGCGCTACCCACTGCACCAACATGCCACCCTTTTTTTAATCGTTTGAGAAAAATATAATAAAAAAACACAACTTTAAAAATAAAAATAAATTAACAAACAATGAAGTCTCACTAATGTGCTTGTCTTGTGGTCTTGTATGTACTGTATGTTATCATCCAATTGACGCTGAGAACCTGCCAACTCTATTTAATTTCAAAAGCAACAGGGGCGCGGTGGTGCTCTGGTGGCCGTTCCGAGTGTCAACTAGATGATAATATGCATACAGGACCGTAAGATCGCCCCCCTACCTACCCAGAAGGAGGTGGGTTAGGGTTGATTTCACCCTACAGCCGCGTTTCTCAACCGTTAAGTATTTGCGACCCGAGTTTTCATAACAGTTTTAATCTCGCCCCCCTAACATTTTTTTTGAAATGTAGATCCATCCATCCATTTTCTAACCCGCTGAATCCAAACACAGGGTCACGGGGGTCTGCTGGAGCCAATCCCAGCCAACACAGGGCACAAGGCAGGAACCAATCCTGGGCAGGGTGCCAACCCACCACAGTGAAATGTAGATGCATATTTTATTATACCTACTTTTATCAACATTTATCTAACTCTATATTTATTGTTCTAGTATCAGAATGTAGTTTAAGTTAATTTGTTTTGGTTTCAACAGATGTTTTTTTCATATTTTTGATTCTTGTTTTCTTTTTTTTCACATCTTTGTGCCCCCCTTTTTGTTACTTTGTGCCCCCCTAGGGGACCCGCCCCACAGGTTGAGAACCACTGCCTCACAGTATTTTTAGTTGACCAATAAGAAACATGTACCAAGTTTCGCCTGACGGAGCTGCAGTCTCAGCCCTTTCTTATTTTTTTCCATACTGTCTTGTGGCATAAAATGCATGATATCAGACAGAAGCTGATTTCTTAATCTTCGTATTTTATGCTGCATTATGTGGATTGAACTACTGGGTGAGCACTCATTGGATGTCAGCTACCCTGCATAGCTCCCCCTACGACTAAAAACAAAATGAAATATGTTCGATTTTGTCAAGGAGAGTTGCAGACTGTTTTTACTGAGTCAATGGGTATGTCAAATTAATGACTGAGGACCATAGGACTGCTCCACAACTGCCTTTGACTCTCTAAGATTATGTAAACGAAGTCTGCAACTGAAAATCGCTGGTTAACTCAGGTAATGTGACAGGGCGTTTAACAAACTGCCACTGAAAAACCCAGAAAGTCAGCACTGAAAATTAATGACCAATGAATGAGGGTAAAGGTGTCCTTGATCTGGAAGTTAAGAGACCAAGGGCCTCCTTTCCCCTCACATTGTATGTCCTCGTCGGTTCTTATTTCAAACGACCATGCAAGTGAGGAAAATGTTTCATTAATACTTAAAAAAAAATCTATTTGTTCTTGTCCATCTGTCTGTCTGCAATACAACTCATTGTTTAAATAAGCTGCAGCATCCATACTTCTCTGAAAAGCTTCTTTGACTTCTATTCTATTGTGAATTTCCCCTTGGGATTAATAAAGTATCTATCTATCTATCTATCTATCTATCTATCTATCTATCTATCTATCTATCTATCTATCTATCTATCTATCTATCTATTTTTCTAGGAAAAATAGAAAAAAAGGGTTAATTTCTAACCAGCATCTGGGATTAATCTACTGTAGACCACCAAAAAGGTTAATGGTGCAGTGCATATGTCAGGTTCTATAGGTCCATTCAGCATGGTTTTATAGAATACTACTTACCTCTAAATGAAATAAATAAAATTGCAATTATGAAATAAATAATCACATGAAAAAGTCTAGCAGTATATATACGGTACTATAAATGAGTCATTAAACTGTGAATAAACCCATGACTCATCTAATTATTATGAAATACAAGTTCATTTTATTGTGCTCAAGTAAAGCAGTCACCTTTCATTTAAATATTTCATGTTTCATTTCAAAGTTGACTTATTTTTAAAGACAGTGTTATTTACAGTATTTCAGAATGCCTCTTTTTACGATTGTTTCGTCACTTGTCAATCAACACCAAGTCCAAAAGCTGAATCTGTACTTATTGGTTAATCCTTACTGTACTTCATTACTGTACTGTACTTCACTGCCTGATCATAGACAGTATTCTACCAACGATCTTTAGCACTACCTGCATTCTAGGTGGCAAAGATGTGGAGGCAGTTAAGAGTTTGGATCCCAGATAAAAGAGATCATGATAAACTCGCTTGTAGCCAAAGACTGATTGAGCACTGAGACTGCACAGCAGGTACCCATGAAGAAATCATGTAGGTGCTCATTGGTGTTGCATGTCCATGTGCGGAAATTCCAGACGATTTTCTGAAAACCTCATCATCCATATGAACATTTTGAAGAGCACCTATCTATTTGAGTATTTCAAATATATTGTCAATTCTTCTTAAAATAGTACAATACTGTATTGTGGCCAGCATACTGCTCTTCAAATAGGAGGGAGTAACAGCTTAAGTTACAGTAAACCTGTTAGACAGAGACAGGGAGCTGATGTATTCCACATGCCTCAAGAATATTTGTTAAGACACCTGTAGACTTTTATAAATAGGATAAATAACAGGAGTTGTGCGTTGTTCTTGGTGAATATTAGAGATTGAATGTGAGAGTGACATTGAGAAGAGGTGTTTGAAGGTATTGGCAATATTATATTAAGAAGGTGGAAAAGTGCACTACTAGCAGCATCTTGATCCTGGTGCTACTTTGTTGTTTTACGAAGTGTTTTCTGTATATCATAACAGCGGGAAAGTGTCACTAAGTCAGTAGGTGTATATTATCATTTAATAAATGTGTCCATTGCTTTTTACATTTTATAGTAGCTTAAAGCATCTCTCTGGATTTTGTAGTTAGTCTGTTTTTCAACAAGCAGTCCACTTAGGTTATGAGTAATGTCCATCCATCCATCCATCCATTTTCTAACCCGCTGAATCCGAATACAGGGTCACGGGGGTCTGCTGGAGTCAATCCCAGCCAACACAGGGCACAAGGCAGGAACCAATCCTGAGCAGGGTGCCAACCCACCGCAGGACACACACAAACACACCCACACACCAAGCACACACTAGGGCCAATTTAGAATCGCCAATCCACCTAACCGTTAAATCAGTAAATTTCACCAAAACGTTATTTGCATCTGTGTTTGCGTATTTTGTTTTTAATACCGGTGCCCCATAATGCTTTGTGAGGCCAGTGTGACATCCTCTAGAGCTGTAACAGTCAGCATTGATAGGACTGCCCTCTGGGTATATAATGCTGACCATTTGAATTACAGACTCTGTGGGGTGAGTTATCTGTGTTTGTAGTCAAATGTGCAGGTCAATCTTCAAGTTCCAAGTCAACATAAGAGAAGGAGGCATGTACCCTATGCATGCCGAATAATTAGCCACTTGGTGTGGCGAGAGTGAAAACAAACCTTGAAGGAGCCTGATGACCAAACACAGGAAACTCTGTGAAATAATAATAATAATAATGAAATATTTATTGCTATTTACAAGATGTTTCTATCTTTTTGATAGAATAAAAAGTGCAAAGCATCAACACAGACAGTTTGGAGAGTCTTCAATGCGACTTCAAAAATTAGAATGAGCCAGCATCTTCAAACATGACATTCAATTTTGAATTTTCTGTTGTGACAGATAGGGTGCGCTGTCATCCCCTTGAACCCTCGGATCAGATGCCAGACACCAGATAAAAATCCAATAATTTGTTTTATTATTACAATAATGTGCACACAGCACCCTGCACTCCACAATATTCATAAACTATATCAATAATCAAATACAATAAACAATCCTCCACTCCCAGACGCGTTGTCACCCTGCCACCCGACTCAGCTCGTCTGTCTGGGATCTCCCACAGTCTTTTATAGTCCATGACCCGGAAGTGCTTCTGATCCCTCAGGTCATGTGATTACCCAGCACTTCCGGGTCAGGTGAAAACTCCTTTTCTTCGTCAGCCCAGAAGCACTTTATTTCTTCCGTCCTTGTGACATGGAAGTACTTCCGGGCTATATGGAAAATAAACGTCTCTGTGCCTCCCTGCAGCGTCCCCTGGCGGCTCCGATGTTATCCAGCAGGGCTGTGTACTAAAACTCCATAGTCCATGATGCCCTGCTGGAATCTCCATGTCGCAGGGAGGGCTCCCTCTGGCGACTTGGGGGTATTAGCTGGGATGAATGGCTGGCCATAGTCCACACTATCTTTAAAAGACCTACATATTCTTTCTGACTTTTGACTATGATTTCAGCCTCTCTGCTTAGTTTTGATGAAATATATGATTGTGTGTCTCAGACTGCATTCTTTATTCTTTGATCTCACTGAGGCACAGAGGTACAGTGGTTGGTATTGCTACCAGACAGCTCAGGTCACCTTTTTGGCCACAATAATCGGTCCAGTGTAGTTGACAGATGTTTCCCTAAACCTCAGAGGCACTTTAAAGATGATTGCATCATTATAATCTAGTCAAATTTAGTTCAGTTAGTCCTTCCCCATTGACTTTATTGCATTTCAACAAGTTCGGCAAATATTATGCATTTATTATGCAAATATTATTAACATTTTCAAAATTTCAGGGAACTCACGGCAAAGCGAATTTGGCAATGTTCACTCATCACTAGTTATGAGCAGCATAGATAAAATATCCGATTGTTTAGAGGCAAGACATTGGAAAGTAGTTTTAGGAGTCAGAAACAAATTATTGATATTGCCAACATGCACACCAAACTTGACAAGAATCTTAATAAGATTATTATAAAAACAAACGTTAGGTTTCTATAATGCATTTTACAACAGAATCACCCTAGTTCTTGCTTTCATTGTTTCAGGTGGTGCCCACGGAAAAAGAATACCACATAAATTTGACTATGAGATATAAATATTTTATTCGGCTTGTGGGGGAAAAAAGAATTCAAATAAGAACTGAGATTCTTCTCTATTACAATTCAAAATCGATTAATAAATTCACTTTTTTCTAAATAACACTACATTAAAATGAAATCCCTGTGACCCTGTAGTTAGGATATGACAGGTTAGATAATGGATGGATGGATGTATAAACTCACACACAGTTCTAGAAAAGACAGCACATATCGAGCTTGTGATCACGAGATTTAAAGCACTAGGTTGTCATTCACACATAACTATAAACTCCACTACTGCCAACTTTCATTGTGGACTGCAGTTATTTCATTGTTAAGGGCTGTTCCTTAATGATGTGGCTGTATGTGTATTATTATGTTTTGTATGTGGAAGAGGATAGGTTTCTGTTGTGATTATTATGACCCAAAAAATATAATATCCATCCATCCATCCATCCATCCATTATCCAACCCGCTATATCGTAACTACAGGGTCACGAGGGTCTGCTGGAGCCAATCCCAGCCAACACAGGGCACAAGGCAGGAACCAATCCTGGGCAGGGTGCCAACCCACCGCAGATATAATATCCAGTATGTTCAATATATTCTCAAAACAACCTTAAAGTTTGAAGATCATCACTGCAAAGATATACAGTACATTTTAGATAATTACTATATGGATATGTACAGTTTTCTTTACATAGTCCAAAACCTGCGATATTATCTTACAGTAATATAATAAATAATATAAATAATATAAGAAATATTATTGAAGGAAGAGTGATACAGGCTTTCTTTAAACACATTTTGGGGAATGTTCCTGTACCTTTTACTAAGGAAATACAAAAGTTTGGTTGATCCACCAGCAGTGATGAAGGATAAGCTAGCCAATGATACAGTCCTAGGCATACAGCAGACTGCATCGTACCCAACCGTATTCTGGGTATTCATAGATCTTTCCGTCATGTTAGTTCACTCATCAGCAATGAAAAAGCATTAGCTGTGGAGCCAATGGTTTAATAAGAATGAAATACATTATCATTTCATCCATCCAAGTTTTTCTGATTTGACAATGTACTGTGTAAAGGAGCATTTACATTAAATTTTAAACTATAATTTGCCAAATTTATTGTTTAATGTAAGCTCCTCATATGAATGACTACACAGTTTTATTTCACTCAGTATTATTGTAACCTTTCAAGACTATTTTCTGTTCATAAATTCACAAAGTTTGTGAAAGAACTGAATAGTTCTTCAAGTTATATAATACCAGCATGGAATTTACTAGTTCAGAAAATAGTTTCAGAAATGCTGTCCTTATTACAAAGCATATGAAAAAAGGATAAATGAAGGCAGTAATTGTCAAAAAAAACTGAAAGAGCTATAGAATTCCTGCTGTCCTTTTAGGCCTATTTATCATGTTAGGTGGCTTTTCCACCTAAAACTCACTAAATTACCCGTCCTCCTCTGTCCCTTTTCTCTACTTTTTTGCTACTTGAGTCTTCTTCCCATCTTACCTTTTAGTTTTAGATGTTGTGACAGGTGTAGAGGGTGTAGCTGCCACTCAAAATCGAGACAGACAAATGCAGGATGCACTTATAAAAACATAAATGTTTCGATTTTCGTCACTAGATACTGGGGTCTTCTCAGACTGTCTTAAGACTGCTGTAGTTAAACCCCTACTTAAGAAATATAATCTTGACCCCTCAGCTCTTGAAAATTTTAGACCCATCTCTAACCTGCCTTTCTTAAGTAAAGTTCTGGAGAAGGCAGCCATTATGCAGTTAAATGACCACCTAAATAAACATGCTATTCTTGATAAATTTCAGTCGGGTTTTAGAACAAATCACAGCACAGAAACTGCACTCGTTAAAGTAGTAAATGATTTGCGAGTGAACGCAGACAGAGGCCATTTATCTGTTCTCATCCTCTTAGATCTGAGTGCTGCATTTGACACCATTGATCATAATATTCTTAGAAATCGCCTTAGTCAATGGGTGGGCTCTCTGGCAGTGTCTTAAATTGGTTTGAATCCTACCTGACAGGGAGAAAATTTTTTGTTAGTTGTGGTAATTACAACTCAAAGACACATGATATCCGATATGGTGTTCCACAAGGCTCTATCCTGGGTCCGCTGTTATTCTCAATCTACATGCTTCCGTTAGGTCAGATTATCTCAGGGCACAACGTGAGCTACCACAGCTATACTGATGACACACAGCTGTACTTATCAATAGCTCCTGATGACCCCGATTCTCTTGATTCACTAACACAATGTCTGACTTGTATCTCAGAATGGATGAATAGTAATTTTCTCAAGTTAAATAAAGAGAAAACTGAAATTTTAGTGATCAGCAATAATGGATACAATGAGGCTATTAGAAACATTAGGATTAAAAGTCAAGACGGAGGTAAAAAGCTTAGGGGTGATTGTTGACTGTAATCTGAATTTTAAATCACATATTAATCAGATCATTAGGACAGCATTTTTTCACTTAAGAAACATAAGTAAAGTTAGACCTCTTATATCACTGAAAGATGCTGAGAAATTAGTTCACGCGTTTGTTTTCAGTCGACTAGATTACTGTAACGCACTCCTCTCAGGACTACCCAAAAAAGACATAAATCGTTTAAAACGAGTGCAGAATGCAGCTGCTAGAATCCTAACTAGGAAAAGAAAATCCGAACACATTTCTCCAGTTTGGATGTCACTACACTGGTTACCTGTGTCATTCAGAATTGACTTTAAAATTCTGCTTATGGTTTATAAAGCCTTAAATAATCTCGCCCCATCCTATATATCGGAATGTCTGACACCTTATATTCCAAATCGTAACCTCAGATCCTCAAATGAGTGTCTCCTTAGAATTCCAAGAACAAAACTTAAAAGAAGTGGTGAGGCGGCCTTCTGCTGCTATGCACCTAAAATCTGGAATAGCCTGCCAATAGGAATTCGCCAGGCTGATACAGTAGAGCACTTTAAAACACTGCTGAAAACACATTACTTTAACATGGCTTTTTTATAACTTCATTTTAATCGTAATTTAACTTAATCCTGATACTCTATATGTTCAATTTCCTCAAAATAACTATTCATGGTGGCTCTAAAATCCGTACTGACCCCTACTCTCTTTTCTGTTTCTTTTTCCGGTTTCCGGTTTCCTGCGCCACCACCACCTACTCAAAGCTTCATGATGCTCCAACAATGATGGACGGATTAAAAGGCTGAAGTCTACGTGACCATCATCATCATCAAGCCCTTCCGTGAGAACCCTAAATACAAAGAGGACTGTTTCATTTATGTTAGGTAGAATGCCCAGAGGGGACTGGGCGGTCTCATGGTCTGGAATCCTTACAGATTTTATTTTTTCTCCAGCCGTCTGGAGATTTTTTTTGTTTTTTCTGTCCCCCCTGGCCATTGAACCTTACTCTTATTCGATGTTAATTAATGTTGATTTATTTTGTTTTATAATTGTGTCTTTCATTTTTCTATTCTTTATTATGTAAAGCACTTTGAGCTACTGTTTGTATGAAAATGTGCTATATAAATAAATGTTGTTGTTGTTGTTGTTGATTTTTCTTTCCCTCGTGGGAAATACCTTCCCGGTTTCCCAGAGGCACAACACAGTCCCACTAAGCACAATCACACGCATTACTTTTCTTTTTGTTCTCTCTCTTTCTCCTCCACTCCACCTTGGCAAGCTTTGTCTCTCTCCTCCCGACTCTGGCTCCCCGAGTAGTGTCTACTAGCCCCTTTTATAACACCCCTAGAAGTGCTCCAGGTGCTTGATGATGTATTTCCGGCAGCATTTCTAGGTGTGGCATAAGAACCACCCATAAGGTCTCAGTGGTTGTTGCAGCGTCCCTGGTGGCGCCCACAGATCCCAACAGGGCTGCACCAAACTCCAACTCCCATGAAGCCCTGCAGGAGTCCTAGACACCTCTGAAACCCATCTAGCACTCTAGGGGAGGTAACTCTTTGGCCATGCTTGTTCCCCCAGTCCTTCCAGCTTGGAGGCATTCCACCTGGACAAGGGTCTCAGCCATCTGCCACAATGTAAAGCATAGGAAAGTGTACTCTCCCTGTAGTTCCATTTCAGGGCAGTCCAGGAATTGTTTGCAGGCACGAAAGATTGAAAATAAAATCATATGGTCATCAGCTTAAAGTGCCCTTTTGGTGGCTATCATTTATATTGCAACCTTATTTCTGTACAATAATTAACAAGCTAGGCACACAAAATATTTCTGAGCTGTTTCATTGCTTCACTGCTGGCACTTCATTGCCAGAACTCATCAGGTGACATCAGATGGATTGGGTTAATGTTTCAGACACTGTGACAGCTGGTCATATCATTCTTTTCTTGGTAAGAGCACACAATAGGATTCCATAGAAGAATACTCCATCCAAAAATTATGTATTTGCATATGTTACTTACCACATGTATTTACTGAAGGCCAAGAAAAAATTGAATCTTATGTCTTAATGGATAATCGAGAAAAAATGTTTTAGGAAATAATAGCAGCCAATAGTGACCAATACTATACAATGACAAACAATGTGAAAAATGTCCAAAAAAAATCTCATGTTGCTCATCCTGCAAAAACCACATGTCTGTTATCCTGTCTGTCCCCCTAATTCGCTGGTTTAGAGCAGTGGTCCACAGCATTCAGTCCTCGGGGCCCATTGTGGCTGCAGGTTTTTGTCTCAATCCATTTCTTTTCTTAATTGGACTTCCAACTTAATTAAGTGAGACATTATATATATATATATATGTCCGGCATGCTAATCCACACAGTCTCTGTCAGAATGTGCATACTTCTCTGACTTAATTAGGGGAAGACCATAGACTATCGGAATATCCCAACCCATAATTTTGACCCTGAGTGTTCAATTTTTTTTTTCTTTTTTACTGAAGTTTGAATGAAGCAAATCATACACCTGAACAGACTGAAGTCAGAGTAGCAGACAAATGGACCAGAGCTAAAATTACTTACTCGTGTAATGCTGGGTGCTGCTTCTAATTAAAAGGAAAAGACAGGTAAGCTAGTTAAACATTGAGATCAATTAAAAGAAACAATGTCTGACTAATTGAGAAGCTTTTTAGAGCAAAAACCTGCAGTCACAGGGGACCTTCAGGGCTGAATTTTGAGAACAACTGGCCTAGAGTCCTGTCTTCAATTCAAAAAGTGATTTTTATGAGGCTTTTTGTTTCTTGTTTATGACTTGCTCTCTTGATGTCAGTACATGTAGATTATGTATCTTTTTATGTGTAGAGTATTGGTTTAATGCCTCAAATGTGTTATTTTCATTCCCTGGCTTTATGTTTATTTTCTGAGTTATTATTTTTTAATCATTATTTTTTATCTTTCTTTGTATTTTTTGTCATATTTTCTGGATCTCGAATATTGGATTGTGTATTGGGACTTGTTTGCTTAGCATTGCCTTTTACGCAAATCCTTTTTTGTTCTTGTTTTTCTTTTGCTTTTGATATTCTTTAAACAAATTTTAAATTTCTAAAGATTCCTGTTTTGAGTTGTCTAAACAAGTATAGGTTCGTGGTTTTCTACTCCCATGTGAGAAAATTTTATATAATTTGGACCTTTTTGCAGGTAGCTGTGGAAGGGCTGGCTGACTTGGGGTGAGCCTCTTCTTTGATGGCCAGTTAAGGTCCTGGTCTGTTTTATGGGCTTCTGGGAGGCCTCAACCCACTTTTTGTCATGTCTGAGACTCATCTCATAACTAAATGTTTATTAGGTTCTTGTTACCAGTGTCTTCTGAGTAATCACACTTTTCTTCTTAAGTGTTCTATGCACTTCCTAAATAATATTCCTGTCCTGCAATACCATCTTATTGGCCATAGTGCTCTGAGTAAAGTGTCTCATTTTCAACAGACACAACAGACAGTGGTACTTTGGAGAAGAGGGGATGGAGTGTAGACAATCAATGCATTTACATTTGCTTTTACTGTATAATCTGGTTATTTACAGCAGCCTGGTTTCTTAAATATGATGTACACCCTTATTCCAGTATAGAGAAACTGTGTTATTGGTCTCTGAGAAGCCTGGTTAACTAATGTACATTTCTTTATGAGCAACCCAATTATTTCGTCATGTAAACTCTCAACCAGGTTACAGTTAAGGATTTTGTAGTCTGTGAATGTCCATTATATTGTGTTTGCATGCTTAGCTTCACATACGCTTTCAGAAGGCATAGATGGAAGTGTCCACAAGATACATTTTCTGAGGCAAATGCTTGGACAGTCGCATTATTCCTTCTCTTTCCTGAAATAATTTGTGTCCATATTTCAGAAATCACTGAATTTATGTTGATGGACCGAATATACAGTACTAAATTGAACAGCACACTCACAAGAGTAGTAGAGTAAAGTGAATTTTATAGTCTGATTACTTTTTAAAGTAAAACATAACACAATACTTATTTTATTGAAGTAAAACTACCTGTGTTATTTTTAACCCAGCAGTGCTGGGTGTAAAGCAAGAAGCACATGTACCAGGGCACCATTCCTTTGCAAGGCTTAATTGCACAGCCAAGCAGAAGAGTATGCCATGTGCAATCCAGTAAAAGAAACATATTATGTGTCAGTTTAGTTTTAATCCAGCTATTTTCTATAGATATTGTATGTTGAAACAGTGTGATTGCCTGAAGCATTGTTAAAATTTTTATACCTGGGTCTCAGATTGGGTTTATTAAAAAGGGATGGACATTAATACCTACCTAAATACCTGAGAGTGCAGCTGGATGATAAATTGGACTGGACTGCCAATACTGATGCTCTGTGTAAGCAAGGACAGAGTCGACTATACTTCCTTAGAAGGCTGGCGTCCTTCAACATCTGCAATAAGATACTGCAGATGTTTTATCAGATGGTTGTGGCGAGTGCCCTCTTCTATGCGGTGGTGTGCTGGGGAGGCAGCATAAAGAAGAAGGACGCCTCACGCCTGGACAAACTGGTGAGGAAGGCAGGCTCTATTGTAGGCACGGAGCTGGACAGTTTGACATCTGTGGCAGAGTGATGGGCATTGAGCAAACTCCTGTCAATCATGGAGAATCCACTACATCCACTGAACCGGATCATCTCCAGACAGAGGAGCAGCTTCAGCAACAGACTGCTGTCACCATCCTGCTCCACTGACAGACTGAGGAGATCGTTCATCCCCCACACTATGCGACTCTTCAGTTCCACTCATGGGGGTAAACATTAATATTATACAAAGTTACTGTCTGTTATACCTGCCTTTCACTTTCCACCCTGCATTTTTTATCGTGCACTGCATTTTTATCACTATTTAATTAATATTCTTTTTATCATTATGATGCTGCTGGAGTATGTGAATATATCTATCTATCTATCTATCTATCTATCTATCTATCTATCTATCTATCTATCTATAGGGGGCTATCTATCTATCTATCTATCTATCTATTTATAGTGGTGTCTGTTGGGCAGGAACACCTTCATAAAAGGACCATCTATCTATCTATCTATCTATCTATCTATCTATCTATCTATCTATCTATCTATCTATCTATCATTGGCTTCATAGCACAACAATGATTAAACAGATTTGTAAAACCATTAGAAAATGATTATAGGCTCCCTGCTTGTTTTTGGATTCATGTTGGCCGATGATGAAGTTTAACTCTTTAACGATGTTGGGCCATTTTGCCAAAGGAGAATTCCAGAAGACTGCTTGCATATGTAAACATGATTTTTTAAGAAACCAGGTTTCTGCTTTAACGGGGTCACTCACTTTATTCCACTTTTGTGTGTGCATATAAAAGCACTCAGTGCCCACAGACATCTGTGGCAGGCTTCTTTTTATTTGCATTCATGTGAAACATTTGCCATATGTGTTTTGGGATTGGAATCTTTCTTGGTAAAACTCTCCTGTCCTAAGCATTATTGCAATTCCTCACTGAAGCATATGTTCATTTCAACATTTAAGGCAGCCTTCATTTGCAATATTCTACTTTGATGCCATAGCAGCTCTTTCAACATTTTCCTTTGCGCATGGCTGAAATCTTTTAACAGATCTTAGGAAGAGGTGAAACACCCAGGAGAGAAAGGCTATGAAATAAAATGAGCTTTCCTGGCACCTCATTGTAAGAGGAGATTTTTGTTAGGTAACAAACCATCTGTCAAGTTAGTGGACCAGCAAGGGGTAGGATAGTGGTGGTATTTTATGGGAGCTTCTGCACATTTTCATTATCAATCACTAATGAGCAATTATGTAGAAGCACCCATTGGAAGATATTTTTGAAGGGTGTAGTAGATAGTTAATTTATTAACCTCAAATGAAAAAAAAAGTATTAAAGTTTCTTCAAAAAAGAAATTTTGAGGCAAGATCCACATTGCTACTAATGTCACAACAAAAATGAGAAAAGGAGGAATATTTTAGACTTTGTGCTCATTTCCTAAACAAAGATAATTGCTACAGGGCACCTGGCCTTCTCGCTGATGTGTTCTGCCTTGCACACTATGCCCCATGTTATTTTTAAATTTGGTGTTGTGGTACTAGATTCCCGGTGAATGTGCTTTCTGCATTTAGTTTGCATGTTCTCAATGTTTTCTGCATTTTTCCTCCTATACTTGTAGGACATGGTTTGAGAGGAACCTATGACTGAATATCATAGGCATGTCCTTTGGTGGACTGGAATGCCACCCATTGTTGGTACCTGCCAGGAAAGGCTGCAGGCCACCATGAGCTGCACTAAAAGAAGAGGGTAGGGAAAATGAAAAAAAAACAGCAATGCTAAACCTGAAACATTAGTATTACAGCTCCACAAATTGCATGTGGCAGGTTTGGACTTAACTGGCTTAAAATAATGACATGGTCTGCCAGCCATCTTAAGGATCAGCATCATTTCCCATTGGAAAATAATTACAGTAGTTACAGTTACTGGGACAGGTTATATGTAGTATGTAGGTCTGAATTGGCAGTCTAGAACCCATCATGGAACTGCTGTGCACAAGGCAGGAGTCAATTCTGGAAAGAGTGCCAGTCCTCCCTACCAACACATCATCACTTACTTATACTAGGCCACGTTAGAGTTATCAATTGTCCTAAAACACATACATTTGGAAAATGGGAGAAAAACAGGAGTAGCCATTGATGGTCCCCAGAGTGGGATTCAAACCCAAGACGTCCATTTAGTTTAATTTCACCCATCCATCCATTATGATGTTCAGGGTTGTGGGAAGCTATCTCGTAGCTTCTGGTGCAAATCAGGAAACGACCGTGGGACTCCAGTGTATCATGTTGTTAAGGGTAATTTTAACATCAGAATTTGAATATAACATTATTGATTGGTATACCATCTGAGGCTGACTCGAGCCTTGTTGCTGGGTGAGGTCTTGGCTCTATGAGACCTTGTAACAGAAAAAAATGGATATAGAAAGTAGGAATTGCACAATCAACCTAATGTGCACATCTTTTAAATGTAGGAGGGACTTTAAAAAAATCCATGTTAATTCAAATAATAGAGGGATTGATTAAGCGGAAATTGAACCTTGAGGTGATGTTTAGTTCCGGGATTTGTAAAAGCCAATTCACTTCTGCTAAATGGCATTAAAGATCCATATTTATAACACAGTATATTATAATTAGAAAATATTTCAGTTATCCTAACATTTGTTTCCTGTGTGGCAGAAGTTCACAATCTGTGCCAAGCAACAGTATCAGTTCCATCACCTACACCCAGGCTGTTTGCTTTCTTACACAAGTTAGGAAAATCATGAAATTACCATGGAAACATTTGTTATGTTAATGAGAAAATGCAAGTGTGGAAACCATCTACCATTGAGTAGGCAGACATTCACAAGGGAGAGCAATTCATTACAAGTACAAGACTCCACCGACAACTGTACAGCTTTCAAAATACACATCCCATCTGTCTCAATATTTAAAAGGCAAAGATAAAAATACATAAAATACTTAAAGTGGTGTAAACTAAACAGCAAAGAGGTGGAGGCGGACGCACTGATCCGCAGTAGCACGCTTGTATTACTGGACCTGTGTGCCCACTCCCTGATGTTGAGCTTGTCTTTCCCCTCCGCGCTCAGCCTTCGGCAGACTTATAAGACTAACTCATACTGTATAAAACTTTCGTTAGAAACACCATAGCACAAATTCTAATCTCTCAGAAGGTAAACAGCTGCTCACATTGCGTCCCATGTGCATCATGACTTATTTAAATGAATGGATTCATTGACTTCAAAGGCAGATCATCTCTGTTCTCACTTTACAGGTGGCAGAAGCGCTCAGAAAACCCACAGAGCTGAAATGTCCCCCCCTGCACCCCAAACTAGATGAGAAAAGAAAATATTATCTATTGTACATGACCTTGACACAGACATGAAAGAGAAACACAAGGTAGAAAGGTTTTGTGTGAAGCGTAACAGAGGCTCACCTCCTTCCCTCTCACCTGTAGCCCAGACAATCTAATGCAGGTTTGTGGAGCTGAAAGGCAGCAGTGTTTACAGCCCATGATAGGGTTGCCATTATGCCACTGCAGCTTGGATCCCTAATCTCCAGTGTTTGTTTTCCTGGCTTTCTGTCCTCATTGAACAGAAACAGGACCTGCAACCAGCCTTCAGAAATATAAAAGGTTAAGAGAGGCACAAAAAGAATTGCAATATAAAACAGGACCAACACACTCCATCCAGTAAGAAGGCAATTAAAGACCGCATCAGATGTGCAACACATTGTGGCTGCATTGAAAACAAACAAAACCAGCTAGTGTGAGAAGGTCTTTCCAGAAGTGCTGAACAAAATGAAAGACATTATTTTAAGCCAACAGTAAGAATAATTCTGTAATTACTTCAGATCAGTAAGTACCTGATGATTAAAGGTTGTCAGTGTGACTGCAACCGAGAAAAAACAGAATGCAGATGTTATAGGCCAATAACCTTACTCATGGAAACTATAAGCAAAAGTAAATTATAAGATTTATTTTTATGAAAATAATATTCTGAATTATAGCCAGAATAGGATTGAGAGAGGATAATCCTGCCATAACAATCTGGTAAACATTTTGAACTGGCAGCTGCAGTGGTACATAATAAACAAAGCATATGAAAAAACTTATTTAAGCCTTTCACAAAGCCTTTGATACAGTTCCATACAGAAGATCAGTTCTGAAGCTAGACGCCATTGCCAACAGAGACAGCTTACAAAACTGGTCTTCAAGTTAGTTAAACAGTCGGCAGGCCTGCCGCCAGAAATATTTGGGCCCCAGACAACTGGGTACGTGTGGGCCCCTCTGCCTTCCCCCGGGTCCCCACATGCCAAAATCTTCAAATACATACACAAAATGATCGAAATGTAGTTTATCCGACAGCGACAATGCTGCATTTATGAATACCATACTTGATGAGTTAAGCCTTCTCGCACATCAAAGTTTGACTGTGAGAAGGAAAGCCAGTGCTAACGGACGCTCGTAGCGGAACTGAAACAATACATTAATGAGATAGGCCTATGTATTATCTAACGTGTAATGGTACAATTATACCAATGCAATGAATACGAGTAACATCTGAACATTTTAATATATACTACCGGTTAGGGTTATCTACATGGTGTACAATCAGTATTGTAACTTGCTGTATCAAACTTCAAAGTTTTCAAAAAATCCGGGTGATCCAGAATCTTTAGTGATACCCACAAAACCAACGCACACTCGTCACTGCTTTAAAAGCAACAATAAATACCCAAGCGAATGAATTATCAAACTACAGAGACGGACTTCTGCTACACCATACACGTCAACATCCACGATAGTGCACAAAAATATCGCTGTTGTCTGAGACAGAACAGCGCCTGTGTGTGTGAAACGGAAGTATTCAATTACAGAGTGAAGTCAATCCATTATCCACGTACCCTGTACAGCAAACATACTACTCAACGTCAAGCTCAAGGATGTTGGCGTCGGCTCTCCTTTATCTTTGAGAAGTGTGCCGCTGCCAGCCCCCTTTGACAAGCGTGCTTCACGCGACACAAGCACGATATCTACTTGTGTGGAGCGTGCGGCTATTAAAACACTCACTTGTATTGTTGTAAGCTAAATGATTTAACTTTTCTATTACATGTAACTTGAATAATTGTCCGAATATACATCTACGCGCACAACATCAGCATAAAAAAAATCAAGCGTGAAGGGGCCCCCTTCCGTTAGGGCCCTGGACCAGAGTCCCAGTTGTCCCACCCAGGGGCGGGCCTTCAGTCGGAAACAAAGAGTACAGATAAGAGGAGAATCCTGCACTTGGAGCAGAGTCATCTGTGGAGATCCTCATGGATCTGGGTTTGAATGGTTATTCTTTTTAATTTTATATAATTGAAAGATTCTGAATTAGTAAGCTTGTGACGCTAATTAGACTAACTAATTGAGGGATAGCACATACTAAGAGGGAGTAAAAGAAATTCAAAAAGACCTCAACAGTATGCAAAACTGGGCAAACACTTTCAAAGTGCAGTGTTACGCAGACTAGACAAAATGAACATTAACATTAAATACAAGATAGGCAACTTGTCATCCTAAGCTTGTTTCTTGGTTTCTAGTTTTATTCCTTTTTTAGGAGCGTTCGCATATAATATGAGAAGGACCTACTGCATTAGCCATATCTGTCTGTCTGAATGTAAAAAAGCTCTTCTTCCTGTGGAATGATTTTTTAAAAATTTTGTAACACTTATTTGTCAAAGAAATTGAGACTTTTCTGTTTTCACCGACATGTTTCAATAAGATTGCAAAATATAAAGTTTTGAAATTTCAAAATCTTTTGTTGAAAAGCATTAGCGAAACTGTGAACTCCTCTACCTTAAAGCAGGGAAATTCTGTGTGACTTCAACTACGAATTCATTTACTGCGTCAATCTTACCTTGAGAGCAGTTACATCAGCTTGTATATTTTGTGTACTTTTACTCTTCCAGTAGCTGCTTGGATTCCCAGTGCAAGTGAGTCAGATGCTGGGGTGGGCACACGCGCAAGACACTCATACAGCAAACAGCACCCTACCCCTGCTATAGGTAATTTAACCATAAAAAATTGCTTCTCTGGAAATTAATGAAAGTATAAAGAAATGATGTAAGCTTGCGTAAGACTGGATTGACTGAACTAATATAATCTGCAGGTTATTGTTGTAAAGAAAAGACATTATTAACCTGCAGCTAAATGGTGTTTGAACTCATTAATTACACAGGAAAGGTGCAGCTTCCCTAATTAATATAAGCATAGGATGGGTCAGAAAGGGAACTACAGTTGATATGCTGCTGAGCCTCCAGCTAGGACTGTGCTCTGTTGTGTTTGTATGGTGCACCAAGAGGCCGGTTGTGCCACAAATACCGAGGATGGAGAAAGATAACAGTTTGCGAGTGCTGAAATTTACTTAGCAGTGTAATATCTAACAGAATGAGTGTTGGTTACGTTTATCTGGAACTGAAGAGCCACATTTGCTTCTACGTATCTCCAGACATGCCAGGTTCTTACTTAGAGAATTTATTTAATTTTAATGAATTGCTGGGTTTTAACTCAACTTATTTCAGTTGCTTTTCTCTTTTAATAGGGTATTATTGATAGTGATTTGATGCTAGTATTGGTATTTTTTTATTAATAGTTTCTTTTGTTAATAATTGGGAGATACTATATTGGTTATACCTTTAAAAATGTTATGGTAAAAAATGATACCCTTCAGATCCTTCAGAACTAACACACATCAATTAATGCCATTTTTACTTCACTTGAATTGGAATCTGTTGTGTATTAAAGACACTGAGCCACCACAAGTGTATTTAGCCTCCATTTTTCACTCCACTGTAAAATGCTGTTAAAAACCACATATTGTTGGAGTACTGACTGAGCTTCCCCAAGTTATGTCACCTATAAATCCATCATGCAACAGAAATGAACAGTGGGACTGGGGCAAATAATCTTCAAAAGGAAAGGCCAAGGATGGAACTCCAGTGAATTCCTGAAAGGGCATGGCCTTAGCTTTACCCAAACTCACGAAAGCTTTTAAAAATATTAAGATGAGACAAGGAGATGACTTACCTAACAGATAAACACATGAACTTAATTTAGTGAATGGTCTTCCCATTTTTTTAGAGCTTGTTATATTCTTATGCTCTCATCATGCACCAGTAGGACATGTCTGCTTCTCTGTGTTCCCACTGAAAATGTTAGATTGTTGTCTTGTAATTTAAGTGAGGCAAATTGGATTAAGCAAACTGAAATTTATCAGTCATGATAGAAGGATAATAAGTTGTGGAGGTTGGCCCGGACACAGGCAGGCAGACACGTTCATTTCACCCAACACACGTTTATTTACAATATACAGTATACAAAAGTCATAAGTGCCACACAAACCCCACAAGTCCCCAAAGTCCTGGCCACACAATGCCTTTCTTCCTCTTCAGGCCACCTCCTTGCCTCCTCCAGTTCCACTCCACTCCCGACTCTCGCCCCGAATGAAGGGAGGCGGCCCCTTTAATCCACACCCGGATGTGCTCCAGGTATTTCCCGGCAATCTCCCGCCGACACGCCCAAGTGTGGCGGAAGTGCCGGCTATATCCTCGGAAGCACTCCGGGTGTCCCTGCTCCTCTTCCTCCCAGCACTTCCTGGTGTGGCAGAAGTGCTGAGGTCCAGGGCGCCCCCTGATGGTGACCACGGGCCCCTACAGGGTGGAGCTTCAAAGTTCTATACTCGTGGCCCCCAAAGGAACCAGGGCAGTTGCCCCCAGATGGTCTGGGGAAGGCGCAAGCCCTCCTCCGGTCCTCCTGGGCATCCCGGCCGGGTTGCCACCCCAGCCACCTCTGATGAAGTGCTTGCACAAAAAGCATTAAGCCCTGTTGACCCTTTAGTTAGTATTTCTCTACATTTTCACAGTTGTGACCACAACCTTCAATCATTTTTGACAATGACTGGTATAAACTGCATTGAGAAGATTTCAAAATGTTCAATAGTTAAATTAATTTAAAATCTCTAGACTGCAGTTCAGTTACTAGAGATAATGTAAATGTCATTTTTGTGCAGAATTCCAAAAACAAAACAAAACTGGAGTTTGAAAATCAATTGAAGCAGCACATGGTAGCTGAGACATCAAAGAGACTCCATAGACTGATCAGAGTGAAGGTTTTTTGATTTTTAGAAGCTTTATCTTTTAGACACTTTGTGTTTCTGGTCTGCAGCTACATGATGATAGAAATAAGGCAAGAACATTTAATCAGATTTTTTTGCTTGCATACTGTATATAATGGCACTGTAAATATTGTTAGCTGCATTTATATCCGCTACATTATTGGCATTTCATTAATTCTAGAAGGACTTAACTAGTCACATTTTCCCAATGTGAAATGCTAAAACACTTTGTATCAACTCTGGTAGCTGATTTTACCAACTCAAAAGAATAATGTGACTAATTGCTGTGTAAAGGGATATTCACAGACTCCGTCGACTTGTGGTTCATTAATTATGAGCAATGAACAGATGCTTGGAAAGCTATTGAAGAATTTTTCTCTTGACAGCTTGAATACAGACTCTGCAAATGAAGCTACAATGGACTTCTTAGTTTATAATTAGTTACATTAATATATACTCTGAGAAAGTTTTCATGCAAAGGTTTTATTGCAGAAGATATTTTGCACAAAAACCTTTGCTGTGGTGCCTTATTTGTCACAGTGGACACATGCATTCCTCTTTGCTAGTAGAGATCTACAATACGTAAGTGTTAATAGTGCAGCCATAATCCTCCATCTCTCCATCCATCTATTTTCTAACCGGCTTATCCAGTTCAATTTGAATATGCTAGAAGGAAAGGGAGCAAGACGAATACCAACTTTGTAAGGGGCACCAGTCTATGCCACTCAGAAAGCTATCCACATTTACTTATATGCCACCAGTTTTAGTAACAGTGGAGTTAAATGGAAAATTTTAACCAGCATATTTATCAAAAAAATGTATACATATTACAGCATATATTGTGAGCTGGGGGGCTGAACGCACCCCTAGAGGATATAGACGCTGCTGGGAAAACCCCTCTTAAAAATGCTGACAGACTACCTTCCCATTGCTCCCTTACTTGCTGGGCTTGCGTGCGGGCTGGTCTGTCACATGATATGCTTCCTGCGTGGTACTCTGCATACTTAAAAGCCTGAACAGCACCTGTCAGTTTTGGAATTGATTGTGTGCTTTTCTCTCTCTGACACTCTTTGCTCCTGACGGAACTGTCATCTCTGTCTTGTAATGGAGCACATTTAAACTTTTGGAAAAAGTGACAAATGTTCGTTTGCAGTGTTTGAATAAAGTTCCTGTCTCTACAACCTCGTGTGTTTCTGTGCAAATCTGTGACCCAGGCCTGACAATATTTTTTAAATTGCTTTTTGTTTGAGCTAGAACACTATTTTTTGATCTAGCATACGGTTCATTACATGTATACATGTTTAATTCTGCCACTTTTCCAGATTGCAGGTGTCACACTCTCTGAAAGCCACCTCCTCTGTGCTCCTGTGAACTTCACTAATAGGAATAATCAATTGGGATGAGGTGGCCTGTCTTTTAATTTACTCCTTGTACTAATTCATAAGGCATTAGAGTTTCTTGCTATATGGGGGATACTTTAACCTTTTCAGCAGACTGATTTCAGGTAAACGACTGAGGCCTCTAAGTACTGTCAAAAGAACAGCAGTAAAGTGTGTTCTGGGAAAGCTGAAAGGCAAAGCAGGACCTTTGAATGTTTTGTTTAACCAGTCTGTTTACAGCTTAGCACATCATTTGATTTCAGTGGAAGCAGACCTTGAACTTGTGCAACAACCTTAATGTGTTTTGAGAAACTAAAAATGTTGGCTGATTTGCTAGCAGATATTAGGCCAGGTATGTGTACTTAATTTGGGCGAGTAGGAGGAAAAGAGTGGCTGCCTTTAATTAGAATTGTCTTGGTAAACAGTCCCAGTTTAGTGTTTAGCTTAGTTTTAGTTCAGTTGGTCCTTTGTTGCAAAAGTGGAATGTTTTATTCAGTTATTGGTTTTCTGAGACTTTGAGTGGAGCCACAGAAATTTAAATGGAGCTGCTATCTGCTTAGCTGCTAGACACTTTGAAGGAACTCTATTACTAGCAAAAAATCTTTCTTTTCACTTTTCAATTAAGGATGCATAACCTGTAACTAAAGAACTGGACAATCTGGAAATGTCTTCTGGGACTACATGAAGACTGCATGAACCCATCCAGGTTGTTCTAAAAACCCACCCAGTTACTTCCTGAAAAACCTACACTAAATGTGAGTATGAAAGACGTCTTTCCAACAATAGTGTGCATTTGAATTAAAAAACTGCCACTCTCCATCATTCATTGGTTAAGAATCCAATCTTCAATTCAAAGGCACAGTATTCTTTTAATAATGTATTTCCTGTTGAACTATCGTGAAACTTCAAGAAGTAACTGTTAATAATATTTTAACAGAAAATGCACACATTTTGTATAATATGACCATGCAAGGTCTGCACCGTGGTGCAGTGCGTAGCGCTGCTGCCTTGCAGTAAGGAGACCCGGGTTTGCTTCCCGGGTCCTCCCTACGTGGAGTTTGCATGTTCTCCCCGTGTCTGCGAGGGTTTCCTCCGGGTGCTCCGGTTTCCTCCCACAGTCCAAAGACATGCAGGTTAGGTGCATTGGCGATTCTAAATTGTCCCTATTGTGTGCTTGGTGTGTGTGCCCTGCAGTGGACTGGTGCCCTGCCCGGGGTTTGTTTCCTGCCTTGCACCCTGTGTTGGCTGGGATTGGCTCCAGCAGACTCCCGTGACCCTGTTTTAGGATATAGCGGGTTGGAAAATGACTGACTGACTGACTGGATTTTACAGCAAAGGATTAATAGGTTAATCAAACAAAATAAAAAGATGTGCAGCAGTGCTACTATGAATTAAAACTGCATATCCCAGTAGTCCCTGCAGGGGCTGTTGCAGTGGCGTAGCGTGGGTGTCAGCCGCCCGGGGCGGAGGAAAATTTCGCCGCCCCCTTATTTAGGTATTTCAATTTAGAAGACTAAAATATACAGTAATACGCTGCCCCTGCCGCCACCACTACACTACGCCACTGGGCTGTTGGGGTCAGGGGGTTTAAAAGGAGGGCAGGTGTCCAAGGGAAAAAAAAGTGTTTTTTGTTGTTGTATTTTGTGTTTCATTTACCTGTCGGACTGCCTTGTGTTAACTAAGCCACATTTAGTCGCTGTGTCCAGGATTGTATTTGTTGTTGGGGTCTGGATCGTCTTCTGTCTACCTGTGTGTTGAGGACTGATTGTGGATTCATGGCTTTCCCCCAAGTGTAGGAGTGTTCCTTTACAGTGTCTACTGGTAGGACAGCTTTTTCATTCCCTTTCAACGTACAGATCTCTGGACTTACTCTCGTCATCTCTCATTACATCTGGTGTTGTTTTCCATGGACTTTGCTGGGTGGAGTTGTGTTTTTGTGTTTAATGTAATCTCGCCGTAGGGGTACTGGGGTGGTATTATTGTTTTCATTTATATTATTGAATTTCATTGTATTCTTTAATCATGGTTAGTTCCCAGTGTGCTTTATTTTGTCCCTGTTTGTGAGTGTGTGCGGGTCTGGCCAAGGCTGGGAGCGTCCCTGGGATCCTCTATAAAAAAAAAATCAATAAACCACCATCATCTTGACAGTATGAATCTTAGTGGCACCGGACCGCTACAGATGTATGGGGAAAAAATCAAGAGGTGGTTGAATAATAACAATCCAAAGCAGGATTGGAAAGGCCTAAAAACAATCACAGGACTGGGTTCTAAAAAGAGTCTGAACTTTCAAGTAGACAAAAAACAAAAGCTTTTAGCAGATTTGAAACAAGTGATTTCAGCACCCAAAATGCACAAGTAAAGCAGATGCTTCACTTAAACACCAGGAATTCTGCTGTGATAGGGTTCAGTTTAAATGAGGTGGAGAAAGGCTTGTGGCAGGTTAAAACAAACTGGCCAGTGGGCCTGAGGGCATATCAGTAGTTCAGTTTTCTCCTTATTTCACTAAATAATGTTGCAATTAGGCCACTGCTTAATATTGTTTTTATTAAGTCTTTTATTTAGGTTTAGGGATAAATAAAGCTGTGTGTCAGCTGCATATTATTTAGTATTGAGTGTTTCTTTAAGTGGTAATTTAACTGCAGAAAGACCAGTCTTCACAGTATTGTATTTAAGAAAGGAAGCTAGGTGATACAGTAGGTCTGAAATAATTTAGGACAGACATGTCATTGTTATGTGTTTTGAGAAGCGGTTTTGTGCTTTGGTTTTAAATAAATCTGTTAAAAATTACTAGAGGCTAGTGAACAGTTTACAATATCTATCTAACACAACATCAATTTACATGTCAGAAACTTCTTTGAAAACACCTGATGGAAGTTTATGTGGAGGTTTAGCTACGTTTATGTTAGTAAGGGAGATGACTTAATTATTGATGTTTGCACTGTGCTAGATCTCGTGTGACTCATTTTTCTTTTAAAAAAAGTAGCAAAGTCTTCACGCTTAGAGGCTTGCAAAGACTTCATGGTTGGTAATTGAAAAAAAGTACTCTTTTATTACGTGCACTATCATTTATGATTTTACTAAAATAAGAATGTCTTCCAGATTGAACTGTTGCATAATATTTAGCTAAATTTGCCTTCAGAATTTAATAATCAACTGTTTTGTCTTTCTTCACTTTTATTCACCCTCATGAGATTCTGCTTTTTGTTTGCACAGTGCTTGGTTTTTTCAAGGCAGTTTAACTTTATTTGACTTTTTGACAACTTTTACAAGAGCTATAAAGACTCCTACTGCCTTGACCTTAGCTGTGAAATCCTTGGCCATGCTGTTTACATTGCCATTAGTCTGAAATTGAGCTGTAGGCTCTGACTGACTTTATTTAAGTACTAGAAAATTTTATGGAAGCGTCAATATCATGATTATGTCATTTACAAGTGTGTACTTCATTTAAATTAGGAACAGAAACACATATGTTAAAGAAAATACAGTCATGATTTGCGATAGCAATATCCTCAATAAGTTGTATATTAATATTAATTTCCTTTGATATTGCTAAAGGTAAGATATGACCAACTTTGGGTGTTTGCTGAGAGACATACTGATTAAGATTGAAAGAATTCAGAGGTTCCAAAAACTCCCCTTTTTCCAGGTTGCCTGGTTTGTCCAAATGAAGACTAAAATCCCCAACTATTAAAAGCTCATTGTATTCAATTGTTATTTTAGATAACAGATCTGTGAATTCATCAAAAAATGAAGCATTATGTTTTAATGGGTAATAAATTGTTACTGATAAAGCTGGTGATTTAGCTTTAAAGATTGCAGGGAGGTATTCAAAAGAAGTAAAATGACCAAAATTGATTTCTTTACAATTTAAATGGTTTGAGAAAATGTTAGCTAAATCCCCACACTTTTTACCGACATGGACAGGCTGTACAAAGTTCAAGGTTGTGGGGCTGTTTCAGCTAAAACCAGGGTTATGAATTAGCAGCAAGCAAAGATTCAAAAACAGTAAAGAAGCCCTTTTTTATTAGAAATAAGGTCAAAGGTAATATGACCCAAATTTAAAGTATCTCATGTTTAAAAAACATAGAAAGCCCAACTACAAAAGTCTCATCTTGCACATAACATTACTAGAAGACGAGCACTTAACTGTTACAAAATATCTCCAATGAGATGAGCAAAAAACATTTTGAGAAATATCTTAAAGAGAGCTCCGATTTCCTCCCACAGTCCAAAGACATGCAGGTTAGGTGGATTGGCGATCCTAAATTGTCCCTAGTGTGTGCTTGGTGTGTGTGCCCTGCGGTGGGCTGGTGCCCTGCCCAGGGTTTGTGTCCTACTTTGCACCCTGTGTTGGCTGGGATTGGCTCCAGCAGACCCCCATGACCCTGTAGTTAGGATATAGCGGGTTGGATAATGGATGGATCTTGAAGAGACGAGCATAGAAAAGGGCCAATAGTTAATGCCACGTTGAAGAGATGAGGCAAAACAGAGTAGAGGTGCTCTTGTATAGTGCTGTTAGTTGACTAAGACCCTAATGACAGCAGCACCTGAGAGTCCTAACTGTGCTTTTTACGTTCTAACTTTTTTGGCTTGGACTTTAACTGAAAATCATTGACAAGTATGAAGAAAGGGGACTAGGGAAAAACACAACTGTAGCTGGGAAGAAGTACAGATACAGGTCTGGTCAGAGGCAATTCTAGGGACACTAGGGGTCCTAGGCAAAAAACTCCATGGAGCCCTCCAGCTAACTCTCCCTTATGTCCCAACATGGTAAAATGTATTACACTTTTTTAGCACAATTTTTGAATTAGTAAGATCAACAGGAAGAATTTAATATGCACAAATCCTTTACTGCAATGGACTGCTTCCCTGTCCAGGGTTTGTTCCTGCCTTGCACCCAATGCTGGCTGGGACTGGCTTCACCACCCATACCAACCCTGTTCAGGGCTATATGGGTTATATGATGACTGACAAATGCTTTATTGTAATTTTATAAAAAATATATTATATATATAAATAATAAAACATAAAAAATGCACCTCATAGAAATGGAAAAAAATGCTTGCAACGAGTATTAATGTAACTTTGAAAATTGCTGTTTGCTGGCTTTGGCAACAGTAAAGACCTTTGAATAGTGATCTCTGTTTAAATTAGAGCTAGAGCTAGAAGCCTCTCCCGGCACATGATAGATCTCAAGTATAAGATTTAATCATCCTCAAAGATGAAAAATTTCTCTCACCATAGGCAACAGTGATGGGGAAGAGTCATGAAGAGATGCAGTGCAATACTAGCAGTGTTGGTCATTCTCACAGCACAATCAGAAGACCAGTAGACTGAAACTAAGCACATAAACACAACATAAAGTTCACTGAAACACTGCATCTGCTGAAAATGTCTGAGACTGCGACTGAGAATTACCAACACCTATCCCTGCTTCAAACACCCAGCTTTTCTTCTCATCAAATTTTGTTTTCCTCCCATAAAAAAAAAAATCCTCACATCAAAAAAAAAAAAAAATTTCTCCCATCATAATTTGTTTCACCCCTTTCACTTAAGGGGCTCTGTAATTTTTTCTGAAGTCCTCCTTAGGACATATTTTTCCAACCAACTTTAAGTTAAAATATATATTTTTGGTATAGACTTTGACTCCTTTCATACCAACAATGACTGTGTGGAGAGGGTCTCAGCCTTCACATTCTTGGGTGCCATCATCTCTGTTGATCTGTCTTGGTCTGCAAATACCAAAGCAGTCATTAAAAAGGCACAATAGTAACTTCAACTTATGAAGAATAACCTGGATCAAAAGCTGCTGGTGAACTTTTACTGCTCCTCCATAGAGAGTGTGCTACAGAAGCTGTATTGCAGCAGACAGGATGGGAATCCAGCATGTCATCAATGCAGCTCAGAAGACTGTTCACTGCTCTCTGCCCTACCTACAAGACTTATGTACTTCCTGCTGCCTTGGCAGGACAAAATATATTTTGAAGGACCCCTCAAATCCTGGTTTTCATCTTTTTGACCTGTTGCCCTCTGTTAGGCGATACACGTCAGTCAAATTAAGGAAAAACAGACTCAGGGACAGTTTCTTTCCCAGAGGTATAGCTACATTAAATCTCAGTATGCACTGACCATCTTTCTCTCTGTGTCTCCATTCCTTTCTCTTTCTCCTTCTCTCTCCCCGACCTCTTCTTCTCTTATTTTTTGGATTTTCAATAATGCTCTGTGCAATAATCACAGTCTACTAAAATATGTGCTCCATCTGTCCTATGTGCAATATCTATAATGTTATTCTTTGTGTAATATTTCATATGATTGATTCATTGTGCAGTAATTACAGCCTAGTGTAATATTGTTCTATTTGTCCTACAGTTGCGCTTGAAAGTTTTTGAACCCTTTAGAATTTTCTATATTTCTGCATAAATATGACCTAAAACATCATCAGATTTTCACCCAAGTCCTAAAAGTAGATAAAGAGAAACCAATTAAACAAATGAGACAAAAATATTATACTTGGTCATTTATTTATTAAGGAAAATGATCAAATATTATCATATTTGTGAGTGGCAAAGGTATGTTAACTTTTGCTTTCAGTATCTGCTAGCCAATCCATATGTTGCAGCAATAACTGCAAGTAAACGTTTCCGGTAACTTTTGATCAATCCTGCACACCGGCTTGGAGGAATTTGAGCCCATTCCTCCGTACAGAACAGCTTCCACTCTGGGATGTTGGTGGGTTTCCTCACATTAACTGCTCGCTTTAGGTCCTTCCACAACATTTCGATTGGATTAAGGTCAAGACTTTGACTTGGCCATTCCAAAACATTAACTTGATATTTCTTTAACCATTCTTTGGTAGAACGACTTGTGTGCTTAAGGTCGTTGTCTTGCTGCACGACCCACCTTCTCTTGAGATTCAGTTCATGGACAGATGTCCTGACATTTTCCTTTAGAATTCTCTGATATAATTCAGAATTCATTGTTCCATTTGTGACCTCGCCGACTATTACATGCCTTGCTCTTGGAGTGATCTTTGTTGGTCGACCACTTCTGGGGAGGGTAACAATGGTCTTGAATTTCCTCCATTTGTACACAATCTGTCTGATTGTGGATTGGTGGAGTCCAAACTCTTTAGAGATGGTTTTGTAACCATGTGCGTGCCATGATACACTTCCACAAACATGTGTTGTGAAGAGCAGACTTTGATAGATCCTGTTCTTTAAATAACACAGGTTGCTCACTCACACCTGATTGTCATCCCATTGATTGAAAACACCTGACTAGAATTTCACCTTCAAACTAACTGCTAATCCTAGAGGTTCACATACTTTTGCACTCACAAATATGTAATATTCAATCATTTTCCTCAATAAATAAATGACCAAGTATAATATTTTTGTCTCATTTGTTTAACTGGTTTCTCTTTATCTACTTTTAGGACTTGAATGAAAATCTGATGATGTTTTAGGTCATATTTATGCAGAAATATAGAAAATTCAAAAGGGTTCACAAACTTTCAAGCACAACTGTATGTGCAATATCTTACATAATTAGTATTCTTTGTGTAATATTCATATCATTGGTAATTCAATTGTTGCACCCGCATGATCAGTAATATTTTTGTCTTGTAATTCCATATTTGTTTGCCTAGCAATTAGCACCTATTAATTAGTATTCTTTATATTCTTTTTATTTAGCAATTTGTATATGTAATACCTTACTTTTCATTGTATCTGAAAGGAGTAGCTGCACTGTAATTTTGTTATACATGGTATAATGACAATAAAGGCTTCTAATTCTAATTCAACAGGCAGAAAACAAATTAAATTTACATTTAGTGATAGGTTCATCACCTTTAAATTCAGTCTTTAGTTGAAAGGTGGTATCTTACTTTGTATAATGGTGGCAGCAAAAGGAACTTGGTTTTATTTGATTCAATTAAATTCTGTCATAATTTCACTGGGGCTCGTCTCTAGCCAAGGCTTTAACTTTCAGTTGGCCTCAGCTCCTCCTCTCACTGTCTCTTTCTGTACAACATTAATCATGTGGCAGTCACTTGATGGGAGGGACGCTGGAGATGAAAGTGAGAGCTTGACAGAGGTTCTTTGCTCTAGCTTTGTGCTTTTTGCATTTCTCAAAACCTCTATCAAGCTTCTTCTGTGATATTTTTGTGATTTTTTCATCTTCTGTCTGATTTTTAGATTTGCTTTATCTTAGAGCCTTCTCAGATGTCTTTTTAACTTGTGTATGAACATGTGCCTGCTTTTGCATTTGTCCTTTATTTTGAACTTTTTGGAAAATTTTACCCGTTGTCATGCATGACCGCATAAGGAGCGACTTAAAGACCTGACGGGCACCACAAAATCTCATGTCAAGGGACAACGGCAGGGTACTAACCTTTCTCTCTTTGTTCCCTTTAGGAAAAACGAAGCATGTTCACCTGGACTCGATAAAACTCAAGCCACTTCCAAGTTCCTTCCTTCCCTCTGGTCCCCACCTGATGATGTCATTACCACCCATCTACCACCATGGCTTCTTCCCAGCATTCCGTCTGGCCACTTCCATTCCCACCTCATAGATTGTCCGCCTGTCATTATACCATTGGTCTTTGATCTTTGTGTGAACTGACCCGATTGAAAGAAACCTTTACAGTATACTGGGACGGATACCCCAAATCTTTATGATCTGTCTGTCCTTTTATTACAGTGGCGTAGCCAGCAGGATAAAGCCTGAAGATGTTGGAAGGGCAGGACCTGAATGCGGTCCTAATGACTATGATGAATGAGCTCCAGAACATAAAGGTGGAGCAGGCAGCTACAAAGGTGGAGCTGGCAGATACCAAGACATGGCTGGCGGCAGCGGAAGCAGTAAATCCGGAGCCCACACAGCCTCCACCTCCTCCAATCGTCCTGCTTGTGGAGTTGAATGATATTGAGCCGTACCTCATGATATTCGAGAGGACTGCCTCTCAGAATCAGTGGCTGAGGGCGGAATGGGTGTCCATACTGGCGCCATACTTGAAGGGTGTTGCGCAACGGGCTTATCATGACCCCCCTGAGAAGGAAGCCGCCAATTACAATCTCCTGTGGGCCAAAATCTTAAATTGCTACAGCATGACCTCGGGCCAGCAGGCGAGGGAACCGAGTCAGGAGGTCAGAGAGGTATGCTTGCGGGGTCCGACAGGGATGTGTCGCTACCCCTGAGCCCACCCATCACGCTGTGGAGGCTCTGGTCAGGCCTAAGGAAAAGGTGCCCACCCCACCGCGCTGTTTCAAGTGCGGGGAGTTGGGGCGTATTCTCACCACCTGCCCGCTGAATGTCGAGTTGATAGACTGCACCTGGGTCAAAGGAGAGAGGTATTGTGCTCTGTCGAATCCCTTGGCTGTTCCAAATACGGTCGTGGCATTATTTGATTCTGAGAGCAATATCACCATTGTTGATCACTGTTATATTCTACTGCGACTGGTTAGCTCAAAAAACGAGTGTGAACTGTGTACATGGGGAGACCAGATTATACTCTATAGGTCTGCGAAGTGCTTCATAACCTGGAGGGGTGACCCAAAACAACTGCTTGTCGCTGTACTGCCCGAGCCCCCCTTCCCAGTTATATTTGGACAAGATGGATGTTGGACATGGACATCATCGAGGAGAGTTAGAGCCCGTGGTCCAGTCCCATTGTCCTCGTTTTCGAAGCCCGGTGGCTCATGGAGATTTTGTAACGACTTCCAGCGTTTAAATCAAGTCTCCAAATTCGATGCATACCCCATGCCCCACGTAGATGAACTCCTGGAACGGCTGGAGACGTCACGTTATTTGACTACTCTGGACATCACTAAAGGATACTGGCAAATTCCCTTAACGGCATCCGCAAGAGAGAAAACGGCATTTAGCACCCCTAGAGGACCTTTCTGTGTCTGGTAGACAGAATGATAAATCCACACCAGTCCTACTGTGCCGCCTACCTCGATGATGTAATCATTTTTTCTGGCACCTGGGAGGAGCATGTGTTGCAGGATTACGGCATCCACCTGACACTAGCTAAAGCCAGGCTACGTATCAATCCCCAGAAGTGCTTCTTTGGATTCAACGAGGCCAAGTAAATAGACTACCTGGTGGGAGGAAGGCTGGTGAAGCTACAGTGTTCAAAAGTCAAAGACATCCTTGAATGGCCCCATACAATAACCAAGAGGCAAGTGCAAGCTTTCATAGGACTAGTGAGTTGCTACTGCCGGTTTGTACCTCGGTTTTCTGAGAGAGCCGCCCCCTTAACAAATCTGACAAAGAAACGAGCCCCTTTTAATGTGGTATGGGATGAACTGACGGAACGGGCATTCAGTGACTTAAAAATGGCCCTCACAATGGCACCTGTTTTGAGAACTCCTGACTTTTCTCTTACTTTCCTTCTCCAGGACGATGCTTCGGACACAAGTCTAGGCGCCGTGTTGAGCCAAAGCATCGATGGTGTCAAACACCCCTTAGCCAGAAACAGTTGGACCAGGAGGCAAGGTATGCGGCGCTAGAACAGGAGGCTCTGGCAATAAAGTGGGCCGGTAACTCACCTGTGGTACTACCTGTTGGGTTGGGAGTTCACCCTAGTGACGGAACATGACGCCCTCCAGTGGATGGCTGTTAAACCCACATAAGGTGTCAAACCCTCGAGTCACCAGGTGGTTTTTGGACCTGCAGCCGTATAAGTTCAATGTCACTTATCGCCGGGGTAACCTCCAGGCTAGCGCTGACGCCCTCTCTCAGGTTGACAGCCTATTGGTTCGGACCACCTGACCCGATGGGTCTGGGCTGAGGGGGGGGAGTCATATCACGCATTAGCACATAGGGACTCGATGGGCACCGCAAAATCTCATGTCAGGGGAAAATGGCTCTCTTTGTTCCCTGAGGAAAAATGAAGCAATGCCACCGTGATTTCACCTGGACTCGATTAAACTTAAGCCACTTCCGGGTTCCTTCCTTCCCTCTGGTCCCAACCTGATGATGTCATTACCACCCATCTACCACCACGGCTCCTTCCTAGCATTCCGTCTGTCCACTTACGTTCCCACCCCATAAAATGTCCGCCTGTCATTTTACCAATTGTCTTTGTTCTATGTTTGAACTGACCCGATTGAAAGAAAGAAACCTTTACAGTATACAGGGACAGATACCCCAAATCTTTATGATCTGTCTGTCTTTTTATTACACCATATATTTTGCATTTTTTATAGGTAACCATCTGCCTGTTTCTTCCACTGTTTTTTGGATAATTGACTTTCTAATAATACATTAACATCCAATTAAGGTGCACAGTGCAGCTGTGCTTTATGCTGCATTGTGTCATTCTGAAGTCCACTGACTCAGCTTTTCTTTGAGGAAAACTAAAGCAGAGAGGCTGTGCTCCTGTGCCTCTCTTTCTCCTGGCCGCCTCCAGTCCTCACTCCAGCTCCGTCCTCTTCCACCCGACTTCCGCCAATGACTGGAGGGAGGAGGCCCCTATAGGAACCCGGATGGGCTCCAGCTGCTTCCCGGCAATCTCCCGCGGACACACCCCCGTGTGCCGGAAGTGCCAGCTGCGCACCCGGAAGCCGTCCGGGTGTCCCCGGTCGTCTTCCCCCCGGCACTTCCTGGTGTGGCGGAAGTGCCAGGCTCCCGGGATAATCAGGCACTGGGGCGCCGCTTGGCAGTGGCCATGGGTCCCTAAAGGGCTGGGCTTCCAAGCCCTGTACCCGAGGCCCCCAACATAACCAGGACGGACGCCCCCTCGTGGTCTGGAGGAGGCACAAGGTTGTCTTCTTGTATCCCTGGCTCAAGATGCTCCTCCAGCAGGAAAGAAAAATGCACAAAAACATCTGCACCAAACCCAAAATCAAAAACTGTCCCAGCACCAAATAAATATATATACACCTCTACTAAAATGATCACTAGGAGATATATAACCCTATATAGAAAAGAATATTTACAATGCCGCCAAATCACAACTGCTCCTCCAAATAACTCAGCAGTGCTTACTCCTACCTCGGCCTTTAGGTCCACTGACGACCCCTGTTGGCCGGTGACTTCTTAAATATAACTGGCAAGACTGTCCAGCCAATCTGCCAATCCATCTACATCACGCACCTATCCAGGTAGACCCTGGCGCGTTCACGCCACGGGCAACTATGTATTTAAAACCGAACCCCTGCGGGTCGCGCGCGTGTAAACCCCCCGGGACTGAGCTCAAGCACACCCGTTGCCGACTCACCAGTAAGTAAAATGATTTCTTCACAATATGGGATCCCTTTCTCTGACTCAACCTAGTTTACATAGACTAATGCCGGCTTTTTCTTTCAGGCGTGCCACACCTCAAGCCGCCTTAGGTGGGCAGGCTGCGAGGACACCGGCGTGTAAAAATGAACACGTGCGGTGGAGCCCGTACTGGCCATTATACCGGCTGTATACACCGCGCCTCACAGCGCTCTCCCGCTAGACTGCCCCGCGTTCCCGCGACGGCGCCATCAACACACAAACGGTAAGCGCACTTCCTTATAACCATACAAATGCCGCCGCTTCAATTTCAAGGCCTTGGTACTTGGTAATGGTGGTCAGAGTGTCATACAAATTTAGTTTATTCACGTATATCCTTCCATCTTGCAAACCTGTTGTTATCCTGACCAGGGTCACGGGGAAGCTGGAGCCAATCTCGGAAAGCATAGAACACAAGGCAGGAATAATCCTTGGACAAGACAGCAGATTATAGTGTTCTTCAATTAATGCAGGTTTGGAGTGCATACACGTTTCCATAAAAACCCTGGGAAAGTATGTGAACTTCAGTTAGGCCAATATAAGATGTGGCCAATGGGCAAAGGAGGAGAGCAAACAAAAACCCCAATTGACAGAGTTCCAGGAGAAGATAAATCTCTGAAGGCACACGATTGTGAAGTTATGTGTGTGTTATTCATATATTTATACTCATTTCAAGATTTTTTGGGGTCTAGAATTACAATGTTATAGTCCCATTTTCAATTTCATCTTATTTTGATCATGCTTTTTGAGGCTAACATCTTGTTTTTGTGTTTACATGACACTCAAGAGTAGTGTTATGTACCCAGGTCTATCGCATTACTGTCTTCACGGGATATTACACTATAAATATTAGGGATGTTCAAATTAGGTTTTTAAGGGTGATACCAATCAATGATTTTAAGTTACTTGATTGGCCGATTACAATACCAATTCAATTTTTTTTTCCTTATTACTTTAAAATACTTTTTACACTAATCTCCTGCAAAACAAGACAAATATAACTTTTATGTCCTTTATTAAAGTTTATTTTTATAGTTACACTACAGGTGTTAACTGAGCATTTTGTATTAACAAAATTTAATTTTGTAGGTTTATTGTTCAGTGACCATAAACAAGCCAAAATAAATACAATTTCCTTAAAATACACACTTTAACTAATAAAATATGTACAAAAATATGTATCCATAATACATATGCCATAAAAGAAAAGAAAATGCTTCTCATTATTATAAGCTGTCATTTTGTTTAGTTTCTTCTGTAATTTACCTATTGGAAACAAGGTTTAATTAAAAACAGTAATTTTCACCATTTCTCTGACAACAAATATATATATATATATTTTACTCAAACAATCAGTTAATTAATATTGGGAATTAAATGCTGCTTAAATGAAAATATACATGCACTTATTCGTTTTAATCACTTAAATTATTAATTGCACTACAGCTTTTTGCTGTTAAAATATACATTTACTATATTTATACAGGTGTGTTTTTTCTTCGGTGCATCAACTAGACATTTGTAATTCTTGTGGTGTAATTATAATATAAGGATTACCACTTTAATTATGTAGTACTCGTTTCTTACCAAAACTTGGCACACAAAAACAAATAAACACAGTACAAATCTTTAAAAAAAGGCCTATTGTTTACTAAGCAGCAATTTCAAATTCATCTTTATCTTTTCCAATTAAATATGTAAGCTGCTGCATTTTAAACAAGTACTCTGTCCAAACTCAAGTGGTGTTTGTTTTAATTTAAAGGACAAAATAAAGGTCTGAATTCTTTAAAGCAGCCTTTCTTGCTGTTTGTCTACTTGCACAGAATGATTTCTCCAATTACTTTTTTTTCAGTTTATTACTCCATTTTCTTTAATGTAAAGGTTAATATACCAATTGCATGTAGTTCACTGATAAAACAAGCTTCTACTGTACTCGCTGCTTTTTGTTTATGCTGCAGGAAGTTTTCAGCTAAAGAAAAGAAAAGGCCATGCTGGCTCAACTACTGTAATACCTTGCATAAAGAAGCACTGCAACTAAATTACCATAAAGCTTAGAAAAGCAGGAGCTGCAAAAATAGTTTTTTGTGATCAACCTTTTTACCAATCATCAATCAAGTCTTTTTTTAGTGAAAATTGTCCGATTTTGATCATCAGCCGATCAGTCAGAGCATCCCTAATAAATTATGATGAGAATCACAACATTCCCACAATATTTCGTTATGCTCGATTGCTCTGTGGATACACATTACAGATCTTCATGACTCTTACTGGTACAGTAGTTAGTTTCATGCCAAGTAGGCCTTTACTTTTGATTCTGATTTTGCTCTTTGGTTTTTGTTTGCATGATCTCTTTACTTTCTCAATTACAACCCCCAACTGTCTTTAACTATGATTTTGGTTTATGCTTTACATCTTCTGATCTTCTGTTTCACTCACAGTGATCACCAGAATAGCTTAAGTCAAGGTGCAGCTAACCTTGGCAGACTTACCCAACTTGGGCAATCTACAGTGTTTTATGGCACTTGTTAGTCTACAGTATATAATTGTTATAGAATCATTAGATAGTCTTATGGTTAGACACCATTGAGGTCATTGGCTTCTAACAACTCTGAGGTCTCACTGAATTGTCAGGGAGTAACTTAATTAAGAGAACAACAGTGGGATTCTGAAAATAAAAAAGAAAATGTATGCATGGTGTAACATTCTGGTGCGTTCAATGACTTAGTTAACTGATTTTAAATGACGGAGAATTTTGTGTTTTTTAGTTACTTTATCAAAGTATCGTTTATCACATTTTTGTGTATTAAATCTTTTTATAACAGTAAGTCATATTGAAAAATGACAGTGATAGCAGAATATAACTAAGTGTAGTTAAAAACAGAGCCTAGATAAATTTGTTTTGGCTCAATAGCTTTCAGATACAGCAGACTGCAATTCAAATGATGTAAAAATGGCACCCATTAAGGTTCTGTTGTTGATTGTGGATAGTCTGACTAAGTGTAGTTCATGTTTTTAAACCTACCATTTTTGAAAGAAGTACCTAATGGACAATTAAAATCTCTGAAGTTTCAAGGTAAAATTATTGGCTGAATCAGACCATGATAAAGAGCAGGTCTGGAACTTTGCTGATAAATTACAGTGTCAGAAAAATACTGAAATATTATTATGTGTTGATAAGGCACCCATGAGGTTTTTTTTATTGTAACGTAAATACTAAGCATACATTTGTTGACTTTACATTGTTCATGCAGAGTGACTCTTATACAATTCTGTTCATCTTATTTCTAGATAAATCAATTTTTTCTTTTATTTTTATGGTTAACTTGCTTCGAACAGCAGATGAAATGAGCTGATGTAGCAGAGGTACTGTGCCTTACCTGGTGCTTGACTAACTTGTATTGGGCCCCTGTTCTGCTGTCAGGAGTGGCTGTCTGATGAGTAAAAGAGGAACATATGCAGGGTTGAATTGACCTCTATCCAAGTAAATTTGAAACTGTAAACTAATCTGTAATTGCTGTTGCACGGAATGTTTCTATGTTTAAAATTTAAATAAGTCGACAAATTCACCAAAGGTTTTCAGTGAGAGATTTTGAAATTTAAATAATTCGTAGAGTGGATGCTATTCAAGATATCTGAACAAAACATAACTTTATTAACAAATTTCCTAGAAGAATTCGTGTGCTAAATTTCAACAATATCAGTCCACTGGGAGCTGGGTTGTTTCATGCAGAGACAGATTTAGAGATTGACAATGTTTCTATCTACAGTATCTATCTATCTATCTATCTATCTATCTATCTATCTATCTATCTATCTATCTATCTATCTATCTATCTATCTATCCTATAGACAATACGTCAGACACCAGGTAAACGTTTGGATTTATTATAATAATTCAGTGCACAAAGCACCCTACACTCCACTATATTCATACAATAAATTATCAATACTAAACAATACACAAATCAATCCTCCTACTCCCAGACACGTTGCCACCCTTCCTCCCGACTCAGCTCACCCGTCTGGGTTTCCCACAATCCTTTATACTGTTTAACACGGAAGTGCTTCGTCCCTCAGTCCATGACTCCCCACCACTTCCGCGTTATATAAAAAGTCATTTTTTCTTCATCCCGGAAGTACGTCGGTCCTTCCGTCCCCATGACTGCAATGTACTTCCGGATTGTAGTAAACCCCAAAGTGTCTGGGCCTCAGAGCAGCATCTCCTGGTGGCCCCCATGTTATTCAGCAGGATTGCACTGGAAGACTCCAATTCCCATGAGTCCCTGCTGGAATTTGGGGCCCCTCCATGATGCAGGGATGGCCCCACCTGTGGGCCTGGGGGTATTGGCCAGGATGACTGGCCAGCCATATCTCTATCTATCTATCTATCTATCTATCTATCTATCTATCTATCTATCTATCTATCTATCTATCATATAGTGCCTTTCATATCTATCTATCTATCTATCTATCTATCTATCTATCTATCTATCTATCTATCTATCTATCTATCTATCTATCTATCTATCTATCTATCACCAGCTCAGTGTAGCAGGAGAAGCCCAAACAAGCACAGTGAAAACCCTGAAAACCCCACACATTTATTGACCAGAACAGAATTCTAATCTTCTTCGACTGGGAGGTCACATCATAGAAAATATCTATCCATTTATTTTCCAAACCCATCCATCCTAAACTGTGTCACAGAGAAGTGAGAACTTATCCCAGCAAGGCAGGATCAGCATCTTAACAGGGTGCCAGCCATAAAGGATATGAAATGCTTAAAATGATGGCTTAAAAAGATGTGTATCAACTTCAAGAAATAAATATGCATTGAAATGCTTATCCATCCATTTATTTGGATTCTTCATTTAACAGATGCCTTTATCCAAGATGACTTGCAAAATCAATTTACTTATAGTTAAAATACAAAGTTAACATGATAGAAATTTAATTTGTCTTTTAAACCTGTTCTTTCGAATACAAGTGATTGTGTTTTTCCCCAGTCTGTCATGGGGGTCAGCGATCTCTATGTTTTATTGGTCTGTGCTTTGAACTTCACTATGACATTTAAAAACACACATATTTGAAATAACATCCTGGAATTCAAGAGCATTTAACCTGCCCGGTGATCCATCTGTGCTGTAGATTGAACTTCCACGTTCTGATTTGGTCACCGGCAATGGCTGCAGTTTAATTTTAGCCTCTAATTTCATCTGTGCGTGTGTGAGCTGCATGAGAATCAGACGCCTTCAAATGAGCATGCATGCTGTGCCTGACCCCGACATCATACAAAACAATTATTGCATGATCTCTTGTTCAGATTTTCACTTGCTCTGCTGCTGCGACAGCCGTTGTCATCGTAGCCAACCAACCATTGACGTAAGTGAATCCATTCCACATTGAATTGCTCAGCTGGCTTTGACATGATGGCAGCTGTGGAAGAATAAGAAAGGTGTGTGGAGGAAGGAGATGTACCACACTTGTTGAAATGTTCTGGGCTATAGCGTCTGGCAGTCGTGTACCTGAGACAAATAGACGTATGGAGACATCTCTAGTTCAGTTAAGAAATTTGCACGTGTGACACATAAAGACTCGGAAATTAAGGAGCTGAAGATTTATCATAACATAGAGTAAACATTGCAGGCTGGATATCTTACCCTGTTAATGACTGGTAAGGGCAGAGCCTCGACAAGCTTTCTACATTTGGCATGAGTGTTCAAAATAATAGTGATTCTTATCAACCAGTTTGAACTTGGATAAAAAAAATACATATATACAGAAGAGTTGCTTAAAGAGATTAGAATGGAAAAATAAACTGAGGAAAATTAAATTGAAAACCATCCTAGAAATAGGACTGGGTAGTGAAATGATGATACTCTGGAAGGGAGTCATACAAAGGAAAGTACTGGGAACCTAGCATGGTGCACTATTAAGCACTATATTGTGCCCAAGAGTGTTAGCTGTGAAATGCTGGTAGTAAGCTTTGCAGAGAACATGCTATAATGTCCAGGATTAGTCACAGGAGAGAGCAGTGCAGACTGCCCTTTCATGGTTGTTGGTTCCAGTGCACTTTACAAAAAGGACAGGCGAGTAGAAGACATTGTGCTCAGCTGTTTCCCTAACCATATATGGTAAGCGGCTCCTTCATTTGTTGTTATCGTTTATTTTGGTACAGATTTATCCAAATTAACATAACTGTTACCTGCCAGGTTAAGTGACTTGCTCAGGGTCATACAGTGAATCTGAAGCTGGAAATATGAGTAAGAATAAACGTTATAGTCAGTACAACACACTAGGATATATAAATGGAGCTACAGCCCAATTGGTATTTATAGTGGAGGAGAGTCATAGAAGTCATAATAAGTCGTCCCAGTAGTTAGTTATCAATAGTTTGGTTAGACTTAGTGGTGTGCCATTTCCTATATGCTCCTATATTTTTGCTGCATGAGATCCATACTTTACTTCCTTTAAAAGGAATAATAAGAATTATAGGAATTGTGTTTGGGTTTTCTGTTATAATTCAGCATAAATTAATTTGTGGAGGTTGCAGTGGTGACTTGCATTGCAAACCACTGAGAATGAAACAATAAAATAAAAAATAAATGGAAAATAAAAAAGGTAATCTCTGAAAATATATTTTAGAAAATGTTATGGCATTTTAAATCAGTCAGTGTGCACTACTGTGTTTGCGAGAAAGTATTGTAGCAGTTGGTAGATAGCTCCTCATAGGCTGGAAGAGAAGGCAACTGTCTGTGAGCACTTACATTGGTCTCAATGGTGCTGGAGAGTGTGATGGTGAATAGCAGAAAGTAATGGAAATTCCTGATACTGTGGTATCATTCAGTTCATGGAAATGCATTTCTGCCTTCTGTGCACATAATCAACTAAAACTACACTGCTGGTCTGTGGCAAGGAAGTGAATTGGTTCACGGTTCGCAGTTATCTGCATGCTGAAACAGCCATTTTAGTGATTCACACAAAGTGTAGAAGTATATTTGGCTCATGAAAAGTTAGTTTTATGCAGTGATAGTCAGAAAAATAAGGTGGTGTGGCTTTTGTTTGGAGATGGCATATACATGTTTGATGAGGTTTGTCTAATTAAGATTTACATTGGTGATAAAGATTGTGGTATAGTTAGTAAACTTATGAAATTTACAGAAGAAACTGAAATTGGAGCAATGGCAAATGTTGAGGAGGCAACAAAAACAATTCAGAAAGATTTGGACAAGCTTCGCAACTGGGTAAATGCAGTTTAATGTACAAAATTGTAAAGTGCTACACGTGGAGAAATGAATTTTAAGTACAAATCAGTTTTAAATACAAAATGGGAGACCCTTTCCTAAAGGAATCAAACTCTGAAAATAGTTTAGGGGTTTATGTTGACACATTTTCATCAAATCTCAGAAGCAATTAAAAAGGGAAATAAAATGTTAGGTTATATCATCAAAACCGCTGAACATAAATCAAGGGACATTATGCTCAGACTATATAATGCACTATTGAGTCTAAATATCTTGTATTTTGTGTATTTCTGGACACCACGCTACAAGATAGACATAGCAGCACTTGAAGCTGTGCAGATCAGAGCACCCATCCAAAGTGCAAATGCATCCAAAGACTTAAGGAAATGTCGTTCTCTGAGAACCACAGAGGATTAATCCTGTTTAGTCTTGAGAAGAGGAGACTGCATGGGGTCCTAATCCAGGTTGTTAAAATCCTTAAAGACACTGATAAAGTTGATTCAGCAGAATTCTTTCAGCTTAACAGCGAATCATGTACTCAAGGACACTAGTGGAAATTAAGGGAAATTGCATTTAGGACTGAAGTCAGGAAGCACTTCTTTATGTGAAGTGTGGGAATCTGTAGCAATCTGCCAAGCCTTGTAGTTGAAGCAGAAACATTGACAACCTGGATGAGACATTGGTGACAGCTTAGCTCTTAGCTAAGCAAATGGGCAGTGAACTGAATGGACTTCTTGTTTGTGAAATTTATTATGTTCATTTGTTCAAAGATATGCATTTCCTAACTAACAGCATTCACAGTTAATTTATTGTGTGTTCCATCATCAGAGTAAGATTTCAGCGTTCGGCCAAGGATGGACCACTAACAGGCCCTCTGATTACCATGATATATTTCACCCACTTGTTATACCTGTACTAAATCATTATTACTGGAAATTATTCTGATTGGCACTCCTATCCATATAAAAACAATTACATCTATATACAATGGGTACGGAAAGTATTCAGACCCCCTTCAATTTTTCACTGTTTGTTATACTGCAGCCATTTGCTAAAATCATTTAAATAATTTTTTTTCCTCATTAATGTACAAACAGCACCCCATATTGACAGACAAAAAAAAAGAATTTTTGAAATTGTTGCAGATTTATTAAAAAAGAAAAACTGAAATATCACACGGTCCTAAGTATTCAGACCCTTTGCTCACTATTTAGTAGAAGCACCCTTTTGAGCTAATACAGCCATGAGTCTTCTTGGGAAAGATGCAACAAGTTTTTCACAACTTGATTTGGGGATCCTCTGCCATTCCTCCTTGCAGATCCTCTCCAGTTCTGTCAGGTTGGATGGTAAACGTTGGTGGACAGTCATTTTTAGGTCTCTCCAGAGATGCTCGATTGGGTTTAAGTCAGGGCTCTGGCTGGGCCATTCAAGAACAGTCACAGAGTTGTTGTGAAGCCACTCCTTCGTTATTTTAGCTGTGTGCTTAGGGTCATTGTCTTATTGGAAGGTAAACCTTCAACCCAGTCTGAGGTCCTTAGCACTCTGGAGAAGGTTTTTGTCCAAGATATCCCTGTACTTGGCCGCATTCATCTTTCCCTCGATTGCAACCAGTCGTCCTGTCCCTGCAGTTGAAAAACACCCCCTTAGCATGATGCTGCCACTGCCATGCTTCACTGTGGGGACTGTATTGGACAAGTGATGAGCAGTGCCTCGTTGTCTCCACACATACCGCTTAGAATTAAGGCCAAAAAGTTCTATCTTGGTCTCATCAGACCAGAGAATCTTATTTCTCACCATTTCAGAGTCCTTCAGGTGTCTTTTAGCAAACTCCATGCAGGCTTTCATGTGTCTTGCCTCTCCTCAGTGTGTGGAGACAACCAGGCACTGCTCATCACTTGTCCAATACAGTGCCCACATTAGGACCATGTGATATTTCAGTTTTTCTTTTTTAATAAATCTGCAACAATTTCAAAAATTCTTTTTTTTGTCTGTCAATATGGGGTGCTGTGTGTATATTAATGAGGAAAAAAAATAATTTAAATGATTTTAGCAAATGGTTGCAATATAACAAAGAGTGAAAAATTGAAGGGGGTCTGAATACTTTCCGTACCCACTGTATATAAAAGTCAATGTGTGTATGTATGTTCCAGTATCACATCCGAACGGCTGGAGCGATTTTCATGAAACTTGGTGCACATGTTCCTCATTGGTCGACTACAAATACTGTAGGGTGAAATCAGCTGTAACCCAACCCCTTCTGGATAGGGTGTGGGGTGATCTTACGGTCTTGTATGCATGTTATCATCCAGTTGACACTCTGAAACTTGAGGCGACTGCCAGCATTCTTTATGTCTGAGCGCAACCACCGCACCCCTGTTGCTTTTGAAATTAAATAGAGTTCTACGCGTGGAAGTGTGTGTGTGTGTGTGTCTGTCCGGACTGCAAGTGAGACATAGAGGGCTCCAGCTCCGAGGATACACAAGCGAGGCCAGTACACCGGCAAAAGGAAACCTCCTAAGAAAGACAGTCGCTTAGCTGCTAATACACAAACGATGCAAGTACTTCGGCAACATGAATCCTTCTAGTAGTGAGATGCCCAGAGTAGTTCTGACGATTTAAATACTTTCTAGGATCCCGTGCCCAGGCGACTGCCAGCATTCTTTATTTTTGAGCTGCACCGCGCCTCTGTTGCTTTTCAAATTAGAGTTGGCTAGTTCCGAGCGTCAACTAGATGATAACATACATACAAGACCACAAGACAAGGACATTAGTGAATCTTTGTTTCTTAATTTATTTTTAACGTTGTGTTTTTTTGTTTGTTTTTCTCAAACAATTAAAAAAAAACCCTTATTTTCCTCCCAGGCAATGCTGGGTATTTCAGCTAGTTTTGAATAATTCCTTCTCAAAGAAATTCAAATGAACACACTTCACACATACTGAAGCATTATGATCCCTCTGTATGCACTGTTTGACTTTTGAATTTTTAAAGTTTAGAACGGCTTAATGTAACTAAAGATGTTCTTTTAAAACTCCTTCAGACCGAGGTGGCAGATGCATCTTTCAGAAGAGGTTCTCTTCTACAATGCATGGAATTAATACTTGGTAGCCACCTACTGTATTTAGCTTTGCAAGTTTCTCAGAACCCATTGGCAAGGAGCAGCTGTACCCAGGTCAAGGTAATCCTTGTATGGCCCTTTTCATAATTTCTATTTTAACATGTTCTATCTTGCATTATCTTTTAGCTTTTTTAAAAGCAAAGGGATTTTATTTGCATTCAACTGAGTTATTGTAAATATTGTCCATTTATTGCCTGGGCAAGAATTGCTGACAAGACTTTAACTTGGAGCCCTTGTTCTAAAGCATTACCAGAAATTCTACAGACACTGCTAAGAGGTTCAGTTTATGAAAAATGAACATGGAAAGAAAGTAAAAGAAATAGATCAGTCACACCCCAAGGCATTTGAAGGGATATTTTTCAGTTAGACAATTAGACAGTGAGCCATTGTCATGACTTGTACAGCCCTTATACAGCCCTCTCTTTTTGGAATATCATAATACCAGTGAGCTAATTTGTGTTTTGTTTCAAAGACAGCACTGCATCATCCTTGCATTTGTAATGTAATCTTGTGAATGGGCACATTCTCTAATTTATTTCTCTGTGCGATGAAGAAAAAACCAAACTGTTAATTGAAATAAATAATGGCCATCAGCACATATGCCGTTGCTACAGCATCACCTTGGTATTCATGCCATGTGTCCTAAATGGTTCCTATCCCCTTTTGTTTCTTAACAAAGCAATTTACTGTACATTATATACTGTACAAGCATCATCCTAGGAAGGCAATTACCTAGCAACCAGCTATGCTGCCTCCTCCTCTGAATGAGTTTGATTCTGTCAGAAGCAGCCCTCTGGTCACTGCTGGCTTTTCTTCTTTAGTTCTTAAACTCTTCAGGAGACAGAGGCAGAGTGTCGCTCTTTTGGAAGCACAAATACACCCTCAGAGATCACTTCCTCCATTTTGTGTAGGTACGCAGTCCCAGCTTTAAGTACATCTGACATATCAGTTACCTGAAGTTGTATGCCAGATGAGTGATGGCAGAGGCGTTGACATAATGACACAGAATGGTGGCTTCTAGGGTAGCAGATGTGACATTCCTTTTTATTACTTTTTACATAACTCTGGGTTTTAAGAAGAATGAAATACTAAAATTGTGAGCCTGGGCCTTTTAATAACAAGCTATGCTATGAACCAGAGCACTGTTACCTTAAAGTCTCAGAGTCTGACTTCCAGACTGAACACAATCTGTCTTGGAATGTACTGTAAACAATCTTTGCACATCCCAAAGTTTGTAAGGTTAATTGGCATCACACACATGTTCCTGTATGAGTTAGTGTGCTCTGCAGTGGCTCAGCATCCCGGGTGGCTGTTGTCTTGCTGTTGATGCTGATGAGGATGCTTCCAGTACCTTGTGACTCTGAATTGGACATAGTGGGTGAAGAAAATAAATGAAATAATGGATGAAATTAGCTATTTAATTGACCTTCTATGGGGCATTGGCCCTTCAAAAAATTGAGTCTTTAAACACTGAACCTTCTGTGCCTATTTGATAGCGAGGCATTAACATTATGGGATGCACAGTAGCATACAACCTGCTAAGAACTGCTGAGCAAGGCTGTTCTTGTCAACATTCCCTAGAGGTTTGATTAGAAAGCACTGTCTCACACTGTATACAGTATAGAAGAATACATTTAGCAAGCATCCTTACCACAGAGCAAATAATCTTGCATCTATATGTAATACTTATATGGGGCTTGAATTGAAGAGGTATGCTTCAAAATTTTTCCTAGATGCCTCCTTGAATACTGTGTAGTCAGACTGGGATTAAAACATGACTCTTTGTATTTTCACTTTTTTGACTCATAATGTGAGTACATGAGAACAGAAGGAATGTGTGCCAGTACTTTCAGGAAAAGACAGTATCACCAGGCATGAGGGTTTAATGAGGACTGAATAAAGTCAAAATATGAGATATGGTTATTGTTTTAGTTCTTCTAGGTTTTAGACTGCATGCTCAATAACATGACTTTGAATATTTTACTCATTCTTTAAAATATACAGTGTATTCTTTCTTTCTTTCTTTCTTTCTTTCTTTCTTTCTCCAGGTCACTAGCTTGCCTCCACTTTTATAAACTGCCTGGAAAGAAACAGTTAGCAGTTTTTTAGGGAATCAATTAAAGTTTGGTGATGTGCTTGGCATTCTGTCATGCTCATATAGTGTTGCCAAAACATAGGAATCCCACTGATCCTTGGATTGCGTTGGATTTCTTTGTGCCCTCCTGGGTTGTGGTACTCCTTATTCCTAATACTAAATATTCTGCATTTATATACAAGTCTGACGCTGAAGTGGTGGAGGCAGTATTTAGAAGTGGATTTGTCACCTTCGCCAGTCTTGTGATCATCAACAGCTGCTTTTTTCTTTCCACAAACCTTTATCTAAGAGTGTTGACCCATTTGTGTTAAGTACAGGCCCGTCAAACTCCCATTTGATTGTCACATTCCTGATTTGATTCTTTGACTCTAAGGACAACTAAAAAATACATCTTTTTCCAAAAAAGTTAATAAATGTTTAGTAAAGATATGAAAATAACAAAATAATGTTTTGGTGTGATGGTTTTTGGCCTGTTTGAATGAGTTTTGGGGTGCATGTATGTGGGCCCTGTGGTCTTCCTTCCAGATGTGGTTTTTGCCGATTTATACTTCATGCTCAGAACGCGTATGCGCCCGCATCATGGCTGCCACGCGTTCCCAGCGTTCATTTCACGCGTCCTCTGAGCAGGTCCTCAGAAATTAACTTTCGGCAGCGTCGCGCGAGTTGCAGTACCAGCAAAAAATCTGGGGGCGCAGTGTGCTAAAAGTCGGAACGTGACGTCAGTGTCTGTTTACTATCTACATGTGACAGCAAGCCTCTATGGAGATCCTTTGGGGATCGATGTGCCCGCTTTGCTGTTTGATGAATGGTTCAAAGTGGTGAAGCAAAATGCCGACATACAGATGCATTCGTGGTGCTTTTATATTCAAGCATTGCATATTCCTGAACGTAATGACGCGATACATTTTAAAAGTCTCATATATATATTTTGTGTCGTCTCTTTTATTTTTTTATTTTTGCAACTTTACAACAGCAACATAATGTATAGAGTTATATTTGAACCCATCCATCCATCCATTTTCTAACCCGCTGAATCCGAATACAGGGTCATGGGGGTCTGCTGGAGCCAATCCCAGCCAACACAGGGCACAAGGCAGGAACCAATCCCGGGCAGGGTGCCAACCTACCGCAGGACACACACAAACACACCCACACACCAAGCACACACTAGGGCCAATTTAGAATCACCAATCCACCTAACCTGCATGTCTTTAGATTGTGGGAGGAAACCCACGCAGACACGGGGAGGACATGCAAACTCCACGCAGGGAGGACCCGGGAAGCAAACCCGGGTCTCCTAACTGCGAGGCAGCAGCGCTACCCACTGCGCCACCGTGCCGCCCTATATTTGAACCACTGAGAAAAAAATAAAGGACACGGTGAAAACGTGTATTTTGTGATTGAAGTGGAAATTTCGGCTTTAATCTTGAAATGTCCACTTTAACCTCGTAGTTTACTTTATCATTAAAGGAGACGGTCATAAACGTCATCCCAGTTTTTAATCGCTACGAGCTTCTTGGACCTGACAGCAGTGGAAAGCAGCAATAGATCGCCACACAGAACAAATTAAATGCATGATATTCCAACTCTGTGCACATTTAGAATCTTTAGATTTATACTTGATATCACTTTCATGATGAAATGCATTAAAGTGTGTATGTTATATTTTACATATAATTTTGTTTAAATAATGAATACTGTTAATTACACACATGGGGGTGACACGGTGGCGGAGCGATAGCACTGCTGTCTCGCAGGGAGTTATGTTGCTGGTATTTCCAGCTTGTATTCCACACTGTGCTCCGGTTTCCTTCCAAAGATATGCAGAATTGAGGATTTGGTGCCGCTGAAATGACGCTAGTGTATGTGTGTGCTTGTATTCACCTTGCGATGAGCTGAGGCCTCGTCAAGGGACTGTTTCTCACTCGTGCCCAATGCTTGCTGGAATGGACACATCCCTGGATTGATGGATTTAATCATTAAACATCCTTTTCAGAGATATTGCGGTAAGGTGTCATCAGAATTTAATAGGTGTTCTAGGCAATTCACAACACAGAGAAGCCGAACATGTTCTCACCGTGATAATATCTCGCACTGCCACCTGGTGGATTCCTCCAGATTTACGTAAAGTACTCGCGCAAGTATGAACACTACAACGCTTGCGTAGCAGGAGCGTCCGCTGCAGCATGCGTCGCGTCGCATGAAGTATAACTCCGGCCTTAGGCTTCATGATGCTTGGGTAAACTTTTTATCCATTGCACGGACTTTGAAAGAGGTCAGATCATACTTTTTAGGGAGATTAGTAATACAGAAAAGCACATAATTCTAAAGGAGTCACAAATAATTGTTGTCACACACGTGCGATTAGGAGGCAGTCAAAAAGCCCAAAGGTGAGTGAAACATCGCGAGATGTAGGATTATCACGTGGTACTTACCTGAACCTCTTCTCCCAACAGGAAAACGGAAGAAAGATAATCGCAGCCATTTCCGGATTTCAAAATGGCCGCCACAACGTCACTTCCAGCAACTCCGTTTGGCATCACTTCTGGTTAACCCCATGGACATCACTTCCGCTTCCTCCATAATGATGCTGTTTCTGGTTCCTGATTACATCGTCATTTCCTGCCAACCAGTTCCTGTTCCCATCATCCATTTCATATATAAACGCCATTTTGTAACAACCATATTGTCAACTGTTACTCATTTTTTTCCAATACTTTTGATCATTTTGCATCCTTTTGTCCGCAGGACAATATACGGGGACGGTCCCCAAAACTTTATATTTGTGGAGTTTCTTTTTCTTTTTGAATTATTTCCACATTGTATAATAATAATAGCTGTTGACCCCACCTTGTACCTTAACTGACACAAAAGAGACCAGCACATCACTTCTAACATGTCATTTGGAGAGATATTTGTGTTGCCACCTCCTCAACATGATGTTAATTAGCCTACTAGGATACTGACCAGCACTGCTGCACAAAAGAAGAGGCAAAAGCTACACAAATGAATTAAAGTGGTCAGATCTTTGGAGAGCTTTACTGTGTCTGGACACTGCATTTTCTAGATTGGTCTCTTTGATCAATTGTCCTTTCTCAGTTGTGGCACATTAGTTTGAGATCTCATGTTTCAGTCGGATCATTTTCTGTGTGGGTTTTCTACTATACTCATGAAATTGTGTGTCAATGTAACTGTGATGGACTGGCTTCCTGTCAGATTTAGTTGCCTTGAATCTGATGCTGTAGGGATAGACTGCATTCCTGCAACCTTGCACTGGAATAAGCCAGTTTAGTAAATGGGTGAACATTTGAGACACTTTCAGTAATTTAGGGATGAGTAACTGGTTCTGCCCTGCATTGTTTATGCCTGCCAAACAAGTACGTAAGTTGTTTTCTTCTGTCCTGAATGGTTTTTTCTGCTACTGGCATGCTGATATACCAAGAGCATTCTGATGGGCACTGCCCTTCTAAAGGATGATAAGAATGCTATTGTCACTAGCTTTTGTGGCACAAGTTGGTCATTTATATAGAACAAACTGATATCTGACTGCGCTCAGAAGTCTTTGTAGACACCCCTGTTTAGCAGAACTGACAGACGACTGTCTGAATACAAATGAACTGCAGCAGCTGCAGGGGGAATAAAGAAAAGATGGGATTCTGGCAAATTAGGAAATGCATTTCCAAACGGGTGCATTCTGACTACAAATCTATGAAGAAAGTCTTTCAACTGAAGAGGACTGGCATTCAGCTCAAGATACCGTATGTTTTTACTGTCAATGCGAATGTAATCATATGACTGTGGTGCAGATGATAAAAGGGAATCAAGCAGACACACTAGCAGGGACACACGTGACCGCACTTCAGACGAGCAGCAGTTCTTTCCAGAGAAAGAACAGAAGGGTTTTTTTGAAGCCATGTAACACCTAGAAAGAGGCACACCCAACTGCATATGAGGAGGCTTTAACATCAGGTCTATGTGGGAGCACTTACAAAATGGGGTGTGCTTCCTTTAAACATTCATGACAAGAAAAAGGAGTGTGACTTGAACTCAATGCCATCCTTAGAGAAGATTATAAAAGCTGCTTTGACATGCCTTAATATCACCATGTTACCCCTCTGTCTACTGAATTGCTGAACCTTTTTATTGCAATGTAGAGCTGTTGGGGTAGTCTAGAATCAGGTGCAAGGTCTAAACCAAATCCGTCCAAAATTCATGTCACATTTAATGCCTTTTCCAGTGAATTTCAGTCGTAGCTTTCATTTACATATTATTGAAGAGCCGAGGAATAGGAACTGGAGAGCTTTGGATCTCACAAACAGAAGAGAAGCCCATCTGTCTGATGTCTCGAGATTTACAAAGTTCAGAAATTGTGGCTGAATTCACAGTTGTTGTTAACCTTTCAATCAGCGCTGGCTCCATCAGGGAGCACACTGTTGTCATTCAGAACAATAGGCCAAGCTTGAAGGTTGGCAGTCACTAAATCTGACATGCCCAGCAATTTTCAGTCGATTAAATAGGCATTGATCAGCGACAGCTGTCGGCAAATCTGACATTCCCTATGACTAGAAGGTGTGCAATGTGACATTGGCTTATGTTATGGCAACTTTCATACAGGGACAATTTAGAGGAAATGGTCAACCAAGCCTTCTTGACTTTGCAGCAAGGTTTGTAAAAAAAACCAGAGCAATAACAACCCAAGTATAACCTCTGCTGTGACAGGCTGAGCACATTCTTGCCAGTATGGCTGAATAAGCCCTTTTCTGTTGTTGTTGTTGTTGTGGTGTTCTATTCTTTATGCTGTATTGTTGTTTCACACTCTCTTGAGCATTTGGTGTTTATGCTGACCTTCTTCACTGCTTCTTATATTAGGTGTTTATTTTCAGCTAATTAAATAATTGTGCAACAGTAAGTAAAGAATTATCTTTTACTTTACATTTAATAATACTGAAACCCAAACAGATGAGGTTTAAACTCAGGTGTTTGGAAGTCTACATGTATCCATCAATCACAGGGTGCAAATGCTGTTATTTTCATATTTTGTGCATTTTTGTTAAGTAAAGTGTTCTTGTTACAAAACAAAATGGATTTGTGCCAAGAAGGCCTAGCCTAAAACCCTGAGATCATATCTCATTCTTAATTAGCTAGGCTAATGACCTTTAAGGAAACTATGCAATTAAATTAACTATGATCTTTATTTAATTAACAAATTAATTTGGGACGAAAGAGCAATTTGAAGAATTAGACACTAAATACACTTCTTTTATATACTTACCCACAGAGAAGAGTCCAAGACTTAAAGAATATGTTTAGTATTTTTGAAGCCAAAGTTATTTTTTCGTAATTGTGACATAAGTTAATTTACTCTCAAGCTCTGTTAAAATAAAAGGGAAGCCATGTTCAGGTCTGTCCACTGATGGTCTGTGGAGTATAAGTCTGAGCTTTGACTGGGCAACTCAAGGACAGTCTCAGACTCATCCCAAAACCACTCCATCAGTGTCTTGACTGTATGCTTTGGGTCATTGTCATGCTGAAAGGTGATCTGTCACCCCATTCTGAGGTTATGAGCACTCTGGATAAGGTTTTTGTCAAGGACCTCTCTGTATTTCTCTGTGCATTCATCCTTCCCTTAATTTTCCTTTCTCAGTCTCCCCGTCCCTGCAGCCTTGAAGCACCCCCATGGCATGATGCTGCCACTACCATGCCTTACCTTAGGGATGGTATTAGTAAATGAAAAGCAGTGCCTGGTTTTTGCCAGATACAGAGTTTGGAGTTCTGTCTAAAGAGTAAAATGTTTGTCAGACTGTATATTTTCTTCATGCTTTCAAAATATGTTAAATACATGTTGGCCAACGTCAAGCAGCCTGTCATGTGCCTTTTACTCAAAAGTGATGCTGGCATAGTCATCCTTCTCACTGGTGCTCCCATCTCAGTAGATGACTTCTGAAGCTCTGTTAAAGTCACCTCCGTGACCAATGCCATTCCTGCAGGTTACTCAGTTTGGGTGGGAGGCCAGCTCTAGGAAGGGTCCTGGTGGTTCCAAACTTCTACAATTTCACAATTATTGAGGTCACTGTGTTCCTGGGAACCCTCAAAGCTTTAGAAACGGTTTTATACTTTTGCCCAGATCTATGCCTCAGTACAATTTGATCATGGAGGTCCACAGAGAGTTACTTGGACTTCATGGCTTGTCATCGAGAGGAGTCAGATGAGGTGGCTCAGGCATCTGATCAGGATGCCTCCTGCACGCCTCCCTTGTGAGGTGTTCCAGGCACGTCCAACCGTGAGGAGGCCCCGGGGAAGACCCAGGACACGCTGGAGGGACTATGTCTCCCGGCTGGCCTGGGAACGCCTTGGGATTCTCCCGGAAGAGCTGGAAGAAGTGGCCGGGGAGAGGGAAGTCTGGGCTTCTCTGCTTAAACTGCTACCCCCGCGACCCGATCTCGGATAAGCGGAAGAGGATGGATGGATGGATGGATGGCTTGTTTTTATTTCTGATATGCAGTGTGAATGCTGTGACCTCATATACAGAGATGTGTGTCTTTTAAAACAATGTTCAATCATTTCAATTTGCAACAGGTGGACTCCAATCAAGTGCTAGTCACAACTCAAGGATAATTAAAGCAAACAGGACGCATCTGACCACAATTTCAGTTTTTGATTTTTATTAAATTTGCTAACCTTTCTGAAACATGTTTTGACTTTGTCATTATGGGTCATTACAAGTAGGTTGATGGGCACAAATTGAAAATGTATCCATTTAAAATTAGATTTACAACACAATAAAGTGTAAAGAAAGTTTGTACCATTTTAAAAACAAGTTTGTGGCTAACTAACTTTATGAATGCTTCATTTACAATTGTAGCTTGGCAGAAAGTTCAGGCACAGTGTACTTTTATTTTTTTAATAATTTAGACAAGTAAGCTTTCATACCTGCAATATGTCTGACTATAAAATGAGGGAAAATGTTGCCTTGTTTCGGAACCTGAACAAGTGGAGACCTACAACAAATTGAAGGTGAGTGAGAAAAAGACAGGAGTAAAGTGAATATCCTGAGGCCATAGTGAGTTTCAGTACAGCTGGCATTTGGTGCTGTACGTATTGAAAATGTAAGTAATGTGCAATGAGGGCAATTGTGTTTACTGCAGAGAGTGAGACTTGTAGCTACTTTTGAAGGGAAACATGAACATGTCAGTTGGTGAGCATGCTAGGCTGCTATATATGTAGTGATGGTGATTATTTTCTAGCCACCATCAATCATGGTGGTCTGGAGTCATTTATCCATTTTCTAAAAGTAGACTGGAAGAAGTGATCAGTTCAGTTAGATTTTCACTCATCTACATAACCTGCTTTTGAAATATTATTCCTTATAGTCAATATATATTTTATTTCTGCTTATTATGTTGGATAATTTGCTTTTCCTTTTTATGTGTTAATACTGTCTTGCTTTTTGCTTTCATGCTATGCAGTCTGTAAGCAAGTACAGTATTTCTTGGGTTCTTCTAGGAGAAGCACGAGAATGTTCTTCTAAAGGTGTTTCTGACTTAAGGGGCTGATTGGTTATTGTATCATAACAGTATTATTTTTATATATAATATATAATTTATATTTAAGTTATAAAAGAAATGATACCATATTCTGCTGTAGCATTGAGAATTTCATAACCACTGAACCTCAGACACAATGACAACACAACTGCTGGACAGAGTATATTGTACTTGGACCAGACTGATACCTGTAAACTTTCAATTGTGGTTAGCTTGCTTTGCTTATCACAGCCAATATATCTTTTTCTACTAGCTGCAAAAGGTTAGATGATTTACATGTAATACAAATCTACACTCTCATAAATTTTGGCCTTTTTTATTTGATTTAAGATATAAACCGCATTGTGTAGCCTAGTGGCTTCAGAACTGGACTGCCTTTCGCGATTCTCAAGTAGACCTTCAATTCTAATATTATTCCTTCTGCATCCATCTTCCAGAGCAGCAAGTCTGTCTCCGAGGTTTTTGCATTTGGAAATCACAGCTGTTGCTTTTCTATCACCAGTAGATGCTAGATTTTCGGCTGTTTCAATTCGAGTCATGAATGCCAGCTTAACGTCCTCCAGCTGATCGGCAAGTGTTCTCAGTTTAGAAGCATTTACCTGAATGTGCTCCTCAATTTTTTCCAGCATACATTTAAAGGCAGCCTCAAAGCGATATATACGCGTTTCTCCGAGTCTTTTGTTAACCTGCCGCAGCTTCTCACTTGTCTTCTCACTTATCTTCTTGCTTGTCTTGAGCATACTTTTTATTTATTTCTTTATATCTTTCTGTATCTCTTGCTTGAGCTCAGAGATCATCACCTTCAGTTCGGACAGATCATTTCTGCTTTCGTGCACCGTAGTTGAAGCGGCGGTCTCTATTACAGCTGATGTTCCCGGCTCACGAGGAGTAGGTGAAAGCGCGGACTGCAAGGCCTTTTCCAGTTTCAAGTGATCTTCTCCAATCAGCAAGCTATCGTGACCTGCATCACTTGCACATTCGTTCCCATTTTCGCTCACAACTGGAGACGATGCAGCGGACCGTGGTCCCGAGGAGTCTGGGCTTTCGCCAGTCTGTTCCAGGTCAGTCTCTGATAGGCTGTACCTTGAACTTGAACTTGGACTTGCCTGTCTAGGCTTGGATGTAGCTTTAGGTTTCTTTTCCGTTTCTTTCTGAGACCTTTTCTTGCCGGCTATGCTTGCATATACTGTAAGAGAATCCTCTGGTTGGATAAATACAGGATACCTCGGGATAATAAGAAATAAGAGAAAAATATAACACCGCTGCTAAAGGAGCTCCACTTCAGACATTCATCTCCCGCAACAGACGAGACCAACCAAACCCAGTGAAATTTGTGCTGAACTATTCTCCAAAATAATTGGAGAGGACTATAAATCAGACACCAAGATAGCTGCAGCTTATCGCATACGGGGATCGAAAAACTCTAAACCTAGGACTTTTATAGTGCACTTCGAGAAGTTACAATCTAAATTAAATGTAATGTCACTTCTCAGACAGAAACAAGAGATTATATCTGAAAATAACCTCATTCGTATTTTCCCTGATTTCTCACCCTTAATAGCTTCTAAGCGTGAGTCTTTTTATAATATTAAACAGTGCTTATGAAGAGCCAATATCAGATACACATACAGCTTCTTGTATCCTGCAAAACTGAAAGTGGAGATTCAAGGCAGATATTACATATTTACCAGTAGGGAGGAAGCAGATCCCAACACTTTCTTGAAATACAGCCGTGAGTTGCACCCTGTCATAGCATCGTAAAGAAGATATCACCGGCTGTCTGATCCGCTAGCAGTGACACTGGTACCGTAATAATACATTCTTTTCCCTTCTCGGTCACTATTTGTTTTTGTTTTAATTACAATTATACATGTTTATGTATGTATGTGTGGAAGAAATTAAATTAGTAACTTTTTTTTTACTATTCTAAAAGAGACTGTTAAACATCATACCCTTGGTTTATTGTTGTTGTTATTATTGTATTAGGGTTTACTATGCTTACCCAGGGCCACTATTTAACACCATTCCCTGGGTTTACTATCTTAACATTTCAAGACTGTGGAAGGTTTTCTTTCTTTTTTTATGCTTCTAGTATTTAGACTGTATTGGCAATAGATATCCCAATTTTAATTCATATACACCACTGCTGGGGGCTTGTTTTGTTTTGGATGTGCTATGTCTCTAGGTATGTCAGAGGACTGGGACTTTGTGAAGTGGGTTTCAGCCTCACGTGGAGAGGCAAAGCAGGGGTGGGGGGCTATGGGGGGAGAGAAAGAGAGCAAGCTATCTCTAATCTATCCTTTTAATCCTTATAATTATAACTAGCAAAATACCCGCGCTTCGCAGCAGAGAAGTAGTGTGTTAAAGAAGCAATGAAAAGAAAAGGAAACATTTTGAAAATAACATAACATGATTGTCAATGTAATTGTTTTGTCACTGTTGTGAGTGATGAGTGTTGTTGTCATATATATATATATATATATATTTACACACACACACATAAACATATATATATATACATATCTATACATATACACATATATACATACATACATATATATATCTACATATATACACATACATATACACACACACATAAATACATACACACATACATACATACACACACATATATACACACAAATACATATATATATATACATACACACACACATATATAAACATATATATACATATACATACATATCTACATATATACACACACAGCTATTTCAGATCAGTGCAATACGCTGCTTGTTAAAACGGATGACTCACGCTCTTACGTGCAAGTCTGCATGGATATTATGAACTATGTATTTGTTCAAGTTCTATTTAAATTTTAAATAGAAGGAATTTTTATTTAGTCGACAGAAATATCTTTGGTAGGAATGGTAAAAAAAGACAGGAATATTATTCTGAATAAATCAACTCAAACCTTAAACAACTTATAATATTTTGCTCTCCATAAAAATATATCCTGTCTAAATTATACAAGTTAGAAATAAAGTAAACGTTAAAAGAACAAACATTCAAATTTCTTTACTCTTATGTAATTTTATATAAAAATAAACTTAGATTTTAAATATCCCAAAAGATTTTGCTCTCCATAAAAATATATCCTGTCAAAATTATACAAATTCAAATATGAACATGCTGCATAACAAAACCTAGAAATATAAATAAAATGTGTTCCTTTCAGCAATAACAAATCAAATCATTCAGTTGTCTTTGCTCATATGTCATTTTAGAGCTGGACGCCTGGCATCTTTTTTTGCCAACAAGTTCGTTTCTGTTTGGTGTGAGGTTCTGTGTTGTGGAGATTCTCAGGATGGATTGCAGGTGCTCATCAGTGAGGCGACTCCTGTGTGCTGTTTTGTTAGTCTTTATCACTGAGAAGAGCTTCTCACACAGATATGTGCTACCAAACATGCACAAGGTTCGAGCCGCATGTAGACGGACTTTTTTTGTTCTTCAAAGTCACCAAAGCGCCGTGCAAACTCAGTGCGCTCAGTTTATCAGCAAAGTGCGATTTGGGAACACCGTAGTGACGACTTGGTTTAACATTACTTGGCAACAGGGAAAGTGGGGCAATTGCACTGGTGCATTTGTGTCTCCCATAAAAGCAGCTTCACTTGAAATCACTTTGTGATTGTGCACGGGTTAAAACGTCCGCTGAAGTGTCAGATTCTTATTTAATTATGCTGCTTTCTGTATCTTCTGCATTGCATTCAGGTTACCCTGATGTTTTGTCTCATAGTGCCGCCTTAGATTAAATTCTGTAATTACAGCCACATTAGCTCCACAAATGAGACACACGGGTTCAGTAAACATATACTCAGCCTCCCATCGGTTTTAAAGGCTCTATTTTCAGAATCAACTTTTCTCTTCAGCATCGTGTGAGCTAGCTTCGCAATAACTTGCAGCATCATAAGGTAGACTTGATTAACGGTAAGTGTTGGCAAGGCAGCTGAAGCGCTGCATTATGGGATCTGTAGTTTATTGTGTTACCAGCGCTTCATATACCCGGCTTTAATAACAATAATACAGTATATAAAATGATCTCGCGGGCGGATATAATTACGCCGGGCGGATGTGGCCCTGCCCTTGAGTTTGACACATATGGACTAAATAGAACTTGAAAAGATATATTTTTCAAATGTGATCGCGCAATTCAGATAGAGTTGACGCGCACTACAGCCTGCATGCCTCAATAAGTCATCCTCCCTCGCTCTTACTTTTTACCGCTCATCTAATGAATACACTGAGTATGGCTTTACCAAAACAATCATTGATGGCTAATAAAGTATCCATTATTCGAGTATGTAGATCGGGATATATATATATATATATATATATATATATATATATATACCAGCGAGGAGTAGTGTGTTAAAAAGCTAGAAAAGAAAAGGGAACATTTTAAAAATAACGTAACATGACTGTCAATATACAGTATTTGTTTTGTGAGTGTTACTGAGTGTTGCTGTCATCAAGGATTTGATTATCATTATTTCTTTCAATCAGGTTCGTATTTGTAGGATGTGTTGTGTTCAAGTTACATTCCGTGTTTGTCAATCGCTGTAAAGATGACAGGTTTCATTCATCGATTCGTTTCTTACTGCATCAATAAACAGCTCGTCTTCTTCTTTATCTGAGACCTGACACACTGCATGCACGGGTTTTTACACTGTCTTCCTTTAGCGGGACATTGACTTTTTCCACGTGTGCTTTGTTTCCGCAGTAGCTGGATTTATGAATATGCTTATCAGACGCTTCATATTTTTGCTGCCTTTTCAATTGTGTAATTCGGTTTTGTTCAGCTCTTTTGAACTGTTGCTTTTATCTGTGCACTGCGTCAGTTCACGTGAGCCACTCGGTGTACATGCATCGAAGGTTCCCAGCTGTGCTGGTGCCATCTCGTGCTATGTCCATGGCTGTATTTAATGTTACCTTAGTCCTGGCACTTAAAACTTTCTCTCGCAGTTTCGCTGAGTTTGTGTCAAACACCACCCTGACCATCTCATCTTCCTCTCCATAAGCACAGTCCTTCACCCGTGAATATTTAGTGGCAGTTTGCTATTGGATTGCCGCTGACGGACGGCCTTATATGGGCAGGCACTAAATTACAAACGCCAGCGGCAGCCTGTCTATGAACTTAATTTAAAGTGTAGGTTTACATCGTGCTTTGTTTCCGAAGTAGCAGAACTCATGAATATGGTTGTATATGTCACTCGCTTGCTTCTTATTGTTTCGCTGCCTTCTCAATTATATAATGCATGTTTTCTTCAGCGCTTTTTGAGGTCTTCCTGGTTTTCTATGTACTGCGTGATTACGGGAGGCGTGATGATGTCACACGAAACTCCGCCCCCACGGCGTTGAAGCTCATCTCCATTACAGTAAATGGAGAAAAACTGCTTCCAGTTATGACCATTACGCGTAGAATTTCGATATAAAACCTGCCCAACTTTTGTAAGGAAGCTGTAAGGAATGAACCTGCCAAATTTCAGCCTTCCACCCACACGGGAAGTTGGAGAATTAGTGATGAGTCAGTGAGTGAGTGAGTGAGTGAGGGCTTTGCCTTTTATTAGTATAGATTACCGATGTAACAATAGACTGCATGGCAATAACCCCTGGGAATATTGGAAATTAAGGTTAAAGCTGTCTCACTTTTGGTTGAGATTACAAAATGACATCAAAAATTCAGAATCAATTTCTCCAAGATGGGACAGTTAACTTTGTGAGCTGAAATGTTAAAGGCCTGAATCACGAATTAAAAAGAAAGTATTCTCTCACCGAACAAGTCTAAATACTAAAACAGTATTTTTACAGGAGACCGACTTATTAAGCAAGGATCAGTTCCGGCTGCAAAAAGACTGGACTGGCTAAATGTTCTATTCCAGCTTTACAAAAAAAACTAGAGATGTAAGAATTATTATCCATAGAACAGTCTTATTTGTAGTATCAGATGTTGTATCTGATCCTGAAAGGAGCTACATGATTGTTATGGGTAATTTATTTAATTGTAAAGTGATTCTGATAAATGTTTATGCACCCAGTGTGGATGATAGGGAATTTATCCAAAATGTATTTGCATCCATTCCCAATGTGAACACTCATAAAATTATAATGGCTGGGGATTTTAATTGTGTTTTAAATCCACTCTTAGATAGGACTCTTGTCACAGGGGGTATGACATCTAACACTGCAAAGACAATTACAGTTTTTAACTGACCACAACTTATCAGATCCCTGGAGATTTCTAAACCCAAACTCAAGAACATATTCCTTCTACTCACCAGTGCATCATTGCTACTCAAGTATTGATTATTTTTTTTGTAGATAACCACTTCTTGCCTACAATTAAATCCTGCAAGTATGACGTTATTGTTATTTCCGACCATGCCCCTCTGATCTTGGTGACGCAGTCATTATGCCCCACATACTCATCTTGCAGATGGCATCTTATCCCACTTTTATTAGCAAATGAGAAGTTTGCAGAATTTATATCAGAACAAATCAGTTTTTTTTCTTGAGACAAATACATCCTCAGAGGTCTCTGCAGGAATACTTTGGGAAACCCTGAAGGCCTTCTTAAGAGGACAGATTATCTCATATCTTTCCCACAGAAATAAATTGGAAACCAAGCAGGTATCAAAGTTAACCAGCGAAATTACTAGAATAGATCAAGAACATGCCAGGTGTCCAAGTGAGGCTCTTCATTTTTAAATCAAGTCATCATTGCTATAAACATGGAGAGAAAGCTAATAAGCTTTTAGCTCAACAAATCCACAAGCAAGAAGTTCGCAATGCAATCCCAACAATCACCAACACAAACGGATACATAATCATTGACAGTAAAAATATGATGCACAGATTTAGAGACTACTATAAATCCTTATATTCTACTGAGTTTAAAGAAGACAAGACACAATCTAATGCATTTCTGAATGCAGTAGAGATACCACAAATAGAAACTCTTAGTGCAGAGAAATTGGATAAACCGTTGGCACTATCAGAATTATTAGATTCTATAAAGTCACTTCAGAGTGGGAAAGCAGCAGGCCCCGATAGCTACCCTGCCGAATTTTATAAGAAATTCTCCACTCAGCTTGCGCCCCTACTATTAGCAACATTCACAGAAGCTAGAGACAATAAACTTCTGCCTCAAACTTTTCGTCAAGCATTAATCACCTTCTTTCCTAAACAAAATATGGACGTATTACAATGTGCATCATACAGACCAGTTTCACTTCTGAATAATGATGTTAAGATACTCTCCAAAGTCCTAGCTAGAAGGATGGAGAAAGTGCTGCCTTCAGTAATATCACAAGATCAAACTGGATTTATTAAAGGCCGACATTTTCCAATCTTTGATGCCTGTTTAATGTAGAAAAGCATTTGATATGATTCAATAAAACTACCTTTTCACTACATTGGGGAAATTTGGGGATGGTCCGAACATTTGTGCATGCATCAAACTACTGTAAACCAATCCAGAAGATTCAGTTTGTATTAACAATATTAATTCAGACTACTTTAAACTATAACGTGGTACCAGACAAGGATGCCCCTTGTCACCACTACTTTTTGCAATTGCCATTGAGCCACTGGCCATTCACTGTTGAAATGCTTATGAGATAAAGGGCATTATCAGAGAAGGACTTGAACAGAAAATTTCTCTATATGCAGATGATATGGTGCTGTATATATCAGACCCACAAAATACTGTGCCTGTAGTCTTAACAGCACTAACAGAATTTCAAAAGATTTCTGGTCTCAGAATTAATTTGAATAAAAGAGTGCTCTTTCCAGTGAATTCTCAAGCACACAATATTAGATTGGACACCTTCCCTTTTATCATCGCAGATCAGTTTAAATCTCTAGGGGTGAACATCACAAATAAACATAAAGCTGTTTATCAACAAAAGTTCGCCATCTGTGTGGAAAAAATTGAGCAAGACTTGTATAGATGGTCAACCCTTCACCTCACTTTAGCTGGAGGAATTAACATTATTAAGATGAATATCCTTCCTAAGCTTCTCTTTTTATTTAAAAATATTCCAATATACATAAATAAATAGTTTTTTAAGAAATTAGATTCAACCATAACCACATATATTTGGAATTCAAAACATATACGTATCCAAAGAGTAACCCTACAAAGGCCAAAGGCAGAAGGTGTCATGGCTCTATCTAACTTTCAATTCTACTACTGGGCAGCAAACATACAAACTATAAAAACCTGGACTTGGACACAAATAGATGAACATACACAGGCTTGGTCTGCAATAAAAATAAAATCCTGCAGTACCTCTTTATATTCCTTGCTTTGCACCCCAATGAATGCAAATTATCGCCAATATACTAATAACCCAACAGTGCTTCACTCATTTAGAATATGGAAGCAGTGTAGGAAACATTTTAAGACAGAGAATCTTTTATTGGTGGCACCTCTGCACAAGAGCACCTTTTTCAACCCTCACAAACATATGCAGTTTTTAATGTCTGGATAACATTTGGGATTAAATCTGTACATAGACAACCTCTTTGCATCCTATGAACAATTACATTCTAAATTTAACTTTCCAGCAACGCATTTCTTTCAATATCTTCAAATTAGAAACTTTGTTAAACCGAACCTGCCCAATTTTCCGCACCTCCCACCTCCCTCTATACTGGAAAATATATTGATCAGTTTCAAGGACTTAGACAGCATCTCTGCAATATATAAAACCCTCCCTTTCAAAGATCCAAGAGGACAGTGGGAAAAGGATCTCTCACTCAACATCTCAGAAAAGGAGTGGAAGGTAGCATTACAGAGAATTCGCTTGAGCTCCATATGCACAAAGCATACAATTATTCAACTCAAAATTATATCTCAAGCACATCTGTCTCACTACGAACGCTGCAGTCAAGTTCCAGCCTCACTGGGTCACATGTTTTGGGCCTGCACCAAATTAACATCATTCTGGACCAAAATGTTTAAGTGCCTTTCAGACAGCCTTGGTGTCACATTCCCTCTTAACCCACTAACAGTTGTGTTTGGTGGTCTCTCAGATGGGCTTAAAGTGGAGAAGGACAAACAAACTGTGAGTGCCTTTACTACACTATTGGCACGCAGACTTACAATGCATCCAGAAAGTTTTCATAGCGCATCACTTTTTCCACATTTGTTATGTTACAGCCTTATTCCAAAATAGATTAAAATCATTTTTTTCTTCAGAATTCTACACACAACACCCCATAAAGACAACGTGAAAAAAGTTTACTTGAGGTTTTTGTAGTACTAGGTTGTTGTACCGTGTTAGCCATTATGAATGTAGAGAAACGCCAAGCAAAATGACACCTTTTATTGGCTAACTAAAAAGATTACAATATGCAAGCTTTCGAGGCAGCTCAGGCCCCTTCTTCAGGCAAGATGTAATACAGAAACTGGAGTTCCCTGAGTTTATATCCACACACTAGGACAAGAAACAACAATGGTAAATTTTGAATGAAAACTCTTAAATGTAAAAATTAATAGGTTCATTCAGGCTAAGATTAATTTAACAGGAGATAGAAGAACAATGTATGGTCAAGATCTTTAGATAAGATAACTGTCCAATAAAGTCCTTTGAAGTTTGTGAAGTTTTTCAAAACAATGCAGATCTGTAGTCAGGTTGTCTGTGTCAGTCTGAGAGATGCAAACAGTCTTCATATCTGGCTATAAAACTCTTGTCTCTGTTCAAGCCATGCTGTAATGTATTAAATTTTAACATGAGCTTAACTTCCCATTCTTTTCTCTCTTGCTGCGTTTTGAAGTTGCCCATAAGCACTGTGACTTTAAAGTCCGTCTCACAGTGTCCATGGCTGTTGAAGTGGGCCGCTACACCTGAACCTCCTCTCCTGGCATACAGACAACCACCAAACCTTCAGCAACTAATTGTCCAAGCTCCTAAATGAACCAACAGAAAATGGCACATCTCCTGCCTACAGAAAAGATGTAAAACGTGTGCCCACATCTACAATACAGACCGCATAATTATACCAAACTCCCGACTTGAACATCACATAAAGGGATCATTTTCCTGCAGATCATCGAATGTTGTCTACCTAATTCTCTGCATGAAATGTCCTGACACTACACTCTATGTGGGAGAAACTGGACAAACACTCCGCCAGAGAATGAATTTACACAGATTCCACATTAAACATGGCAACACAGATGTTCCTGTAGCGGCCCACTTCAACAGCCATGGACACTGTGAGACGGACTTTAAAGTCACAGTGCTTATGGGCAACTTCAAAACGCAGCAAGAGAGAAAAGAATGGGAAGTTAAGCTCATGTTAAAATTTAATACATTACAGCATGGCTTGAACAGAGACAAGAGTTTTATAGCCAGATATGAAGACTGTTTGCATCTCTCAGACTGACACAGACAACCTGACTACAGATCTGCATTGTTTTGAAAAACTTCACAAACTTCAAAGGACTTTATTGGACAGTTATCTTAAGATGGTCAACCCTTCACCTCACTTTAGCTGGAGGAATTAACATTATTAAGATGAATATCCTTCCTAAGCTTCTCTTTTTATTTAAAAATATTCCAATATACATAAATAAATAGTTTTTTAAGAAATTAGATTCAACCATAACCACATATATTTGGAATTCAAAACATATACGTATCCAAAGAGTAACCCTACAAAGGCCAAAGGCAGAAGGTGTCATGGCTCTATCTAACTTTCAATTCTACTACTGGGCAGCAAACATACAAACTATAAAAACCTGGACTTGGACACAAATAGATGAACATACACAGGCTTGGTCTGCAATAAAAATAAAATCCTGCAGTACCTCTTTATATTCCTTGCTTTGCACCCCAATGAATGCAAATTATCGCCAATATACTAATAACCCAACAGTGCTTCACTCATTTAGAATATGGAAGCAGTGTAGGAAACATTTTAAGACAGAGAATCTTTTATTGGTGGCACCTCTGCACAAGAGCACCTTTTTCAACCCTCACAAACATATGCAGTTTTTAATGTCTGGATAACATTTGGGATTAAATCTGTACATAGACAACCTCTTTGCATCCTATGAACAATTACATTCTAAAGATCTTGACCATACATTGTTCTTCTATCTCCTGTTAAATTAATCTTAGCCTGAATGAACCTGCCCAATTTTCCGCACCTCCCACCTCCCTCTATACTGGAAAATATATTGATCAGTTTCAAGGACTTAGACAGCATCTCTGCAATATATAAAACCCTCCCTTTCAAAGATCCAAGAGGACAGTGGGAAAAGGATCTAATGTTTAAGTACATTTAAGAGTTTTCATTCCCAAAAATTTACCATTGTTGTTTCTTGTCCTAGTGTGTGGATATAAACTCAGGGAACTTCAGTTTCCGTATTACATCTTGCCTGAAGAAGGGGCCTGAGCTGCCTCGTTAAAGCTTGCATATTGTAATCATTTTTTTTAGTTAGCCAATAAAGGTGTCATTTTACTTGAGGTTTTTGCAAATTTATTAAAAATAAAAAAACTGAGAAATCACATGTACATAAGTATTCACAGACTTTGCTCAATACTTTGTCGATGCACCTTTGGCAGCAATTACAGCCTCAAGTCTTTTTGAATATGATGCCACAAGCTTGGCACACCTATCCTTGGCCAGTTTCGCCCATTCCTCTTTGCAGCACCTCTCAAGCTCCATCAGGTTGGATGGGAAGCGTCGGTGCACAGCCATTTTAAGATCTCTCCAGAGATGTTCAATAGGATTCAAGTCTGGGCTCTGGCTGGGCCGCTCAAGGACTTTCACAGAGTTGTCCTGAAGCCACTCCTTTGATATCTTGGCTGTGTGCTTAGGGTCGTTGTCCTGCTAAAAGATGAACCGTCGCCCCAGTCTGAGGTGAAGAGCGCTCTGGAGCAGGTTTTCATCCAGATTGTCTCTGTACATTGCTGCAGTCATCGTTCCCTTTATCCTGACTAGTCCCCCAGTTCCTGCCACTGAAAAACATCCCCACAGCATGATGCTGCTACCACCATGCTTCACTGTAGGGATGGTATTGGCCTGGTGATGAGCGGTGCCTGGCATTCATACCAAAGAGTTCAATCTTTGTCTCATCAGACCAGAGAATTTTGTTTCTCATGGTCTGAGAGTCCTTCAGGTGCTTTTTGGCAAACTCCAGGTGGGCTGCCATATGCCTTTTACTAAGGAGTGGCTTCCGTTTGGCCACTCTACCATACAGGCCTGATTGGTGGATTGCTGCAGAGATGGTTGTCCTGCTCTCTCCACAGAAGACCTCTGGAGCTCTGACAGAGTGACCATCAGGTTCTTTGTCACCTCCCTGACTAAGGCCCTTCTCCCCCGATCGCTCAGTTTAGATGGCCGGCCAACTCTAGGAAGAGTCCTAGTGGTTTCGAACTTCTTTCACTTACAGATGATGGAGGCCACTGTGCTCATTGGGACCTTCAAAGCAGCAGATATTTTTCTGTAACCTTCCCCAGATTTGTGCTTTGAGACAATCCTGTCTCGGAGGTCTACTGACAATTCCTTTGACTTCATGCTTGGTTTGTGCTCTGACATGAACTGTCAACTGTGGGACCTTATATAGACAGGTGTGTGCCTTTCCAAATCATGTCCAATCAACTGAATTTACCACAGGTGGACTCCAATGAAGCTGCAGAAACATCTCAAGGATGATCAGGGGAAACAGGATGCACCTGAGCTCAATTTTGAGCTTCATGGCAAAGGCTGTGAATACTTATGTACATGAGCTTTCTCAATTTTTTTATTTTTAATAAATTTGCAAAAATCTCAAGTAAACTTTTTCATGTTGTCATTATGGGGTGTTGTGTGTAGAATTCTGAGGAAAAAAAATGAATTTAATCCATTTTGGAATAAGGCTGTAACATAACATCCATCCATCCATTTTCTAACCCGCTGAATCCGAATACAGGGTCACGGGGGTCTGCTGGAGCCAATCCCAGCCAACACAGGGCACAAGGCAGGAACCAATCCAGGGCAGGGTGCCAACCCACCGCAGGACACACACAAACACACCCACACACCAAGCACACACTAGGGCCAATTTAGAATCGCCAATCCACCTAACCTGCATGTCTTTGGATTGTGGGAGGAAACCCACGCAGACACGGGAGAACATGCAAACTCCACGCAGGGAGGACCCGGGAAGCGAACCCAGGTCTCCTAACTGCGAGGCAGCAGCGCTACCACTGCACCACCGTGCCGCCCCTGTAACATAACAAAATGTGGAAAAAGTGATACGCTGTGAATACTGTACTTTCCAGATTCACTGTATCTTGCTCAACTGGAAGAATCCTAACTCCTCTTTTAAGTCAGTGGGTAACTGATGTTATATTCTATTTGAAATTGGAAAAAATAAAATTCTCACTTAGAGGATCTGTGCAGAAATTTTTCAAAACCTTTCAGGATCTAATCAATAACATTCTAGAATAAGCTTTTAAAGCCCTGAGGAAGCAGATTCTCTTGCCATTTTCTTTTTTTTTTCTCCATTTATCTATATTCACTTATTAATTCATCTATTTACTTATTTTTACTAGGTTTAAGTTTTATTCTGCTGCCCATGCTCTCTTTCTCAGGGGTCGGGGGTTGATTTGTTTTCAGTCCTATTCTTGTAAAATTGATCTATTTGTATTGAATGTTGTGTGATTTCAATAATATCAATAACATTAAAAAAAATGTACCTTTCCCTGTACGTTCTTACTCTTCAACTCCAGTGCTGTAATTATAAAAAACATTCAAACAAATGTAACGTGTCTTTATCTTGAAATATGACATTTGCTCAATGTACAACATAAAAGTAGTGGTATTTTGCCTCTATTGGCAAATGTTCTTTAAACCCTAATGCATCTTGAATCAATGGCTAGTTTTGGAAAGAACACAATTAAAAAAAAAAAAACTCCAATATGGATGACATTTGAAAACAGGTTAAAGGTCAAGCTTTCCAAAAAAAATTAAGGAAAAACTGGAAGACAGGGATGGTGATAATTGACTACTAGTTAGTCCAATCTTCAGAAAAATCTGACTAGTTATACTAATAGCTTTTAGGAAAAATATTTTCTTTTAACAATGGTGTTTGATTACTCAAAATCTGTATTTTATTATAGTCACCACTAAGTGTTGAAAAATGTATCTTTGCATGGCTACATATTTTACTTTTTGGTGTAGGTTTTGACATGATATTAAATTAGTAAAAGAGTAAGAGTAAGAAAATTCCACTTGAGACCCACATGGGCAGTGAGAGAGGGAGTCGACATTAGAGCTTGGGCATGCAGAGCTTATTAGCAGCCATTATACCTTGCTGTTTGCATTACGGCATAAGTGCAACTGGCATGGGAACCAAAGCAAGTGTTGTATCCTAGAATATGCTGAAAAGATGAAGGCTAAGGGTGGTGTGTATGTTATGGGTTGCTGTGTAAAGTGGCAGCAGGATACTTGCTTGGTCTCCATGTAGCAAAGAAGAATCTCTCCTACTAACTATGTGAACATGGAAGTGGGAGAAATGCTGATCTTGGGCTAGAGTCAAAAGGAAAGTTCAGGCAAATGGCCTTTGGTGGGAGGAAGAGGACAAGATTAACAAAAAAAGAGACATGGAGAAAAATGGGAGGTATAAAAGGAGTGGTGTAGTAGTATAGGAGACATGAATAAGTGGGTGAGACTACACAGAGCTATAAATACAGATAAGCAGTAGGGTTTTGTCTTTGTGACGAAGGGGAGTATCTGTCCATAAAACAAGATATTGCACTTGGTGGTTGCATCTAGTTAGTTTCACAGGTAGAAGGGCAGTGAATGCAAAATATGGAAATCAGAATTATAAGACAGGCAAAAGGGTTGATAATTTCAGTGAACTTTCTTATATTGCGGAGTTTCTCAACCTTTAAGTATTTGCGACCCAAGTTTTCATAACAGTTTTAATCGCGCCCCCCTGACATTTTTTTGAAATGTAGATGTATATTTTATTATACCTACTTAAGTTTTATTGACATTTATCTAACTCTATATTTATTGTTCTAGTATCAGAATGTAGTTTAAGTTAATTTGTTTTGGTTTCAATAGATGTTTTTTTCATATTTTTGATTCTTGGTTTCTTTTTTTCATATTTTCACGCTACCGTTTTTGTTACTTCGCGCCCCCCTAGGGGGGCCCGCCAAACAGGTTGAGAACCACTGCTATATTGGGCAAAACCAGAAATCAAGCAAACTAAGAATCAAAATTCAAAGTATAAGCCAAGATAATTTTCTTTTATTCTGATAGATTAAATGAGTCTTTGGTTTTTAGCTAGAGACAGTTAAGTAATAAATACCTGCTCATTAACTGATACTTGTGCAGCAACCAGAAAAGCCTCAGTGGAAAGAAAACGCAATGTGAAACAGAATGAGGTCATCAACAAAGTGACATAAAGAATGAACATAATAACATTATTTTTCCAGGAAATAAAATATGAAAAAATGATTTAAACAAAACACAATTGTATTCAATTTGCAAATGATTTTGAGAGTCTTGTTATTTTAGTCCTTTGTGTGCTTGTTTGTAGCAGTAGAGTACACAAATACTGCATTGTTTTTCTGCCGCCTACACTAAGATACGAGACACTAAAGTGAAATGACTTGTTAAATATCTTTAAGAGTACAGGTGACCTTTGCATTGCTGGTTTTTAAGTCTCTTTTGTTTTCTTTGTTTTGCCAGTCTGTGTAAAAAAGTACAGTGGGATTCAGTAGAAGAGAGAAGAAAACAAGTGAGAAAGCAGTGGAAAGTCTGTTGTTTGACTGAAAGTGAAAGTTAGGGAGCTGTGTATTTCTGACCATAGGATTCCAGGTTTCCTTTTACAAATGAATATGCTGATATATCTTTGTGTGGTTTCTGTTGAACAGTGAAATAATAAAGTTGTGTAAAGGTCTAGTCTGGAAAGTGTTTCTGTTATGCCAAGTCGACGATCCTAGAGACACTTTTGGATAATGAAAAGGATTCACCAGTTAATTCAGAAAGGCTAAGAGCTGTTCCTTAGCTGACCTGGACTTATTTATCACATATTTCAATAACTTTTCCCTATTGTTCATGTCTGTTTATATTGGGTAGTATGTAGTGTACAGTGTATTCAGAAAGTATTCAGACCCCTTCCCTCTTATCCCATTTTCATATGTTGCAGCCTTGTGCTAAAATCATTTAAATTATTTTTTTCTTTCATCAAGCAGCACTCACTACCCCAGATTAAAAAAAGTTGAAGCATGATTTTTGAAATTTTTGAACATTTATTGGAAATAAAAAACTGAAATATCACATTGACACAAGTATGCAGGCCCTTTGCTCATTACTTAATCAAAGCCATTTTGGCAGTGATTATAGCCTTCTTGGGTATTATGCAACAAATTTGTACATCAGGATTTTAGAAATTTCTGCTATTCTTCTCTGTAGATCCACTCAATCTATGTCATGTTGGATGGAGAGTTTCAGTGTACAGCTATTTTCGGGTGTCCAGAGATGTTTGACTAAGTTCAAGAGTAGTTTGGCTACTCAAGGATATTACCAGAGTTGTCCCTAAGTCACTTCTGTGTTGTTTTTGCTTTGTGCTTAGAGTCATTGTCATGTTACAGGTGAACCTTTGGCCCAGTCCGACGTCCAGAGCATTCTATGGCAGGTTTTCATTAAGGATATCTCTAATGTGCTCTTTTCAGTTTTATCTCAACCTTACCAGTCTTCCAGCCCCGTAAATTTGCCCCCACGAAGCCAAGATGTGACGTTTAGAGGCTTCAATCTGGCCTCTTTACTAATAAGTCCACACAGGTTATCTGGAGCTCAACAAGAGTGGTCATCAGGTTCTTGGTTACTTTTGGCAAGTGCCTTCTTCCCCCAATTGTTCAGTTTAACCAATTAGCCAAATCTAGAATGGGTCACGGCTGTTCCAAAACATCTTCCATTTAAAAGTGGTGGAGGCCATTGTGTTCTTAGAAACTTTCAATGCTGCCATTTTTGTAGCCTTCTCCAGATCTGTGCCTCAACAGATCTCTGCCTCTTCGCTCTGCAGGAAATTCCTTCAACCTCTTTACTTAGTTTTTGCTGTGATACACATTGTCAGCTGGGTGACCTTGTAGGGACAGGTGTGTGCCTTTCCTAATTATATCTAATTCCAATTGAATTGACTACAGGTGGACTCCAAACAAGGGGCAGAAACATCTTAAGGATCAACTGAATGGCATGCACCCAAGCAAGATTTCAAGCTTCATAGAAAAGGGTCTGAATGCTTATGTCATTGTGACATTTGTCTGTTTTATTTTTAACTTACAAAATCTTCTAAAATCAGATTTTCAATTTGTCATTCTGGGGGATTTCAGTAGTGAGTGTTACTTGACGAAGGAAAAAAAATGAATTTAAATAATTTTAACAAAAGGCAACACATTGAAAAAACATGAAAATAAATTCTCTCTCACTTGATTTGTCCCTAAAAAGATCTTCATTTCTTGGTCCATCTTTTCTACAGCCTTTTGGCTTGCCTCTGTCCAAAAAGGCATTATGGTTATATGGTTGCATGGTTAAAGTAGTTTTTTACAAAATAAGGGAAAAGTCAAACAAGAGTTCAACGTTCTTAAACAAACTATTTCTGTTCACGACTTGGTGAACTCTTTTCACACTAATGAAAATTGTGACTACTTAGTGTAATGGCCAATCATCCTTTGTCAATCCTTTTCCTTAACTCCAAAACGTGTCTGCCACTCCATTTATGTAGAAGTCCTGTGTGAACCTTTGTCTAAATATTCTTGATGGGCACAGTAGTAAGATATAAATATATATTCATGGATATAGTCATAGAATATCATAATTTCTTTGAAGTACAAACATGCGGCCACATATACAATTCCAATTCTTCTGTTTGACAGGAAACCATTGCATCATTCAAAGCAATGGTCAAAGAGATCACAGATAGTCATACAGAACTGGACTTCAGTCAAAAAATAATATCATCCATCAATCCATCCATTATGAAGCTCAATTAATCTATTTAAAGATTGTGGGGATCACGAAATCAATGGATAAAAAATGCTGTTGTAGTAATGATTCATTACTTTGCTTTATAACATGATAGAATAAAGTTACAGGGGCCCTTTTTTAGACTCCAGAGACACACAGACCCCTTGTGCTTGATAAAATCTCATCTGTCCATTTATTCAGTATCGTGTCCAGAACAGTAAGGCATACCAGAGAGGTATGAGACACCAGTGGACATAAAGGCTCTCTAATGAGCACACATGCATTAGCTGAGGTGGATAAAGGAGCGTTGTCAAGGCAGTGTGAGGAAACTGACATTTCCTCTTTGAAGAAGCTGAGAGCTCTGGTTTGTTCTGAATTATTCATCAGACTGGCATGTGTGTGATATGCTTATGAGAGACATTGTTCTATATATTGAACATTGTGAAATTAAATATGAGACCTAGATCATTTGCTATGCCCTTTTAACTGGTTTCCTTAGCAACTCTGTGGCAAAAGTTGACACAATTAAAAAAATCTTTAAAATATTAATAAAAAATGACTTATTTATTTGGCGTAAAAACATGAATTTAATCAGATGGGTTAAACCTAGAATGTTTGTAAATTATTTTTCAATAAGTAAAAACAAACGCTGTATGAATGGTAAGCTGGAATTTCATTGACAGCATTCTTAGATTGCTTCCACCTGAACTACATTGCCTTTTTATGCAAGCATTCACTACTTTTGTACTTTTACCTTCTTGTATTAGCATACTGTGATCACAGATTCCATTTGGCCATTTGTTATCAGATGAGCCCCAAACTCATCAGTGCAGAAGCATTTACTTTAGCGAGTACTTCTAAAGAATATGAAGATCTCCTTTTAAATCTCAATAGCAAACCTTGCCCTGGCACACTTTGCTGCCAAGTTTCAAGCACCCTGAAATGTGAACTTACTTGACTTCTCTTTGTTTTTTTTTTTCCTTTTCCCTATCACAACCATGGTGGCAACTTGATGAATTGTGCAGACCAGGATAACCTATCACTGGTTCTACCTCGTGTTTGGTTGTCACCCAAATGAATGTAGAAGGAAAAATTTTTATATTAGCATAGAGAATAGCAAATTAACATAAAGAGCCATAAAAAGTAATTAAAAGCTTCAAAAACATTAGATTAAGCATAAATTATAATGTTAAGCAAATAAGATAGGTCAAGCAAATAGTTAACTAAAAAATCAGTTATACTGCATTATTTTTAAGCTTACAGCAGAAATTACTAGTGTGAGAACGTACAGGAAAAAGAAAAAAAATGATGTACAGAAAGCAGCTAGAACAGGATTAGAGGTTGAGAACACCTGTGTCCAAGGGTAGGAAGCTAAAGGAACAATACCACAGAGAAGATGGCTCTGGAAGGCACATAACGAAACCAGCTGGATTGGGGAGTCAACAGAAAGGAAACAAAAGGCTTTTGCTGTAAGCAAGGTCACACTGATGTAATGCATGAAGAGAAACACTAGTAAATTCAGACATTAGCAATAAATATATAGAAGAGTATATTAGAAATTAACTATAGCATAGAAATAAAGACAAATCAAGCATGTCAAGCAATGATTAAATGAAAAGCATATAGTATATTTTTTTTAATTAAATCTTAGCTTTAGGCCACCATTATAGCATAGCATGAAAGGCTAGAAAAGGAAGTGACACCTTTAAAGACCATATATGGAATAAAGAACGTCTGCCCAGTTGAAGAACCAATCAAGAATAAGCAAAACAGAAACTGGAGTGAACAATAGACAGTATAGCCAGGTGCAGAATGAGCTAATTGAACGAGGTTAAAATGATAAGAAATTGTTATAAAAACTTTGATTGCTGCAATGTTCAGGGCTCAGCTCAATTTGGCCGTATTGGGTTGTTTTATTGCAATAAAGCTTTAAAACTCTGTCTGTCTATCCTGAGTCCTAATAGCCTTTATTTTTAGGTAAAAAGCCTTCTGATGATGAATTTTTCGCCACGACATGACATGGCACCCAACCCTCATCTTTCACCTTTAGATAACCGTGATTCATTTTATTTTTATTTAGTGCTCTTCACTTAAGGCTAAGAGTGCTGTAACAGGTTCACAGGTAAAGTGGAATTACACATTTACAAATTATTTATTACATCATGCATATACATAAGTATATAGGTTTATTTAAACACATGGTAAGAAAAAGCAGTTATAAACTGATTAACATAAATAGAACCTAACATTCTCTGTACATTAACATATCATTGAGCTATGGCCAGTTGAAAACAGTGGAGACTAAAACAAAATCTCCAGTCAACAGCATCCTTGAAGAAAATAAACCTCTGGGGCACCATGGCCAGTTATAACAGACAAAATAGAGATACAGAGAAGAGAAACAGAATAGAGGAGGGCTACTAGCAGTTCATTATATTAATTATATTGTAACAGCACTGACAAGTTGCATCAGCCAGGGATGAGTCACCAACAGTATGTGCTGACATTCCATCATCCAAATGAGCAGCTTCAAAGCAAGCTGCAGGGGAACCTATAAAAAATGGCAAGCCTGCAATATTGTAAACGGAACTCCTTTTAGTGCAACAACGGTGAGCAGTACATTTGAGGATAGTGAAAAGCCATGTAAAGAGATCTATTCTGGCACTTGGTGCTGGCGCTACAATATTTTTGTACAAAAATGATTAACAAACAGAGATGGGATATACAAGGCTAATCAGCAGCTGTAATTCTCTGTCACATGATTTAACCCATTTAAATTTCTCAAGACTGCAGACAACTGAAGAACTAATTTCCTTGCTCTGTCAAAAACATTGTTAGACTTTCCTAGCTGGAACTTTTACTGTGCACATCCATGTTCATGTGCACACTGTGCATTACAGGGTCCACTTATTCTAGTTTAAAGTTACTAAGGGAGGAAGCCAAGATTCCAGGTCCTATGTTTGTTATGGTCTTTATGTTGATATGCAGGCTTAAACTCAATCATTCTCGATTGCATTTTGAAGCTGGCCCTCTTTTATTTGCAACATGTTGCATTTCTGCTCTTATCCTAGCCTTTCTTTCTTTGACTTCTCGCTGTTATGATCTCCATACATGTACAATATTCTGATTTACTAGAGATTATTGTATATTACTCTATATCCATCCATTTGTGAATCCATTTCCTACATGAAGAATGACCCAACAGCATAGAGAGCTTGCAGCACAGGAGCCAATAATTGAGGGGATCCACTCACACGTACCGTACCCAAATAGTCACAGTTACCAAGTATGACTCATTGTGATTTTTTTAATGTGTTAAGAACCTGAAAGTCATCGGCAGATTGTGGAAATTCACACAGGCAATGATTGGGCTTGAAATTGGTCAGAAACCCCTTGAGCGCTGAGGCACCTCAGCTAAGTATAGTTACACCTCTGTTAACAAATCCTCTGAGAACAGAAGTCAGCAGAAGATCAAATACAGGAAGAGAAAAGGCATACTGATGTAGCTGTTTATTAAATGTCTAAGAGACTGAGGGAAATACCTGCCTTCCTAAGGTACCAAGAAGTACTTGATCAGAAATGTCAAATTTCTAATGAAGCCAAAGTAAAAATGACTCTTTAAACAGATGGACGCAGCTACAATGTCACATTTTCTAAAATATTTGAATGATAGCTCACTGCGTTGCAGGGCTGTAACCAAAAGAACCTCACTGAGACATTCATAAGCATATCTGATTATAAAATCTACATAAAATCACAATTTGTCAAGCACAAAGTAAACTGAAGTGATTATCTTAAAGTAAAAATGAATTGAGTTATGTTGCTAAAAAATAAAATACAAATAATGAATAATATATAGTTTAAAAATTCACATACTGTACACCTCATACTTTGCCCTGAAACTCAGAAAATTAGTTTATTTCAGCAATATGTATTAAACTATATGTAGATACAATAAAATAATATACATATAAAATGTACCACTACACAGTTGCATCATTTAGAAGGCATCTCCTGCTCTTTACAGGAGGATGATTGCTGCTCCACATTTTAAAAACATAATGATTGGCTGCTGCCAACATTGACTCTGTAACTGCTGAACATTTCTTGATACATACCTAAACATTGATTAATTCCAGGTAAAATGTTTTGGCTTTACTCCCTTAGAGGAATTGTAACCTGGCTATCAGGTCTGTATGACGTTTTGCGGCGTGGAAAATATGTGCAAATTCCACATGTGTTGTACTTGGACTTTTCTGTCATCATTTTCCCCTTTGAACTCGTTTTATAAGTTGTCCAACTTTGTCTATGTTAACACTTCTTTGTGACCACTCTACAGTTGTCTTGGAGTCCACACCACTTAATCCTGACTCTAATCTGCCAAGGACTGTGGGATGGCTTCCTGTGCCCAAGTCATGCACAGGCATCCTCCTAGACATCAAATGTCTGTCCCCAGATTAATTCCCATGGTGATCTGCAGATAGTGAAGGTGTCAAGAATATAAGGTTTGGAATACTATAGTCATAAACTGATGTATTTGGCAGTAGTTTTTCAGATTTGGGGTGGTATCCAGGACTTAGGGAAAGAGAATGTAAGAAGACTATGATCTTCAAAATCAAACCAAACTCATTCGCCTGTAGTTACTCTTCATTCATTTCTGCATGCACATGAATCATGGACTATATACAGTAGACATTTGCAACAGCAAAAGTCCTTAAGAAAGATTCTGAGAATCAGCTGGAAGGATACTTTAGTACCAGTGTGCTGGTGGAAGCAAAAATGTAATGCAGTGTCAACTCAGATGGACAGGCCATGTCATGTGTATGCGTAATCCATATATTCCAAGACAGATTACGCCCAGCTGAAAGAAGGTCAGCAAGTCTCTTTAAGTCATAAGAAATGTTTTAAAGGAAAAGTTTAGTATTTTTCAAGTCAAAATTAATTCTTCAAAAACATAATATATGCATTTTACATGCTAATCAGTTTTCCAGTCAGGCTTAGGGCCCCATGGCTTTAATTGTAAAGCTCCAGGACATACTCTGTGTTTTTAAAATTTGTAGAAAAACAGAGAACACAATTTCAAACACATTTTGAAAAATGCCAAATGTATCCTTTAAGCAGTCAACACTACATCTAAAACTGTAAGGATATTACACTTAATAGGCAGGCTTTCATTGAAGAGGAAGCTGTACTACATGAAAAGAGCCTCTTCTCTGTTGCAGTGCACAAGTGGCAGTTATGAGAAGACCTACAGCACCCAGTCATTAACTACAATTACTATGTACCCTTGTCCATAATTGCACCACAAAATGTAGATTCAGCGTACATGGTATCCCATTCCTCTTGAAGCAGGAGCCTTTTCAGTTATCAGGCCTGGTGTCTTTTTTTTAAGTACATGCACCTAGGCAGTGGCAGAGTTTCTTCATCATACAAGTCCGAAAAAGTAAACTACTTTTTGTCCATTAAGGTCCCTCTTTTTTAATGCATCCTAGTGACTCTTTACCCACAGAGTCAGGGGTGTGCTGCTTAGCATTAATATCATCAGGTGGTCTTCCTCACTGGCATGTCTTTTTTTCACATTTTTTGGTCCTCCCCTGAAAGGAGAACAGAACATCTGCTGTTCCACTTCTGTTTTTCTGTTGTACTCCCAACTTCGACATCACAAAGAGGAGGAGGGATGGACTGTAATAACTGCTATTAGATTAAATTAGATTAGATATGCTTTATTTGTCCCCCGAGTATAAATTAAAACTTTACATAAGCTCAAGAGCAGAAATAACTGTATTAAAAGTGCTTTACTTGTAGTATGCTTGCTTTTTAAACTTATTCACATAAGTCTTCACAGTAACCATCCTTTCTAACATTTCTGTCAAAGATCCTGAAGTGCATAGTTCCTAAGCAAACTCTTTTTCTTTCTCTCAGAAAATAAATCTTCAAGATCCTTTTCAACCAGGTTTCTGAAATTTCATTTCTTTACATTCTAGTCATTAATGCTTCTGGTTGAGCTGCTTCTATTTCCTCCCTCCTTATTCCTAAGAGTCTTTCATCAGTGGCAACCACTCCCTGCTTATGTCTTTCCTCCATAAATGGAGTCACTGTGATCAACTGGCTGAAGTCCTACCTTTTGGACTAGTCCTTATTCTTGTTTTAATTTCAGAAGCTCTCTGCTTGTATGCCTCAAAGATTACAATCTGCTCTCTAAGTTCATTCTCTGATCAGTCTGATTTCTTCTTATGGCGTCTTCTACAGCCTCATTACCAATGATTCACAGATTTTTGTGTCGTTTTCATTTTTTATGTATCAGTAGATCTCTGACTGCCACACTGCCACCTCATCTTATGTGAAGGTTACATTCTTAGACCTCAAATAAAGTGTACTAGACTCTTGAGGAATGTAAAGTGGGATCTATTGAATAGTATGTACTTGGCTGGTAACACTGCATTCACTACCACCTAAGGAGGAGCTCCTTATTGGAGGAGCAGCTTGAGAATGGAAAGGGTGAAAATCCAGAGCAAGGATATAAATAAGGTGGGAAAGTGTCGATCTAGCCTGCCTCCATATGATGAGGAATATTCAATCACTTTTAAATACGTTGGATGACAAGTCACAGCAAGCTCATGTACTCTCATATTTTGGGTACTGTGGAGAACTGGTACAAACATTTTTTTATTTCAGGTGCTATTTTAATGCTGGTTGGGTTTCAGATGATATGATCAGATATGAGCAGGGGGGAAAATGGAAGTCTAGGTGAATGAACAATGGCTAGAAATGAGCAAATTACAGTGGAACTAAAATTACTGACTGAATTTATCCATGTTACTGCCTAGGCATAATTTACATCACCGTTATTAATGTTTACTAAACACAGCAACAGAAATGATTCACTATGTTATCTGTTGCATATAATACGAGAGCGTACAGGTGCAGTTTGTCTCAGAAAGGCGTTTATTTCCGAACCACTAATCCCGCCAGAAACTCACCCTCTAATCCCAAACACTTTACGGCAAACAAGAACACACTGTCGTAAAATGTACATATTGCAAACATAACATTATCAACAGTCAAATGATGAGATGTTCTGGTTCTAGATTGCTGGTGACTTTAATCAGGGGACCAATGGAGGGAACATCAGCATGTTCCATTTACGGACACAACAAGGTGGGCTTGCTCTATCCAAATGTCAGTGTCTTTAAATTTAAAACTAGCACAACTGGAGATAATAAAAGTTCCAGTACTGAAATAAGCTGAATGGTATCCCCTCATCAATCTGCAGTATCCAATTTTGATGGGGGAGACTGGGAGGTTTTTTCCAGGCACGGATTGGGTGCCGTTCTGTCGGTAAAAACAGCTGCAAAAGCATATGGACCGGAACAGCTGTGTCCAGATGTGCTAGGAGTGAGAGCTGGTGGTGAGCGATGATATCCTTGATGGGTTTCTGGCCAGTGCGGGAGAAGACTTTGGAGTTCTACATGAAGTCATACCAATAATGCTGGACTATGTATCTATTTATTCTTTCTGCAGAAATTCACATAGTTTGATCCCTCCTTACTGGTTATTCCTCTCAACCCCTCTTTCAGGCCCTTGCTATCTCTCAACTGGACTATTGCAAATATCTCCTGGTATAGCTGCTGCTGTCAGGCCTATCCAGCTCCTCCTGATAATGAAGCTTCCCGACAAGTGTGCTCTGTTTCTCTTTTCACAAATGCTTCTCCTCTGTTGTGCTCCCTCCACCGGTTTCCTGTTACAGTGAGGATCACATTCTAAACTATTGTTATGTTCTGCTAGTCTTTCCTGGCTTTGCTTCTCAAACCCACAAGTCTCTGACCTCTGTTCTGCTTCAGGCTGTCTGCTGGCCATCTCTCCTTTCCTTAGATATTCTACATCTGGATGACACTTCTCAGTTCTCACTCCTAATCTGTGCGAATTTATCATTTATCATAAATCCAGTTTATCATCTCTGTTCTCCTTTTGGATGTTTGTAAATTTTTTAATTCTTGTTTTTCATGTTGCCTTAGGTCATGCTACTATGCTGCTTGTGCTAAACTTTTAATTTTGTTCAGTATTACTTGTGATCTTTGTATTTTAAAATCATTTATGTTTTGCATGTATTAGTGTTTGCTTTTGTAAGTCACTTTAGTTAAAGTTGTTTGCTAATTAAAGTATAATAGTAGTAATAGTAATTGAACCAGTAGCTTTGTGAAATAAAATCTAAAGTTTGAGCCATTAGTCCGCAAAGTCTGCAGATTAATATTTTCTTTACTTAACCTAAAGCTTCAGCACCAGTTTAACCCCAAATAATTGAACTCAACAACAGACATAACATTGCCAAGTATTTTACATATTTTAGCATCATGCCACAAGGAAAGAAATAAGCAGTATTATCATCAAGAAACCTGAGCATCAGGCTCTGAACTGACAAAGAAATAAATTAAGCCAAGATCACTGCATCCATGTGGCTAAGGTTATCAGTTCAGCTGTTCTTAGACATATTTGAGAAATAGTAGTAGCAAAGTCTAATTTTCAGAAATTTGACCCACAAAACCCATGGAAGTGAAGTTTTATTAATGAGCTGTCATATCACCATCAGAGACGCTAAAGTCAATTAACAATCTCTTAAAAGAATAAATGAGAACATTTTTGATGAATCTACCAATTTGGACAGCAATGACACAGGTCAATTATATTATTATACATTTATTAAACATACAATACATGAAGAAGGTCTCCCTTTGCATGCTCCCTACCTATCCTTAGCTACAAACCAAACTGCAACTTCATCCCAGGAACACACTGTGTTTTATGTAGCATAGCAACACCCTCTACTGACATCAGCTAGGATGTAGATCGCTACAACTGCTTTACACTATAGTTTTCTATCATGAGAACATACACTTTCTCCTACAGAATACAATTGCATCTGCAGTTCCCAGCGTGATGCATGAAGATTATATGAGCCAGGATTCACACTAAGTTTAGTGGATGTGTACCATTAACAGTACCAATCACAAGGTAGGAACCAGCCAAAGACAACATGCCTGCCCATTACAGCTCACACACACTCACACTAGGCCATTGTAACCCAGGAGCTAGGTCTGTGGGTTTTGGTGAACAGTCACACAGTAAAAAGACAGAGAAAGGCTGGTGAAGGGAACTCCACATCCCCAGAGTTGGAAGTTGTTGTAAGAATCATTGTCCATTGACATGCCAGGTGACTTTCTTCAAAATCAAAAGCTGATTGAAGCAGGAGTGCTGAGGATGACACTACTAATTCTGACTTTATGAAGTACTACACTAAAGTAATAAGCTATATTGTTGTCCCCCTTAACATTTTTCATGAGTTAGCACCTGTGGGTAGTTACCAGTGAGATTGGTAACTGCTGGGGACACCACCATGTGATAGCATCATGATATAAATAGATAGATATACTATGTTTGTCCCCAAGGAGAAATGTAAACTTTACAGAGACACAAGAAAAAAAGTATATATATATATATATATATATATATATATATATATATATATATATATATATATATATATATATATATATATATATATATATATATATAAATAGTGGTAGCCGGCCCGGACACAGACAGGCAGATATGTTCATGTCACCCAACACACGTTTATTATACATATTTACACAATAATAAAGTGCACAAACCCCAAAGTCCTGGCCACAACAAAATGCCTCACTTCTTCAGGCTGCCTCCACTCCTCTCCACCAAGCTCTCTTCTCTCCCGACTCTAGCCTTGAATGAAGGGAGGCAGCCCCTTTTATAGCCACCCAGATGTGCTCCAAGTGTCTTCCAGTAACCTTCTGTGTGGCAGAATCGGGTGCGTACCCAGAAGCACTCCAGGTGTCCCCGATCCTCTTTCCCCCATCACTTCCGGGTGTGGCGGAAGTGCGGGGGTCCAGGGTGCCCCCAAAGCAACCAGGGCAGTCCCCCCCTCGTGGTCTGGAGGAGGCGCAAGCCATCCTCCGGTGCTCCTGGGCGTCTTGGCTGGGTAGCAGCCCCAGCCACTCGCCACAATATACAGTATATATATATTTTGAGATATGGCTGGCCATTCATCCCGGCCAATACCCCCACGCCGCTAGATGGAGCCCTTCCAGCAGCATGGAGTTGACCTGCTGGATACCATGGGGGCCGCAAGGGGACACTGCAGGGAGGCTCAGAGACTTTTATTTGCCCTATAACCTGGAAGTACATCCTGGTCACAGGGACAGAGAAAATGACGTACTTCCGGGATGAAAAAGAAGAGTTTTGATCTGACCCGGATGTGCTGGGGAGTCACATTGACTGAGGATTCAGAAGCACTTCCGGGTCAAGGACTATAAAGGACTCTGGGAAATCTCAGAGAGGCGAGCTGAGTTGGGAGTAAGGGAACAACGCGTCTGGGAGTGGAGGATTGGTTATTATTATTGTATTGTTTATTAATTTATGAGTATAGTGCAGTGGAGGGTGCTTTGTGCACATTATTGTGTTAATAAAGTCAATTATTGGACTTTTACCTGGTGTCTGGCGTCTGATCTGAGGGTTCAAGGGGATGACAGCACCCCCTATCTGTCACTATATATATATATATATACTAGCAAAATACCTGAGCTTGTGAGAGTAGTGTGTTAAAGAAGCAATGAAAAGAAAAGGAAACATTTTGAAAATAACATAACATGATTGTCAATGTAATTGTTTTGTCACTGTTGTGAGTGATGAGTGTTGTTGTCATATATATATATATATATATATTTACACACACATAAACATATATATATATACATATCTATACATATACACATATATATACATATATATATCTACATATATACACATACATATACACACACACAAATACATATATATATACATACATACACACACACATATATAAACATATATATACATATACATACATATCTACATATATACACACACAGCTATTTCATTATCAGTGCAATACGCTGCTTGTTAAAACGGATAACTCCCGCTCTTACGTGCAAGTCTGCGTGGATATTATGAACTATCGTATTTGTTCAAGTTCTATTTAAATTTTAAATAGAAGGAATTTTTATTTAGTCGACAGAAATATCTTTGGTAGGAATGGTAAAAACAGACAGGAATATTATTTGTGAATAAATCAACTCAAACCTTAAACAACTTATAATATTTTGCTCTCCATAAAAATATATCCTGTCTAAATTATACAAGTTAGAAATAAAGTAAACGTTAAAGGAACAAACATTCACATTTCTTTACTCTTATGTAATTTTATATAAAAATAAACTTAGATTTTAAATATCCCAAAAGATTTTGCTCTCCATAAAAATATATCCTGTCAAAATTATACAAATTCAAATATGAACATGCTGCATAACAAAACCTAGAAATATAAATAAAATGTGTTCCTTTCAGCAATAACAAATCAAATCATTCAGTTGTCTTTGCTCATATGTCATTTTAGAGCTGGACGCCTGGCATCTTTTTGGCCACAGGTTCGTTTATGTTTGGTGTGAGGTTCTGTGTTGTGGAGATTCTCAGGATGGATTGCAGGTGCTCATCAGTGAGGCGACTCCTGTGTGCTGTTTTGTTAGTCTTTATCACTGAGAAGAGCTTCTCACACAGATATGTGCTACCAAACATGCACAAGGTTCGAGCCGCATGTAGACGGACTTTTTTTGTTCTTCAAAGTCACCAAAGCGCCGTGCAAACTCAGTGCGCTCAGTTTATCAGCAAAGTGCGTATTTGGGAACACCGTAGTGACGACTTGGTTTAACATTACTTGGCAACAGGGAAAGTGGGGCAAGGTGCACTGGTGCATTTGTGTCTCCCATAAAAGCAGCTTCACTTGAAATCACTTTGTGATTGTGCACGGGTTAAAACGTCCGCTGAAGTGTCAGATTCTTATTTAATTATGCTGCTTTCTGTATCTTCTGCATTGCATTCAGGTTACCCTGATGTTTTGTCTCATAGTGCCGTCTTAGATTAAATTCTGTAATTACAGCCACATTAGCTCCACAAATGAGACACACGGGTTCAGTAAACATATACTCAGCCTCCCATCGGTTTTAAAGGCTCTATTTTCAGAATCAACTTTTCTCTTCAGCATCGTGTGAGCTAGCTTCGCAATAACTTGCAGCATCATAAGGTAGACTTGATTAACGCGGTAAGTGTTGGCAAGGCAGCTGAAGCGCTGCATTATGGGATCTGTAGTTTATTGTGTTACCAGCGCTTCATATACCGGGCTTTAATAACAATAATACAGTATATAAAATGATCTCGGGCCGGATATAATTACACCGGGCGGATGTGGCCCATGCCCTTGAGTTTGACACATATGGACTAAATAGAACTTGAAAAGATATATTTTTCAAATGTGATCGCGCAATTCAGATAGAGTTGACGCGCACTACAGCCTGCATGCCTCAATAAGTCATCCTCCCCTCGCTCTTACTTTTTTACCGTTCATCTAATGAATACACTGAGTATGGCTTTACCAAAACAATCATTGATGGCGAATAAAGTATCCATTATTCGAGTATGTAGATCGGGTTATATATATATATATATATACCAGCGTATCGCAGTGAGAAGTAGTGTGTTAAAAAGCTAGAAAAGAAAAGGGAACATTTTAAAAATAACGTAACATGACTGTCAATATACAGTATTTGTTTTGTGAGTGTTACTGAGTGTTGCTGTCATCAAGGATTTGATTATCATTATTTCTTTCAATCAGGTTCGTATTTGTAGGATGTGTTGTGTTCAAGTTACATTCCGTGTTTGTCAATCGTTGTAAAGATGACAGGTTTCATTCATCGATTCGTTTCTTACTGCATCAATAAACAGCTCGTCTTCTTCTTTATCTGAGACCTGACACACTGCATGCACGGTTTTTTACACTGTCTTCCTTTAGCGGGACATTGACTTTTTCCAACGTGTGCTTTGTTTTGGATTTATGAATATGCTTGTATGTATCAGCGCTTCATATTTTTGCTGCCTTTTCAATTGTGTAATTCGGTTTTGTTCAGCTCTTTGGAACTGTTGCTTTTATCTGTGCACTGCGTCAGTTCCGTGAGCCTTCGGTGTACATGCATCGAAGGTTCCCAGCTGTGCTGGTGCCATCTCGTGCTATGTCCATGGCTGTATTTAATGTTACCTTAGTCCTGGCACTTAAAACTTCTCTCAGTTTAAGCTGAGTTTGTGTCAAACACCACCCTGACCATCTCATCTTCCTCTGCATAAGCACAGTCCTTAACCCGTGAATATTTAGTGGAGTTTGCTATTGGATTGCGCTGACGGACGGCCTTATATGGGCAGGCACTAAATTACAAGCGCCAGCGCAGCCTGTCTATGAACTTAATTTAAAGTGTAGGTTTACATCGTGCTTTGTTTCAAGTAGCAGAACTCATGAATATGGTTGTATATGTCACTTTCGCTTGCTTCTTATTGTTTAGCTGCCTTCTCAATTATATAATGCATGTTTTCTTCAGCGCTTTTTGAGGTCTTCCTGGTTTTCTATGTACTGCGTGATTACGTGGGAGGCGTGATGATGTCACACGAAACTCCCCCACGGCGTTGAAGCTCATCTCCATTACAGTAAATGGGAAAAACTGCTTCCAGTTATGACCATTACGCGTAGAATTTCGATATAAAACCTGCCCAACTTTTGTAAGGAAGCTGTAAGGAATGAACCTGCCAAATTTCAGCCTTCCACCCACGGGAAGTTGGAGAATTAGTGATGAGTCAGTGAGTGAGTCAGTGAGTGAGTGAGTGAGTGAGGGCTTTGCCTTTTATTAGTATAGATATATATATATATATATATATATATATATATATATATATATATATATATATATATATATATATATATATATATATATATATATATATATATATATATATTTATATACAGTGCATCCGGAAAGTATTCACAGCGCATCACTTTTTCCACATTTTGTTATTTTAAAAGCCTTATTCCAAAATGGATTAAATTCATTTTTTTCCTCAGAATTCTACACACAACACCCCATAATGACAACGTGAAAAAAAGTTTACTTGAGGTTTTTGCAAAATTATTAAAAATAAAAATACTGAGAAATCACTTGTACATAAGTATTCTTAGCCATTGCTCAATACTTTGTCGATGTACCTTTGGCAGCAATTACAGCCTCAAGTCTTTTTGAATATGATGCCACAAGCTTGGCACACCTATCCTTGGCCAGTTTCGACCATTTCTCTTTGCAGCACCTCTCAAGCTCCATCAGGTTGGATGGGAAGCGTCGGTGCACAGCCATTTTAAGATCTCTCCAGAGATGTTCAATCAGATTCAAGTCTGGGCTCTGGCTGGGCCACTCAAGGACATTCACAGAGTTGTCCTGAAGCCACTCCTTTGATATCTTGGCTGTGTGCTTAGGGTCGTTGTCCTGCTGAAAGATGAACCGTCGCCACAGTCTGCGGTCAAGAGCGCTCTGGAGCAGGTTTTCATCCAGGATGTCTCTGTACATTACTGCAGTCATCTTTCCATTTATCCTGACTAGTCTCCCAGTTCCTGCCGCTGAAAAACATCCCCACAGCATGATGCTGCCACCACCGTGCTTCACTGTAGGGATGGTATTGGCCTGGTGATGAGCGGTACCTGGTTTCCTCCAAATGTGACGCCTAGCATTCACACCAAAGAGTTCAATCTTTGTCTCATCAGACCAGAGAATTTTGTTTCTCATGGTCTGAGAGTCCTTCAGGTGCCTTTTGGCAAACTCCAGGTGGGCTGCCATGTGCCTTTTACTAAGGAGTGGCTTCAGTCTGGCCATTCTACCATACACACCTGATTGGTGGATTGCTGCAGAGATGGTTGTCCTTCTGGAAGGTTCTCCTCTCTCCACAGAGGACCTCTGGAGCTCTGACAGAGTGACCATCGGGTTCTTGGTCACCTCCCTGACTAAGACCCTTCTCCCCCAATCGCTCAGTTTAGATGGCCGGCCAGCTCTAGGAAGAGTCCTGGTGGTTTCAAACTTCTTCGACTTACAGATGATGGAGGCCACTGTGCTCATTGGGACCTTCAAAGCAGCAGAAATTTTTCTGTAACCTTCCCCAGATTTGTACCTCGAGACAATCCTGTCTCGGAGGTCTACAGACAATTCCTTTGAATTCATGCTTGGTTTGTGCTCTGACATGAACTGTCAACTGTGGGACCTTATATAGACAGGTGTGTGCCTTTCCAAATAATGTCCAATCAACTGAATTTACCACAGGTGGACTCCAATGAAGCTGCAGAAACATCTCAAGGATGATCAGGGGAAACAGGATGCACCTGAGCTCAATTTTGAGCTTCATGGCAAAGGCTGTGAATACTTACTGTATGTACATGTGATTTCTCAATTTTTTTATTTTTAATAAATTTACAAAAATCTAAAGTAAACTTTTTTCACGTTGTCATTATGGGGTGTTGTGTGTAGAATTCTGAGGAAAAAAATGAATTTAATCCATTTTGGAATAAGGGTGTAACATAACAAAATGTGGAAAAAGTGATGAGCTGTGAATACTTTCCGGATGCACTGTATATATATATATATATATATATATATATAACACATTAAGTATTGCAATTCATCATTGCAGTGTATTCTACTTTAAACCCTTTTTATTTGACTACAGTTGGAAGCTGAAAGAATGCAAATGTCAGTGTCCCACCTCATAAGAAAAACCCACGCCTTACCTAATCCACCTCATTATTTATTAATTAATTGTGGGCATGAATTTCAAGTACCTCAGCAGCCTTATAGTATAGCTTATAACACACTCCTCAGTGCCTTGACTGACATTAGTGCAGAGTCATTCTTTGGGTGATGAGCCCATATGTTTATAGTAAGCCTGCTCACCAATAGCTGATTAGAATGTTTTATATTTAATGCAGTATATGCTGTTTGAAAATATGTAAAATTCCTTGTTTAAAATTTTGGAGAATGCCACATTCATACTCATATTAACATTCATTTTTAAAAATAAATCATTTAATACAAATTTGTGTAGAAACTAAATATGTTGAATTCTTTCCAGTCCTCATATATTGATAAAAGATTTGTGGTAATCATTTATGTGGGGAAAAATGTTCTGTAACGCCAGCCAATGTATTCTTTTTTATTAAAAGACTAGCCTTTTTTAAAATATCTTCTGGTCTTATGAAACATGCTTTATGCGCAAAACAAAAATGACTGCAGTGGAAATGGGATTTATTCAATTTACTACAAGAGCAAGGTAGGTGATTTAAATTTCCTGTTGGGAGGCCATCAACGGAGTTGTCTTTAGTGGCCCTTGTGTCTGAAGTCTGCTTTTCACTCCACAACCACCTTAGTACCTCCCAACATTACACTGCACATCTGCTTTTTTATTGCCAACATTTAGACCTGAATTATTCAAAAAGGTTAAATGGATTTTCAGCAGATAGAATGGGAATTTTAAGCTGGAGCATAAAGTTTAATTTGTTTTAGTTTCTAAAAGGTTGTATCTGTGCTTATGTACCACTCAGAACATTTTACTGGCACCGCCAATGAGTCATACTGTTATATACAGTACATTAACTAAAAGAGAGGGAGCGTGGGGTCCTGGAAATAAATTTCAAATGCACTGGATGGAAACAAGTTTAGCAGTGATGGTTTGCTCTCACTTTTCCCCAGAGTAATGCTGAAGTTAACTCATTGTTAACCTTTTGGGGAGAATCAGAGATTTGGAAAACAACAGAATAAAGGGGGAAATGAGGCAGGCTAAATGAAAGGGCCCAAATCAGGCAAAAATATACCACATGCTATATGAAATGACAGTTTTCCCTTAACTATGCCTGTTTGTCAGTGTATGGTAATGACACACAATGGATGCTCAAAATGAGCAGAGGAAACAAGGCAAAGCCTCAAAAAAATACAAAGTGTTCACTACACCCCTTCAGGTTGGCAATTGCTTATACAACTAAGGTTCCATGTGCATCAGAATTGGAATGATTTAGCATATTAGACCTCATCAATAAGCTGATCACTACCCTCAGTCTTTGAAGCTCCTTGTACTCCAGAGTCTTATATAGGCTAAGGGCCAGTAAAGGCACCTGAGATTACATTGTAATGCTTATGTTGTACCTGGGGTCTCATTCCATACCATAAATCCTGTCAAGGAAAGAGGGTTTATGTCCAAGCTCTGGATATTTTAGCATGAGGCATTATCAGTTAACCAGTCTTTATTTTGTATAGCGCCCTTCATGGAACACGCCACCACAAAGGCACTTAAACAAAGCAAACATGACTACAATTAAAAAAAAATCATTCATTATTTTATCATTTATTAGAAAGAGATTTAAATAAGTAAACATTATAGTCCATAGGAATAGATTGGGATAGTATGAGTATGGCTTTAAAGCAGGACTGAGCTCCAATTGCCAATAACTGTGCATCTTAAAGGCATTAAGTTACATTGGGTGTAGAGTCTTGTAAATTGAAAACAACAACAACAACAACAACAAAATAATAATAATAATAATAATAATAATAATAATGGAATGGAGAAACAATGTGGCTGTTGTCCTGGCTGTGGAACAGTAGACCAGCTTTTCTCCTTGGCACAGTTGCTGGAGGTGAATAGTAGTGTGATAACTAAGTCTACATGTGTTTTATACATTTAGAAAAAGCATTTAACCAAGTTCTTTGCCATGTGATGTGGGAGATGCTGCAGTAATACTGGGTAATAGGGCTGCTCTTGAATACTATTTGTTCCTTATATGAATGCAGTGAGAGTTGAGTCCAAATACTTGGTGTTAATTTGAATTTGTTCACTGTGGGTATCGGACTCCAAAGGGGCAGTGTCTTGTGGCTACTTCTGTTTGTGATTTTCTTGGACAGAATATCAAAGTGCCTCATCTGACTGTGACCTTTAGCACATAATCAAGTGATTCACTGCCAAGTGTGAAGTGACTTTGATCAGGAGCAGCACTTCTAAGTCTGAGGTCGTGATTGTCTCTCTGAAAAGAGTGGATTACTGTCTTCAGGTGAGGGGAAAATAAGTGGACGTATGAATGGATAATAATCTTCTTTAATAAAACCCCTGTGTGCGTCCAGGTGTCCGTGTGTGTGTGCCTTCTGGTGAAGTGCGCATGCGTGGGGCCACATGGCACGTGTTCAGTCTCTTCCTGTGTATTCCCTGTGCAGAGAGAGAGACAGACACATATACAGGCGCGCGAGAGATAGACACACACACACACACACACAGAGGCCCACTAGAGACAGACAGACACACACAGGTGTGCGCGAGACAGACACACACACACACAGGCACGAGAGAGACACACACACAGATGTGTGCGAGAGAGAGACAGACAGACAGACACACACACAGGCGAGAGAGGCACACACACATACACACACACAGACACAGAGGCGCGAGCTTAAGAGAGACACACAAACACACACACAGGCGCGGGAGAGATAGACACACACAGGCATGCACACAACAGACACACACACACACACACACAGAGGCCCACTAGAGACAGATAGACAGATACACACACACACACAGGCGTGCGTGAGAGAGAGACAGACAGACACACAAACACACACACAGGGGCGCGCGCAAGAGAGACAGAGAGAGACACACACACAGACGCACGCGTGCATTGTTGCAATGTTACTTTTTTTGGTTGTTTATTAAATTACAGATTTTTCAAATGTTCATTTTTTTCCCTGTGCTTAACACTCATTAAAAAAAAGTGTTTTTAGCGAGCGGGTCATAAGACTACAGCGCAAAATCTTGCAATGTTAGTTTTCTCTGTTGTTCAAGGTTTTCTTAGTGTAATTCAATGTTCTTACATTTGGATTTTTATTATGCTGTGCATTCAGTGTTATAATTAACTATATTTGTGCTTAAACACTTTAAAAAATATATATTTACATACAGTTCATATAGTCTGGAACAGATTAATTGTATTTACATTCAATCCTATAGGGGAAATTACTTCGGGTTACAACCAGAGTTTTGGAACGAATTATGGTCGTGAACCGAGGTTCCACTGTATTACTGTCAGACAAAATTACAGGCATTTTACGGAAATACAAACGAGTATTACTGAGAGAAAAAATTAAAGGCACACAATACAGTGACACATATTACAGCCACATACAAGGTCCCTTGCCATTTAACATAGACTGTTCCTACTAATGTTTATGCACTACTGTTTTAGCGCCCGTTATTGTAACGGGCTTAATGTCTAGTAATAATAATAATAGGAAATGAAGAGCAAATACTTGCTAGCACAGCATTGTAACCAATCTACGATGAAGCTGAGACTCAAGAGCAGCACTGAAAAAGCCACTGCACAACCAATTTTATACTTTAGTGGACAAAAGTATAAGTATGGCATGACTGAACAACCACTGGCTTAAGGAGGAGACTGAATACCTAATTATTGTAGCCCATGCAACTGCAGAATATACAGCAAAGCAGAGAAGATAATCATCATCATGTATCTGCATGGAAATGGCAGTGCAAAATAATCATACCATTTAAGCTATTGGTCCTGATATGACGGTCCATTGCAAGAAGGGGAAATAATGCCTCCTGATCAATGTAGCAGTCACAGATGACAACTTCATGCTCACAGAATCTGAAATAGCAGAGCAACTATAAAGATGCAGACATCCAGATCAGCAGAGTGTGGTGCACTAGACTAGAGCTATATATCTATGGTGGTCAGGGCTCTTAGTATGATCAAGAAATGACTTGTCAAGAATCTGCTGGAACTGCCAGGGCACAGCCCAAGGTGTGGAGAAAATCACACTGATGGGAGCTGCTCACATTCTCTGCAAAATGCTGGGTCAAACCTCAGGTCCCTGGTCAGAACACAGTCAACTCAGCAGCTGCCAGCAAATTGTTGTGATAAATAATGATAATGAAGGAACTCCAGTAATTAAATGACTAACTTTTAATTTAAAAAAGTATTAAACTGAAACGCTGTCCCAGCATGACCCCCAGGACCCAGACTGCCTCTTGGCACCCTTTGTCCTGACCAGAAATTACTTTCTACGTGTTTCTTGTACCTTCAGAAAATGTGGCTCTGGTTTTCTCTTCCCTTGTATTACACACTATATTAGATTTCATGCACTTTTCCCCTTTCAAGTTACTTTTTCATTGCTACTTAAATGAAAGCATGGCATTTTTTCATTAATTTATAATTTCCATTAAATGAACTGGAATTACCCATTTCTAGCGAGATTAAAATTAACCCATTTATCTGTCCATGGTGTAATGATTTTCATGCGGACAGCTATTGAGTGCAAAAGATAATATTATAGTCAATCCTAAGGCCATGTAAGACCAAGTGCACATCTGCTTTTAAAATAATTTAAATGAAACTCTTCTAAGGGGAAAATGTCATTTTTTTCGCATTAGTATTCTCAATTAAGGTACAGCAATGAAATATTAGCATTACTTGGATTTAGAGGCTTGCAGGTTTTCTTAGCCTTTTTTGCTTTTACGTTTTGGACTCCTTGTTACAGTAGTATTTTGTGACCTTGGAGACCTCTGAAGGTCTGTGATAGTGTTATTTAAGATATCTGGCTATATAAGGTAGCGATGTGTGAAACAGCAGAGTTTTGTTTTGCTTTCACTATGGTCAGACTTGCACTAAAATTAATTTTCAATACAATTTTGCAATTCTGAAATTCAAGATAGATAGATAGATAGATACTTTATTAATCCCAAGGGGAAATTCACATATAAGACTCAATGAAAGAGTTTTTGAGGAAGTGGAATGCAAACAATGTTGCTCCCTAAGGGTTTGGCAGCACCTTACACTCAGTTTTGACTCCTACATTTCTCAGAAAAGGGATTCAGGTAAAAATAAGGTGGGACACGTGACCTGATTTCTGCTCTGATGCAGTTTAGTCCATGGGAATTTATACCAAAGTTGTGTGGTTTGACCATCAGCATGCTTGTTAAGTAAGCAGGTTTGTGCCTTTTCACTCACTCTTGCTCTTGTTATTCTACAGGTTGACCTCTATGTTGTATTCAATATATAATCACCGCTCATCTACATGTCAGTGGTGGAAAGGTCAAAGTCAGAGCCACTTAAGTTTTTTATTGATTGAGCAACAGCAATGTAAGACAGAACATGAGAGGAGCTTTTGTCTTGTAACAAATTGGAGACATTTTCAGTTTACTTTCTTTGTGAGGCTTCAGGTCATGGCCTTTTTGTCTGCATGGATCAGGTGCTCAAATGTGGGCTAACAGCGGTAAGAAATCAATATGTGAATTGAATAGAAAGTCCTGGGGATCAAATGCCAAAAAGTCAAATATTGTAACGCATTCACAATTCAGTGTCATTGCGGGGATTAGAGAGTAGTTACTAGAGAAATCCCAACCCTCAGGGGCATCTCACTCTTAATGATGAGTTTCCACCTCTTATTTTCAGAGCCCAGGAAGTGATTGGCACATTATTGCATGGAATGTTTTGGGGGCAAGCATAGGAGCTTCCTCTGGGTGGGGCATAAGGGCAGCGGCTCCACCCAGTCATCAGTGCATGAGTGCAGTAATTAAAACAAAGTATATAACACATTTGGAAGGGTGTGCACATGAAATTTCCAACTAGTAATTTTGAATTATAATGTGTCCCAAAGCTTTTAGGTACAACAGTTGTTAGCCAGACTTGCTGTGCTGTCATTTAACATGATGCTGCATGTCATCAGCGACCCTTTGCATCTCCCAAAACTCTGACGGATATTCCCATGGACCAAACAGACCGGGAAGATGTGAGATGTCACAAATGGTAACTGTGAAAATTGTCTTAGCGTTTGAATATAGCATTAGATGACGACAGTTGTGGTTTGTTGATCCCCTGGTAACTTAAGTAATTCATTTATCATACTTAAGAGCTTATTGTTCCCTGTGTCTCGAATATATACTGATTGCAAAAGAAACACAACCCTTATTGTTGGACTGCATTTTCAGTGTTTATTGCTGAATTATCAGTAACCAAATGTGAATATTAGAATAGAAAAATTATATCAGCTCTGAACATTAATAACAGTTGTCTCATGCGCCTTCAGTATCTTGTATATCAGCAACCATCAGTGCTAGACATCACTGGTGCACAGAACCAATGAGCCTTTAAGTCTTCACTTGAGGGATGTTAGAACATTTCAGAATATGGGCTTGGCAAAGACCGGGCCATTGGCAGGTTGAGGGTTACTTCCCTTGATGATGGTGTTAAGCTTAGGAGAGGAGTCAGGCCAAAGTGGTTCCTGCCCACCAGCATCCTTCTGGCCAGTAGTGACCACAGTAGCTGTGTATGGCCTGGAATGTCCTGCTGTAGGTTCAGATGGCTAGGAGGCGTAAGCAGAGGTTGTCTTGCTGTAAGGCCAGTAGCATGGAGCCAATCCATACCTGTGCTACCACATACGTGAGCATTGTGCCTTCTGGCAATTTAAATAGCAGTAAAGGTGGCAGATCAGAAATGATCTCTCAGATGGACTAGTATAAGGTAGTGATCCTATTAGGATTTGGTCACTTTAGAGCAGTCAGGTTTTGGACAGTCAACTGTCTTGTCTGTTTGAAACTTAATCCATAATGACCAGCAAAACAGGCACCAGACATACCTGTGTGCAGCATTCCAATGGCTTTCTTTCTTGGATCTGGTGACATTCAAGTCATTATGAGGCACACAAAAATTAACTTGATGTTTTCTTTTTCATACAGTGACATAAGAGTTTTGTGCTGTTTTGGTCTCCATATTTCAAAAAAGACATAACAGTGCTAGAGCAAGTCTGGAAAAGAGTGTCTAAGTTGATTCCAGCACTGTGAGGTTTGAGCTACAATAAAAGAATGAAGGAGAGACACCCTTTCAGTTTAACAAAATAGCAAGTATGAGATGACATGAATAAAATGTTTAAAATTATAGAGGGAATTAGTACAGTAGATCCCAGCTTTTTCTTTAAAATAAATTCTTTAACAAGAACATGGAGTCACAGATGGAAACTAATTTAGAATAGTTTTCACAAACAGAAGGTTTTAGTACACACAGAAAACCCTAGACATGTGGAGTAAATCACTAAGTAGTGTGGTAGAAAGTAGGCCTTTGGGGACCTTCAAAACTCAACTTGATGCCCTTTTTCAGAAATTAATAGAATAGGACAGGCAAGCTTGTTGGGCTTCATAGCCTGTTTCCACCACGGTCGTTGTAATATCCTCAGTCTTTATATAAAGTTGACCCGATCAGGTTTTTTTCCTCCTGGAACTTTACAGGTAAAAATGTGCCAAAGAAGCTTTCATGTGTATGGCAAGCTGCAATGCCTCACTGTACAACCTACTTTTCAGAGGGTTAAACAAATTGACACGTTTTTGTGAAAATACCATAAGAACTTTAATTATATTGTTCTCATTTCAAAAATGTGTTCAATATTTCCATTAGTATACACTGATCTGCCACAACATTAAAACCACTGACGGGTGAAGTAAGTAACATTATCACATTACAATGGCACCTGTCAAAGGGTGGGATATATTAGGCAGCAAATGAACTGTCAGCTCATGAAGGTGATGTGTTGGAAGTAGAAAAGCTGCCAAATGCAAGGATCTGAGCAACTTTGACAAGGGCCAAATTGGGTCAAAGCATCTCCAAAACGGCACGTCTAGTGGGGTGTTCCCAGTATGCAGTGGTCAGTACCTACCAAAAGTGGTCTATGGAAGAACAACCTGTGAACAAGTGGCTGGGTCATTGGTGCCCAAGGCTAGCCACTGTGGCCCAAACCTTATAGAAAAGCTATTGTAACACAAATGAGGTAGAATTTATTATCCCCGAGAGAAATTTGTTTGCAGCAGGAAAGTGCAAAAACAGAAGACATTGTTACAGAGATTCAATGGATAAACAGAGACATAACATTTGACAACCAATGTTATTGCATAAACACACTCAAGTTCAATACAATGAAGAATAATTACTTTCAACAGTACACAAAATAATAATACAAAATGTAACATTCAGCAGCAACCCTACAAGTAACAGATTTTAAAATGCTTATAGCTTAAGTCTGTTGCTCTTTACATTTGAAAACCTAAATCTGCAGCCTTATGGCAGCAACTGAAATTTAGAGCAAAGAGGACGGCTACTGTCTGACAGAATTGAGTTGGCTTTCTTTCCAACCTGTTTGCAATACATTTCAGTGATAGAGGTCTGTTATGAACAAATAATTTTCCTGCAAATTTTTATAATGTTGTTAAGATGATTTATATTCTTTTTGCTGATGCTACCAAACCAACAGATAAAAGCAAATGTAACAATGGACTGAATAAAAGAATTACAAAAAAGTGTCATTATGATTTTGTCCGCTTTCAAACACTGAGTTTCCTAAGACAGAAAAGTCATGACTGCCCTGTTTTTTTACAGATTTGCGCTGTGTTAAGATCAAAGTTTAGTTTGTTATCAATGATTATTCCCAGATATTTGTATTGCTCTACCATCTTCACTGTCTCCCTTTTCATTAAATTTGAGACATTGGATGGCGGAGTGTGGTATAGTGGGTCCACAACTCAGAAAAACTGGCCGTTTTAAAAACGAATTAATTGGCCGGCTCATTCTCCGGTCACACAGTTGCTGTTGCAGTTGTGGAGTAATTAGGGTGAGATGCACCTGCACATGAAGGTGCGGCCTTTCTCAGTTGATTCATCATCTTCCTGCATTGCGTGATTGAGATGCTGTGCCCAAGGTGCATTATAAGAACGAGACGAGAAAAGGGGAAAGTATTAAAAGGTCAAAAAGAAGCCAACCTGACAGAGATGAGGGAGAATCGGAACAAAGAGAGAGGAGGTTAAAGAATAAAGAGAGAAGGCAGGAGAAAGAGATAGAGAAGGCAGACAGGCGGGAGCAAGTCCCCTGAGGGAGCGTACAAATGGCGCTCGGGGACTGATGGCTGCTCTACCAGAGCGACCTGGAAGCTGGAGAGACCACCACACACTGCTTGGTTGGAGCGACTCACCGCAAAGAGGCAGCACGGCTACATAAGAAGAACAGGCTCAGTGAGGCATCCTGTGTGGAGCCATGGACCGCGGGATTGTGAGCCTGGTAACGAGAGTTGGAGCTTTGGGGTTTGTGCCCTGCTCTTTGTGTTCTGTTTGTTAAATGGTCCAGAATGCACCCCACCAATTTAGGGTCCAAACAGTATTGATCAATCAGTTCCTCAACTAAAATGTTGGGCTGGATCGTGTTAAAATCTGACAAAGTCAGAGTCGATAAACAGCAATCTTTCATGGGTTTTTTTTTTTTTTTTGGTCCTTCAAAGTGCTGATACAATAAATTCAAATGTTTTGCTGCTGGTATTCTCTTCACCCCTCTTTGCAGATTGGTGAGGGTCCAGAAGTGCCTCAGTTTTGTTAAGTAGCTGTTTCTTAATTCACTTCTCAAAGGATTTTGTGATATGAGAAGTTAATTCCAACCTTTTGGACGTGCGGTTTTTGCCAATGGAATAACAATTGCCTGTTTACATATTGGGCACTTGCTGTAAATACAAGGACATTTCAAATATGGAGTGGAATATAAGAGAGAGCTCCTCTGCACAGTAATGAAGCAGTTGGCCCTTATTCCATCTGGACCCAAGCTTTTTTGATTTTTTTAAGTACCTTTTTGACATCATTCTGGTCAAAGAAGAACTGACTCCTGGCTCTAGTCCTCAGTTTGTTCTTATGCTAACTTACTTCTGAAGTAAAATCCTGTGTTTCAAATCTTGAAAAGAACTCATTCAAGTTTTGTGCCAAATGATAGTTAGTTTTGCCCCCTGCCAGTTCTACTTATTGCTTTTTGTATGAATGCCAGCCATCATCTTCTTGCCATTCCATAAGGAGTCCAGGTTATCAGTCTGCAGTTCATTCTCTAGCCTATCCCTATACTTCAGCTTTGCCTGCTTTATTTTATGTTTCACCTTTTTCTGTAATTCCTTCTGGGCACCTCCGCCGTTTGACGTACCGGTGATGACTGAGTCTCTGTCCAAATAAATTGGTGCACCAAATCCATGCATTGTCACGTAGTCAGCCAAATCGCTTTGAATCAGCAAGGTCTCTGTAAATGCCAAAATGCTGAAATTGCTGAAAAACATAATGCTGGCCATGAAAGGAAGGTGTCAGAACACACAATGCATCTCAGCATGCAGCGAAGTCGCAGACCAATCAGATCGCCCATTCTGACCCCTATCCACCACCAATGGACTGCAATGGGCGTGAGAACTAGACCATGGAGAAAATAAAGAAGGTGGCCTGGTCTGATGAGTCATGTTTTGTTTTAAATGATGTGGATGACTGGGTGCGTCAGAGTAAGTAAGATATGGAAGCCAAATGCACGATGGAAAGAAGGCAAGCCAGCGGAGGCAGTGTAATGATCTGGGCAATGTTCTGCTTAGGTGATAGTATTCATTCACATATTACTTTGACACGTTCCTCTAGATTGTTGCAGACCACATACCACCCCTTCATAGATATTGTATTACCTGGTGTCAGAGGCCTCTTTCATCAGGATAACGCACCCTGTCACATTGCAAAAATTGTTAAGGAATAGTTTGGGGGTGTTGACTTGGCCTAATAATTCCTTGGATCTCAATCTGATTGAGAGTCTGTGGGATGTGCTGGAAAAACAAGTCTGCGCCATTTCAAAACTCATAGGACTTAAAGGATCTTTTGCTAAATTCTTGATGTCAGATACCGCAGGATACCTTCAGAGGTCATGTGGAGTCCATGCCTGGACAGGGCCAGAGCTGTTCTGGCAGAACAGATGTGGGCCATACAATACAATACAATACAATACAATACAATACAATACAATTTATTTTTTGTATAGCCCAAAATCAGACAAGAAGTGCCGCAATGGGCTTTAACAGGCCCTGCCTCTTGACAGCCCCCCAGCCTTGACTCTCTAAGAAGATAAGAAAAAACTCCCAAAGAAAACCCTTCTAGGGAAAAAATGGAAGAAACCATGGGAAAGGCAGTTCAAAGAGAGACCCCTTTCCAGGTAGGTTGGGCGTCAAAAAGAATGGGGTCAATACAATACAGTACAATACATAGAACAGAATAAATCCTCAATAAAATATAAAAATAAAAAGTTTAGAAGTACAGAGTAGAATTTAACATAATATGATTTGGATTTGTTTAGAGACCTGAAGACCTCATTCATCAAGCTGCCTCCCCCATTTGGCCATTCCACAGCTGAAATAGCGCTAATCCGATGAAAGGACCCCTCTTTCCCATGATTCCTGTGATCCACCATCAGGGATGACTTTACCTTAGACAGGCAAAACAACTTGGCAGGTGGGCCATGGCACCAAGTGCCACATTTGAGTACCGAGAAGAGAAACAGAATAGGTGTGGGTTAGTATCAAATTATAACTATCATGTTACTTATGTTTTATTGTTAATGACTAACAACAGAGATACATACTATTAGTCAGTTAGTTTTAATGTTGTGGATGATCAGTGTATGCTTAATGTGCTGGAAGACAGGTGCCCATGGGGTCTGTGCTACCTGTCTGCTTCACTAATAGTTTAGTGGTTTCACTGCTTTCTGTGCTTCAACAGGTCAAAACTGCAGGTAGCTTTCGAAACTGACAGGCCTTGGAAAAAGGATATTAATTATGATATAAAGCCCTGAGCTGGCTAAAAATATCCTTAATGGAAAATATTATGCAATGCAGTTAATAAACAGTCAAACAGTCGTCCCAGAAATGCTAAATTGCTGAATGTATGCACCTTTATTGACATGAAAATGCATAGAAGGGTGTTAATCAATCTTAATGAGTAAAGCAGCAGCAAAGCCCTTTAATCCACCGATAACATTAACATTTTTGTATCTACCATATTGCTGACAGCAAATGAAAAGCAAAATCAATGCCAAATACATTTTTTCTGAGAACTATAAAGCCCCATATGTGGGAGAAAGTACTTCAGGGTGGCAAAATGCACTTCTCCACTTGACCACCTGACGGTTTTGTATAATTTGTGATGTTCAAGGTTATAAAGGTATCATTAGCTATAGCTAGTGCATGGTATTCAAACACATCGGTGGTTTGGATTCCAAAACTTGAGTGACTAAAGAATAAGTGATGTTAAAGGTAAAGGGACAACCTGATGTGTGAATATGGAATATCAGGAGCCAGAAACATAACCTTAAGGATACTTGTTGACTCACTAACTGTTAAGGGCCATGTCTAGGAAAAAAGTCCATTTAATGTGTAGATAAAGAAAAATACACATTTTGAGTATCCTGTTCTCCCTGTAATGGTGCAGTGTTCATTTTTCTTTTATATGAATTACTATATGTACACATTTTCCCTTTGTCTGTGTAGGTTTTCTCAGTGCTGTTTTGGGCATAAAATGTTAGGTGATGCCATACCAAAAACTTCCTTTATGTGAGCAGAAGTTTCTTATTATTAACTAATAATATGTGTCTCTCTTTTGCTAATGAGTAGTGTGAAAGTACATATACCATTTGTGCTATAAAGATCAGCTGAACAATGGATTTTAAGGTGAAAAAAAGGCAAGCTGCAATTATACATTAAGAACAAAGACACTACACTACACACACACACACGCACACACACACACATCATGAGCTGAATACAAGACTGTGTAGCAGCAATAACCACTGTGTTTATTGGACAACACAAGGCCAACAAATAATTGAAAATACAAATTTCTACGTAATGTACCAGGAATCAGCCCTTCAATGAAACAATGGCATCATAAGGCTGGCTTCTTTTCTAACTAGTGGAAGGAGCACATGTAAGGCTTTTTTCAAATTTAGCTCCTTTAGGTGATCCTCCTTAACTGTAGGTAAGATCAACATGCTGTCCATCTCCATTCTGATCAGCCTAATGTCTTGTGATCAATGCATTCCTGATATTTCTCTGCTAACTTATTTTTTCTAATTACTGTGGCTATCTTTAAGGGAGCAAATGGTACTGAACTTTTTGTACCTCTTCACTTCCCTGCACTGCATAGTGTTGATTGGAAAAAGTTTGAACCAGAAGTGAAAATGAGTACAACCTGTGTGTTTTTTTAATATCTAGAAGAAAGGGCTCTAGCCTTTCAAGGCCCATCGTTGAACTAGAACTTACTGGTTGCACATGAGTACACATGCACAAGGGTAAATCTCATATAGCACAGTCCAGTAGAAATGGCCCCATGAGGTAGAAACAGGCTGACAGCGTTATACCATCTATGAGAAAATAAAAAAGCCTGACAGCTCTGTGGTGTGGGTGCCCACCAGAAGTGACCAGGGTAATCTTCTAGCAGTCAGTGTATAAAGGCAGCTGCTGTACTGTTAGTAACTACTGATCAGTGTGCGTTAATTGGGAATTAAACTGAAAACCAAAGAAGTCTTTTGCATATACTTGAAATAAAATCTAAAACAGAGAGAAGCCCTTTGTAAGGGTTGAGTTGTTTTTCAGCCAGATGGTTTAGCGATAGTCATAGTCAAACAAGAACTGTGAAGAGCTGTTCACCAAAATGTTAAATTCTGTTAAAACCAGATTATCAAAATCAGGATCATCTAACTACACTTTCACTGATCAAATACATTTATCTTGGACAATGGGGCTTTGTTGCTGCATTATAATTTATTAACAAGTCTTTGTGACGCTAGTCAGGGAGGTGGTCCCTAGCAACCAGGCAAAATCCCCTAGCAACCTATAATCAGGTTGTGGTGCCTTCTAAAATGGTGATGAGACACACTGAAAACTTTAATGAAAAAAGTCTTTCTTAGACACATTACAAAAAGTAAGATTTTTCTAGATAACTGATTTTGACTGGATGATAGAAAATTGGAAATAAAAATGAACAAGGAGACAATGTTGAGGGTCTTTGTGATATTTTAATAATATTGTAAATTACTGAGGGAAGTTTATTACTTGTTTTTCTCTAGAGGAGCTTTGTCAACTGGTCCTTAAGGTAGAAATACCACTGCTCCAGATGCTCAGACTTTCAGTGTACATGATTTTAAACGGTGCCTGCAATGGCCTGATCTCTGGACCAGGATTTGTTCATGACTTGCACCTAATTCTGTCCAGACAGGCCCCTGTTTTCAGCAATCCTGCACACAGTAAGTGGGTTGGAAACTGAATGGGTAATTCTATATGACACATTAGGTAGGAGTTAAAGGCCAACCACTTTTCAGTTGATCATCTTTCAATAAGACTTAACACAAAAGGCTTGTTTTGTGCTTTGAGATGCATATATACAGCACCTTTTCTTTGAAAAACCTGAAATACAGAGGTGCCTAGAGTAATTCAATTTAAGGATCCCACTCACAATGAGTGTCTCTTAACTGAGCAGTAAGGAGATGTTCCTTTTCCAAAAATGGCATTAGTTCGTGTTAGCTGCTGCCACATAAATAGGCAACTGCCCATCCAAATCCATCCACCCATGTGTTCATTTAATAAAAACTGTTTGTCATATTAGGGTCCTAAACTGACCCTTTTCTCCCATTTATACTCTTTACTAGCAGAATACCCGCGCTTCGCAGCGGAGAAGTAGTGTGTTAAAGAAGGTACGAAAAAGAAAAGGAAAAATTTTAAAAATAACGTAACATGATTGTTAATGTAATTGTTTTGTCATTGATATGAGTGTTGTTCTCATCTCTCTATCTATATATATATATATATATATATATATATATATATATATATATGTTGTACTCATATCTATCTATATATATATCTCTATCTATATATATATATATATATATATATATATATATATATATATATATATATATATATATATATATATATATATATATATACCCGCGCTTGGCAGCGGAGAAGTAGTGTGTTAAAGAAGTTATGAAAAAGAAAAGGAAACATTTTAAAAATAATATAACATGATTGTCAAAGTAATTGTTTTGTGTATTTGGCGGCAGCGTCACAAAGTTTTTTTCCTCTAGCTGCATCAGAAAATGTACCATGACGTCTGACACGCCTCCTTTTTAGTGTTTTCTCACAGCTTGGATTGCTGCTGTCATATATATATACACACACACACACACACACACACACACACACACACATACATACATACATACATACATACATACATACATATATATACACATATATACACATACATATCTTCATATCTACATATCTATATACATATCTACATATACACACATATATATATATATATACACATACCTATCTACATCATATATACACACATACATACATACACACACACAAATTATATATATGTGTGTATGCATGTATGTATGTATGTATTCTCACAGTTGATTGTGTGTATATATATATATACGTATCTATGTATGTGTGTGTGTGTGTATATATATATATATATATATACACATACATATACTTGTGTGTATAGCTTTTATATATGTGTGTGTATAGCTTTGGTCACTGAGTGCAAGGGAGAAATAATAAAATATAGTCTATAAGTTATTAAACAGTAAAACATTAACGTTTTAAGAAGTACAGGTACATTGAGCACTACTGGAGTGGTTGCGGGTAAACTACATTTTAAAGACTGTGTAACACAACAGGTAAGTAACTAACAGCAGCTAAAATATATATGGATCATCTCTCGGTAGTAGATCCCTTTTGAAAGGCGCTACACGACGGCTGTGGTATAGAAATTACATTTTCTATGTGAACGTTCAAATTTGTGCCTCTGGTAATGTGCCTTACCGGCATTTAAAGAAAATTAGTTTTGTGTCCTCTGCAGTGTTAAGCGAGAAAGGCTTTGGTTTGGGATAAAAGGAAAAAGTTGTAAAGAAAGGAAAGTTGCCTTTTTCTTTTATATAGTATAGAGATGTGTTCGCTGACGTTATGATCGCCTTGTGTAGACTGGTGAGACGTCCCCGCCATTAATCGGCTGTGATGGCACTGTCAGTCCTGCACTCGTGTGCGTGTCTTCATAATCCGGGGTGAGAACCTCATAATCTTATACGTGCAAAAGAAAGTGTGAATCGCCTTAATATTATTTTGCCGTGGTGTAGAAAAGGGGTCCCGTGTTTGCACTTGTCTGGGCTATAGCGCAGGGGGAGGATGAAAAAAATTAAAAGTGCTCACTTTGACTTAAGGCAGAAGCGCAGTCAGCGTCTCAAAGGCCGGCACAGCTATGCGCGCACGCTGGCTGCTCGACTTTTGCTGGGCAGGAGACCCCAGTTTTTGCAGACACGTTCATGATATCAAAAGTCTCAGCGCTCTTTGGAGGTCATTCATATATTATATGATATATATGTATATATATATATATATATCAAAATACCCGCCCTCGCAGCGGAGAAGTAGTGTGTTAAAGAAGTAATGAAAAAGAAAAGGAAACATTTTAATAATAACGTAACATGATTGACATTGTCATGAGTGTTGCTGTCATATATATGCCTGCCTAAATAAGTCACCCTCGCTTTGCTCTTACTTTATTTACCGTTCATTTAATCACGGCTAGTGGCGGAAAAATTATAAAATGGAAGGAGGATGGCTTTACCAAAACAATTATTGATGGCGAATCGATTATTCATAAAGCTTGAATTGGTGATGTTTTTCTGTGTTAACCTCATATTTTTTCATACTTCTTCTCAAACTAAGGTGGTGCGAGGGTAAAATGAATCGGGATGCGCTGATCAATGTAATCGTGTACCAGGAAATCATGCATTGACAAAAGCTCCCTGTGCTTGTAATGCAAAGTGTGATTAAATGCATTATTTTTTAACGCGTTATGGAGCACATGCATCGAAGCTTCTCAGCTGTGCTTGTGCTAAGAAAAGGAAAGATTTTAAAAATAACGTAACACGATTGTCAATGTAACCTTTTGTAAGTAGTGCCTGGAGGATTCAGTGTGGAGAAACTCTATAGAGACAGCGTGTGTATTAACTTGTGGATTTTTCTGTGAGTATTTGGTGGCAGTCTGACCAAGTTGCTTCGGAAGACGGCGTTAGCTGCAGAGCTCAGCTCAGAGCCAAATGAGATGAATGGGAGGGGAGATGATGACGTGACTCCCCCACCCGCCTTAACTGTCAATCCCCACAAACACAGTCTCGGAATTTGCATAAGCACACCCCTTCACCTACAATTTTAACTTAGTTATAAAGTGATCAAAACTCTCGTTTATATCCTGCGTCCTCTCATTAAACTTGTATCCCGCATTACCTGTGGGCATGTGAAACGCCAGCGGTAGCCTGTCTATGAACTTAATTTAAAGTTTAGGTTTACACCTTGCTTTCTTTCCGAGGTAGCAGCAGTCATGAATATGGTAGTATATGTCACTCGCTCGCTTCTTATTGTTTCACTGCCTTCTCAATTATATAATGCATGTTTTCTTAAGGGCTTTTTTGGTGGTCTTCCTGGTTTTCTACGCACTGCGTTGACAGTCAGTTCACGTGTTTACGTGAGAGGCGTGATGATGTCACACGAAACTCCGCCCACGTCATTGCCAGCTCAACTCCATTACAGTTAATGGAGAAAAATACCTTCCAGTTATGACCATTAGGCGTAGAATTTCGAAATGAAACCTGCCCAACTTTTGTAAGTAAGCTGTAAGGAATGAGCCTGCCAAATTTCAGCCTTCTACCTACACGGGAAGTTGGAGAATTAGTGATGAGTGAGTGAGTGAGTGAGTGAGTGAGTGAGGGCTTTGCCTTTTATTAGTATAGATTATGTAGTGTGAGATATGGCCGGCCATTCATCCCGGCCAATACCCCCAGGCCGCCGGTTGGAGCCCTCCTTGCAGCATGGAGGTGCCCCGAATGCCAGCAGGGAATTATGGACAGTGAACTTTTAATGCATAGCCCTGCTGGATACCATGGGGGCCACCAGGAGTCGCTGCAGGGAGGCCCAGAGACTATTTTCCCTACACCCCGGAAGAACGTCCCAGTCACATGGACAGAAGAAATGACGTGCTTCCGGGATGAAGAAAAGGAGTTTTACCTGACCTGGAAGTGATAGAAAGTCACATGGACTGAGGGACAAACACTTCCGGGTCAAGGACTATAAAGGACTCTGGGAAATCCCAGACGGACGAGCTGAGTTGGGAGGCAGGGTGGCTAAGTTTCTCGGAGTAGGAGGATTGTATTGTACTGTATTGTATTGTATTGGATTGGATTGATTTATAGGAGAATTGTGGAGAGGAGCATGCTTTGTGCACTTTATTTTTGTAATAAATAATTATTGGACTTTTTATCTGGTGTCTGACGTGGTGTCTGAGGGTTCAAGGGAGCGAGAAAGTCCTAAACTGTCACAGTAGACCTAATCAAAATACCTATAAATCCCTGCTATAGCCCTTATATGTAACACTGCCTTTTATACCAATGACCTCAAGCAACAAGATGGAGTACCAGAATGGGCAGGAAAAAAAGTTACTGATGTATACATTATATATTATGGATAATATACCAAAAATATAAGTAGAGTTCAAATATGATGGTTAAAATAATAAATCCTGATAACAGTCTACCAGGTGGCTTTCTATCTAAATGTCTTTATTAGGATCCAGCGTGGTCCTATATGGGCCTTGATCCAGCATACTGTCTGCACAGGGCAATAGAGGTGGCCTATGCTCAGAATGCAGAGACAGACCTCCGTATCAGCCTTAATTTAAAGGAATCTTATGGCTTTTTGACACACCTTCTCAAAGCAGTGTGTGGGTGCATTCACTAATGTGTAGGTTCAGGCAGAACAAGTCCAGCCCATGCATTTTCCTGTCACTCACTTTCTCTAGTTTCAAAGGACACCTAAATTAAGTTTTATATGAACAAGAAAGAAAGGATATACAAATCATAAACTGCCTTCTCAAACCTGCTTCTCTTCTAGAGTCATACTAGAGTCATACTAGACTACTCTTCTAGAGTTGTCCCTTCCAGTCCAAGCTTTTTGGGCTCATATAATGTAAAGTGTTCCTCTCTTTGATATCTGAAGCTAATACTAACTAATTGTGTGAAACCAGTCATAAGCAGAATCTATTCTTCTTCCCCTCCTCACTCCAGCTGCTGGCCTGCTAATGTCTTAGCCACCTGTATTCCTCCAGGCTAGCTGGCCAGTCAAATTGTGGTTTGGGATTACAAAGGTTTTATCTGATAAATGGACTGGCTTAACCTTAAAATAAAAATACAAATGTAATTTTACAAATAAAGATAATTTACAAAAGTATTCATCATACTAGATATTACCTATTTTTTCTCTCCACTACAGAATCCAATTATTTTAATTCAGGGTTGTAGGTGCCTAAGCTGGATTGTGGGGTGCCCAGTAGTTCACTGCTTGGCACACTTAAGCACCCACCCAGACTGATTTTGCAGATTCAAAGAAATGGAAAAGGAAACATTGAAACCCCAAAAAAGTGTTGACTTGAATTTAATTTACTTAATACCAACTAAAGGTAAAACAATAAGATTATTAGGCCAAGACACTAAAATATACATGAGGGTCAAATTATCAAAAAAGACGAAAAAGGAAAAACTATAAGGAGTCCAAAAATACAAAAAGTCCAAACTCACAAAAAAGTCCAGTATTACTGGAAGATAAAATAATTTTAAGCCAAAACCAGACTTCAAAACAGGAACAAAAGGTAAAAAAAATTCTCAAAAGACAACCGAACATGGAAAGGATTTGTTAATGAGCTGTTCAGATAAAAATGTATTTCTTTTAAAGTAAATTATTCTTAGCAAAAGTATACAGTAGGTTTCTATTACTCTGAAACATTTATGTGTGATTACTTTCAATTGTTTAAATTTCTAGAGCAAAGAGATTATTCATGTTGCCGATGGGCACAGCCATATTATGATTACTGGGAAGCTACTCCGAATTGCCAATGGGCATCATTGCAGACTTTGTGTCTCATGTCATCACTGCGAAGACTTACGTACCAGCCCTATGTTTCATTTATTATCTATGATTTGGATATAAAGAAAATGAAAAAATGCAAATGACACTCTTAAATTTCTGTTTTTTGATCTTACAAATTTTTCTTTGACTTTGCATTTTGTTTAGTAGTTTAGGTTTTGGTGTATTAGTAATGTTTTTTGGTTTCGATTTGTTTGTGGTTTTAACTATGTATCATCTCCTTGTCCTCTTCCAGCCTTCAGGAAGAATAGGAATTGCAAAAGTGCAACCACTGATAACAAAAAAATCATTTAATGCCCCTTCAATTGGCCTGCGGCCCTCAGAACTTTTAAACAAGTCACAGTTAGCAGCCATATTAGCTGTACATCTACAGTGCTTGGGTTCTTCTCCTCTGGGCTCAACATAAAGAGGAAAAGGAAAATCACAAACTTAATTAATGAAATTAAAACAAAATGGTTAATTACAAAATGATTAACCAAAACAACAAAATGGTTTACAAAAAAAACCCCAAAATAATCAAGTCATATAAACAAGTTTGAGACAGAGCATTGGTAAAACAGTGACGCTCATTTAATTTGGTAAATTGTGACTTGCTGATCATCTCATTCTGCATGTCTTTGAGAGTCTTTTGAGGAAAAATTTTACAGTCTCACATAGACAACTCGTACAGACAGCCTGCAAACTCTTACTCTACTGAATGTTTTAAGAGACCACACCAGGCTACTGGAGTTATGAGGCAGCTGTGCCAACCACTGTGCCAATGTACTATCCTGCCCGCCATAACACTTGCAGAATACTGAGGTTGGCAAACATTCTGCATAGTCTATCACGTGAGCTGATCTTTCCTGCCACGAAGGTGACTGAATCAAACAGAATTGATGAGAACAGCTTGATTGTTTTAAGCAGTAGGTACACATTGCAAAAAGCTTCAAAGTACTCACCTAGAGGGATGAAGTTTAGCAGTCTTTTTAAATCGTGAGGCTAGCATTTATTTATTTATTTTCTTCAGCATCTTCATTTGTCCTGCAACATCAGGCAGCTGTTCAGTTTACAAGCTGTTCTCTCTCCACATGCAGTATAATTGCTCTCACTTTCTTGGATTCACAGGAGTTTTCTTATTAAAGTAAGAAAAATGAACTCACTGTAGCTCTGGCCCATATCGGCTTCCGTAATTTGCTTATATTATCGTTAATAGAATGGCCAAATTAAATAAGTAAATGCCTTTATTTTTGCTTGTAAAATCCCTTAGGGGAAGTTCCTGACTGTTCTGAAATAGGCATTGACATCCTGTGACCTTGTTTTAAGACTAAGCAGAAATCAAAGAATGAACGAATGAATGATTAGTTAAGTAAAGCTGACTGTTTCTCAATAAACTTTGCAATGTTCCTGACTTCTTACTCCAAGGCATTTTTGCTGTTTTTTTTTTCCCAATAGAACCAGAAATCAGCATTCCTACAAACATCCAGTGTAATTTAATGGCTTGCTTGGTTCCTAGTCATCGATTTCTTTAGGTTGGTCAGCTTCTCTTTACTGTCATCCCACTCACTAGCCAGTAGACAATTCTAAATGTCCTGGAAAGCAGTGTCACCTTGAAGTCAGCAACAATGCTATAGTTATTCCAAAGCTGAATCTGTTGGCATTTGTTTACTGGCTCTTTATAAATAATGAAAGCACATTCAGGTTCAATTTATTTCCATTGCCAGTTCCCTGCTGCAGACATCATGCATGAATTATTTTAAAGTTATGCACACCCAAACCCAGTTTTACCTCACAGTAGCTGGGCACATGATCTTAAAGGAGACAGCTTCTTAATATACAAATAAAAGTTTATTACATTAAGTTGATTGTCACAGAAAGAAAAAGTTGGAAACTGAGTGTCTGACGCAACTTGAAAGCATCAATTAAAGGCATATTCAGGAATCCGAAGTCTGCAAATTGTTAGCCAACATGCTGGAATGGTCCAGAGCCACATAAAATAAATGTGATAATTAAATAGGTTATAGTTTTAATTGCTGCTGGTGCCTTGCCTGGGGTTTGTTTCCTGCCTTGCACCCTGTGATGGCTGGGATTGGCTCCAGCAGACCCCCGTGACCCTGTAGTTAGGATATAGCGGGATGAATGGATAGTTTTAATTGAATTAGTTATTAGTACACCTTATTTTATGCAGTACCTTTAGAAAGTATTCAAACCCCTCCATTTTTTCATATTATTTTTAATGTTGCAGCCCTTTGCTAAAATCATTTAATTTTACTTTTCCCCCATCAAGAAACACTAAATATCCCTTAATGACAAAGTAAAAACAGAATTTTAGAAATGTAAAACTTAAACAAAAGCTGAAATGTCCGATTCATACAAGTATTCTGATCCTTTGTTCAGTACTCTGTTGAAGCCCCTTTGGCAGCAATTCCAGCCTGGTTTCATCTTGGATATAATAAAACAAACTTCACTCACCTGGATTTGGGGAATTTGTGCAATTGCCCACTCTCTGTAGATCCTCTCAAGCTCTGTCAGGTAAATTGGAGACCCTTGGTGGAAAGCTACTTTGACATTTCTCCAGAGATTTATAATTGAGTTCAAGTCTGGGCTCTGCATTCTTATAGCTGACCCTGAACCACTCCTGTGTTGTCTTTGCTTAGCGTCATTGTCCAGTTGGAAGGTAAATCTTCAGCTCAGTATGAGGTCCAAAGAGCCCTGAGTAGGTTTTCATTAAGGGTATCGCTGTACTTAGCTCTGTTTTGCTCATCCTTATCCCTTTTATATTTATTTATTTGGCCAACACCTTTATCCAAGGTGACGTACAACATTTATGATACGATTGGTTACATTTGTTTTGGCTTTCCAGTTGGAGCACAGATAGGTCAAGTATGGTCACACAGTGTCAGTAGCAGGATTTAAAACCACAACCTCAGGGTTTGAAGTAGTTCACCATACTGCCTGCTTGAAAAACAACTTCATAGCATGATGCCACCACCATGATGATTCAATGTTGAAATGCTATCACAGAGATGATGAGTGGTGTCTGGTCCCGTCCTGACTTAACACTTAGAACTAAGCCTAAACAGTTCCATCTTGGTTTCATCAAACCAGAGAATCTTTTCTCATAGTCTGAGAGTCCTTTAGGTTCTTTTTTGCAAACTCTTAAGTGGGCTTTCATGTGCCATCTGACCACTCTGCCATAAAGCCCAGATTAGCAGAGTGTTGCACTGACTGTTACATTTCTGGGAGTTTCTTCTCTCCCCACAGGTGATTGATTTATTGGGTTCTTGGTCACCTGTCTTAACATTTTGGGGTCAAAATGCTGAGGATTCTCTAAGAGGAAGCCACAAGAATGCAGGTAACACACACACACATAACAATATGACTGAACTTTGCTATGAGAATGACAGTGGCTAGACACTCTCACTTGAAAATCATCCCAGACTTGAGTAAGTTCAGTTTTGCAAGACAGAACAGGCTATTAAATTAATTTGGTCATATACCAGAATTTCTGTGTGGAATTCTAGGGAACCTCAGTGACAAAAACAGCCGTCATTAGCAAAAGTTATAACAATACTTATTTAAAATAAGACATTTGTTCCAGAGGAAAAATGTTACTTGAACAATCTAAAAATGAGGCGTGTTATTTTTTCATTTTTAAAGCCCTGGGAGTATAATTAAAGGTGTACTATGTCATTTGCTGTCGCAAAAATGGCCCTTTCTGGCTGTACTTATGAGTTGGCCCTGTCATCGACTGGCCTCAAAGTTTCAGGCAGAGGCCCTCACAACTCTGAATTAAATAGAGCAGCTTTCCGAATGTTATGTCATGATTAGTTTGTTTAGAAATGGAGAGAAGAACAGATGGATGATTATATCATTTAACTCTGCAGTGTAAAGCACCTTGTGACGGTGCATGATGTTAATAACATTATACAAGATATAGCTCTTATATTGAAAAGAGTTGCAATAGGAGCCAACCTGCATATTGAATCTGAATCTTAGCAAAAGGAAGGAATTGAGAAATGTAGGACTAGAGTTGTGGAAAAGGTTGAATTTCACCCAGGTCTGTCAAAGGGTGAAACATTGAGGATAATCTCTGCTTAGTTAGAGCAAAAGAACATTAATGGCAAACATTAAAAGTAGTGATTTATAAATAAAGTTTACTGTTAGATCAACTGTCCTGGTTCTGATGATTGTCTACGAGTGTCTTCCTGTTGTCATTTACTACATTCCCATTCACATCTTGAATTAAATTCATATGCATTAGCTTAAGGCGCAAAAGCAGATGGTAACAATGATTCGAAACTCCCATAAGAATTACCAGTGAGACTACCAGGAAAAACATCTCAGCAAAATACATAAATTACTCTATTTTCCTGTGTTGTAAACTGCAATCAATTAATTGAATTTTCTCATCCATCAGTTATCATAACAGGGAAGAAATGCCAGGCGCATTCCCAGAGCTTTTAATTAAATGTTCCAAAATGAATATTTTATTGAGGTGCCCTAAATGACTGCTTTATGATAAGTGAACTCAGACATTTTAATTGCGAGCCAGCATCATTCTTTTGTTGCAATAAACAAACAAACCTTCTTCCAGTGGCTTGTGGGAAACCGCCTGGTTGACACTTTCCTAAGTTATGACGGCTCCTTCATTCAAGTGATCTCACTTCAAGATGCATATGAACTTATTATAATGTATTATATAATATCTAAAATTCGTCAAAGGTGCAAGTGAGCTTGTCCTGTGCTGGAATGACATCCTGTCGAGGGCTGCTTTTTGCCTTGCAAGTGATGGCTTTTCTTGCCTCTTTATATGGATTTAGCAGTTTTTGATTAGTGATTTGATGATGATGTGGAATTTTTGAATTCCAAGATTTGGATATACTACTGAAACCTCAGTGCAATTAGATAGTGATTCTTAACAATTTAGGGAGCTTAGAAGTTTTTCAGTTTTTCTTTGATTCTTGTGTTGTGTATTGGGTTTGGTGGCCTGTTTTCTCCGCTCTCCTGTCTGAAGACCCCTGGTACTGGTTGATAAGCCTTGAAATTGTGCCTTTTGATGTGCCCGTTCCCATTATGGCAAACACGTCCTTTTTGTATCTGATTTCTGTTTACTAATACAACTAATAAAACCATGAAACAATTTTAGTTCAAGATTAATTAATGCATGCAAGCATGCCAAACACCATTGAGAATCAAACATACAGTAAGACTTACAAACAGATGTGTGAGTGAAGGAATGAAAACCTCCAGTGACCTGCCAGTGCAGAAGAGGCTGTGGTGCTGATCTCTGGTCATTGGTGTTACATCCCCTACTCAGAATAATTTATGATCTGCCATTTGATGCCAGAGGCCAAGGTGTGAGTAGACAATCTTGCTGTGGACTGGATGGTCAGGGATAGCGACCATCTTTGCAACCACACTGCCTCCAAGAGGACTTGACTGAAACTAAGCAGGATTTACAGATGGAGACTACACCAACCTTGAATTGAGTCATGTGCTACCTTCCAGATTTTATTTCCTGAGCACACACAGATAAAACATTATAGTTTTTTTGGCTTTCAAAGATATTCATTTTTTGGATCAAAGTTGGTATGTCACTGTTGCATATGGTAAGTTATATTTGTCCCTACATGCCAAATTTTACTAAAAAGAGACTGTTTACATTTACTGTCTGTAATTGTCCCATTCCTGATATTCACCGTTACTTTTACCAATACAAAGTACTATTACCATTACAAATTGTTGATACTAGATGTTTTCAGGTCTTCCAACACAGTTAGATGCAGGGTACATGAGTGACAAATAACAATTGTTTTTAGCTTATTTAGTTTATCTTGGCAATAATGTTGTCCAATGCCAACTGAGATTGTGTAAAAAAGAATTGCCCCCTAACTAAATCATCCCCATTAAAGGAAGTCAATTGGCAGAAACCACCATACCTGATTACAGGAAGTCCTTCTAAATTCAGTCTTTTTGTTATTATCACACGTATTATCAGAATCAAGTTACCATAATGCCCCATTCAAAGGACACTCCTGATTGATCAGAAAAAAACTGAAATCTATCAGTCAGGCAAAGGCTATAAACACTTGGGCCAGAAGTGAATCTTCTCATGAGTGGTATTTTCTGGGCATCTGGTTTTCTTGGGTAATGTACAGTGTGACAGATGGAGGGCACTATCGTCCTCTTGAAGCCTCGGACAATACGTCAGACACCAGGTAAAAGTCCAAAATTCTGACTTTTTATTAATAAACAGTGCACAAAGCACCCTCCTCTCCACAATACTCATAAATACAATAACCAATACTCAATAATCACAATCCACCACTCCCAGACAGGTTGCCACCCTTCCACCCAGCTCAGCTCCACGCTTTGGTGTTCCTCAGAGTCTTTTATAGTCCCTGACCCGGAAGTGTTTCTCATCCTTCAGTCCATGTGACTCCTTATCACTTTCGGGTCAGATAAAAATCCTCTTCTTCATCTCAGAAGTATTTCACTTCCGTTGTCGTTTTGATATGACATATGTCCGGGTTATAGGGCACATGTGACTCTCTGGGCTTCCCTGCAGCGTCCTCTGTTGGCCCCTGTGGTATCCAGCAGGGCTGTAGAGGAAAACACCATTGTCCATGATTCCCTGCTGGTATCTGGGGCACCTCCATGCTGCAGGGAGAGCTCTATCTGGCGGCCAGGGGGTATTGGCCGGGATGAGAAGCTGGCCATAGACCACAACAGGTGTTGTAACTAGTGATGAGTGGTCCCCTCTAAATTCAATGGGGAATGAGAAACTAAACTAGTTTTGAGTGGATTATAATGGTCCGATGATCTTTGAAGTGCCTGTCAGGGCTAGGAAAACATCTGCCAACTATGCTTGAAAGATTATTGTGGTCAAAAATATGGCCTGAGCTGTAAGGCAGCAGTGCTAACCACTGTGCCACCGTCCCTCCCTGAGATTATATTACATTCCAAGTCCACAAGTCTTTTATCTCTCCCGGCGTCTCCTGAGCTCATATCACAATGACTGACTAACACCCACAGAGCCTGTGATACAAGAGATCAATATTACACACTCAGTGGGCTGTCAATACCTGCCTACATAGTGACGAACATAACATGCCTAATCCAGCAGGAAAGACATAACATGCAATGAATCTGTGCAGAACATTTCTATGCAAAACATTTTCATAATATTCTCATTATGGTTAGCTAATGTAAAAAAACTGTTGAGTTGTGTATTTGTGTGCACAGTTCTAATCAAGCAATGATATACAGTGTAATGTTGAGTAAAGGTTTTTTTTAAGCACATGCGGTGTACAAATCTGGCAGAAGTACCCATTAGAGAGTGACATTACAAATGCGTGCGTATGGCAGAAATTGTTTACGCATGCACAAAGCAGATTGGGCAGCACCATGAAATTTGAAATGGAGTATAGTTAAAGTATGGATGCATGAAAGTTCTGCTTTTGTACAATGCAAATCAGGCAAGTAGCACAGATTGTGTAGTGACATCCCCATCCAACATGGCTGCATCAGCTCTGCGATGTCACATTGGCTTTGCAAAGCATCTTGGGGCACTGGGAAAAAATAATTTTGCCTAAGTTGACTGCATTGTGGATTTTCTGGGAAAAAATTGGTGTAAAAGGTCACTGGTAAGCCCAGCAAATTCACTGTTAAGAAGTGTTTCACAAATTTTGACAATCAACACTAGTCATAACCATTTAAATCTGTCATAACAGAAAAGGTAAAAGAACAATATTGAAGTAAAGGTACTTTAGAGCAAAAACGGTAAAGGTAATCTGGACAGAACTGAGATGAAAGAGCACAAAAAGGCTGATACTTAGATTAAAGGCAACAGACAGGCTCAAAGTCAGGACAAAGGTTGGTCGAAAACAAAAGTCCAAAAACCCTTGAAAAAAATTTCAAGAGAAATCAACGTTCTCCCACTAAAAAAGGTAATTTCTTTGCCAACAGTTACACACAATACAGCTTGACCTTAATAGGATGACATAGACAGCGACCAAACACCATAACATAATATGAACTCACACAGAACATGTCACCTAACACCTTGTGATGTCACAGAAACCAAAAATACAAAATAACTGAGAGCTAATGCAATGGTAAAATTAATAAATGAATGATTAAAATATTATTGTTGATATGTTTGGTTGTGAAGGAATAGGGGAGCTGTTGAGCTGCAGGCCAGTGATTTGCAGACCAAATGTTTCCTGCTAATGAACCTAGAAAGAGAGACCTTGTGCAGGCAGGACATAGAAAGCTTCAAGATGCTTGATATCAAGTTCATTTTCTATTTAAATAGACTTAGCAACTGTTTGAGCAACGGAAGGAAAGATTAGATTTTAAGGGGGCTTCCAAAAGTATCGTCCCCAAACGGGCAGACATCTGTTTAACCTTCTATCAAAAGCTGAGTGCTTGCAAAAAAAATCATGGTAAAGTTCTTCACAGTTGTTACCAGAATAACTGTTACTCTGCTTCTTTTGTATTTCCTAACAAAAGTCAAACCATTGATCAAAATCTTTGTCAACTCCTATCATAAAAGTAAATGTTTTTTTTTTTTGTATTTCAATAGCCCTCAGCTATGCGTTTTTTATTTTGAAGTGGAAATCCAAATTCAAGCAGCTCTTGTGGCTAGCAGTAGGAGCTGTTGCTGTTAACAACATATCAAAGCCCAAGAGGAATAAAACAAAAATATAAAAGCAAAATAACAGCAGTCCATATTCCAAAAGTAACAGTAAAACAGTTACATAAACCCAACAAATACTGCAGTAATGACACATTTAAAAATTCAACCACAATAATCTACAAATGTACTAAAGAGATCCTAACATTTTACAATTTAAATGAATGTTTTCATAGGCAGACAAATAGCCTCACTGGTTTTGGCACTTTATAATCTTGACCATGGGATCTGCTGAAAGTGACAAGGGACTGGGTGATAGGTAAACTGAGGTGACAAGGTCTTCAGCACAAGAGTCTAAACCCATGCTATGTGGTGATGGAGACCGTCAGTAAGCATGGAGGTCTTGTCCTAGCTTGAGAGGAGTTAAGAGGCCGGTAAACTTGCTAAAGAATGGACTGTAAGCTAAACTGACAGTCAAACGATCAGGAGACATGGGCAAAATGAGCAAAATAGGTCATCGGTCAAAATACAAACACAAAAATTGAACAAGAAACAAATGGATTCAAAATCAAACACACACAAAAGTAATAATTGTATTAAAGACTTTTTCGCTGTGCAATGGGGGCTAATAAGCTCAAACTGCCAATGGTGACTGCCAAGTAATTGCCATTGCCAAGCAACTTTTCAAGAGGGATATGTGGTCAAACAACGTGATTAGTGTGTATCCCAGTGCAAGTTAGTGGTTGTACCCATGGTCTTAGCATTACAGGTCAGCTGTGAAGTTTTTTATTGTGTGCCCTCTAGCTGGCTGATGATACTGTAATGTCTTGTGATAATAGGTTTATAAAGTACCATGCACTTTCTTCAAACATAGGCTGGGCGTAGAGCTTCGGCTGCTACTATGTGTTATTGCTTACTTTGGTCACGTATCCCTTTGGCTCTCATTGCATATCTCCATATGTGAGCACACCTGCTAGTGCCCAATTACTCCCAGTGGGGCCTTCTGAACCACATGAAGCAGCTCTTCCATCCATCACAGTGTACTGATTCTCTTAAGACAGGCAGGGGGCTTTAATTGCTGTTTAGCAGAACTTCTTGATGTGAGCTGAGTACACAGACAGCGAACAACAGGCAGCTGTCACAATGCGTGTGCTGCCTTCACAGCTGCAGCGCAGAGGAAGAGCACTGTACAGAGCACCTGCTTCAATAATGGCACTGACATTTCTCATTCTTTCTCCAGAGTTCAGACACCATCCAGCCTCACGCCAAAATTGAGGACTAGAATCTGCCTCTGTGGAAGCAAAATTTCCAGAGCAGCAGGTGTCTCATTCATGTTGGTGGCACATAGCAGGCATCATGAAGATGATTTAGTGTCCTCATTTCCCACCCTTTCTCATCGGCCTGCAGCAGGACAACTTGTTTATGGAAAATGAAAATAAATTATCCATTTTCAGTGAGCCCTGCAGGCATTATATCTCCTCTGCCCAGTCAGAGAAACATAAGACATTTCACGAGGCCTGATGAAAAACCAACACATGAGTTGGCCTTTTTAAAAACGATTTTCTGGTTTATCTTATCTTTTGTGTGATGTCACTTGCCTGTGTGGTTGTGTTCTTTGTTTTTTCTTTATTAGAGAAATCAATTAGTGGCCAGTTTATAGGGAAATAAGTCATTTATTTCGGCTAAATTTGCTCCCTTGCTTCTTTCTGCTTATGTGGATTTTTCATTTTTATTGTGATGCCACTGGAAGTACAGTATGTGGTGTTGGTAGGTTTGTATGGACTGTCACATGAAAACTATTGGCAGTTTATGTGCAAACTAGAAAGCAAAGTGTGTGATATGAGTAAGAAGCAATTCCAAAACATAATTGATTCGTCAAGAATGCAAATTCACATGGGGTCATTTGTATTGGGTATTGGTTGGTAACACTGGGTCACACCACTGCAACATGCTGATCTGAAAAGGGTATTGCAGTAAATGAGAAAAATGAGGAACAGTAATGCACTTATTGCCTGGTAGTACCTAGCTCTAAAACCCTACAAACTCCTGGTAATTCATATGTTGGGAAAGAAAAATACTTTTCCTGATATTCTGATCAGTTAGATGGACTTTTTTCTTTGTGCTAAGTATTTTTTCGCTATGATGAAAATGTAAGTAGTTAAACGTGCACTCCGGTAAGTGGCAAGTAGTCGTACTTTGGATGAAGTTCATCCTGAGCTTGTGTGGGCAAAGGGATCAAAAATGGCTTTGGGCTGAGAAAAAGTCCCAGTAGACTTTTAGAACATCACCAGAATGAGGAGGTGAAACTTGCATACATACATGCATATGTGCGTGTGAGCGTGAGCAATTAAATATACAGGTAGTGTTGTATCTGCAAATAGCATGTCATGTGGCACATGTCACAGTGTAAGGTATAATTAGAGATTTCAAGGTAGTGTCAGTTTGGATTAATCTGGGTTTCCCTACAAGGAGATAAAACTGTATGGCAGTCACTACAGATCATCTTTTTTTGACCACCTACTGACTAGAAGTAGAAAGAGCACCATATCGATAATGTCCAATTTAATTGAATAACAGAGGTGCCAGGAAGAGGTGGTGAACTGCCTATTCATTTGACTATTGGTTGAATTTGAACTTTCCTTCCTGGGCTGTCAACATTTATTGAAAGAAAAATACTGTTTATTTTCTGTTTTTATTTCTTTTCTTTTACTGCATATCTTATTATGCAGTTACATATATGTAAATAATCATTCATTTTTCATTTTTGTTTCATTGCTTGTTGACTGTTTTTGAAAGATTGCATGACACTGAACTGAATCTTTTAATAGAGGCATATGCAGCAATAATGAACAGCTATTTTGAAAAACTATTTTACTTGTCTGTGTCTCATCCTCACCCACTGGTTTACTCGGTCATGATCTACAAGATGCCCAGGGTATAGTATGTGCAGGAGTTCCAATGAATGGAGCAGACTGCAGTTGGCATTCCAGGAGGAAAAGGTAAAATTAATAGGTAAATGGCAAAAGAGATTTAAGAATTTTGAACTGGCAAAAACATTAACATTTCTAAATTTTATATAAATGTAAATTTCATACTAATGCTTTTCTCCAAATGCAGAATATAATAAAAAATGCTGGTTGATTAAACAGGGCGGCACGGTGGCGCAGTGGTAGCGCTGCTGCCTCGCAGTTAGGAGACCCAGGTTCGCTTCCCGGGTCCTCCCTGCGTGGAGTTTGCATGTTCTCCCCGTGTCTGCGTGGGTTTCCTCCGGGCGCTCTGGTTTCCTCCCACAATCCAAAGACATGCAGGTTAGGTGGATTGGCGATTCTAAATTGGCCCAAGTGTGTGCTTGGTGTGTGGGTGTGTTTGTGTGTGTCCTGCGGTGGATTGGTTCCTGCCTTGTGCCCTGGGATTGGCTCCAGCGGACCCCCGTGACCCTGTATTCGGATTCAGCGGGTTGGAAAATGGATGGATGGTTGATTAAACAATGAGATCAGTGAGAGGTAAAATAAGTCAGTGACTGTGCAAGTGTTTGGAACAAAAACCTGCAGCCATCAGGGTCCTCTAGGACTAGGACTGGACAACAAGACACTAGGGCTTCCTCCATGATAGGTACTTCTTAGCAACCACCATTGATGGGCAATTCTTTTTATCTAAGGACCACCGTCAACAGGATAGCATGACTTCTGAGTGCTGGAGAAAGCCTGGATTAACAAATGGAGACAAATAGCACTATACCTGGGAATCACTTTAATATTCCTGAATACGTTTTGAGTGTGCTCTTGAGCCATCCTGAAACCAGAATAACACCAAAGGCTTATCGTCAAAAAAATAAATAAAAGAACGAGGGAGATATGGAAGTAACCCCCAAGGAAGACAGGAATAGTGCAGTCAATCAGTCTTTATTCAGTCACAGATGACTGAATACATGGATTTCACATTGCAAGGCAGAAGAGCAAAGTTCTTCTGTTTCAATCTGCTTTTAATATTCATTTTTCTCCCTCCCCCTTACTTATGAAACAGCATCTAAGCATTTCATCTTATATTACGCAAATCGGCCAACCATTTCTTTTTTGTGTACGTGTCAAGAGGGGCCCCAAATAAGGAAAGGCCATCTTTCCTGTGTCTAACAGACACGTTCCCAAAGAAGGATGTTGTCCTAGGTCAGCTTACTGCAACCTGTCTTATGACAGATGCCTGTATGAATAACCTGCCATTATAATAAAACAGCTTTTAACCCTTAGTAGTTTGCAAGCTGTTAAATTTTCTTTCACAGAGAACACAAGGTAAATAAATTGATAACTGCCTCTCTGGGCATGTGCAAATGGGTAAATCAGTGTAGTTTGTACAAATTTAAAACCATAATGCATAAATTGCTAAGCATTACAACAATGATCTACATGAACACTTCATTAAGCACATAGTTAAAACAAAGCAATTTCATTCGGAACAACATACATATCATGACAGTATAATTTAATTAGTACTATAATTGTGACGTCGTTGGTTTATAACACTGGGGAGAAAAATAGAGACTCCAGTCAACAGCACTACTGGAGAACATAAACTTCTGGAGCCCTTCTGGAGTGCATTATATCAGGTCATGTGCCCCCTCTGTCAGGTAGGATGGTGTGTCCACCTGCTCACTACAACTACAACACAGCAACATTTATTTATATTGCACATTTTCATACAAATAATGTAGCTTAAAGTACTTTGTAAGTTATCAAAGATAAAGTTACAAAATAGATTTGGTAAGAATCTATATATATAATTCACTAAGGCAAGACAACCATGAAAAGCACGCCGGAAGGGGTGTGGATTCACTAAGTCGCCGACAAGTAAGACACCTATGGCGCGCAGGAAGGAGCCACGCCCACCAACTCCAAGACCATTGGATACGACGACAACTCGCAGAGCCACGCCCACCAACTCGGACGCGACGACACAGAAAAAATGGCGTCATTTATATTCATCTGTCGTAGAGTCCACATGCACCTCTGAGAGAGGTTGACTGTTCATAGAGGCATGTTTCTCGCGGAGGTGAATCGCCATATGCAGCGTGTGAAACGGTTTGCGAGGGGTATCCCATGGGATCCTTAAAACAATCCTTTACAACTGAGGTTAAAGCACAATGAAGTAAGCAGTCTTAAAAAACCGATTTTTCGGTTACGATGCACCATAGCAAACTGTTTTCACGCTACATACAGCAATTCGCGCTACTATCGTGGTCGGGTGTCTTGGTGGATTATATATAGAAAAGCAGCCAAAACCGCACAGAGCAATGAAAAGTCTACGTGAGTCACAGGTGAATGTGGACTGTGCAAAGACGACAACGAGTCAAGTGACGAGTTGGAGGTGGGCACATGAGCAGGCAGAGCATGATGGCGGTCCGCCAGTTTTCAGTCACGGACGATTGTGTGTTGGTTCGTTCCGTGCATTGTTACAATGTTGCATTTCTTGCTGATTTATTACATTACTGATGTTTCAAATGTTAATTTTCTACCCGTGCTTAAAAATCATTAAAAAACCGGCCTGATTATGCGGCGTATGGTACGCCACGGGTTGGATAGTATTAATGAAAAACTATAAAGCATCCCTTACATTCACTCCCCCTCTCACCTTCCTCTTTCTTTCTGTTCTCTTATTCTATAACCAGTTGAGCTCTGGCCAACTGCAGATCAGGCTTACTTGCTTTAAACCTATCCCAGGGTTTAAAGCAAGTCATCCTAAGATTCTGTTTCTGGTTTGGGATGGTCCCACATTAGCCCCAGGCAGGCTGCTGCAACTTGAAGGGACTTGCGTCCTCTTTTCTAAAGACTATCCAATTAAACACTAGCACACTGGGAAAATATGGCACTTTTACTTGCAGGATGCACATCCTTAATTATGATGGTGGCCTGTCTCTAGTTCTTCCCAACATACTTTCAGCACCTACCCACTGCTCTTTTTTTTTTGTTTTTCTGTCCACCCTGGCCATCGGACCTTACTCTTATTCTATGTTAATTAATGTTAACTTATGTTTATCTTTTATTGTGTCTTCTATTTCTCTATTCATTTTGTAAAGCACTTTGAGCTACATTTTTGTATGAATATGTGCTATATAAATAAATGTTGATTGATTGATTGACTGCTCCATTTTGGTGTCAATGTTATTACATTTAGGTAATGACTTTTGTTGCCATTGCTAAAGCATGTTTTAACAGAAAAAAACCCTATTACATACCACCTCAAGCTGCCTGCAACCTCAGCATTGACTGCATACTTTTGTTATTTTAACAGTACCCTGAATTCTGCAGTTCTACTTAGGAAGCTTCTAGCTTTTCTCACGTCACACAAATAAACCTGTAAGCAGAGGGCGCATGCTGCTTTGTCTCGTCTGATGGACTGACTTTCCTTTATCACAGCAGAGTTCTTTCTTGTCAGGTGGTTTGTGTGATTTACTCTTTATTTTCCTGTCTTTCCTTTGTTCATGGTTAATTTACGCATCTAAAATGCTGAAGTGTTTATTCTATAGCTTTTGACACTATGGTAACAGGAGTGAACAGCACGTCTGACAGCAGTAATGCTTTAAATGAATCATAGATTTGTTTAACTGTGCATCTCACTCCTTTTCGCAGTTCATGTTCTTCAGTTGGTAAAATATTTTTCCTCTAGTCTTACTTGTAGGAGCCATTTTTATCACAATTGTGATTTGATTAAATCACTTTTATTTCAAGCATTTGAGAATTAATTTAAATGTGAGTGCTTGCATTGTTTCAAAAAGCCAGGCATTAGTTGATTAAGGTACTCTAGAGTACTGAACTGGTAAAAAAGCTATAATATTCTGAAAAAAATGTTTATCAGGGATGTAAGATTGTCTTTTTCTTTAATGTATGAAAACATGTAAAATATAAGGTCATGCAATAATGGACAGCATGCAAGATACTGCCATATTACACCAAAAAAAGCAGCCAATCAGCATCTGCGTCCATAATACTAATGCTCTGTGTAAGAAAGGTAGGAGCCACCTATACTTCCTTAGAAGGTTGGCGTCCTTCAACATCTGCAATAAGATGCTCCAGATGTTCTACCAGACTGTTGTGGCGAGTGCCCTCTTCTACGCGGTGGTGTGCTGGGGAGGCAGCACAAAGAAGAGGAATGTCTCACGCCTGGACAAACTGGTGAGAAGGACAGGATCTATTGTAGGAATGAAGCTGAACTGTTTAACATCTGTGGCAGAGCGATGGGCGTTGAGCAGGCGCCTGTCAATCATGGAGATCCACCGAACCGGATCATCTCCAGATAGAGGAGCAGCTTCAGCGACAGACTGAGGAGATCGTTCCCCCACCCCCACCACACTATGCGACTCTTCAATTCTACCCGGGGGAGTAAATGCTAACATTACTCAAAGTTATTGTCTGCTTTACCTGCATTTTTATTACTCTTTAACTTAATATTGTTTTTTGTATCAGTATACTGCAGCTGGATGTTGTGAATTTTCCCTTGGGATTAATAAAATGTCTATCTATCTATCTATCTATCTATCTATCTATCTATCTATCTATCTATCTATCTATCTATCTATCTATCTATCTGTCTGTCTGTCTGTCTGTCTGTCTGTCTGTCTGTCTGTCTGTCTGTCTATCTGTCTGTCTGTCTGTCTATCTATCTATCTATCTATTCTTGTCTACTGTGGAGCTGGAGAGTGGTGACATGTTGGATGTTGGTTGCATATACTAGTAAGAATTTCACTGTACTCTGCATACATAACATTGCTAGTACTGTTCACTGACCTATGGGATGCCATGTGATCCCCATTTTATAGAATAACATTTTGTTGTTGCAGAGCCTCAGACAGTCATATTTAACCGCTTATGCAAAGCAGGAATAGGCCTTTTTGAGAACGGCAGATGAGATGCGTTGTTCATTCTCAGTGACCATTTCTGTATCTACAAATAGAACTCTTTTAGACCAGGGTGTGGCAATTATGGATTCATTTTTTTTTATATTTTTGCTTGTTTGAAAAGTCTTTCCTTTTACATGTTACCTGGATACCACTTGACTCACTGATATTCTGTTGGTCTGCTTTAGCTCAAAGCACGTGCAGTCCTGTCATCTGCCCCAGAGTGCTGTGGATCCTTTCAGGACTCAAGTGCTTTCTGCTAGTGTATCCAGTCATATCCATTCTGTGGCATCTGGAATATCTATAAGGCTTACCATCACACACACTACATGCACTCCCACAGTGGCACACACAGGGACTTTCCAACCTCATGTGTGGCGTTCTGTTTTCCCTGGAGATCTGCTGTGGGACTTTAGTTTTCTGGATTCCTAGGCAAATTCTTGATAGCTGGGAACACATTCACTACTTACAGCATATGTCAGAATTGTGCAAGTAAAAGTTACATAGTTTTGGTCTTTTTTGTTTATACGATTTTTAGTTACATATCACCATCATGTCGTGCATTTTTATTTCAGCTTTGTGTTGTTAGGCGTGTATGCATTGTATGATAAATGACATTATGGTGACCATCTCATATAAGATTGTCTCGCCGCCTTAAGAGTGTCTGAATTTTGTGTAAAAATAAATAAGGATCAGACTTTACATGAGATTTAATGCTTCTGCAAATGTATTTATTTCTGGATATGGTTCTGACTTTGCTTTTCTTAGTGCTGGTCTGTGAACCTTGGCTAGCGACCTTTATTTCTAGTGTACTCAGTGCAGTGTGCTTTGACTAATGATTTATTAAACACAATGGGATCTTGTCCATGAAGTGTTGACAATATGTATATTTCTACAGATAATATCTCTATCACTTCTCTGTCTCTTTGTGTTTGTGTGTGTAAATATATACAATGTCTATAAAAATGTTCCCCCACTTGGAAGTTTTCACATTTTACCATTACACAACATTGAATCGTAGTTGAATTAATTTGACGTTTTTGACACAAAGATCAACAGAAAAAGATTGTTTAATGTCAACGTGAAAACCAAGTGGTCTAAATGAATTAGAAACATAGTGGAGATAAAAGGGAACTGCATTTCGGACTGAGGCCAGAAAGCACTTCTTTACTCAAAGAGTTGTCAGAATCTTAAGCAAACTATTGAGCCATGTTGAAGCAGAAACACTGACAAACGTTAAGACGTATCTGGATGAGATATTGGGACAGTTTAAATATTAGATAAATAAACAAGCTGATGGACTTAATGGTCTCCTGTTGTTTGCCAAATTTCATATGTCTGATGAAACCAAAATTGATTTTTTTGACCATCAGACTAAAGACCTTGTTACAATGCACATTATCAACAATGAACTATGGTGGTGCCAGCATCATGGTCTGGGGATGCTTCTCTGCTGTAAGGACCGGAACTATAAGAGAAAATGACCGCAGTGAAGTACTGGGAAATCCTGGGGGAAATCCTTTGCAAAACAAACTTGTTGCTTGGGAGAATAATTGTTTTTCAGCAAGCATGAAGCCAAAGAGACATATGAATGGTTTAAAAACAGTAATGTTATTGTTCTGGATTGGTCCATTCAGAGGCCAGAAATCAATCCAATTAAGAATTTGTTGCTGTACTTCACTTATGATCCCCATGAGCACACAAACTCAGGGCTTTTAAGGCTGACAAAAGTGCATCTATAATGACTTGAAGGGGCAGAATACCTATGTGACCAACAAAAATCCTCTAATGGCCAGGACTTTCTCGTAACACAGCAGTTTCAGAATTCAAAGGAAAAGGCTTTTAATACCCAGCCATTGCCTGCACATCTCAACTACCTGTTTCCAGATAATCTGTCATTGCTACGACTTCCTATTTCTGATAATCAAAACTGGTATTATGCAGAAGAAGATAAACGGCAGCCAGGTGCGTGTTGATTGAGCTGACAAAAGTGTTAGCACTACGGAGAAGGATAATGGAGCTGCTGCCGTACTTTCAGGCCTCTGCGCTAATCTTTATATCTGAATTAAGATCGATTCAACGTGATAACGGAAAGATCAAATTAGACCAAGATGAGAAAGGAATTTTCAGTCGATTGTGTTCTAAATCAGGCAGCTTGTGCTGAAGCCTAAATGACGCATCGCTGTAATTACTTGTCAGGTGTTGTTCAGGATATGACAAGCAGGACAGAGCTGTCACCGATGAATAGCTTTTGGATCTTATCATTCTGTGTACAAAGTGCATTATTATCACAAAATTAATTGCCTTCTGGGGGAGTGCAGCACTGCTTAAAGAAGGTGGGAGGCTCTGATCACAGAAGAAAGTCATTGCTAAGCCTGCTTTGGGAAAATAGTCATTGCCATAATGAGCAACAGGCCACACATTTTTTTTAAATCTTTGTCTTATTCAGTTAATATTACTGATGTAAATATAGTGGCCAGGAAACCCCTGAATGACTGAGGTCTTCACATTATGAACAGACAGTAAATCTATAAGGGGTAAATAAAAACAAGAAAATAATTATATGAGAAGGATGCCATCCTTACTCACAGAACTCCAGTAATGCCCCCCTTCTTTCTTGTTGGCAATTTTACACTCTTCTGAGGGCCTCTTCTGGAAACATTTCTGAATTTAGGAGTTACTTAAAAAATCCTGTTTTAAAGTGGCCAGAAAAGAAGACTCACTGACTTAGAAGACATCTGTGCCAAAAGAGAGGGACAAGGAGAGTGGTATGAAATAAGGACAAGGTGGTCAAACCTAGGCTCACTTAGTGGGTATTAAGACCAGGTGGGACTTGTTTCTGTTTGTTTCCAGATACATTTGTAGGTCACTTGATTTATCTATCCCATTCTCTGAAACAGTAAAGCTCTATTTGAAATCTATTGGTGAACTCTTTTGCATTATTGCAGGTTGGGGAATTGGCAGGATGTTCTATTTTACAGGAGTATGTTCTACCAAAAATGTAAGTTTTTTATCTCACTGACTATCGCCGGCTCCATAACACACACATACTGTATACACTTCTCAATTTGAATTTGAATTCTGATTTAACAGCTTCAAAAACAGCTCTTAGGGTACAACAATGATGCATATAATCAGAACAAGAGTCTCTAAGTCTCTGGTACAGCAGGATCATGGGTGAGTTTCTTGGCTATGTCGGAGGACTTCAAAGTAATAATCCAAAGCTTCGCTGGCTGGATGAACTCTAACAAAGCAACACTCTAGGGTAAGTCTTGTGAATGGTTTGAGCTGCTTCATCTTCTAGTTTGTCTCTAGAAGTTAACATTTGAAAGAGGCCTTGACTTAAAGGTCATATAAAATATCGTAACTTAACAATTTAGGACAATGAGGTCCATTGGGTGTACTGGAGACTTTGGGTGCACAAAACTTTCTCTGTGTGTTTAAATGCAAGATCAACACAGATACAAAATCTGCAAATATGTGTCTACATTGCCCTTCTAGTCAGTAATGGCATTCTTGAGCTTATTGTGAACACAAAATAAAGCCATAGATTCCAAAGAATATAAAAAGATAGGAAATCTATTAGAAAAATAAATGACAGCAGAAAATTACAGAGTATTAGAGACATAAAACATACTGTAAATGATAAATAAAATAAACAACCTATCGCTTATCTGGGCATTTAGGTTTAGATGCTATCTAGTGCATGTTGTACTTAAAGGATATTTCTTCCAATTTGATACCTTTGTGTATTTCCTCTCGCTCTATCCCATTGTCTTTACTCTTTTTTCTTGCCTCTCCTCCTCCTACCCGCAGAATTCTTGCCAGTACCAGTCCTCCCAACTTTAAAACCCCATCCAGCACCCACTTTCAGAGCAGTTACATAGATTACTTCAAGAATGCCCTTGAGAATCACTGGAGCAGTCCAGTGGCATACCTGAACCCCATATCTTCATTAAATTGCCAGGGTATTCCCACCACTTTTACATGCTAAGGACACTGTATATCTGCTTGTGGGCCTCCTGAGGTACTCTCAGTGGTCTTTTACTATCCTCCATCCATATTTATGTGCCAGGAGTGATTAAATCCTTGGCATCACCTGCCCAGAATTATGGGGAACCACTTATCAATGCAGTCTCTGCTGGGCCCTCCTTCATACCCTTTAGATCCTAAATTATAGTGTTCAACTAACTGATTATACTGTATTTGCACGCTACAGGAGCTCCCTCCATTTTGCAATATACAGTATATATATATAAGGCACCACATGTTATCAGGATAAAATAAAGGCTTTTTATTCCCTTCAGGCACTTCTCTACAATCCTCTCTCCAGTAATGAGCCACAAACAATGCAAAACAATAAATCTTTCAAATCTTCCTCCTTCTTTCCTGTGCTGAGTATTACCTGCTGCCTCCTGAATCTGACTCATTAATGTGAGGCTGCAGGCTCCCTTTTAAGCTGGACCCAGGAATGCTTCCAGTGCCACTCAATGTCTTCCTGAAGCACTTCAATGTCATAACGAAAGTAGGGAGGTCCTCCCCCGACAGCATCGTCTATCAACACCCAGGGATCCCAACAGGGTTGCACTTCCAGACTCCAACTCCCAAGCACCCCTGCAAGTGTCCCAACTGGGCTGCCATGCTAGAAACACTGCCACTTGGTGTATAAGGGATGGAACAGCTCCCAACTCTTAGCTTCTGCTGGTCCATCCATTATATCATGCCAGCCAGACCCAAAGGTATTTTTCTGTCCCGCTGGCCACTCCATCTGTCATTCGACTTTGTTCTTCTGTCCAGGTAAGAAATCATCCTCCTTCCCGGTCAGAATGCCCGTTCTCCTACTGTATATTTCTTTTTAACAGTATCTCCTCCTATTTGTACTCAAAGATCAAAGAGCCAACTCCAATTTTCTGACTGTTTGACTTAAACAAAAGACACAAACTCGCTGGTGAGTAAATAAATATGATAAGTGTGATGAGAAGGAAGTAGTCTTATTAATTTGTCTGAATCCATGTGTAAAACAGATACTGACAGCATCTGATGAAAATGATAATTGTAACATTTAACAGTAACATGATTAATAGCTGATATGTTTACTGTTTATTTTGAAATGTATCCTTGTGTGCTTGGTAAACGCCTTGAGATTAGTTTAGATTATATTAGATATACATTGCTTGTCCCCAAGGGGAAATTAAAATTTTACAGAAGCTCAAGAGAAGAAGAAAGAAATATATACAGTATATATATTATAATAAACAAACAACAACCCCCAAACACAAATAAGAACATCTGACTTGGGTAATGAAGACTTGTTGCTGTCAATAACAGGCTTGTAAATAGCTAAGATAGTAAGACCTGTACTGATATACAACAGGTTTATTTGAAGGCATAACATTTGAATATTGTCCATCTTGCTGTGTCCACAAAAGAAACATGTCATTAGATCCAAAGTTACCTGATTGAAGATAACAGTGTTCAGAATGACTCCTCTTTGGGGTTTTCACAATGGAGTGAATTATTTCTGTTGCCAAGTTTAAAAATGAGCATAAACAAAATGATGCAGTCCCTCCTAGTTGGATCCTTTTCTCATAAGTCTCCAGTCCCCTTTCTTTTCCTTCTGTTTTTATCAGGCGTAACCTAACCAGCATTAAATAGCATCTGAAATAGGAGGTGGTATAAAGTAAAATAAGTCTTGATTGATAAACCAAACATTTTACTTCAGCAATTGAGTAGAGTAGCCTACCGAATAAGATGTGCTTATCTGTGTACCATAAGGTGATGGGTTCAGTTTTGGCAGTTTCTCCCCATCAGCTGCAGGCTGTGTTGTTCACCACATATACTACAATCAGTAAGGTACATGCCTCCATGTCTCCTATCCACTTAGTAAACCTGCTAAATCCAGTTCAGGGCCAAGAAAGAAAGAACTAATGAGGCTAACAAAGAAAGGGCCACTCCTGGAGTGGGCATCAAACTATGGCGAAGCACTCTCAACTGTACCTTCACTCATACTGGGTCTTTTTAGTTAGTTAGCCTTGCTAATATTCCACTGTCAGTTCACATTTTTTCCTATATAGCATTGTGAGGATCTGAGGGACCACCATTGCAATACTGGGTGCTATTAAAGAATCGGCCCGGGATGAGATGCTAGTTTATCACAGGGCATTCTCTCATTGGTCCAGTTTGGTGTTGTGCGGAGGCCATATTATTTTTTGACCATTACCAATGATCATTGGTTTCTCCTCTAGAGGTTAGCTTGAATGGTCTGAAGGAATGCTACTTAAGGATTTTTAATTTTCCTGAGCTTAATTGTCATCCTGCCCATGGTGAAGTGCATTTGGGGCCCATGGGTTTTTAAGATAAATAGTGAGGCAACTTGGACCTTGTGAGTGTTAGTGTGAATAAAGGTTGGAGGAAAGCCGTCAGTGATGAGGGAATTTGCTAACAGTGTGCATTGTACACAAAGGCAGTTAGAGCTGCTGTTCCTCATTGAGGTTCCAAGGGTCGTTTGGCGCACCTGCACTCATTGGGCTTTAAAGGGGTCTGAGGGTGAGAGATCAGGAGAGCAATGGTGAAAAGGAAACCAAAGGAGTGAAGATAAAATCAAGAAAGAGAGAGAAAATATCAGGATCGAGGATGAGCTGGTTGCAGAGGAAAGGAGGTCATGTCACAGGTAGGGTCACTCTTGCCGAGCTTGTGAGAGAAGGTGTGGCCAATCACTCTGGCAGTTAATCTACTGACTGACACTGAAGAATGGTGGTGGGACAAAGGAGCAGGACTCAGTGGTACCAACTTATGCTGATGATTATGGAGGGGAGAAGAGCAGAAAGTTGTAGACCCTGCTCACCAGTGTCTCTATCTGCTGAACAGACCCCACAGGTGAGCAGAGGAGACAGGTTTGAGAAAGGGACACACTGGGGTATGAGATCTAGAGCAAGGAGCAAATATCCAATCCTGACTGTGTTGTAATTCTTGATTTTATCCTGATTATTGCTTTCATTTAATTGTGGATTTTAACCTCCACACAGACATGGATTATTTATGTATTTATTGATGACTTTGCACTACACTGTTCACACAGCACCTGATTGAAGTGAAAATAAACTGCACAAAGGATTTTGTACCAGTCCTGCTTGTTTGTGTCCTCGTTGCACTAGTCCACTTTGGTAGATGACTATTGACGTCCAGTACAGTATACCAAGGCTGCAGGCACCCAGTGCATGACCTTGCCACATGTCAATGCTAATGTTAACAGGACTTTATCTTCTTCTTCTTTTTCTTCTTTCGGCTGCTCCTGTTAGGGGTTGCCACAGCAGATCAACCTTTTCCATATCTTCATGTGTTCTGCATCTTGCTCTGTTACATCCACCACCTGCATGTCCTCTCTCACCACATCCATAAACCTTCTCGTAGGCCTTCCTCTTTTCCCAATATACCCAGCATCTCTCCTCTGCACATGTCCAAACCAACGCAATCTCGCCTCTCTGACTTTGTCTCCTAACCGTCCAACTTGAGCTGACCCTCTTATGTCCTCATTTCTAATCCTGTCCATCCTCGTCACACCCAGCGCAAATCTTAGCATCTTTAACTCTGCCACCTCCAGCTCTGTCTCCTGCTTTTTGGTCAATGTCACCGTCTTCAGCCAATATAACATAGCTGGTCTCACCACCATCCTTTAGACCTTCCCTTTCACTCTTGCCGATACCCGTCTGTCACAAATCACTCCTGACACTCTTCTCCACCCACTCCACTCTGCCTGCACTCTCTTTTTCACTTCTCTTCCACAATCCCCATTACTCTGTACTGTTGATCCCAAATATTTGAACTCATCCACCTTCTCCAACTCTACTCATTAGCAGGACTTTATATTGGTATAAATTTGTTTGTTATCTGTTTTAAGGCTTGCTTACCTTGATGTGTGTTTTATGTAAGTTAATGTTATAAGGTTTTGACTCCATTATTATCATATTATGGTTTAAAATCTGTGTAAGAGCTTTGAGTCCATTTTTATTGAAGAGACGTATAAGATTATGTTGAATTTAACTGAACCACAGATACAGACAAAATATATTTATCCACTTGCAGACCCCCTTTCTTCGTTAAACAATGACATGGGCCTTCAGGCTAAATCAGCAGCACTAGGTGTAGTGAAGACAACAGCTTTGAATGGGAAAAGTGGACACTCACACGCACATCAGCATTGAACCACTCTGAGGCAATTTATAGCATCTAATAAACTTGTCATACTTTACTAGTGATTGTATTAATTATACTTAAAAACTGACTGGCATCCAGTTCAGGCTTTGTTTCTGTTTTGTTTCCAATGCTATTAGGGTGGGCAACATGTGTATAGGTAATGGACTTAATAAATTAATACAATATTGTGGCTGCCTAAAGACTTCAGAATAATTTCAAATAAATGTTATGTATATTAAAAATAGACTAAGTAGACGAATGTGGCTATTTACAGTACACAACCTTTCATGACTGCTCCTCTGTTATAAGGTCTGTGGCACTATATTACTGTTGTCAAAGAGGTGGTAGGTTCAAATTTAGATGGTAGTCAACAGGAAATGGAGCTGGGAGGGCTATAGTAAAAGGACAGCAGATTGGATGCTGGCTAGAGAGATGTTTTACTCATTAGCATAAGACCCACAGTATTGATAATATAGGTTGGCAGCTAGTAGAAGACTGTCTAACGTCAGAGTTTGTAGGCAAGCGGCCATTAGAAGACTAAGTGCCCTGGATATGTGTAGACAGTCTGATAAATAGTCATAGCAGTAGTAGCAGCAGCAGTTATAGTAGTAGTATTGTGTGTATGGAGTACTGTACAGTGAAATTCTTATTTGCATGCAGTGGTGAGCGAAATGATTTATACTAAACTGAACTGGCAGCATATCCTTTTGTTTCACTTTCCAGAGATATTTGTGCTATTAACACAAAAGATAGTCATTTAGACCAGTCTGGCAGCCTTCACTTGCATTAATGACATGTGCATCTACCTGTCATTTAGGATTTAAGGTCTCTAATGATAAAAAAGTAATCACCAGACTCATTTCCTGCCACGTGTAGATATTTGTTGAGACTTCAGCTGTTCTGGTAGTAAGATTTTCACTTTGCCAAATATAATGACAATTTTGGCAATCGAAAACCTAAAGATGCAGTGAAGGCAGAGAAGAAATTTGAAGTTCCACAGCACTTGGAGAGAACATATCCTCAGCCACTTGCAGGAGTCAAGAAAGAAGAAAGCACAGGTAACAGCTGGGTGGAGGGATACTGAGATACACAGTAGGCAGTAACCAGGTACTGGGATTTTCTTGTGAAAAAAGCACAGTAATGTACACAATGTTGCATTTTGGTGTGTCTTCATAAATAGGATTAATTTGATGTTACAACTGAGGAATGTTAGTGTCAGTTTTATGATACTGTTTGTGAATTGAAACTTGCCTGTTTCATGTAACACTACCTGCATCTGGATACTGAGCTAACAGAAATGTTTGGTGGGTGGGCAGGAGGCTGGAAGGACTCCTACAAGCCACAAACAAAGATGCCTGTATGGAATTGGTGAGGACCAGTGGCAGGCCTTGGAGGCCAGAGCTTGTTTCTCAATTTATACCTGACTGCATTACTCTGCAGAGGTACCAGGGCCACCAGAAGAAGCTCTGGGAAGGCACTTTAGGACCTCCTGAGACCAATTCTTATCCTGGAAGTAGTTTCTGGATGTGGTATAAAACAGCATTGGCACCACTACTTCCTAGAAAATGAGAGGTGAGTTGGGGTAAATGCTTGAATAGGCAGGAGAAAAAGAGTAAGAGATAATATCAGTAAGAGTAGGCAGTTTTTTGCATATGGCGCAACATTTTGGGATGCATAAATGTACTTAATGTTTACCACTTCACTTACTCCTTTAATGTTTTTGTACTCTCACAATTTTCAATTCTTTTGTCTTTGGGCTTATTTGGAGTATGGTGATGCAATGAGAGGGCCCCGTATTACCACAGTATTAATCATTTTAGGATATAGCACTATTTAGAAATATATAAGCTAGATTTAGGCAAATTCAATTTTGTGTCCTCTCATTCTGGTTGTCTGATTTTGTCAAATGCTATAAAAATTGTCATACATTTGGTATAAGTTCATTTATTAGTTTCCGCACAAACGAATCATACCTTAAAGTTTCAATGACCGTTTGCACCATGTGGCAACTGAGACTTGAAAAATGTGACACCAAAAGCAGAAAAGCGCTCAGCAGCTGGATGGCAGAGTGACGACAGTAAACTTTACAGAATAATCCATGATTGCGTAGACATTTATAAAAATGCAGAAATTGATTTATTTACAGCAGTCCTGAAGTCCCTCTGTGTCAGTTAGAAAAGACTTCAGAGAAATGGTGGCATGGCAGTTTAATTTGTGCTAAAGTAAATTCCCAATGGATTTCACTAATGTAATTATTACCAGAGCACATTGGCATTTCAAGTGCACTGTTCACCTGAGATTCCAATTTACCGAAGGACTTTCTTTGTTCAGTTGTTTTAATACAATTACGGATTTTGTTGAATCTGTTGCCAGAAAGGGATGAGGAAAGATTAAAAGAATGGGAGAGGAAAGACTCGTCCACTTGATTACAAGTATAAAGTTTTTTGGTGGCCATTACACAAGAACATCCATCCATTCATCCATTATCCAACCCGCTTTATCCTAACTACAGGGTCACGGGAGTCTGCTGGAGCCAATCCCAGCCAACACAGAGCGCAAGGCAGGAAACAAACTCCGAGCAGGGCGCCAGCCCACCGCCACACAAAAACATAAAAGTACTAAATTGAAGGAAACCTCACAGCCCAGAAGACAGGGTTAAAATTGCTGTCCTAACACATGTTCTCGAGTGCGAATTGATTTTTCTCAAGGTACTGACTTGATGTTAGATAAGATGGTCACTCTGAATGTGTTTGTCCCGCAATGGTTCCCATACTATAGTCAGTGCTGCCAAGATGGGCTTAGGTGGCTCATTTCCCTGAAGTTGGATTAGTAACTTGATAAATTGAACAGTAGATCCATGTCATGATTGAAATACTGTAAATAACATTGAGGAAGAAATGCAAAATGAAGGGTTCTCTGAGGCTTTAGTTCAAACACCGTTTAACTTTCTTTACAATGATAATCTGCAGGTAATATTAGTTCTGTCAGTTCAGTCTTATATGTGCTTAACATCATTGCTTTCCTCTTCCATTCAGGTCCACAAAAGTGAGTTTGCTTTGTGTAATTTTATGGGTAACGTACTTAAGTCAGCAGGGGAAGGGTGCAGCTTCCTTTCCTCTTCCATTCATTTCCAGAGAAGTCACTTTTCTTTTTCTTGTATTTTAATGGTTACCTGAAGTAACAGGAGAAGGAACCTGCATAAGAGCTGCTTGTGCATCAGAGTGATTGTCAGAAGAGTAAAAGAGGTAAATACGCAAAATCTACAGGCTGAAGTTGCACAGAGTGTTTTTTAGTTTCAAATTTGGTGAGTTTGCAGATTTGCCAATATTTTTCAATAGGAAAGTTTGAAAAAACTTTGTACAGCAAGATCTGACTGATGTATCTCATTGAAAATTAAATATGATTTCTTTAAAGAGTAGTGTGGATAATTTCCACACAATTGGGCCACAGGAGGGCCAAGTTGTTTCATGCGCACAATGGCTATTGTAATAGATGCTTTGTGCATTATACGTCAACACACTTAAAAATAGGTCTTGGAAATGACCGGATTTTAATGAGATGAGTGACTGTGCAAATGCCATTATAGAGTTACAGCATTATAGGTTCCTTATCGTCACATGTATAGAGTACCAAATTCAGAAAATGTAAGGGTCGGACTGTCACAAGTACCAACTCTAAAAACACATTCCACAAGGATCAGATAATTTCAGATTTCCAAGGTATTGCTACAGTGTAGCCAGGGCTTCATCCCTGGTTTATGTGTGTTTTCCTTTTATCTTTTTTTACTTTGTCTTATAAATATTATTTTGTAAATTCTGGTTGTGTTTCCTTTCTGTCTTTCTTTATTACTTGTTAATGAGTTTTCTTTCAGTATTAAATTATTTTGTAGTATTGTACTGTGGTAATTATGTACTTAAATTTCTGGTGTGGCTAATTTGAGAATTCTTTTTTTTTATTAATTTTATTTAATTTGAGAATTCTGTGGTAAAATGGGATTTGCTAGGGCATTGACTATATCTCTCAAAAGTGTACACTGCATGCTAATGCCTGCTTCATTTGAGAGGTGACAGTCTCTTCTCCTTAGTCTTTTGGAAACACTTGTCTGCTTGTGTTGTGATAAGTAGTCAGGAACATGACAAAAGAAGTTGCAAGGCCTCCAAATTAAGACACAAAATCAGGCCAGGACTTTTCCTCACCTGCCCACCCCAACGTAGCTAGTCACCAGACTACTACCTGCTGGCTTCAGCCCAAGCAGCCCCCAAAAATGCAGAGCTGGCTTTAAAAATTCAAAATTCATAAGATGTTCCAAAAATACATCAAAGTGTCTAACAAGGAAGAGAAGAGTTAAACTGTGGCTTGTAGAGACAAGTCAAACAAGGTATTTTTTATAAACGAACAATATTTATTATCAAAATTTAGGAAATCAAGGCAAAATAGTCAAAAGAAACAAAAAAAAAAGCATTTTAAGGTAACTAAGGTACAATCCATAATCCGAAGGCAGCAATCCAATTGTAGAAGCAGTAAAAATCACCAAAATAAAAGTAATATCAGAAAGAAACCATACGTACGATAAAGACCTCCAAATGAGACTGAATGCAGCACTAGTGGGTTCTCTTTCTGAGCCCAAGTGCCTCCTGAGGCTCCAACCACAAAATAAATGGAATGGCAATGCATTTTAAAAAACGGCATATCATTTACAAATTATAAATAAACAGAAAAATGAAGCAATCATTAGAAATTGTTCAAAAATAACAAAAGCAACCATAAAATAGAAAAAATGATGAGACTGTGACACAACATCTTAGACTTCATTGGTGAGTTCTTCACATTATGGAGACACAACAGAAAGTTTCCAGAATCTGCCCAAGTAAGCAGCTCTCTTCTGCCTTTAGTAGTGTTTTGACCCCTGCTCTTGACTCATAGTAGCAGAATACAGTGAGACTGCAAGACTGTCCTAAATGGTCAACTAGGCAAACAGGCTAACTCCTAAATCTCTAAGAAACCTCTAGATCAATGAGCCCTGCTAAATACGCCCATCAATTAGTCATTCTTTATATTATAGAGAGCTATTAAAAACCCACACAATCTCAAAGCACTTTACAAAGCAAAGACTATGAAACTGAGCAGCACAATAAAAGCATGGAAATTTACAAAAAATGTGAGAGACATTTGTGTAGGGAGTGACAGAAGCTATTCTTAGTATTAGGACCACTTGCACTCTTTTCTATACAATATAAAAAGTGAGAATGTGACACACAATCACATACGCATATGCTGTTTATCCAGCCATCCATTTTCCATTCATCCATCCATCCAGCTATATCCTAATTACAGGGTCACAGGGGTCTGCTGGAGCCAATCCCAACCAACACAGAGCACAAGGCAGAAAAAAACAAACCCCGGGCAGGGTGCCAGCCCACCGCAGGGCACACACACACACCAATCAATCAATCAATCAACATTTATTTATATAGCACATATTCATACAAAAAAATGTAGCTCAAAGTGCTTTACAAAATGAATAGAAAAATAGAAGACACAATAAAAAATAAACATAAGTCAACATTAATTAACATAGAATAAGTAAGGTCCGATGGCCAGGGTGGACAGAAAAAACAAAAAAAAAAACCTCCAAAAGCTGGAGAAAAAAAATAAAATCTGTAGGAGTTCCAGACCACGAGACCGCCCAGTCCCCTCTGGGCAATCTACCTAACATCAGTCAAACAGTCCTCTTTGTATTTAGGGTTTTCATGGAAGGACCTGATGATGATGGCCATGTAGACTTCTGGCTTTCAGTCCATCAATGTTGGTGCATCATGATGCTTTGAGTAGGTGGTGGTGGTGCAGGCCGCCACCACAAAGAAACCGGAAAAAGAAACAGAAGAGAGAGTAGGGGTCAGTATGGATTTTAGAGCCACCATGAATAGTTATTATGAAGAATTGAACATACAGAGTATCAGTATTAAGTTAAAGTGAAGTTATAAAAAGGCCATATTAAAGTAGTGTGTTTTCAGCAGTGTTTTAAAGTGCTCTACTGTATTTGCCTGGCGAATTCCTATTGGCAGGCTATTCCAGATTTTGGGAGCATAACAGCAGAAGGCCGCCTCACCACTTCTTTTAAGTTTAGCTTTTGGAATTATAAGGAGACACTCATTTGAAGATCTAAGGTTACAATTTGGAATATAACGTGTCAGGCATTCCGATATATAAGATGGAGCGAGATTATTTAAGGCTTTATAAGCACACACTAGGGACAATTTAGAATCGCCAATGCACCTAACCTGCGTGTTTTTGAACTGTGGGAGGAAACCCATGCAGACACGGGGAGAACATGCAAACTCCACGCAGGTAGGACCCAGAAAGCGAACCCGGGTCTCTGAACTGTGAGGCAGCAGCGCTACCCACTGTGCCACCGTGCCACCCCATCCATTTTCAAACCTGATTAATCTACTGTCACACCTGGGTAATTTAAATTCATTATGTTTTAGTTATCAGTTGAACATTTCCCTTCTTTCCTGGTATTTTTATACTCTGCTATCAGACACCTGATTTGAACCAAATGCAGTGAACACAATTACCATCATTATCATGGGGATTCCTTCTGAATAATAAATAATCTTAAAAACTCAGCTGGTGACATAGGAAGCTATAAACTCCAACACCATACAATAGACATCGACATTGCTTATTCAGCATCAGCTTTCCAAACGCTGTGCCAGCCCTGTTATTAATTTCTCAATGAACTTTCATTTAGATTCTTGATTGTCTAGAATGTTCTCATTAGGACTGTCCACAGAACTACGGGTTTCAAAGTGTTGTTAACATTCATCTTCAAACTGTACCCAATAATTTAATTCTGGTGCTCAGCACCTGGCAAACAGTAATAGACTGCACATCATCAGTGTTATAATGAATCTGATCTACCTTGTCCTGTTCTTGCATTTTGATTTCTTGTTGTTTAACATCGTATTCACTTGTGCTTTGTAAAATAACATAGCATTGCATTCCCATAACCCCTTAGTCCAATTCTGGTTTGCTGGAGCCCCTAGCCCATTCCAGTAGCACTGGGTCTATCAAAGGGTCCACATTCACTCACCACCACTCAACTTTACCAGCAAATCTTTTAGGAATGTGGGAGGGAACCCCACAGAGACAAAGGGAGAATGTGCAAAAGTCCACTCAGGAAACACTCCTGTGATTTAGATTAGATTAGATAAACTTTATTGGGGAAACTCAGAATTTGAATATGATTTGAACCCAGAAATCCCCAGTCCAGGAGACAGCAGCATGAACTAGTGCACCAACACGACATCTGCTTTAAAATAAAAGACTGGTTGATTGATTGATTGATTGATACATGAATACTTACTAGAACATTAGAATAATCTAGACGAGTACAGGCCATTCAGCCCAATAAACCTTGCCAGTCCTGTCCACTTAATTCTTCTAAAAAAACATCAAGTCTACTTTTGAAAGTCCCTAGAGTCTGATGACACACATCCATTCCTCCATTTTTCAAACCTGCCTATTCCAATTCAAGGTTCAGTGGCTGGTGCCTCACTTGGCAGCAGGCCAAAGCAGGGTGCACTCACACAGAAATCGTCACACACTTGTACCAGGCCAGCCTGGAGCTGTCATTTAAAATAATACAAATGTCTTTGTGAGTGCTGAACAGAGAGAGCTTCTTGGCATTTTGCAATTTTTCTTCTTGTTTTACAGCCAAAGCCATATTTGTAACATGAATGGATGCTTTGTCCTTGTAATTATATTTTAATTTATTTTCACTACCTGTTGAGTCTAAAATGGGATTGTTAGATAGCTGAATAGCACATTCTGGCGTTATGCGACTGAACATTTTTTCTGTCCCTTTACTGCCATCTTATACATCCACAATTATTTCTTTTAGTTATGAATGAAAAAAATGACTCATTGTGCTGTGATTTATCTTATTTTTAGCCTAGGGAATTGAATCATGATGAATCTTTGAGCAAAATGAAAAATTCCTGATATTTGGTGATTGTGGGTGAGTGAACAAGGGAGCAGCAGAGGATGAAAAGCTGCAAATCACAATTCAGCTAATTACATGACTGAGTCGATTCAGGTATGTTACTGCAATAGAGAGAACAGAGTCTCTTGGTTTTTGCATCTTAAATCCTTATTAATTTCAAAACATCTGGCAAATTTGGCTTTTACTAGCATTATATTTTTTGAATTGATCAGTGGCCAAAAATCTCTATTGAATAATTTATGGTTTCATATTTTAACACACTACGGTGGGCTGGCGCCCTGCCCGGGGTTTGTTTCCTGCCTAGCGCACTGGGATTGGCTCCAGCAGACCCCCGTGACCCTGTAGTTAGGGTATAGCGGGTTGGATACTGGATGGATGGATGGATATTTTAACACAATAAAATGTGAAAACGTCTATTTGATTGTGACGATGAAAAATGTGTTTCAGGCTAAATACCTGAAATTCCAGAGTGAAGAAAGCACGCTTTGCTGTACCAGGGAGTAAGCTAAGCTTTGAATGAAGGCAGTCAAATCAGCATTTTCCTGACTTTTGTGCTAAAATTGCTTGAAAAAGAGCCTCTTATATCAGCATAAAGCATTGACAACACAAGTGAGGAATGTGCTATTGTCTTACGTATCCAGCAAAAAGTGAACGTGACCAAAATACCAGTATAACATCTGAGGAAGATGAGAAGACCTTAGAATTCATCCTGCAGACTATGACCAGCCATGGAGATAGGCAGTGGACATTCTTTTCTTAGCAGAAGGAGAAAGAAAAAGATTTTTTTTTTTGTGAGGACCAACACTTTTACAGCTAATAACATAGACACTATTAACACTATATTATAATTCTATGTTAACATAAAAGATAAATTCTCACTGATGTTATTTAGTGATATAAAGATGTTGATACTGTTAATACACTAAATAGTGTACCTTACTGATATTATAGACTTGTATTAATATAACAGACACATAATAGATTGCACTTCTCCCCTGTTTTCTACCTATTTACGTTTTTATTATTTCCAAGTGGAAATTCATGAATGCTTTGTCATGCTCTAATGCTTCTTTGCACTTGTTTGGATATCAAAGACCTTTTTGCAAGCGATTTTCAAAGTCACTATTTATAGTAGCTTTCAGATAAGAGACTTGACTAGTTTTGATGCCGTCTTGTCCTTTGCAAGTCCTAACTAATCCTCATTATTTTATACATTTTGGTAAGTGACCAAATTTTTGACAGATCCCAAGCTACCATACTATGATGTTCTTTAGCATACATTTTTGCATTTAGAGATTTTTCCAGTCATAATTTAACTTCTTAGTCTTGATGCAGTCTTGAACTATTACAGTTCTTAATGAATCATTTTCTTACTACAAATAACTGAGCAGTTCTCGCTAACAGAATAAGAGAACCTAGTTCTGTGTCCTCGGTGTTCTCCACAACTTTAAACCTGGCCCATCTATATTTCAGCTTGCTCTTCTAACATTGTCCTCTTTCTCTGATCCAACTCTGTGCAGCACTTTGGAGATCAGAAGCTCATAGCTGCACACTAGCTAAGAAGATAATGATAACTTTGCCCTGTATACTGAACTCAAAGTGGAGGGTGTTGTTAGAAGTACACTATTTTGCCAAAAGTACTGGGACACCCCTCCAAAGCATTGAATTCAGGTGTTCCAATCACATCCAAGTCCACAATGTAGCAGTAGAGGTTCTGATCCACCCCTTGAACCCTCAGGTACCACTTCAAACACCAAGTAAAAGTCGAAGACTCTTATTTTCTTAATATGCAGTGCACCAAGCACCTTCCTCTCTACACTATTCATACAATAATTAAGCACAATTAAACAATCCTCCTCTCCCAGACACTTAGCTACCCTTCCTCCCAGCTCAGCTCAGTGTCTGGGCTTTCCCAGAGTCTTTTTATACCCCTTGACCCTTGAGGTGTTCCAGCCCGACAGTCCACAAGTTCTTATCCCTTCCGGGTCAGGGTAAATAGTCTGTATCTTCACCCCGGAAGCACGCCATTTCTTCCTGTCATGGGATTATGATGCACTTCCAGGTTATAGGACATATATGAGTCCCTGAGCCTCCCTACAGTGACTCCTTGTGGTCCCCAAGGTATCCAGCAGGGCTGTGTATAAAAACTACAAAGTCCATAAGGCCCTGCTGGAACTCTGGGCACATCCATGCTGTCGGGAGAGCTCCTCCTGGCGGCCTGGGGGTGAGGGCCGGAAACTCTTGCCGGACATCCATCACAAACAGGTGTATAAAAGCAAGCACCTAGGCATGCAGACTGCTTCTACAGACATTTGTGAAAGAATGGGTCATTCTCAGGAGCTCAGTGAATTCAAGCGAGGTACTGTGATAGGATGCCACCTGTGCAATAAGTCCATTCATGAAATTTCCTTACTACTAAATATTCCACGATCAACTGTTATCAACTGGTATTACAACAAAGTGTAAGTAATCGGGAACAACAGCAACTCAGCCACAAAGTGGTGGGCTGTGTACTGTAAAATCACAGAGGGGGGACAGAACATGCTGAGGCACCCAGTGTGCAGAAGTCACCACCTTTCTGCAGAATCAGTAGCTACAAACCTCCAAACTTCATGTGGCCTCCAGATTAGCTCAAGAACATTGCGTAGAGAGCTTCATGAAATGGATTTCCATGGGCGGGCAACTGCATCCAAGCCTTACATCAGCAAGTGCAATGCAATGCGTTGGATGCAGTGGTGTAAAGCACACCGCCACTGGACTCTAACTTAGTGGAGACGTGTCTTCTAGAGTGACGAATCACTCTTCTCTGTCTGGTAATTCGATGGACGAGTCTAAGTTTGGCGGTTGCCAGTACAATGGTACTTGCCTGACTGCATTGTGCCAAGTGTAAAGTTTGGTGGAGGGGGTATTATGGTGTGGGGTTGTTTTTCAGGGGGTGGGACTTGGCCCCTCAGTTCCAGTAAAAGGAACTCTTAATGCTTTAGCATACAAAGCCATTTTGGGCAATTTCATGCTCCCAACTTTGTGGGAACAGTTTGGGGATAGCACCTTCCTGTTCCAATATGACTGCACACCAGTGCACAAAGCAAGGTCTATAAAGAAATGGATGAGCAAGTTTGGCGTGGAGGAACTTGACTGGCCTGCACAAAGCCCTGACCTCAACCCGACAGAACATCTTGGGGTTAATTAGAGCAGAGACTGTGAGCCAGGCCTTCTCGTCCAACATCAATGCCTGACCACACAAATACTCTCTTGGAAGAATAAACACACTTCCTAAACCTTGTGGAAAGCCTTCCCAGAAGAGCTGAAGCTGTTGCAGCTGCAAAGGGTGGGCCAACTCCATATTAATGCATATATTAAGAATGGGATGTCATTAAAGTTCATGTGTGTGTAAAGGCAGGCGTCCCAATACTTTTGGCAATATAGTGTACTTCACACACCTAGATATAGTGAAAAAAATATTCCTTTTCAAATCCACTTTTTTCCACATGGTTTACCCCCAACCCCAGATATTCTGTTTAATAAAATTGATTTTTTCTTCCTGTTTATCTAACACATTGAGGGAAAAAGTGTGGGCTTTGAGGATGCATAATTATTATATCAAATGACCACCAGGTTGGGCAGGACCAGAGCAATCCATTTATGGTATTCCTGTGTGTGTGTGTGTGTGGGGAGGGGGGGTCATCATTCACCTGCTACACATTCTTATTAAATCTGAATAAAATAAGCTTCTAAGATGAATACTACTACCATTGGTCAGATAGATCGCCCTCCTCTCTCTTATTCACTGATTGATGCCTTTTTCATAAATTTCTGATTAAAACAGACATATGACCTTACATTACAGTATTTGTGCCATCACTTTTCTGACCAGATAGAAGCCTCATAAACGTAAAAAACTGTTGCAGAAGTGGGAATCCAAATATTTCTTTTAGAACTGAAGGAAAAAAAAAAACACTGCAGATTTATTTTGAAGAAATTTTATACTTTAAATGGCGTCCGTCACTTGATTTTAATGAAGAGTGACACTGTTTTTGACTGTGTGCTAAGAACAATATTACATTTTCAATTATTTAAGTCAAAGGCGAGGTCACAAGACAGATTAAATCCATCTCACTGTGGCTTTATGACGTATCCTTGACAATCACTTTATTTTGTGGAAAACCAATTTCACTGGCTGTCTTTACCAGTATATATATGACTTGAAACCAGCAAACAGTGGAAAAAAGTCATGGCGGCAAGCTTCATTTTTCTTGCTGTATTGACCTGACGTTTAATCATTCGCCAAGCATACCGACAGCCCTTGTCACACATTGCATAATCTACATGAGCACCTTCTCAACATCTATATTCATTCCATAGCCTGGAGAAAAAGAGTCCGACTGGTAACGCTTCTGGACTGCATTCACAATGCATGTAGCCGATGAAATTGACTCTTTTTTTTCCTTCAAGAAATAGAGCTATTCAGCCAGTTCTGAGAAGAAAAAGTATCTGTGGCTAAATTTTATTACCACAATATTTTAGCCATCTTTCAAGATACTAGCTAAGAGTAAGTGATTAATATAATTGCTTGTCCTGTTCAGGTATTTTAGTAATAATTAAATTTATTGTAAAACGAAAGAATTCTAGATGCTCTCAAACCATCCTTAAAAAATAACACAAAGCAGACCATAAACTAAAAGGTCTATTGAAGGGGATTAAAAGCAATAAAAAGTAACCAGAAAGAAAAATAATAAATAACTCCAGTCTTTTAGGACCCTCCTATAGCAGCTCACATTGAAAGCACTAGACAAGCCCTAGGTATCCTATCCAACATGACATACGGTGCATGCAGCAGGTCCCCCTATATAATGCAACAGACTTCTTGCCACAATCTTAATGCTGAAGGACTCTAATTAAACTCTCTGTCATCCCTCATGGTATCTTTAAGCCAGGCTTCCACATTTTTAAATTTCTTTTTTATGTTTTTTTCTGTTCCTTTTTTATTTGTTAATTATAATTGTTTCTGTTTGTATTGTTATTTATATTTATTATTTTTATAAATATGTATTACCTATTAGTTTTATTTTCTTATTATTTATTAACTTATTTATATGTTTTCTTTGTGTTTTGGGGGTTGACCCCCAAGCGAAGGGGCCACCATTACCTCATCACTAATTAACTACCACCCCTAGCCTAGAAAGGCAGATTAGAAAAGTGAGTTCTCTGCGGTACATTCAAATGCACTATGGTGGAATTGGTTGTTATTGTGAGTACTGCACATCTATTGTTTTTTTTTACATTTTTGCTCTGTAATTGGGTTTGATTTATTATATTGGAACTTGGTCACTATAAATGGCCTTTTGCTCTTTTTGAATATTTAAAGATTTTTTCTCTATTTTTTGTCAATTAATCACCTTTTTATAAAGGTTCCTTTGGTAACCCATTTTTGCACAAGCCAGGGGTTGACAGTTATCCCCTCCCATGTGTGTAATTCTGATTATTTATGGGAAATTACAAATATTTTTGAGCCAAAGTCTCATTTATTATGTGTAAGGCAGTGTTTCCCCTCTAGATCATGCTTGAATTCCTTTTTTTAATGTCCATATTGTTGCTTTTTGACTCGTTATCATTGTTTATGTAACAATTTGTTATTTTGTGCATTATTTGCCTAACTATTCATTTTATGTCAGTTTTCTTATGTAGCTCCTTTGTGCCTTTGTTCCTAGTATTTTTCGGTGGATCGCCAAGGGTTGAGGCCACCAATACCTGAACCCAAGGAGTAACCCCCTGCTTGCCCTTAAATGTATGCTGGGATAGCAAATTCCTTGGGTCAGTGAAATATGCTTTAGAAGTGAGTTCTGGTTGCAAGTACTTATCTCTTGGATTTCGGACCACTTCGATGGGTTAGTGTCCTCTTGCCACTTTAGCTGCGGTGGTGGCCTACCTGCAGCTCACAGAAGCAACCCTCCTGGGGAGAAGCAGAGTCAGGTTATGTTAGGTTATGTTAGGTGACTGGGCAGTCTCATGGTCTGGAATCCCTACAGATTTTATTTTTTTCTCCAGCCGTCTGGAGTTTTTTTTTTTTTTTGTCTGCCCTGGCTATTGGACCTTACTCTTACTCTATGTTAATTAATGTTGACTTATTTGATTTTCTTACTGTGTCTTTTATTTTTCTATTCTTCATTATGTAAAGCACTTTGAGCTACATTTTGTATGAAAATGTGCTATATAAATAAATGTTGTTGTTGTTACAGAGCAGCCAAAGAACATACATTGCATACATTACAACAGACAATATTACTCTCTCTTCACCGTCTGATGTGACCCCCAAACATACTTGTTTCTGTTGTCTGAATCACTGGGAAAATTGACATAAAAAAGGAATGTAGGTGTTAGTCAGAGGGGGAACTCTAGCTTACACATAGGAGTGGATCTATCATCAGGGTGTGTGGGTTGCATGCCCGAGGGCTTTTGATGGCAAGGGGCCTTTTTACTGATGGCCCCGGCCTGCCTAATGAAGCAATTGAATACTCAATGAAATTAAGATTTTAAATGACCCATTGTTTGTGCACTTCACTGTTAATAGTAACTTTCTTGTAAGGGGCAACGCCACAAAGGGGCATGTGGGGGTCCTAATCCAGCCCTGTTGACACATAATACCCATTTGGCTGAGTATATGTTGAAGGCACCCTGTAAAACAGGAATTCAGACTGGCTCTGAGTGTCTCTTATGAGGGCAGGCTGGTTGGATTCTGGCCTTCTATGTGGCCTAATTTTTGATGCTTTAAAAGTTTGCCATTTTGTGTACTACTGAATCACAACACCACATTGACCTTTTCCTAATTGTATTCTTCTGGACAGTTTACTTGCTGGACACTCCTTAGTACTCCTACAAGTTATCTGCTGCCGGCATAGCAACATGTGTTGTTTTTGTCACAGATTTTTATTTTTGATATTGTCAAAGCTTCAGAAGATCATGCCCCTGTCTTTGCATGCCCCCTTCAGTCTGCAGTTCAAGTTATGAACAGGAACCCAAGTATATGGTCCTTCCTGAAAGAACAGAGCATTTGAGGCATTCTCTCTTTTTGTTCTCTTCTCTGCACATATCTTCTCACAGATTCATCTCTGTGTCCTCTCCACACTGACTCAATGTCTCAAGCCCTTTAAGCTCATCTTTTAAACTTAGAACATCTCTGCCCTCATAAGTGCTGTTTTATGTTCCTGTCTGCCAGTTCTCTTCAAGCAGAGGACAAGAAATATCACAAGCTTATGGTATGATGGACAAAACTCATCTCTAAACTACTGAGATCTGCCTGTGTATAATGTGCAGTTTCTCACTTGTTTGTGTTGTCCATCCATCTATCATTTAACCTGATTTTCCAGGTTTGGTGGGAGCAGGCCTATAGCAGCATCATAGGAGTCAAAGTGAGAAGCAACTCTGAGCAGCGCTCTGTCCTATATCAGGGCACACACATACACATTCAGTCATGCACAGCTAATTTAGACTCATCAGTAACCGCTTTGGAAATGATAGTGAACTCATAAGAGATGCGGATAATGCACAATCATATAGCACTACCTTGAAAGAGTTAACAAGTCATACATGGCTGCAAAAAGTTGAAAATGCAGCAAAGAACTGGTACCAGCTTAGCCTTGAACGTGGAGTAAGTTACCAAATAATGCAATTGACAGAAGCACCTTTAGGACCTCAGATTTAATCTTAATAACTTTTGCAAAACATTAAGGGAATAAGAAGTAATGACCTATATTGGTGTAAATCATTTGTTATTGTACAAACTCCTCTAATACACTCTTATTTCATATTTAATATGGTTAGTGTTTCTTTTGTATAAATGGACAATGTAAAGTGCTTTGTTGTAAAGGTAGGATCTTTCCTTTTTTCAAATCATATGGCAGCACACTAACAGCATCAATCAAAACCTAGAAAGGTCAAGAGAGATTATAAAGGAAAGAAAGTCCTCCACCCCACCTGTAGGAACCAAACCACCAGGCTTCCTTGATTTCAATTAGGATCCAAGTTGATTAATAGCACAGGCTAACATATTGATTGGCGGTGGCAATGATCAATGGCATTTCACTGTGGCTACAGTCACCTGTGTTGTTTTGTTCTTTCTCTTAGTTGATTGACTTTCAGGACTTGATAGAACATGTTTTCAATCCCTTTACTTTTTCTGAGTAGCCCAGTTCACACTTATTATGGCCGCTGTATGGCCTCCATAGTTAAATCGTGCTGAGCATCTGGCTTTGTGAAAGCTTAATTGTGCTCACATTTAAGTTAATCTTGGCAAAAAATTGACTGTTTGAAAAGTTATAAGTAAAGGTGATGTTCTACATAAATAAATATTCATTGATTTACAGAGCCTGCAAAATCCACTTGAACATTCAGGCAGTTATGGCAGTTATGGCAGTTGAAGGTTATGGGATTGCTGGAGCCTATTAGAGCAGTATTACATTCAAGGCAAAAACCAGCCCTATGTATGTATGAGAATGTAGTCTCATTAACACTTGCAAAGAGGCTGTAACCAGGCTGGGGATAATCTGTGGAGGGAACCCACGTGAAACCTTGCTTTTACATGCAGCCTCAGTAAAGGGTGAAGTAACAACAAATACTCAGTACTAAATATTGGAATTATAAAAGTCCAATTTGTATTTAATGAATTGTTATTTCATTATTCTATTAATAACAGCACCTAGAATGTCCTAAGGTATTTTTGACTTTGATCATTATCCAATTTATCGACCCTTAAGACAATGTATTTTTAATGGAAAATCAATATGCTATACACATCTACTGTAATTAAGGGACTTCACCCATGCCATGGGTCTTCTTGAATCACTGCCTGAATGTTACATGTAAATGTACACATCCACATCTCCCTTACCGGAGATTGGTAGCCCAAGCCCAATAATGTGAATTAAATAATTAAGCAATTTTAAAATGTCTACCTGAAATAACATTCAGGTGTGAGTGATATACAGTAAGTGATATTCAGTTCAGTAAATGCAATGTAATTACATGTATTAGTACAATACTTAATATATCTACTCTATATATATAAAATCCTAAGCCTAAAAGTGCAACGATTTTGTGCAACGATTTTATGTGTTTTTTATGTCACGTCATGCTTTAAATCAGGCTTATTTTAAAACCTACATATATATATTTGGTATCGTTCTCTTCAGAATTTATCGGACTTTAATGGGATGTTGTTAGATTTTCAGATTCTTATTCCGTTTTTAAATTATAAACTAAAATATCAAGAACTCACATCCCGCGAGACAAAATTTTGTGCCAACAGATTTTACCATGAAATAAAAGACAAAGAGTAGATGACAAAGACAGCTGCTGTACAGGCTTTTAAATGTTTGAAGCACCACGCAAGATGCAGATAACGTGGCACGGTGGCAACAGCAAGCCAGCAGCTAATCGAGCAACAAGAAGGTAAAAAAAAAAATGTATTTGTTTCCCATTGTATCACAATTTAAGAGCGACCATGTCTACTTGAGGTGCTTTCAGCCCCCCTGTTCACAATACGAGCGGCAGAGTCACAAAGTGGATGGCGGGTAGCACAGGCATGGGGGATTGGCAAGCAAAGTGAGCAGGGGGTAAGCCCCCTAGTACAGTAGATTTTTAATATCACATAGTTAAACACCTTGCTCAGGTGATCTAAAAATTGCATTTTTATACTGTTGTAAGTAGCTGGTTGTGGATAATTTATAGCTTATTGTAGTTTTTTTAAACAAATATTGGAAAGAAGTACAGTAATCCCTCCTCGATCGCGGGGGTTGCATTCCAGAACCCCCCACGATAGATGAAAATCCGCAAAGTAGAAACCATATGTTTGTATGATTATTTTTATATATTTTAAGCCCTTAGAAACTCTCCCACATTGTTTATAAATATTCTCCACACAGTTATACAGTAAACCCTTGTTTATCGCGGTTAATCTGCTCCAGACAGATAAATGAATTTCCACAAAGTGGGATTCTTTATTTATAAATCTAATATTTTCGCAGTTAGAGCATAGAGAACCTGTTTATGACCTTCTAAATACGTTTTTTAACATTATTAGAACCCTCTAGACATGAAATAACACCCTTTAGTCAAAAGTTTAAACTGTGCTCCATGACAAGACAGATGACAGTTCTTTCTCACAATTTAAAGACTGCAAATATATCTTCCTCTTCAAAGCGTCAGGAGCAGAGAATGTCAGAGAGAGAGAAAAGTAAACAATCAAAAATCAATAGGGCTGTTGGGCTTTTAAGTATGGAAGCACCGCGATAAAGAGGCCGCAATGAAAGGATCAATGTGAAGGTAGCCTTTCAGCATTTTTTAGAGGAGCGTCCGTAACCTCTAGGCAAACAGCCTCTGTGCAAACAGCCCCTCTGCTCACACCCCCTCTGTCAGGAGCAGAGAATGTCAGATAGAGTGAGAGAGACAGAGAAAAGCAAACAATCAAAAATCAATACGGGCTGATAGAGCTTTTAAGTGTGCGAAGCAGCGCGCGGGAAGCATATTGTATATCATTGAGGAGTTTTAATATGTAATACGTGCTCTGATTGGGTAGCTTCTCAGCCATCCGCCAATAGCGTCCCTTGAATGAAATCAACTGGGCAAACTGAGGAAGCATGTACGATAAAATAAAAGACCCACTGGCCGCAGAAATCCGCGAACCAGCGAAAAATCTGTGATATATATTTAGATATGCTTACATTTAAAATCCACGATGGAGTGAAGCCACGAAAGTCGAAGCGCGATATAACGAGGGATCACTGTACCCAATGAAGACGTAAATTGTGTAGTATGTTGAAGTCTGAAGCTAAAATTGTTGGTTACAATGAAACATGTTGGATATCAACCCATTGTGGTGTTTTTCCCATAAATTATGGTAACAAAGAAATATTGAATGATAATCTGCAGATGATGCTGCGATGAGGCTGTTTTTTGTGTAATCTAAATACTGTGTACGCCACTTAACTTAACTGGTACAACTTCAAGCAGCAGGAGAAATGAGCTGGTGTGGGTTAAGGTTTACACAGGCTCCTTATGTAACAATTCAGTGCCTGACTCTGACTTGTATTGAGGATCTGTTCTGCCATCAGAAGCAACTATCAGATATGTCAATGGAGAAAATATGCAAAACATGCACACTAAAACCTCTGTAAAGGTGCATTTGAGACAGTAAATTGAGGGTGCAAAAAACGGTTTTTTTGTTTTATGCCAAACAATTTTTAAAAAGTGTGATTTTTTTAGATTTTAAAAATGTGTACAGCTGGCTATATTTAATTTTTTTTTATTAATTTTATTACAATCCATACAAAGCAATCAAGTTTTTACAAAAAGAAAAATTGAGTTAAGAACAGATTGATCCCCACCCCTGAGAGAGAGAGCAAGCCAAATTGCATAAAATTTAAGGCTTGTAAACATTCCTAAATTAATAAATTCTCTGTGCTTTATGAACTTATTTTAAAATATTACAGATTAGATCCTGCCATGTTTTGAAAAAAGTCTGTACGGATCCTCTAACTGAGTATTTGATTTTTTCCAATTTCAAATAATATAACACATCAGTTTCCCACTGACTTAAAAGAGGAGAGTTTGGGTTCTTCCAGTTTATCAGAATAAGTCTGCGTGCCAACAGTTTAGTGAATGCAATCACAATTTGTTTGTCTTTCTCCACTTTAAGCCCCTCTGGAAGGACCCCAAACACAACTGTTAATGGGTTTAGGAGGGATTGTGAGTCCAAGGCTGTCTGAGAGGTAATTAAAAATTTTTGTCCAGAATAATGTTAATTTGGTGCAGGCCCAGAACATGTGACCCAGTGAGGCTGGGGCTTGGTTGCAATGTTCGCAGGTTGGATCTCGCCCTGGAAACATTTTGGAGAGTTTTAGACGAGACAGATGTGCTCGATATATAATTTTGAATTGTTTAATTGTATGCAGCTGGCTATATTTCAGATATCTCAAAGATAATTACACTTTCTTGACAAATTTTCTTGAAGAATAAGTGTACCGAATTTCATTAAAATTGATCCTTATAATACAGAGTTATTTCATGTGGATAGATAGGCAGTCATGACAATCACAGTAAATATTTTTTGCATGTTATGTGAACACATCTAAAAATGGTTAAAAAAAATCAAACAAATATGACAGCACCTTTAAATGTTAATGTATAAGAATATCTAGACAGCCACCATCTCCTCACATCCAGGTGGAAATGTTCTAGCAGATAAGTATAACAGAAATGTTTTTTATTAGTCATTAATAAATCAGGCTGCAGTCTGATAATTTACAATAAATCACAAAATAAACTGTATTTGTGAAATCAGTTTTCTCACCTTAAATTTTGGCTGTAAGGAAATAATTCTCATGTTTCAAACAAGCAAACAAAGCAAAGACTTCAAAGCTGTGTTGCTATGAGGCTGTAACCTGGTACAGAAACTGTCCACCTCTGCTAACAGTTGTTTCTGACCATAACACCATCAAGATGTCATCAGTCATCTACGCTGATGGTGAATGTGGTGGCTGATGACTGTCAAGGGAAGTGCTTTATTTTTTGATCAAAATTAGAGTTAGGCTCTTACTTGTTACAAGGCAAACAAAATTCAAATAATTAAAACAATCTTAAAAAATGGCTACGGCAAATCAATGATTGGCTTGTACAAAAATGAAAAGGGTAGGAAGCACAATAAACACAAGGGGTCAAAAGAATGCCCAGAAATGAGACTGAGTGAACAGTCTTAAGTTTCAGCTTAAGTTCCTTAGGATTTCATGTCTGAGTCATTTCGGTTACAGCCTAGCTAGTAATGGAGACCTCAAGCCCGCTTCACACAGCTCTAGTTGTCAACAAGCCAATTTTGCTGCACCAAAAGAACTCAGCAAGTTTTCTTGAAGAGGACGCCAAATGTTAGACTTGCACATAAAACAGTGCTGCTGCAAGACTTTTCTGTCATCTTAAGAAAAATCTATCTATGCTCTTGAGCGTTCACCTTTACCCTGATGCAACCATGCGTGCTGTGCTACATGAAGCTGTTTTTAAAACGAAGTTAGGCAATTGGTTGTTAGCACTGATTGATGTACATTGGCCTTGAAGTACAAGCATCAGAAATTTAAATGAGGATAAAGGCCAGATGCAAAATGAAAGAGGCAGCAAAATAACTGTTTATGAAAAACTGAAAAACAGAACTTCATATCCCATTATTGAGTTAGAAAAAATAACACTGACCTGCAAAAATGGTTTTTTTACTTTTCCTTACAAAATCGGCGTTCTTTATAGATTTGATGGTGCTGAATGCAAATATGGAAACAGAATTGCACTTTTACATCCAGTTTTTGAGAGGTGAAGATTTATAATGAAAAAAAAGTTTAGGGATTTTTTAATTTAATTATTTAATTCCACATATAATCCTCTGAAGATGTTTGATGTTGGAATGACCAACTGATGTCTGCTAACATACTCACTTCACTTTCCACTGTTACATCTCTCCATCAGAGCAATGTCCTGGTGGAAGCTCTCCCCATGTTTATTAGAGACTGTTCCATTGTTCTTACGGAAGTGGAGGAGATAAGAGTTTTTTTGTTGCAAGTGTTAGGAATGAAGAGAGAAGCTCCTCAACTACAGTAGTTTCTCATACATTTCAGTCTGTCTATTCTATCAAGAAAATTGTGGGACACACTTTTTTCGATAAAGGAAGCTCTGTGTATTATTTTACTGTTTGCTTGAAGAATGCAATGGATGGTTGGATCAATCAAACCTTGCATTTTTCTCTAAAAGCCATATAAACAACAACAACATGTATTTATAAATCATATTTTCATACAGGGCGGCACGGTGGCGCAGTGGTAGCGCTGCTGCCTCGCAGTTAGGAGACCCGGGTTCGCTTCCCGGGTCCTCCCTGCATGGAGTTTGTATGTTCTCTCTGTGTCTGCGTGGGTTTCCTCTGGGCACTCTGGTTTCCTCCCACAATCCAAAGACATGCAGGTTAGGTGGATTGGCGATTCTAAATTGGCCCTAGTGTGTGCTTGGTGTGTTTGTGTGTGTCCTGCGGTGGGTTGGCACCCTGCCCAGGATTGGTTCCTGCCCTGTGTTGGCTGGGATTGGCTCCAGCAGACCCCCGTGACCCTGTATTTGGATTCAGCGGGTTAGAAAATGGATGGATGGATATTTTCATACACATGATGTAGCTCAAAGTGCTTTAAAAGATGAAGAAAGAAAAAGAAAAAATATAAAAATTAGGCAATACTAATTAACAAAGAATAAAGTAAGGTCTGATTGCCAGGGAGGACAGAAAAAAAAAAACTCCAGAGAGCTGGAAAAAAAACAAACAAAATATGCAGGGGGTCCGAGGCCATAAGACCACTCAGCTGCCACTGGGCATTCTACCTTACATAAATGATATTAATTAGTCCTCATGGTTTTCAGGTTTTCATCAATGATGGTCATGTGGACATCTGGCCTTCAATCCATCAATGTAGGGACATCATGGTGCTTTGATTGGGGGGTGGTGGCACAGATCGCCACCACAGAAAAAGAACAACAGAGAAAGTAGAGGTTAGTATGGATTTCGGACCATAAAAAAGGATCATTAAATGTATATATCAGAATATCATCACATGTTAAAGTAATGGGTTCTTAGCAGTTTTTTAAAGTGCTCCACCATATTAGCCTGGCGAATTTCTATCAGTAAGCTATTCCAGATTTTAGATGCAAAAGTTGTGCTTGATTTTGAGTTGCTTCCACCTCAGTTATCGTTAACAATGAGTTAGGCTGTACATATCTCCTCAAGGAGATATTATTTGTAAGCACATTAGATTCCAGCTGTTGTGCAGATGGTACACAGTTGTAGATCTCTGATAATTCTGAGGAGGAATCCAAACTGTCTCAAGTAGATCACTGTATAACAGATATCAAAGATTGGATGGCTGAAACTTTATGATGTTAAATTCCAAGAAAACAATCCTATTGCTACTAGGCCCTAAAGCTGTAAGAAAGAGGTTGCCTGAGTTTTCAGTATATATAAGTGGTTATTCAAGCGCACCATGGGTTATAGTAAGAGATTTAGGTGGTATCATGGGTGCCATTCTATCCTTCAATCCTCGCTTAAGTAATGTCTGTAACATAACATTTTTCTATCTATGCAACATTGCAACACTGAGACGGATAAACCTTCCCAACATAACTTCCTTAGCATTATGTTTTACCCCCAGATAAACATACTAAAACATTTTTTGTTGCTTGCACACAAGATGGTCGAATGTCGATGCCTGAACTGCACCATTGACGTGCCCTTTAAGGTTTAGTGGATTCCACACTTCCCCTGAAATAAACACTGGTAGTTGCTGTTTTGTGAACAGTTATTGTACTTCCTCTTGATCGCAATCATTTTGCCTTTTTGCCATGAAGCTACTTGCACTATGGTGAAGCTTTGCGGAACCTGATTACCAGCAGCTCAGTCACATGTTGCCATATGTATCAATTTCACTATCCATGTCGATGTCTAACAACCAAATCACATTGTCATCACTATCACTTGATTCAATTAATGTTTCATTTCAGTTTGTTCTAAAACTGGCTTCACAGCTTTTTGTTTCTGTGCCATTGTGTTTTGGGCGAAGGCTCCACTCCACTCTTGAATTTTGATGAGTTACCTTAGAGTGGAAAAACACATAGAAATAGTCACATTTTTTTTGCAGTATAATTGTATTTCTTCCACTAGCTGACATCAGAGTACTGTCCCCAGAGTTATTTACCCTTTACACTTTAAAGCAGATCTTTAAACACCACCCTGAGTCTAACTCTGGGTTAACTGTAATAACATAGTATTCTGAGTCCAAGTCCAACTCAGGGTTAACGTCAAGAAGGTTATGTGGTAATATGCACTACTGGCATTACCATTAATTAAATGAAATTAGTTTAGCGTCCTCTGCTGTGTAAAGAGGGAGGCTTTTGTTTGGAGGAAAAATGTATAAAGAAAGGAAACTTACCTTTTTTCATTTATATAGTGCAGAAAGACGTCTTTGTTGACGATATTAGCGTCTTTTGGGGAGTGTCACAGCGGGTCTCATGTAGACTGGAGAGACAGCCTTGCCATTGACCGGCCGGGATGGCATTGTCGGTACCCACTCCTACACGCGTTTCCGCGACCTCATTAACTCTAAAGGAGTAAAAGAAAGTGCAAAGCGTCGTAGTATTAGTTTACCGCGGTCTAGTAAAGGGATCCCTTATTCAGTTGTCTGGGCTGTAGCTCAGGAGAAGGAGGAAAAGAATAGAAAGTGCTTACTTTCACTTTATGGCAGAAGTGCCGTTGGCGTCTCAGAAGCCGGCACAGCTATGCGCGCCGGCAGCTCCATTTTATAGTAATTGTGTGGGAAAGTAGACGCCGCTTTTGCAAACGTGTTCACGTCATCGCGTACCTCGGGAGGGATGACGTACAGCGTTTAATTGGTCAGCGTAGGGCGCCGAATACAAAAGGGAATCGTGGCCTCTAGAGGGGGTTCTTTCTGAATAGATCTTCTTAGAGAAAGGTACCTGACAGAACAGCATTACGGCTTGTGCTTTGTTTTTGTAAATATTTTTTCATATAAATATCTCTTGAATAACTTTGGTGGAGGTATTTATTGGGTTGTGGTTAGTGGTGCACTGTTTATTTTTGTATATACACTTTTTCTATATTTTTGAATATTTTTGGGTGAATCCTGTATTATACACTGTTTGGAGGAGCAGCTTCCTGACTTGGATCACTGTGGAGGAAGACAGCTTCACATTTTGTTTTTGTGTATATATTTGGATTTCATTAGTTTGTGTGTATTTTACTTTTTCTTTTGGGACTTTCAAGTAGCACTGTAAATATTGTATACAGTCATTTCTGGGCTCCATTTGATTGTTTTTGTGTGTCCTTTGCGGCATTGGACTGTGTTTTAATATATAAATTCCAGGACATTATTTTTGATTATTTTCTTTAAGTGCACCTGTAAATAAAACCTCAATTTATTTTGCAAAAACCCAACCCTTTTGTGTCTGTGTCTCCCTGTCTTACACCATCATCCTGGTCACGCTCGGTCCCACATACTAGACACCTAGAGTGTAGGCTGGTGATTCCAACACCACTACGGGGTGTCACATTTTGGTGGCAGCGGTGGGATCTGATCAGGTGTGCTAAAAGTAAGACAGTATTTTTGATTTTGGAGTACGGACGAAGACAGTTTTGGCAGTATGGCTCCAAAGAAGCCTCAAGGAGTTGGCACTCCAGACCGCAATACAGGAGTGGTCTCCGGAGCAGCACAGGCAGGGAAGAAGTTCAAGTCACTGGGGATATCCGTACAGTGGAGACACTCTTGCGACAATTCATCGCTGTGCAGGAAGACAAAGACCAACGATTGGAACAGCGATTCAAAAGTCTGCAGCACCAGTTTGCCCAGCTACAGGGACAGGTGAATTTGGTGCAACAGTCGCAGTCCTCCAATTCTGATGAACCTGTAGAAAGAAGTAGAGGAGCCTCAGCAAGAACTTGGGAATACCCTCGTCTGATGCCCTTCCAGGAGCCGAGGACATAGAACATTACCTTTCAACATTCGAAAGGGTGGCTACAGTGTGTGACTGGCCAAGAGCAGATTGGGCAATCCGTCTTGTTCCTTTACTTACAGGAGGGGCCAGGGCGGCATTTTGGCCATGCCAGTAGAGGAGTCCCTGATCTATGACTCATTAAAAGCTGCCATCCTAGAGAAGTACGAGATCAGCACCGAAACGTACAGGGTGAGGTTCCGTTCTCTCGAATGGGAGGAAGGTCAGTCTCCTAAAGAACTTCTGACACTGTTGAAAGAATTATGCACTAAATGGTTACAACCCCAGAAACACTCAATAGACCAGATAATTGACTTTATTCTGTTAGAACAACTTTTGCAGGTATTTGATATTAAAATCCGTACATGGGTAGAGGAGCATCGGCCAAAGACTTCCAAAGAAGCAGCGGAGCTGGCTGAGGTATTCCTGGCTGCCCATCGTCCAAGGAACCTCGGAAGGAGGATAAAGTCATTCAGAGGCCCAGAACAACAGCTAAGCCCACAGGTATGTCTCGGGGTGAAATGGGTCGTGGTCCTACAAGATTAGTCAACCCACCTGCAAAGCCAGATTATAGGGAGGGTTGGTTGTGTCATGGTTGTGGACAGAAAGGCCATCTAATTAAGTTTTGTCCAAACAAACGTAAGGAGGCAAAATTTTGTTTTGTTCCATGCCCCCTACCTGAGAAGAAGACACCTTTTAAGAATAGGGAGAAAATTCTAAGGGTTACTATGGCAGGTAAACTGTACCCTGCATTAATAGATACAGGAAGCACCCAGTCTCTGGTGAGGAAAGACTGTTTGGTCGACCAAGTGGTACAGTCAGGTCAGCAGGTAGTATTGAGGTGTGTCCATGGTGAAGAAGTCACCTATCCTCTTGTCCGGGTGAACCTGGAGATTCAAGGTTTGGGATATGAGTTGCCCATGGGCGTATTAGACAACATGCCTTACCCAATTCTACTAGGGTTGGACGTGCGGGATCGAAGATCTCTTACAGAGTACTCTGCAGGCGGAGACTCTGATGGTCACAAGGGCCCAGGCGGCAAGGCAAAAGCAAGATGCCCAGGATGGCTGGGATGTGCTGCCATTTGGGGAAGCTGACAAGACAGGCACGGTCCGTAAAGCCCGTAGTCAGAGAAGGCGTGAGAAGCTCTGGGGCGTTCCCAGAAGCAGGGTGAGCTCATATTGCCTTTGGATCTCACAGGAAACAGTAGCGACTTACCGAGTGATGTGGCTTCCGCTCAGCGGACGACCCCAGTCTGCGTGTCTGCTTTGACAAGGCCACAAAGGGTTCGCAGTCTAAGACAGGAGAGAAATTTATTATTAAAGATGACCTCCTGTATCATCAAGATGACCATGGGCAGAGATTGGTGTTGCCATCTAGTCTGAGGGCAAAAGTGTTACAGATTAGCCATAGCATTCCCTGGTCAGGTCATTTGGGGCAAGTAAAACATCTGATAGGCTAGCACGGCATTTCTATTGGCCAGGATGGACTAAAGACGTAACAAATTATATAAAAGCATGTGCAGAGTGTCAGAAAGTTGGACCAGTGAAGAGAGGAGACAAAGTTCCACTAATACCTTTGCCTGTAGTGGAAGAGCCTTTTTCCAGAATAGCGGTTGATATTGTGGGTCCTGTCGAACGTAGCGCACTGGACATAAATATATTCTGGTAGTGTGCGACACGCAACCCGGTTCCCAGAAGCCTTTCCCTGAAGAAAACAAATGCAAGTAACATTGTGAGGGCTCTAATACAGCTATTTGCCAGAGTGGGGATCCCAAGAGAAATGTTAACTGACCAGGGGTCCAATCTAACAGCAAAATTGATAAGACAGGTGAATAGTTTGTTAGGAATTCAGGGTTTAAGGACCACACCCTATCACCCGCAGACGGATGGGCTAGTGGAGCGATTTAATGCCACCTTAAAACAGATGCTGAGGAAATTTGTTAGCGTGACTGGATCAGATTGGGATCAGTGGCTACCATACCTGTTGTTTGCTTACCGGGAGGTTCCGAGGCATCTACTGGATTCTCTCCGTTTGAGCTATTGTATGGTCGGCATGTGCGAGGACCCCTTTCTGTGCTAAAGGAAACCCTAGAGGGAGATAGAGACAGAACTGAGTCACAAAATGTGCTAACTTTTGTCCTTAAGTTGCAGGAAAAATTCGCCAACCTGTCGCAGTTTGTTAAAGCAAATATGGAAAACGCACAAGCCAAGCAGAAAGCGTGGTATGACAAGGCAGTCAGAGACCGAAAACTTACAGTTGGACAGAAGGTACTATTATTATTGCCTACTTCAGAGAGCAGTCTTTTAGCCAAGTGGCAAGGGCCATACACAGTAGTTGCTCAAAAGGTCCTGTCACTTATGAGATTGATATGCCTGATCACCCTAGGAAATTAAGGCAAACTTTTCATATTAATATGCTGAAGCCATGGCAGGAATATACTAACCCTTCAAGTCAGCTATTCATTCAGTAGCGTTCCAGAAGAAGAGGAATCGGAGGAGCAGTACTTGCCATCTTGCAGAGAAGTCCAAGTGGGACCATCATTGGAACATCTTGAAGAGACAAAAAGAGCAGAAGTACAACAATTGATTCCAGAGGGTCTGTTTGGATCTTTGCCTGGTAGGACTCCTCTCATACATCATGATATTCGCCTTACATCCCCAGGTCCTGTGAGAACATCCTACTGTAGAATTCCTGCACGCCTACAAGAGGTTTTCAAGAGGAGCTGGAACAGATGAAAGATTTAGGCATCATCGAACCTTCAGTGAGTGACTGGTGTAGTCCTGTGGTACTCGTTCCTAAAAAGAACGGACAGATGAGATTCTGTGTGGATTACAGTAAGCTTAACGCCATCTCAGCTTTTGATACCTACCCAATGCCTAGAGTGGACGAGCTGGTAGAGCAGCTAGGTCCAGCAAAATATTTAACAACAATTGATCTTTGCAAAGGTTATTGGCAGGTCCCACTCACCGATGAGGCAAAACCACTTACCGCTTTCAGGGCTCCCGGAGGTTTGTACCAGTTCACGGTCATGCCATTTGGGTTGCATGGAGCGGCGAACTTCCAGCGCCTCATGGACAAAGTGCTGCAAGGAGCAGAGAGGTATGCTAGAGCCTACATAGATGATGTGGTAGTATACAGTAAGACCTGGGAGGAGCATCTAAAACAACTGGCGGATGTGTTTGAAAGGTTAAAAACAGCTGGGCTTGTGGTTAACCCTGAAAAAACAGTCATTGCCAAAGAGGAAGTGCAATACCTTGGGTACACCATAGGGGGCGGTTTGATCCGACCCCAAATTGACAAAATGGCCGCTATAAAGGATCGTCCGTGTCCTGGAACAAAGAAGCAGGTCCGGTCATTCCTTGGTTTGGTGGGGTGGTACAGAAGATTTATCCCCAATTTTTCGGATATTGCAGCACCCTCACCGACCTGCTTAAAGGATCTGCACCACGAAACGTCAAATGGACAGAGTCATGTGAAAATGCCTTTCAATCTCTGAAAAAAATATTTTGTAAGAATGTTGTATTGCATTGTCCTGACTTTGCAAAACCTTTTACTTTGCAGGTTGATGCCTCGGGGGAAGGTTTGGGAGCAGCCTTGATGCAGGGAGAGGGTGACGAGAAGAGGCCAATTTTGTTTATTAGTAGGAAGCTGTTTGACCGAGAGAAGAAGTACGCTACCTTAGAGAAAGAAGGATTAGCAATAAAATGGGCTGTAGATAGCCTTAAGTATTATCTACTGTCCAACGAATTTATTGTGGAGAGCGACCACCGAGCATTGCAGTGGATCCAAAAGATGAGGCATTCTAATGCTCGTGTGGCCCGCTGGTATTTGGCTCTCCAGCCATACAGGTTTCAGGTACGTTATGTTGCGGGGAAAAAGAATCTAGTGGCAGATTATTTATCCCGCACATATGACCTGAAATCTTGAGGGGGAGGGTGTGTGGTAATATGCACTACTGGCATTACCATTAATTAAATGAAATTAGTTTAGCGTCCTCTGCTGTGTAAAGAGGGAGGCTTTTGTTTGGAGGAAAAAATGTATAAAGAAAGGAAACTTACCTTTTTTCATTTATATAGTGCAGAAAGACGTCTTTGTTGACGATATTAGCGTCTTTTGGGGAGTGTCACAGCGGTCTCATGTAGACTGGAGAGACAGCCTTGCCATTGACCGGCCGGGATGGCATTGTCGGTACCCACTCCTACACGCGTTTCCGCGACCTCATTAACTCTAAAGGAGTAAAAGAAAGTGCAAAGCGTCGTAGTATTAGTTTACCGCGGTCTAGTAAAGGGATCCCTTATTCGTAGTTGTCTGGGCTGTAGCTCAGGAGAAGGAGGAAAAGAATAGAAAGTGCTTACTTTCACTTTATGGCAGAAGTGCCGTTGGCGTCTCAGAAGCCGGCACAGCTATCTGCGCGCCGGCAGCTCCATTTTTATAGTAATTGTGTGGGAAAGTAGACGCCGCTTTTCGCAAACGTGTTCACGTCATCGCGTACCTCGGGAGGGATGACGTACAGCGTTTAATTGGTCAGCGCGAGGGCGCCGAATACAAAAGGGAATCGTGGCCTCTAGAGGGGGTTCTTTCTGAATAGATCTTCTTAGAGAAAGGTACCTGACAGAACAGCATTACGGCTTGTGCTTTGTTTTTGTAAATATTTTTTTCATATAAATATCTCTTGAATAACTTTGGTGGAGGTATTTATTGGGTTGTGGTTAGTGGTGCACTGTTTATTTTTGTATATACACTTTTTCTATATTTTTGAATATTTTTGGGTGAATCCTGTATTATACACTGTTTGGAGGAGCAGCTTCCTGACTTGGATCACTGTGGAGGAAGACAGCTTCACATTTTGTTTTTGTGTATATATTTGGATTTCATTAGTTTGTGTGTATTTTACTTTTTCTTTTGGGACTTTCAAGTAGCACTGTAAATATTGTATACAGTCATTTCTGGGCTCCATTTGATTGTTTTGTGTGTCCTTTGCGGCATTGGACTGTGTTTTAATATATAAATTCCAGGACATTATTTTTGATTATTTTCTTTAAGTGCACCTGTAAATAAAACCTCACTTTATTTTTCAAAACCCAACCCTTTTTGTGTCTGTGTCTCCCTGTCTTACACCATCATCCTGGTCACGCTCGGTCCCACATACTAGACACCTAGAGTGTAGGCTGGTGATTCCAATTCCCACTACACGGGGTGTCACAGGTTAACAAAAGGTTTGAAGATGCCAAGTGATAAAAAGAATTGTGAGTGTAGTTCACAGCCGTTGCATGATGTGTAGAAAATGATGTCCTGCTACAGTAACTAGGCATATACTCACACATTTTTTTTCACATTTTGCTGCACTTTGAGCCACTGATTTAGGCAACAGAGTCTACAGTTTTAACATTAACTTACAATTGTGGTAACACTAGCTGTGTTATATTGTTTCTACTGGTAAATTTCCTTAAATAATGATAATCAGTTATAGTGGCTTCACTTATTCAGGTGTATCAGATGTATTACATAACTAAGTACTGTTTTTAGTGGGTAACTAAAAATTACTACTAATAAAAATTAAATAAACTCTAAATATACAGTACATACAAAATGGAAAATAATGGAAAGTCAAATAAAAAGTACAGCAATCTACACATCTATCCTTGCAATGCACACTATGTATGTATCACACAATGTTAGCAAGCCAATCGAATTAAATGTGGCTTCAGGTGTGGGTTGGTACTTCGTTTACTCAAACATTTATTGTTGAGTTTATTGACAGTCATTTGTTTACCTGTGGCGTGGGTATAGTACTATAGTATAATTATTTTAATTAGATTTTTACAATTTATTATGGTGTCCTGGGGGATCTCCTCCCAGACTTGGATTATGGCATCAGTGAGCTCCTGGACAATCTGTGTTAATACCTGACCGGGTCAGAAGCACTAGTACATAATATTCCCGAGGTTTTCAGTTGAATGCAGGTCTGGAGAACATGCGGGCCAGGCAATGATATCAATGCCTTCATCATCCAGGAACTGTTTAAACACTCTGCCTTCATGAGACAGGGCATTGTCCTGCACTAGGAAAAGACCAGGGCCCACACTAGCAACATAGTGTCTGACAATGGCTCTGATTTCATCCCAGTACCTAACAGTAGTCAGGGTACCATAGCTTAGCACGTGGAGGTCTGTGTGACCCGCCAAGGTGTACCTCCCCAGACCATCCCTGACCCACCACCAAACCAGTTATGCTGGAAGATGTTGCAGGCTGCATAATGTTCACCATGGTGTCTCCAAACTCTTTCAAATCTGCTCTTATCTGTGAAGAGAATAGGGCACCAATGGCAAAGTTGCAAATATTGTGTTAATCGAGCTTCATGGTGATGTGCTGTGAGCACAGGTCCACTAGAGGAGTCTGTTTCTGACATTTTGGCCAGAAACATGCACAACTACGGCCAGCTGGTGGTCATTTTGTAGTGATCTGGCATTGCTCCTCCTGTTCCTCCATCAGTCCTGCTGTTAGGTTGATGCCTTTCTACGGCCCTGTCCAGCTCTCCTTGTGTAACAGTCCGTCTCCTCCATGCTCTTGAGACTGTGCTGGGAGACACAGAAAACCTATATCTGGAGAAGCTGGACTACTTGTGCAACCTGAATTAGCTGCAGGTATCAACTGTTGTTACCAGTAGTGACAAGGACACTAGCAAAATGCAAAACTACAGAAGAATCAGTCAGGAAGGATAAGGGGAGAACAATTGTCAGTGGCCACCACCTGCAAAAACCATTCCCTTTTTGGGAGTTGTCTTGCTGTTGCCTCTCCAGTGCACCTCTTGTCATTTTCATTTGCACCAATGCACCTGAAGTTGATTCTTAATCACTTATGCTTCATAACTGGACAGATTACTTTTTTTATGAAGGAGTGAGGCTTATATTAGAAGAGAAGTAAGAACTGTACATAAAGAATAGATGAAAAGAATTATGTACATTTCCACACTCTATCTCTTCTGTGCTTTGGGGACCCTTTAACTAAACTGTGCTAGCATTTGAACTAACCAAAGGATGTTGTTGCTCCCAGCTGTTTTTAAATCTGATGACGCCACTTCTTTCTGGTTCTGTCTCCCTCCCTTTATCCTTCTACCAAAGTAACACCTACACCTGCAGCCAGAGAGGCTGGCACCCATACCTGAGCTTTGTAGCACTGCCAACATCATCTTCCTTGAGCTTTGCTGAATTTTTCTCCTTACACTTCACAGCTCATTCTGTATACCACATGTCATCCCATCTCTTTTTCTTGTATAGGACATGTCCCCTTCTTCACTCATCCATCATCCCTATTGGTCAATGCCATTGTTTGTGTGGCCTGCCCATCACTTTTGCTGGCAGCCTTCATTTGCATAAACCAGTAATCCCAAACAGTTGGTTGGCACTGTTTGTCCCTGAAATTCATATCAGCACTCCACTGAAAAAGAATGCAGCATGTTAGCATAGCATACTCGCTACACTATTAATATTGACAAATAAAAAGACATAGGTCAGGGAATTTTCTTTTTTGTATAGCATCATCAAATTTCAGTAAATTTAATGAAAATGTTTTTTAGATTTAGGGATGTCTGGTTTTGCTGTTGCATTCCTCAATATTAGTGTATCAAAATGTCCATTCTTATAAGGTACATACTGCACTAGATTTACAATCCTGACAGAAATAGTGTCTTAATTGATGAGTGAGTGAGGGAGTGAGTGAGTGAGTGAGTGAGTGAGTGAGTGAGTGAGTGGTGAGGTGTGAGGGAGTGAGGGAGTGAATCAGTCAGTCAACTTTGCATTTTACAAAGATTCAAAATGTTATCATTTTTTAAATAAAAAAGTAACAAAGCATGTTCCTTTTGTCATTTAAATCCTGCTGAACTTGGGTGCCATAAACTATGTCACATACTATATAGAGGTACTTGTAAACAGACCTCACCAAAGTCTAGTCACGTAAGGTCAATTGACTGCAATAACTGCTGGACAAAGAATCAAGTTGCCTGTGTGGTATGACAAGAATCTGAAGTAAAGGATAAAGTTAAAGGTTAAAGAGATGGAATTATTAAAAGGTTCAGAGAGATAGAAGGCAGTGAAAAGAAAATGTCAATGTCATTTTACGAGTGTATGTGGTCAATGGAGCATTCTGAAATTTGTTCTGTTGGCATATCAGGTTGCTTGGTTCTAAAAGAGCCTTTGAATCCAAGCCAGCACACAAACTTTAGTTACACAAGTAATGTAGACTTTCAAAAATAAAACACTAAAGCATTTTGATCTGGAAGACATGGCAGCACTGCAGCCTCATATCTTCTTGGTTTAAATCCTGGTCTGCTGACAGTGCACATTCTCATGCATTTTTTGTGGAGTGTGCCTTGAATTTGTACCAATGTCAAAAACATTTGCGCATTAGCCTAATTTGAGACTCTGAAGTGACCCCATATGGGAAGGAATGTCCTTTGTCCTTGCACCCTACCTTGGGTTGGTTCCTGCCGTGCACCTAATATTCCCAACACTGCCTCTGAATATGAATAAATGAGCCAGTCCCAATAACAATTTCCAAGAAGCACTTAATAGTATAGGATGACAGTCTGAAGACTGACCACCTGCTCAGCCAAACAAACACAAAACTTATTTGACTATGCCAGGAAGTCCTCTAGAAAACCATGTTTTTGAATTTATTAAAAAGAATCAGATAATTAGATGATTTGGCAAGACAATTAAGATAGCTTGTTAAATTTTTTTCTTGTCAATGTCAGAGCAGAGATGCCCATTTCACCAGACTTAAAATTAGACTATATTACCAAAATATAGATAGATAGATAGATAGATAGATAGATAGATAGATAGATAGATAGATAGATAGATAGATAGATAGATAGATAAGAACTTTATCCCGAGGGAAATTCTTTTGTCATATACATGCTCAGTGCAACAAGAGGAATAAAGATAAGGTAATAAAGAGTTAAGAAGATCAGTAGTACTAGTGCAAACAGAATAACTAAATAAACAGAGTAACAACATAACTCTCAACAAAATATCAAATAACTATAACTATAACTAATAGTTTGTATTATAACTATATAACTCCTTTTATGCAAAGCAACAAACAAATATAACAAAAAACTATAACAGAAATAATAAATTACAGATTATTAGTGCAAGTGGTGCATGTGATGATGGGAAGGATCACCTACAGAATGAGGAAGAATTATACAGTCTTTTTGCCACAGGAAGAAAAGATTTCCTGTGGCGTTCGATTCTACACTTGGAGGCAATGAGTCTTTTGCTATGCGTGCTCCGATGACCCATCAAGGAGGCATGCATGGGGTGAGAGGGGTTGTCCATGATACTGAGAATCTTTTTCAGCATTCTCCTCTCAGACACCTCCGCCATGATTATGATTCGTTTATATGATTCGTTTACGAAAAATGTTTATGAATAAACCGTATGAAGAACTTGGGAGAGATTATTTAATAGAGATATTGGCCTATAATAACAACACTTACCACACTGAAGAACTCTGAAGAACCCTTGCTCTTTTTTGACTACCATCCACCTACTGAATACATAAAAGACCTGGCTTGAGCTCTTCATGTAAACACAAGAAAGGGAGAAATCAACAATCACTGACCAATAAACTGTTTCCATTAGTTGTATGAATATAAGAACGTAATAAATTTTACAAATGGGAGGAGGCCATTCATGTCCATCAAGTTCAATTGTTTAGTTAAAAGCTACACTGTCCCCATGTCTCATTAACATACTCCATTAAAGATCAAGAAAATATGAACACATAACCCCAGTTCTTAAATCTTTACACTGGCTCCCAGTTAAATTTAGGGCAGATTTCAAAATCCTCCTTTTAACATATAAAGCATTAAACGGCCAAGGTCCGCTTACTTGTCTGAACTTATCATGACTTACAAACCTGAGCACATTAAGATCTCAAGATGCCGGTCTGCTTAGGATTCCAAGGATTAATAAAATAACAGTGGGAGGTCGAGCTTTTAGTTACAGGGCCCCTAAACTGTGGAATGGTCTTCCTGCTTCCATAAGAGATGCCCCTCGGTCTCAGCCTTTAAATCCCGGCTGAAGACTCACTACTTCAGTTTAGCATATCCTGACTAGAGCTGCTGATTAACTGTACATACTGCATCTCTGTTGTTAGTCATTAGCACTATAACATAAGTAACATGATAATTATATTTGAATACTAACCCTCACCTATTCTGTTTCTTTTCTCGGTACCCAAATGTGGCCATTGGTGCCACGCCCACCTGCCAAGTTGTTTGCCTGCCTATGGTAAAGTCATCCCTGATGGAGGATCACAGGAATCATGGGAAAGAGAGGTCCTTTCATCGAGCAATGTTTCAGCCGTGGCATGGCCAAATGGAGATGCAGCTAGATGGATGAGGTCTCCAGGACTCTAAAAATATCGAAACCTAATTATGTCATATCATCTACTGTTAAACCGTAATTCTAAAATTTTTATTATGCTGTCTTAAGGAATTGTTCTGTTGTGTATATTGTATTGTATTGACCCCTACTTTTGACACCTACTGCACGCCCAACCTACCTGGAAAGGGGTCTCTCTTTGAACTGCCTTTCCGAGGTTTCTTCCATTTTCCCTACAAGGTTTTATTGGGAGTTTTTCCTTGTCTTCTCAGAGAGTCAAGGCTGGGGGCTGTCAAAGGCAGGGCCTGTTAAAGCCCATTGCACTTCCTGTGTGATTTTGGGCTATACAAAATAAACTGTATTGTATTGTATTGTAAAGATATCAAGGTTTCTGCTTCAACTACATGGTTCAGTAGTTTGTACAGATTCAAACAAGTCTTTGTGTACAGAGGTGCTTCCTGCTTCAGTCCTAAATGGACTTCCTTTTGTAAAAGGAACAGACTCGACACATGTAGAAAAAGGTTTGGGGCAGCCACCCGTATAATATTCCTACCTGCAAAGGATTCTTTTAAGTTCAAATAAAGTTGTTGATAGTATGGAGTCCAAAACAGAACTGATCAAGGATGGAAAAGATGGCAGTTTTAAGTGGTCAGACAGGAAGTGATGTAGGGTGACCGAAATTGATGTTCTCCTGGCATTAGTCTGGGCGCCGGAACCAGGAATGACGTTCTTCTGGGCACCGGAACCGGAAGTGACGTTCTTGTGGACGCCGGAACTAGAAGTGTCGTTCTTGGTTCAGATAGGTTTTCCCACGGCTGGCCTGAAGAGATAACAGGAGAAGGTTTAGTGCACTCTGCCCCCCATGGCCTGGCGTGGAATTACCTTTACTTGGTCCACACAACGTCCCCCTACTCACATGTGTGTGACACTTTTAACTTTCACTGATGTCCTCAAGTACATGATTCTCCATTTAGTCAAAAGAATTATGGTGGATCTACTTCATCATGCTTTTGAAAATGTTATTATATGTTATTTTTGTAAGTTATGTGTTTAATAGTACTGTACAATTCCCTAACATATTACTATTTTATTGTTTATGTCTGTATCTTTTTTATTTGTTATTTTTCAAACAAATTTTCACTCTGTCTAGTAAATATTTCATTTGTGGGCTTGCAGCATCCTCTTCAGCTCCACCAAGCAAAAGTAGCAGTGAGTCTATCGTTAAAACAGTTAGCACCAAGACCAAGGACTGGTCAAAACATACAAATGAGATTTTGTAATTTACATTATTTTTGTTATAAAGCAGGATATTTAATAGCACTGGTTTTGCAGGGTAACTCTAAATTGACTTGCCCATGTGTGTGTAGGGGTGTTTGTGTGTGTGTGTTTATATTGTTATCAACAATCACCTGATTTTGAGCATTAGTGCCTGCCTTTATCTGACAGTGTCAGGATATTCTTGAGCCCTTTGTGATCCTTTAATGGAATAAGTGCTCTTAAAATGAATGAATGAATCCTAAGGCATATGACAAAGAATGTTGTCACAATGTAATGAAATCTCACAGACATGCAGACTGTCAGTTGAAGCTTTGTTATTCTGAGATCTGGAGATGAACTCAAAGCAGGAAAGCATCTCAATGCACTAATCCCTCTAACAAGAGCATCATCTGAAGTTGTATTTTCTTTAATAAATACACACAATAAAAGGCAAAACATTCAAAGAAAGGGCTTCTTTATCCTGCTTTACAATATTTGATTTATGTTCTTAGAGTTATTCTAAAATCCTTATAAAGCAAGTTAATGACAATGAAGGCTGGCCAAAGTTGGGCCAAGGAATGGATGACTTATTTTGTGCACTTGGCACCCACATTTTCCGTCATCTTGACTTTCCTTTAACTTTCTTTGTCAACTCTCCAAAGAGGCATCAATTAGCTAAATGCTGAATATAGCAACTGTCTTTTCATAGCAACACATTCTCATACTTTCAGACTGAAAATGTTTCGTTTTTTTTTAAATTAACATTTAAAATATTGAAACCTACAGAGAAACTACATTACGTTTAAAAAGAATTCATCTAAATTCTTTCATATGGTATTGAATTGATTATCTACATAAAAACAAACTAATGTCTTATGATATTCCTATGCATCATATACATTTCGTGTTCATTCATTCACTCATTTCCGGTGGGCTGGTGCCCTGCCAGGGGTTTGTTTCCTGCCTTGCGCCCTGTGTTAAATGGGATTGGCTCCAGCAGACCCCTGTGACCCTGCTGTTAGGATATAGCAGGTTGGATAATGAATGGATGGGTGGATTCACTCATTAATTCACTTTTCTTTACATTTTTTAAGGGAACGTGATTGGTCAGTCTTCTATATTAAAAGCATTCATACCCCTTTTCATATATGATCATTATAAAACATTGAATCACAGTTGGTTTAATTTAGCTAACCAACAAAGAGAGACTCTTTAATATCAATGTGAAAACAGATCTCTGCAGCTTGGACTAAATTAATTATAAATTAGGGGGCTTGCCCCCTGCTCGCTTCGCTCGCCAACCTCTTTGCAGTTCTGTCATTCGCGTTTGGGGACGCAGATATACAATTTAAACAGATTTTTATTTTCATGGGAATTGTTACATATGCATAATCAAACTATTTTTCACTACAGCAAGTAATTAACCTATTAGAAAAGAGTAAAACTTAATAATTTGAAAGTAAATTGTTTCATGTTGCGTTAGAGTTATTTCGTTGAGTAATATGATTTCGTTCCGTTTGGCTTTGAAATTAACACACAAATACTTTTCAAACTTATACTTTTACTGTAAAAGTTCAGTAAAAACAATTTTTTAAATTACATTTTCGTTAATATCGCATTGAATTTTGATTCTGTGTTTGGACTTTCATTGTGACAAAGCAACATATAACTGCCCGTGGGTGAATTTGATTTGTTTTTCTCTATTAAATAAAATGACTTTTTCGAATGTTTGGGTCTGAGATTTGTTAATTGTCTTTGCAAAAGCTATTCTAATGAGAAACTGTTAATGTTTTAAGGCGAATGGCATATCAAGATCTCCTTTTTTTGTAGTGATATCCAAGGAAGATGTGCTACATTACCTTTCTTGGATACATCCTTCTTTCTACAGTAATTTGTGCAGTGGAAGACTGAACGGTGTTAACGGTTGTAGATATTCTTCGGGATTTTGTAAGCTGATGTTTTCATCTTTCACACGATCACCACCAACTGTTTCAGCAAGGCCTATTGATATGCATTTAACCAATTTTTCGTGTATAACTGCTCGACATTTTTGATGTTAACTTGTTTGACTTCATCATTTCTTGGTGCTAGGATTGCCCGAGTACTCATTTTTTCTGTTGATAACCCTTCGTGATGAACTTCTTTAGATAACTGGTTCAATGGAGATCACATGTCTGATGTTTCAATTTAATGTATTATAAATGCACCTTGTGATGAGTCAATATGTTGGGCTAACCTACACAATAAAGACAAAAGAACACTTCAAACAACTCCTTCAAAATGTGATTGAAAATCACAAGTCAGGGGTTTGAGGAAAGAAAATAGGTCACTGAATATCCAGTTAAATCAATCATCAAGCAATGGAAAGAGTATGGCACAGCTGTAAACTTACCTAGAGCTGGCTATCCACAAAAACTGAGTGATCATGCAGGAAGAAGCCCAATGATGGAGGATACCAAGGGACCATTGAGAACTCTAAACAAGTTATAAGCTACACTCTGAAAAATAAAAGTGCAAAAGTGGTTCTTCAGAGTGATACAATATGGTTCCCAAAAGAGCCTTTATTTAGATCAGTAATAGGCTCCATAAATAACTATGAATAGATGATAAGAAATTTGTAAATTACAAGAGATTTCTTGATAACAGTAACGTAGGCTAAGTTCAAGAATGTGCAAACAACCCTTTCTATCATGAAATAGATGTTTGTCAAGTAAAGGTCCTACAAGGAACCACGCAAAAAGTCAAGTCAAGTTGGGGAGCATGCACTGGTACAGTGTGTTGCCACACCCACTACACTTCGAAACAACTCGGGATCCGGGTTTGCAACCCCCCCAGGCAGACACGCGGTCCAGTCCCACCCTCCAGAAATGACCCTCTATCTACCACAGCCAGGTGTTACGTGGGCGACTCCTTGGCCTGGTCCAGCCACTCGGTCCCCAACAATGAAGATCTTACGAGCCGGATCACCCTCTGGGAAACGCACCACATGGCCGTAGTGCCGTAACTGACGCTCCCTCACAGTGCAGGTAATGTGCCTCATTTGGGACTCCGTGAGCAACCGCTCATTCAACACAAAGTTAAACCAACGGTGCCCAAGGATTTTCCGGAGAGACACAGTACCAAAGGAGTCCAGTCTTCATCTCAGGTCACTGGATAGCGTCCATATCTCGCAACCATATAACAAGACAGGAAGCACCAGGACTCTAAAGACTTGGACCTTCATCCTTTTGCATAGATATCAGGAGCGCCACACACCCCTTTCTGGTGACCTCATGACCCCCCATGCTCTCCCAATCCGTCTACTGACTTCATAGAAAGAGTCACCAGAGACATGAATGTCACTGCCCAAGTAAGTAAACCTCTCAACATGGTCGACACTCTCTCCACAAACAGACACACTGCTGATGGCTGTGCCCAAGAGGTCATTAAAGGCCTGGATCTTGGTTTTCATCCAGGACACTCGCAAGCCCAGACACTCAGATTCCTCACTCAGTCTCTCGAGTGCCCCGATCAGAGCCTCCATTAACTCCACAAAGATCACAGCATCGTCAGCAAAGTCAAGATCCGTGAATCTTTCTTCACCAACAGATGCCCCACAGCCGCTGGGCCCCACGACCTTGCCCAACACCCAGTCCATACAAGCTTTGAACAGAGTAGGAGCAACAACACACTCCCGACAAACCCCACAATCCCAGTTGAACCACACAACACAGTAAAATAAAAGTAAAGAACTGGAAGAAGGTTCTGTAGACTAAAGAGACCAAAATTGTGCTTTTTTGACATCAGACAAAATGCCATGCTTGGCAACTTAGGCAAAGATCTGTTTTTCAATAAGACAATGACCCCAAGCATAAAATAATAATAATTCTTTGCATTTATATAGCGCTTTTCTCACTACTCAAAGCGCTCAGTAATTTCAGGTTTAGAGCCTTGCTCAAGGGCCCAACAGAGCAGAGTCCCTTTTGGAAGTTTATGGGATTTGAACCGGTAACCTTCTAATTGCCAGTGCAGATCTCTAGCCTCAGAGCCACCACTCTGAGCCAATAAAGCAAAAGTTACACAGGAATGTCTGAAAAGCAACAATGTGAATGTCCTGGAGTGGTTAAGTCCAGTTAAGAATCTGTGGCTGGACTTGAAAAAAGCTATTCACTCACAATGTCGATGAACCTGAGCTTGAGCAGTATGACAAAAAAGAATGGAGACAAATAACAGCAGCCTATGCAGATGTGCAAAGTTGATAGGGAGAGAGGCCTGTGCACACTGACTCAAGGCTGTCATGGCTACCAAAGGTGCGTCTACTAAATACTGACTTGAAAGAGCTGAATACTTATGTGATCAATTATTTTGTGTTTTATCTTTGTAATTAGTTGACACCACTTTGCAGAGATCTGTTTTCACTTTAACATGAAAGAGTCTTTTTCTTTTGAAAAGTGTCTGAAAAGCCAAATTAAATCTACTGTGATTCAATGCTGTATAATAATAAAAGGTGAAAATTTCCAAGCAGCTGAATACTTTTTATAGGCACTATATATAATTAAAGAAAGGACCATTTTACCCACAGAACTCATCCACAGTGAAAGTGCCCTAGCAGCACAAGGAAAACAGGTGCTCTACGTTATTTTGGCCTTTGTAGCATTTCTTTGACTTGGGATTTTTCCTTCCTTTTAATTTGCTCTCTCCCAACATACCTCATTAAATACAATGTTCATGTTCTGCTTTTTTCTATGAGTGAGGACAGTAAGGGTCAATTATGCTTGATCGGTGGGCTGGGAAAGCTGCTATAGTGATTAAATCAATGCACTTTCCACACTCTCAGAGTTTATTCTGCTTGTCTACCCATTTTATTTAGTATGATGTTCTTACCTGTGGTGGACTGGCACCCTGTCCAGGTTTATTTCCTGCTCTACATGCAGTACTACTGTTTTGAGAGTGTAATATATGTCTTTAGAGGACTTGTAACCATTAGCTGTGTGCAGCAGGTGGTGTCCATGCCTGGAAACACTGGAAATAAGAAGTAACTAATATACACAAAAAGCCTTAACAGAGCTTAAAACAATCATGAAAAATAAAATAATCTCCTGTTAACAAATTATGACCTCCAAAACTGAAACTATCCTAGCTCCTTTAGTAAAAAAAATAGTAAAAGCAAAAAAAAAAAAAAAATGAACAAGGAGCTCCAGATACTTTGCTCATTTGAAAGTATAACAGCACCACAACAGAATGTGTTATCCACAGTAACATCTAATCCACAGATTAAACCTCCATGGCTAAGGGCTGCAGAAACACTTCCATAAATGGAAAGGGACCTCGGTAAACTGCAAAGTTCGCAAAACATTTTTTATTGTTTTACAAAGTAAAAATATTTAGTCTGAGTTCAGAAATGTATTTAAGTTCAATACAAAATGACTGCCAGGGTTACAAGAAGTAGTTCTTTTATAATTGCTCTGCTCAGAGTTCAACATTGGCATCGCACCCTCCTATTAAGGATCACTCTCCTTGGCAGGACAAAAAGAAAGTAAGCCAAAAAGAAAATATAAACTTGAAAATTGAGGTTTTTGAAGCAATTATTGTCCAGCATGTGACCCCCTCCCCTTAAGGTCAGTCTGAATTTCAGTGGCAGAGCTGCATTAGAAACTGATGAAGAGACGCTCCCTCCATGCACAAACTATAAAGCCCATTCTGCAAAAGAAAAGTTCATTTTCTTTTATTCAGCTCTTTTTGAAAAGCTTGCATTTAAGCTTAAAAGATATTGCAAAAGATTAAAAGGACAGGAGTGTTACAGTGATTCTTTTCATCAGGCACAAGCTGCAGCTGTTCGATTTTGACATGTGTGCCTACTTGAGGATGTGCTCTGCTTTCTAAGTGGAGCTTTTAATATTGACTCCTTATCATTCATTATCTGAAGCTGCCAGTTCAAAGGCAACATGCATCTCACAACAAGCGAATAAGCTGAAATCATGACATGTCCCAATTAGGACAAAGTGTTTCTCTTGAATATGTGTCTGCTGCCAGGCTCATTACATCAGTGGTAACTCTATAGGGGGGTAGAAATATCTATCTATCTATCTATCTATCTATCTATCTATCTATCTATCTATCTATCTATCTATCTATCTATCTATCTATCTATCTGTCTGTCTGTCTGTCTATTATATTGTAGCAGTGCTATTTGAATTTGAAACTGCAACTCCCAGCAGTCCCTGCAGTGGCTCCGATTGGTCTTTTGCTGAGGGTGCAGGAGCTGTTGGGGTCAAAGGATTTCAGCACAGCTTTTAAAAAGGGGACCGGTGACCAAAAGGAAAAAAAAAAGGTTTATCTATCTATCTATCTATCTATCTATCTATCTATCTATCTATCTATCTATCTATCTATCTATCTATCTATCTATCTATCTATCTATCTATCTATCTATCTATCTGTAACACAAAGTAACTACATAAAAAAGGGCCAGTTTGATTTTCAAGGCTATGATGTGCTGGGCTAGCAACACCACTGAAGAGGGGCCCACCAAATTAGCAAGCTAATTAAAAGGGTAATCTCAGATATGGGGTGCATTCTGGACCCTCTGAAGGTTGTACCAAAGGAGAGAATTAATACAAAACGGAATGCCATTATGAACAATGCTGCACATCCTCTCTCTGACACACTAACTCTGAGAACTTTCAGGCAATAAATTATTCTGCTACATTTCTTGACTCAACTAGGCTTCTTTATAAAAACCAGCAATACACCTTTATAGTGCCCTACTGTGACTGCCAAGTCAGAAATTTACTTTCTTTTTATCTTTTCTTTCCTTTTTAATCATTCTGACTAAATTTTGTGTGTAGACCAAATTGTGTGTGTATATGTATTTATTTCTTTAATCATCTTCTGTAAAAAGCCAAATTCCCTCTGGGAACAAATAAAAGATCTATCTATCTATCTATCTATCTATCTATCTATCTATCTATCTATCTATCTATCTATCTATCTATCTATCTATCTATCATATAGTGCCTTTCATATCTATCTATCTATTATCTATCTATCATATAGTGTTTATCTATCTATCTATCTATCTATCTATCTATCTATCTATCTATCTATCTATCTATCTATCTATCTATCTATCTATCTATCTATCTATGTATCTATCTACTATATATCTATCATATCTATCTATCTATCTATCTATCATATAGTATTGCATTTCATATCTATCTATCTATCTATCTATCTATCTATCTATCATATAGTGCCTTTCATATCTATCTATCTATCTATCTATCTATCTATCTATCTATCTATCTATCTATCTATCTATCTATCTATCTATCTATCTATCTATCTATCTATCATATAGTGCCTTTCACATCTATCTATCTATCTATCTTTCTATCTATCTATCTATCTATCTATCTATCTATCTATCTATCTATAGTGCCTTTCATATCTATCTATCTATCTATCATATAGTGCCTTTCATATCTATCTATCTATCTATCTATCTATCTATCTATCTATCTATCTATCTATCTATCTATCTATCTATTGCATTTCATGTTTATCTATCTATCTATCTATCTATCATATCTATGTTTATCTATCTATCTATCTATCTATCTGCCTTTCTATCTATCTATCTATCTATCTATCTATCTATCATATAGTGCCTTTCATATCTATCTATCTATCTATCTATCTATCTATCTATCTATCTATCTATCTATCTATCATATAGTGCCTTTCTATCTATCTATCATATAGTGCCTATCTATCTATCATATAGTGCCTTTCATATCTATCTATCTATCTATCTATCTATCTATCTATCTATCTATCTATCTATCATATAGTGCCTTCTATCTATCTATCATATAGTGCCTTTCATATCTATCTATCTATCTATCTATCTATCTATCTATCTATCTATCTATCTATCTATCTATCTATCTATCTATCTATCTATCTATCTATCATATATCTATCTATCTATCTATCTATCTATCTATCTATCTATCTATCTATCTATCTATCTATCTATCATATAGTGCCTTTCATATCTATCTATCTATCTATCTATCTATCTATCTATCTATCATATAGTGCCTTTCATATCTATCTATCTATATCTATCTATCATATCTATCTATCTATCTATCTATCTATCTATCTATCTATCTATCTATCTATCTATCTATCTATCATATCTATCTATGCCTTTCATATCTATCTATCTATCTATCTATCTATCTATCTATCTATCATATAGTATCTCATATCTATCTATCTATCTATCTATCTATCTATCTATCTATCTATCTATCTATCTATCATATAGTGCCTTTCATATCTATCTATCTATCTATCTATCTATCTATCTATCTATCTATATAGTGCCTTTCATATCTATCTATATCTATCTATCTATCTATCTATCTATCTATCTATCTATCATATAGTGCCTTTCATATCTATCTATCTATCTATCTATCTATCTATCTATCTATCTATCTATCTATCTATCTATCTATCATATAGTGCCCTTCATATCTATCTATCTATCTATCTATCTATCTATCTATCTATCTATCTATCTATCTATCTATCATATAGTGTCTATCATATCTATCTATCTATCTATCTATCTATCTATCTATCTATCTATCTATCTATCTATCTATCTATCTATCATATAGTGCCTTCAATATCTACTTCTTCTATTTTAGATATGACCTTTAGATTTTAGTTCTATTTATGGATAACCAACACAGATTTGTTTGAATTTTTAATGACAAAATTATTTACATTTTCTGAAATTTTAGATTTTTCCTTGTGCTTTTTCATCAGCTCTCGTTTCACTCGTGTGCTTCTGGGAGGCCCTAAACTCAGTCTTGTCTAATGCTATATTTAATGTGGCAGCTTAAAGCAGTCAAAAGCACAGGGTAGTAAGTAGTCAACAAGTAATAATTACAGGGAGCTTTTGTGTAGGAACAAAGGAAACAGAGCACAATATCCTTTGAGCAGCTCTTTATTAGATGCTGTATGAAAATCAGCAGCTCTAAGATTGTGTAGTGCTGACATTTCTTCAACCTCGCTGCAGCTTTTCTCTTATAAATCAATCTGATAAATCCAAATGTCTTATGTAGATGACAGCTGCATTTGTCAGTGGAGCAATTCCCCCCCAGCCTCCACAATGCCCCAGCCTGCTTGCTGGCAGCAAACATGGAATTTATATCCACAAACACACGCAGCTGGGGGCTCGATTGTTCTCTTATCTCACGCATTAATTGCTATGTAAATGGATACCGATAATTAATAAATAACATTGCAGACATCTCATAGGGTGAAAGGCTTTGCACGACAAAGCCTCTGGGGATGACAACAAGTTCGTTTTGCTCTCGCTTATTAACTGAAGAAAAAGATCAATCATTTCTGGGAGTCATTTCTTTACCATTTTTTTTCCTGTTTGAACCTATTTGCAGCGATTGCTGTCTTAACTCTGTCATCTTGATAAAACCCTGCAGTCTATAACATTTGTTCAGATTCCAAAAATAACTTCACGATCATCTCAGAATATTGAAAACAGGGTAATAAATCACGTGTGTCTCTCATCAACAATCAGTAATTATATTTCTCATAAGTAAAGAACTCTTAAGCTGCTTCCGAGTTACGTGAGAGGTTGGTGAGCAGCAATCAGCAGACTCATCCAACCTGCTGCTGCTTTTAATTACAGAGGACATCATTTGGTACTTTAGTCTGTAAGCTGCTGCTTGGTTTTGTAAACCTTTTGGCCTCAATGACACTGAGCTCCACTGCAGTGCTATTAGGCAAAGGCATGCTGTTTTAGTCAACTGAGACTCATTAAAACAGAAAATGACATTTTTTTATTTTTTATGTAATGTATTATTTTTCAACTGAAGTACTGTCTGCTTTCTAACAAATTTCATTATATCCCAAGAAACCGTAGTGTGATTTCTAGAAATCTACTGCCTTGACTGATGTCAGAACAATGTCATAAACTGCAAGGTGAAGCGGTCATAAATGCGCTGATAGGCCTACGTTTTAATGATAGTGACTGAGGAGATGGAGTTGAGTATGAAAGTTAGTTTTCACAACCAATAGCAAGACATGAAGTTTTCCAGGGTCAGCTAATTTTATAATCTCGGGAAATTTGCAGAACTCTTAAATGGTAGTGCTAGTTATAGAGACCCCCATATGTCCTTAGCAATGAGAAATAATATAGACAGAAAAAAGAGGGTGGATATTATAAATATTGGAACTATCTGAGACCAGAATTGCCAAACTGGTCACCAAGCATGCAATGCCTAGCTGTCCCCATACGGAAAACATTGAGGAATGTCTACCAGTCAAAGAGGCATACATTTTAAATAAAGGAGAGTTGCATGGCTAACACCAAGATGAACTTTTAAACAACGTTTTGATGTGATTTCGTTCCTTATTTATAGTATTACTATTTAGGCTTACTCATCTGGGACAGGTTCTGAAAAAACAAAAAGAAATTATTAAAAAAAAGAATGCTTCAAAAACAAAGAATATATTTTTTATTTTTTTTAAATCTAATAAAATATCATTTAGATTGTGATAAACCATTTTGTTGATATATAACTGTTAAAACGTTTAAAAACAAGCTTTAATTGTGTTTAAAAATTATAGTTTTATAAAAAAAAGTTTAAGATAAACAAGTTATTTCCATCTATCGTTCCATTAATATTTTCTCATTTCTTGCAATTACCATACACTAATGCCAAACCATATGCCACTGTACTTATAACTCCTCCTGCATTAATACAAATTCTTGTTAACCTTTCACCATCATTTGCCTTCACTGTTGCCTTTTGCTCACTCTTGAAAATGGCTAATTTATAATTGACCATGTGCAAACACCAGTTCAGGCAGATACATTTCAACTTCAGCAACTGTCAGGCCCCAAGATCTGTTTATCGTCATTGCAAATGCCAGTCTGATCAGGACCTGCAGAGCACAAAAGGCAACTCAGGATTCTCTGGGTCCAAGTCTGTCTTTGGTATGAAGATGAACTGAGCCTGAGCCAATCATGAAGACACCTTGGTGACTAACAGGCATTCCCACAGCTCAGTAGTAGTCCGGCATATCCCATTATACAGCCCTCGCTTCCTAAAGAGATTTCTCAATAACATTACCACACAACCTACTTTGAGGGGCAGCTGATATGGAGGCAAGTCTGATGAACTGAACCTTTATTAACTTATAAGGCTGGATAATGCTGGACAGAAAAACTGCATGGGCATGAAAAACATTCCACTGACCCTAGTGTGTTAGATTTTTATAAACTAACATAACAGGCTAAATTGTTATATTTTTGTGTCTTCCTATTTATGTAAGACATCAAGGGATCAAATCTGCACAAATAATAATACATCATACTGCAGTCATGTAGCCCAGTCATTATGGAAGATGGCGTTTCATTTGCAATCAAAAAGGCTGCTCCTGCACTCTCTTAGACACACCTTGAGATGAGTCCACTTCATCTTGTCCAAAGTGTATGTTTGAACAGCACACATTTTTTAATTATTATCTAATCTAGTGTTAAAAGACATAATGTTGGTATATGTGAGTTTATTTGAACACTAGATAGATAGATAGATAGATAGATAGATAGATAGATAGATAGATAGATAGATAGATAGATAGATAGATAGATAGATAGATAGATAGATAGATAGATACTTTATTAATCCCAAGGGGAAATTCACATACTCCAGCAGCAGCATACTGATAAAGAACAATACTAAATTAAAGAGTGATAACAATGAAGGTATAACAGACAGACAGTAACTTTGTATATTAATGTTTACCCCCATGAGTGGAACTGAAGAGTCGCATAGTGTGGGGGATGAACGATCTCCTCAGTCTGTCAGTGGAGCAGGACGGTGACAGCCGTCTGTCGCTGAAGCTGCTCCTCTGTCTGGAGATGATCCGGTTCAGTGGATGCAGTGGATTCTCCATGATTGACAGAAGCCTGCTCAGCGTCCATTGCTCCACCACAGATGTCAAACTGTCCAGCTCCTACAATAGGAGCCTACAATAGAGCCTGCCTTCCTCACCAGTTTGTCCAGGCGTGAGATGTCCTTCTTCTTAATGTTGCCTCCCCAGCACACCACCGCGTAGAAGAGGGCACTCGCCACAACTGTCTGGTAGAACATCTGCAGCATCTTATTGCAGATGTTGAAGGATGCCAGCCTTCTAAAAAGTATAGTCGGCTCTGACCTTTCTTACACAGAGCATCAGTATTGGCAGACCAGTCCAATTTATCATCCGGCTGCACTGCCAGGTATTTATAGGTCTGCACCCTCTGCATACAGTCACCTCTGAAACTATGTGGTTGCCTTGACTGTCACCATTGCCTGCTAAAGAGCCATCAAAAATCTCAAAAGACGATCACCACCTTTATCGTATAGAAAACTAAAGCATTATTGGAAAGACTTTTTGAACTATTGATCAATGAGTGACAGAAGTCAATTCCATCAGGTTTTTTTTGTGTGCATTTTAATTTTTGTCATGTGTTTTGCATGTTTTGAGCATATCACTGGATAACGGATATGTGGATAATGTGACATGAGTAACATAAGATTGTTCTTCTTTTGTTCTTGCACATTTTTATTTTGTTTACTGTTGTCCAGCATTATTCACTATTAGGTCCCATTCTGTCAGTAACTTTGTCATGACCTTTCTTCGCAAAAACATGAGATTCTAATTTTTTCTCAGACACCACAACAAACTAACATGAGCAGCAGAGCACTTTGGAATTTAATTTAGGAACCTCCAGGACCTCCGACCACTTACTAATTATAGTCCAAACTTTAACTATTTTAAAAGAAGAACAAAAAGTTGATTAATATTATATTTCAGTGAATTTATATTAAATGAGGACATAGAAGAAGAAACTTAGCGAAGCAATGATTTTATATGACCAAAACAAAATGCAAAATCAAAAACAATATGAAAAAGAACAAAATGTTACATTTTGTGCCTAAATTGTTACAGAAATCCTCTCCTTTGACTTTATTTTCTTTCAACATTTATATGATGTCCTTGCGGCTCTAAATTGGATTAAGCGGGCTAGAGAATGAGATGAAATGAAATTTTTTTGATGGCTTGTATATTGCTTTTTGCAAATATCTACCTTTTAAATATGTATGTAAGTTGTTACTAAGATTTCGGTAAAGTCAATGCTGAGTTTTTTTTTCCAAAGCCATCATGCTAAGTTGTACATATTATTGGTTTGTTTTAAAACATTTGTAGTCAAGGAAAAATTATATTGACTAAAGGATCTTTTATCTAATGAATCACTTAATTGAAATTAAATAATATACATGAGCTAGCTGAGCATTGGTGAGTCATAAGGCAGTGGACGGGAGTAAAGAGCAGGGGTTCTATTCAATTCCTTCCTCCTCAACCCCTTTTTGAAGACTTGCTTGTAATATTTGGAGCCACTGTCATACTTCAGAATGCAATTGCAGTTTGGGTTCTGGCTCAGTCCAACACTTCTGTGTTCCTAAAATATTCAATTGGCAGCCCTTTTACCACACTGAAGCCAAACACCAATTAGCATATTGTTTGAATAATCTCTTTTAGGACTGAACAGGAATGTGAGGTTCTTGCAAGGAGGATAATTATGGCCAGATGTTCCATTCAACACAGCATGGCTTCGTTAACAGACCTTAGGAGAACAGTTACTGAAGTTCAGCAAGCTGGAGAAAGCTAATAGAACATTTCTAAAATCTTGGGCCTTCATCAGTTCATAGTTAGGCAGCTAGTGTACAATTGTAATAAAGTTAGTATTGTTGGAGTGGCTGTCCTACAAAGTTCATTATAAAGAATACAATCTAATGTTCCACAAGTTGACAAAGAACCTCTAGGATGAAAGCTAAGGGTCTTGTCAAATGTGTAGCTTGGGATTTCTCTGGTTGTACTGGCTTTCCATATACACCACAGAAATGTGCTGGTAACTTTATTGATCACTCTAATTTAAGGTAGTTTGCCTGAATGTGCTCTGCAATGGGCTTTCACCCCGTCCAAGTTTGGTTGTAGACTTTTATTATATTCGATGATGCCAAGGTAAGCCCTAGCTCTCCACTGCCCTCAATTTGATTATGTGGCTTTAGGAAACAGACCGATCATCACTTTACTATAGTGATGAACCCTAGATTATTTTAGGTACTCCAACAAATGGCCCTAGATAGGTTAGGAGCACACACTGATACAGTGCATTACCGCACCCACCACACGACAAACCAACTCAGGATCCAGATTAGGGCCCCAGTGCAGCCATGCAACGAGTGACACCTCAGCACCACACTAGTTCAGATGTAGTGGAACAGTGTGAGGTTTTTTGTGGTGAATGGAGTGCCAATTCTGCCACCAACCCCCAAGTTTTCCCTGCAGGTTGGATGGCCTACATGCAGGGATGGACGCAGATTAACGGACAGAGCAATTGCAGGTTAAGGGCCTTGCTCAAGGGCCCAACAGAGCAGATTCCCTTTTCGAACCGGCAACCTTCCAATTCCCTAGCCTGAGAGCCACCACTCTGCCTTGGCAGTAGGTACCTATTTATTTTGATAGATTCAGGTAGGAATGGACAATGTGCATTAAAAATTACACATTTACAGTCCAAGCAAACAGAAATGCACTAAAAATATTGTCCTCTCAGATCCCTCTTTGTTTATGACTAGAATGCAGTAAGAATGTCTAGTCTGTCATGAACGTATGAGAAAAACTGGATGAAAATCAGTATGGGTTGAGCTGATGGATTTTCACCAACTGACTCCTAGGATGCATGACTGAAAACTAAAACTTAAGAAGTTATTAGCTGCCCAGTTCATTCCAAAAGCAAATTCGGGATATCAGAAAGAGAAATGACTATAAACAAGTGGTATGATAAACAAGAATTTCAGCAATAAAGAAGACTCCAGAGTCCTGGTCTTTGCTCAGATTGTGTAGACACAAAGGGTCCTTTTGAGCCCAGGGATGCCTTTTCCACAAGTGGGAAGTTGCAAAAGGAGGGAAACAACTGTCTTCCTCACAATTCTGTCTTAAGCATTCAAGAATGGCTCTTCATATCGAGGAAAGCTACTGTATGTTCCTGAAGAATTGGCCTGTTATGAATGAGCTGTGGAATTTTAAATGACAGCTGAAATATGCTTCACAGCCCCTCATGCCTGAATGTCACAGCACCCCAGTAGGGCAGCAGTATAAGTTAATGAACTGTAAAATTACAGCAGACTGAAGGGCCTTTGCCCCATAGGGAGAGAAAATACACTCTAAAACAGAAGTTTCCAAATAAAATAGTTAAGATTCACACCCTTATAGACTGACATGGATATTGATAGCTCTGTGACTCCACCATGCAACACCAGGAAGTTGCATCATGTGACATCATCTTCCATAAGGTATTAAGGATGACAATTACAAAATCTTTTGTGACATTAGTTAGTTAAATATGATCTTTATGGAGTTAGGCTAGCAGATATTATTTCAAGTTTGATTTTGATTTACAAATTGGACCTGGCTCTTTTCCAAGATTCAAATTTCTGATTTTGACCTTGGCATGTTATTTTCATGATAGCTTTTCTGTCTACATCTCCTGGTCCATTTCATATGGTTTTTTTTTCCACTTTCAAGCATGACAGAACATTTTGTTTGTTTCTCACTGACCATGACTCTCTTTGTCACTCTTATTTCTTATTCCTTACATCAGTCTCAGTCCACTCTCGAGGGTTATAGACCCCACATCCCAAACATAAAGGCTTAGCTGCAACATGAGTGGGACCCCCTGGCGCCTCTGGCTTAACAAACTACAAGGAATGGAACTTAAAGGACAAAGCACCACAAAACACACATCAGTCATAAACGCCAAATTATGAATAAAATATGCATCAAAACATAAAAACGAATACAAAATGAATAATATTTGCTAAATACATCAAGAGAAAAGAGTTAAAACAAAAAGAAAACACACATAAGACAGGGAAAAGACCCGGTCTGAATCATAGCACAGTGCAGAGCTGCATCCTTCACCTTCATGATGAGCTGAATAAAGGAAGAAGAAAGTATATGTAAGTGTATTTTGTAAAGTAAAGAGGCTCAAAAGGACAAGTAAGAAAAGAAGAGCACAACATATACAGAGAAATTGGGTCAGCTCAGAAACCAAAGGATACCTCAGAATGACAAATTTATCAGCATCCTGCAGAAGAATAAAGGAATAAAACAAAAAAGCAGTGTGGCGGGATGGATATCAGTTAGCACTCACAACTCCAGAGTCTTGGGTTTGAAACTTTGGCGCAGCCAGATTCCTTATGTAGTCTTCACGCTCGCCACTAGTCTACATGAATGTTCCTGCTGGTCCTCTGTCTTTCTCTCTGTCATTAGGAAGTGAATGTTAGGTTAATCAGAAGCTCCAACTTGGCCTGGTGTGATTGCATGTTCTCTGAAATGGATGGGCTTCCTGGCCGGGACTCATTCCTGCCTTGAACGTGATGCTCTTGGGACAGCCTCTGGCTACCAGAGACTAAATATGTACTAAGCTTATTCAGAAGATGGATGATTGAATTATTGAATGAACGTAAAACACTGAGCCAGAATAAAAGCCTTGCATGCACAGAGAAAATCTCAGAGCTCTGTTATGCATAACTGCATGATAACTGGCAGAACCAGCAAATGTGCTTCTAAAAATAGCAAGCTGAGATAAATGATTTTATGGCAGTCCAATTTCTTTGTGTTGAGCAGCATATTCCCTAAGTGTTAGATATCATTTTGACCAATTACATAAATTGCTCCTGCAATTTTCTTGTTCTCATTGTAAGAAAAGCAAATGCTCTTAAAGAAGGGGAAGCCAGGCAAATAACATCCATTGTGCTTGACCTTGCAACACTTGCCTACATTTAGCAGGAGGCAAGCTGGCTTCCCTATCTAAGCACAAAGATGAGGAGAAGGAGGATGAGAGGCATGGAATGCAAGCACAATCACGAGTGGCAGCTCAGAAGGTTCTATATTGTATGGAGGAAAGCAATATTCATGACTGGGATTATGTGACAGGAGAAAGAACTTAAAAACAAATGTGTTTTTTATAATGGGTGGTATTTCAGGGCACATCCTTGTTCTACCTGCCATTGACATAAGTACCATTTGTCCAGCTATCTATTGAACATTTGGTCTAGTGTACTTCTTATCTTACTAACAATTAGGTGGTTTTTATGAATTCACTGTAATGCCCAACTCAAAAATGTTTCCTATTACCATATACACTCGAAAATAAGCTGAGTTTTTCAGCCCCCAAAATGTGCTGAAAACGTCATCCTTTACTTATATTTGTGTCAGGTTCCGCTGCCCCAACCAACCCGACAGAAAGCTGAAGTGTACAGTGCAGTGGAACCTCGGGTCACGAACGTCTCTGAACACATACAAATCGGGTTACGACCAAAAAGTTCGCCAAACATTTGCATCTGTTCACGACCACACACTCGGTATACGAACAAGCCAGTTTCCCTTTCGGTTTGTGTGCACCGATGATTTCTGCACGTGTTCAGTCTCTTTCTGTGCATTCCCTGTGCAGCGAGCGAGAGAGAGAGAGAGACACACACACATATATATATACGCACACGCACGCGAGAGAGAGAGACACACACACATATACGCTCACGCACGCGAGAGAGAGAGAGAATACGCTCACGCACGAGAGAGAGAGAGAGCACGCACGCAGAGAGAGAGAGAGAGAGCAAACGAGCGAGACAGAGAGAGGGCTGGGCGCATAAGGCCGAGAAGGCAGTTAAAGAATGCACCGGGCTTGTTTTTAAAGAGACAGATCCGAGCATTGTTTTAACCTTGTTGTATTTAATGAAGACTTTTTTCTATTGGATTTTAACTTCCACTTCACTTCTGTTTACAGCGATCGGTTCAGTCATAGCGTGCATTGTTGCAATGTTACTTTTCTTGGTGGTTTATTAAATTACGAAATTTAAAAAAAAAGTGTTTTTAGCGAGTGGTTCGTAGCACTATAGCGCAAACTCTTGCAGTGTTAGTTTTCTCATTTTTCAAGGTTTTCTCAGTGTTATTCAATGTTTTTACATTTAGTTTACTATTACGCTGTGCATTCTATGGTATAATTAACTATATTTGTGCTTAAAAATCTTTAAAAAAAATATACAGTAATCCCTCCTCGATCGCGGGGTTGCGTTCTAGAACCCCAGCGATAGATGAAAATCTGCGAAGTAGAAACCATATGTTTGTGTAGTTATTTTTATATATTTTAAGCCCTTATAAACTCTTCCACACTGTTAACATTATTAGAGCCCTCTAGACATGAAATAACACCCTTTAGTCAAAAGTTTAAACTGCTCCATGACAAGACAGAGATGACAGTTCTTTCTCACAATTAAAAGAATGCAAATATATCTTCTCTTCAGGAGCAGAGAATTTCAGAGAGAGAGAGAGATCGCACTCGCAAAGAAAAGCAAACAATCAAAAAATCAATACGTGTGCTTTTAAGTTTGCGCGCATTTTTAGAGGAGCGTCAGTATCTTCTAAGCAAACAGCCTCTGTGCAAACAGCCCCTCTGCTCACATCTCCTCCGTCAGGCGCAGAGAACGTCACACAGAGAGAGAGAGAGAGCGAGATTAAAGCAAACCATCAAAAAATCAATAAGTGTGCTTTTGGCAGCACCGCGATAAAGCGGCATTTCTTAGAGGTGCATCCGTATCAACTAGGCAAACAGCTTCTCTGTGTCAGGCGCAGAGAATGTCAGAGAAGGTGAGATAGAGGCAGAGACAAGCAAACAATCAAGCTCCGCGTGGGATGCATATCTTATAGCATTGAGGAGTTTTAGTTAATATGTAATACATGCTCTGATAGGGTAGCTTCTAAGGAATCCGCCAATAGCATCCCTTGTATGAAATCAACAGGGCAAACAAACTGAGGAAGCATGTACCATAAATTAAAAGACCCATTGTCCGCAGAAATCCGCGAACCAGCGAAAAATCCGTGATATATATTTAGATGTGCTTACATTTAAAATCCGCGATAGAGTGAAACCGCAAAAGTCGAAGCGATATAGCGAGGGATTACTGTATTTACATACAGTTCGTACAGTCTGGAATGTATTAATTGTAGTTACATACTTTGAGTTTTGGAACGAATTACGGTCGTGAACCAAGGTTCCACTGTACCTGGTTTGTTCTGCGGGCGGTAGAAGAACTGCTACATGCTCTGTGTTATGCTGTGCAGCCTCGGTGAGACTCATTCCAGGTTGTGTGCTCAATTAATGAGCTGATGCCTCAATTAATGTACGGTAATTTTATTGGCATTTATTTTGATTATTGAAACTTACAAGTAGCTGCTGCATTTCCCACTCTAGGCTTATACTAGAGTCAATACGTTTTTCCAGTTTTCGTAGGTAAAATTAGTTACCTCGGCTTATATTCAGGTTGGCTTATACTCGAGTATATATGGTAACTTTACCTTTCAGAAATCATTAAGATGTATGGCATCACCAGGCATATAAAGGACAAAAGAATAAAGAATGGTACCAAAACATCCTCTGAGAGCAACATCTTCCAACCATCCAAGAACAGTTTGGTGATGAACAATGCCTTTTCCAGCATGATGGAGCCATAAGACAAAAGTGATAATTAAGTGGCTTGGAGAAGAAAACATCGAAATTTTCGGTCCATGGCCAGGAAACTCCCCAGACCTTAATCCCATTGAGAACTTGTGGTCAATCCTCAATAGGCGGGTGGACAAACAAAAACCCACCAATTCTGACAAACACCAAGCATTGATTATGCAAGAATGGGCTGCCATTAGTCAAGATTTGGCCCAGAAGTTGATTGACAGCATGTCAGGGCAAATTGTAGAAGTCTTGAAAAAGAAAGAAGGGCCAACACTGCATATATTCATTCTTAATTAAAATTTAATGTAACTGTCAATAAAAGCCTTTGAAACTTAAGAAATACTTGTATGTCTACTTCAGTATACCATAAAAACATCTGACAAAAAGATCTAAAAACACAGAAGCAGCAGACATTGTGAAACCAATACTTGTGTCATTCTCAAAACTTTTGGCCACGACTGTAATCTTTCTAGTTAGCCAATAAAAGGTGGCATTTTGCTTTACTTCTCATTACAAAAAAAATAAAAAAAAACTTCTTAGAAAGCATAAAAGCACTTCCACCCATTGATTGAAAAATAGAAAACAAAAAGATGTTGCTTTAGCACTTGCTTCACACAATTTCCTAGTCGTTTTCATTTTCAAGAATACTACACGTTGCTTTTCTCTCACATCTGGCTTTAAGTTTAGAAAAGTAAAGCACAAGACATTGTTTTTCACTTATCATTACTAGGGCAACTGTAACCGTTTACTCCGATAGCCTTGAGCTATGTTCGCAGATCATGATAAAATGCATTGGTTCAAATATTAATGAGGTCTGTGGATTTTCATGAAGTTCAAGGATTGCATAAAGGTATCAGGAAATGATCTATTAAGCTCAGGAGACCCTGATATTCATTGAGACAAATAACCCTAAAGCGCTCAGAGAGCAGCTAGAAGTGAATACTTCAAAGCAATCCGTCATTTACAGTTTAGTGATGGAAATGAATGTGGCTGATTGTCATAAATATGGTCACTGAGGTAAAGAAAACTCACTTCCGACATGGAATTGCAGCTACACAAAGGACAGTATTGCTCTGTCTAAGATAAGTTTTACAGAGTGTAGAAAATAATGTCAGTTCACCAAAGTCAATTAACTGAAATGCAGAATTTACCTGCCAGTGTGTGTTATCTTCAGCAAGTGTGTGGAGAACTTACTATAATGGCATGAGAAATAAACTTTATTCTGTGATCCACACCATGCAAAGTAGTTGAGAAGATGAGATGATGAGACAAGCATTCCTGTTACCTAAGTAAAGGATACTCCCATGCTAAAAACACAATGCTAGACCCAACGTTTTGGCTGTGTAGCCTTTTTGGGGTGTAACATGCCTGATGACACAACTGATGAAGGCAATGCTTTCCATCTTTCAAATTGGGAGTAACCTTAACTTTTCTCCTTTTGTTACCAATGCACCCTGATAAGGCACTTACAGTAGCTAACTTATTGCAACCTTGCCAGACAGTGGAGACAACAAACCGGCACTGATTATTGTAACTGTAACTGTACGGTCTCCTCTACTGTGATTCTCACTGCCGTGTCCATTGTTCTTGAACAACAATTGAGGAATGAATAGCTTCAAATGGACAATACGCATCAGAGAGGGAGATGTCTAGCAGTCCAGAAGTGAATACACTAAGACTGCTAGAAATGGCATTTATAGGGTGTCACCCCTCAGCAAGCAAATAATCCTGAGCTAGCTTATACAAATTAAGGACATCACATTTCTGTTACACTGTAATGAAATGGGAAATTAATCTTAAACTTATTCAAACTATACACTGAAATTCGAAGCAACTTTTACTACAATCAAGAAACTAATTCTGCCCTCAAATGAGAAACAGTTATCAATCACAAATTGCATTTTTCTTATGTTGGAATGAGAAACAAATCGTGTAAATAAATGACAGTGTTGTCAGACTTGCGTAGTGTCTGAGAATTATTTTGAGGATATTAAAAAACCAGAAGATGATATTCAAAGGTAAAAAATGTTGTCAGGGAAGCCAGGAATCAAAACTGCAAAGATAACTAGGTACCCTGAAACTAAACGGGAAGATGTTAGTCAGAAGTAGAAGTCAATGTGAAAATCACAAGAATCAGAGAATCTAGGGCCTGCTTGGAAAATAAGCTAACTATGCAAACATTTGAGAGACACTTGCATTCATCCACTGAGGAATAGCAAGAATTTGGAATTGCCATATTTTTAGCATCACATCCAGTGATGTCAGCAATATGACAGATGCAGCCATTTGTGTATTTTTCTGTATTGTTATGTGATCAGTAGAAAAGTTGTATTGATCACCTGTTTCTCTGGTGTTTATTGCTGCTGCTCTAGGGGAGGTAGTGTATAATCATTGGTTTATTTACTTGAACGGAGCGTTATGCAGGTTTGGCTTCTTTAGGATCATCCTTTGTTGCTGCTGTACTTCATTTTTGTGCCCTAATGGCTTGATGAACAGTCAGTCTAAGATAGAGAATGAGAGAAAAGGAGGAAGAGGAGAAGAACAGAAGAGAGGCAGAGGGAGGGAATGAAGAACAGGACCTGAAATCTCATCTCTTTTCAATGGACTCGCTACATTTCATGTGTGATTCTGTACCCTGTGGTCGGGCGGTGGAGGGACTGACTGGAAACAGTCGAAATGTTGGGATCATAACCGGGTCATCCCTTTTAATCATCGCGAGACAAAACAGGCAAAATAAAGAAAATCAACGAATGCAGCGCCAATGAGCTATCCCAGTCGGGGATTTCTTCCTTCTAAGGGATCTTTCGAGACTCACGTGCTCCACTGCGCAGCTCATTCCGGTCTCCCGGCAAAAAACGACTGTTTCTTTGCCGGCGCTTCTTTTATAGCGCTACTTCCGAAAGGGGCGGTGGATAAGTGCCCTTACCGGGCAGCTTCTCGGAGCTGTGAGGGAAGTAGAATAACAGGACAAAGTCAGCAGTGGCCCCCCTCTCGTGTTATTGTGTACCTTTCCCTGGCCCTTAGAGGAGTCCTCCGATGCCCATGCGTGACAACCCCTGCCACCTAACCTCACACCCTTCTAATCCTGTGCCCCCTGCTGCTTTATTTGACTTCCTGCCTGTTTATGTCATCTGTCTTCAAAGATATTATTTTGTATTCAGTGTAAATTGCTCATATACTATATGGTGCACAAAGTGGCAGATTTATGTGATCAACAAGTGGAGTAAGATCAACGACACATGACACTATAGTTGTTTGAAATGTTCGCTACATGGCGTCTTGGATAGCTAAAGTTGATTAAGTACCAAAGGGTACAGCTAATGGTCCATTATGTCAACGGCATCATTGAGGCATCTGACTGAGAACCAAACCATGCAAACTTTATAATTAAAGCTAATGCAGTAGAATTAACACAGATTTTTTTTTTTTACTTTACAGCAAATAAGATTCATTCTCTTGAGATGTGGCTAAGGCAGTTTAATGATCGGCTATTTCTCATCCGCATTCATCTCAGTTTAATAAGAGTTGTTCTGCCAGCAAACGATTGCATAAACTTTTAATGATTGTAATTCATTTGTTCTCTGTTTACTTTTTCACCCTGCAGCAAAACGTTTGGTTTAGACTTTATGTTTCTTGCTTGTGGGAATCTAAACAATCAGTTTATTTATTTTTTTCTGAACTGGCTTTGCCCCTTCACGGAGCCAGCGATTACCCCAGTGGCACTGGGTAAAGTCAGAAATTCATCTTGCATGGGCCACGATTCCATTGCACAGCGCAGTCAGTTTAATCTATGAGATATCGGTGGAAAGTGAAGTAGACATTGACACAGAGAGAACATGCAAACTGTGATCAGAATGGACCAGCTCACCTGTGAAGGAGCAGCATTAGTACATGCACTTCAATGTACTACTTGCAATGAATACAGTGCCAGCTTAAAGGCACGGACAGGTGAGACCTTGTAAAAGGGGATTTGTTTTAAAAGGAGACTGTAACCACAACAACCCCTCCATAGAGTAGGATAAGAATCGGGGAGAAAGATGTCCATGTGGCAGGTGCACTGGCCTAGACATCAGTCAATGAGGACACTGTTCCACAACATTATGCATAGAAGCCAGGAGCAAAAGGCACCAATGGAACTCTAGGACATGGGGAATGATGGGAAACATGCTTGAGGTCCCCCATACCATTAGGTGAGAGCACCAAGACTTGTATTGTAATATATACCTCCCCTGTTCCCCATTTTGATCATCAAATGGCCAAGGGATTATCTGGTCCTTTAATAGAAGGCTGGGGTCTACGAAAGCAGGAACACTTGGGTACAGAGGGTGTTCTGACAGGATGAGATCAGGACCTCCCAAGCTCTTCCCAAAGTCATAGCTAGTCTTGCCATGGAAGCAGTTACAGGCAGGGAATCATAAGGCCCTCCTAATGCCTAATGGTAGCTGTAGTTGGGGTCTCGAGTGGTGGGAACAGTACAACTGGTAGATGGAGTAGAAGGAGAGGCCAGAGAGAATGAACAGGAGAGATAATTAATTAATAAATGTATGAAAGGTGGCCCTGCCACACTACCTCAGAGATAAATTGTTTAGATTGGTTTTCTCAACCTTTCTTGTGTTGCGATACACTTTTTCATATGTAAGTCTCTTCACAACACACCAATGGGTGAATTGAGTGTGATCATCAGAACATGGTAGTGGATGAAATCAAACAAGATCATCAGAATAGGTGGGGGAATGAATGCAATCGTGTTCCATGCATAAATAAAATCCATCTATCCATCCATTATCCAAGCCGCTATATCCTAACTACAGGGTCACGGGGGTCTGCTGGAGCCAATCCCAGCCAACACAGGGCGCAAGGCTGGAAACAAACCCTGGGCAGTGCACCAGCCCACCACAGTATAAATAAAATTATTATTATTATTACTGTTATTATTATTATTATTATTTTATTATTATCATTATTTATTAAAAAGTTCCTCAGAGGACACAATGAAATTAAAAAAACACACACACACACAAAGTTAACCAAACAGTGTAACTCTGGGCCACATATGTGACATTAACTTCATGTCCAAGCCAGCCTGAATGTCACTGACTGGCACTTTATACCAGTTGGGTTTGTATTGAGTTTCAGACTGGACTGAATGCTCCCCACTGCCAGAGACGTGCAGCCTTTCGCTACAAATCTTCAGCCAATGGCACTAGTGTGACTGTCAGAATTTACAGGCTCTTTGCAACTGTGATATGCAGTAGGACCAAACAGCCAACTCTTCTATTGAGACCCTCTGTTATCAGTCATTTGATATACTGTAGGAGCAGAGACCTTCAAGACTGTGGAGTGCAAAATATGTTCGCCTTTAGAAAACCAATGTTGTGACAAATCACTGAAAACTCATGACAGAAAAGAGCCATGATGCTGTACGAAACCTCTGCCAATGGAAAGTCAGTATAATTCAGATAAATATCATGAAAAAGGCCACCACCAAACCCTGCATGCCCTTTATCAGTTGTCCTTTATTGGCGGAACCCAAAACTTCTTGTAATTGTTAAATTCCCTTTTAGCCACCATCAAAATACCGCATGTCCCAACTCTTGACTTGACTTGTCCCAACTCTGTACTTTTGCCTTCTGCGATTTTTTTCTTGGATCTTTAACAAGGTAGCAAATTGTCTTCCCTTCAGTCTCAATTTTAGGAACAAAAAAAAAAAGCCACAGGGAGCGAGATCTGACGCACATGGGAGGTGTGAAGCGTCAAAACTCTCTGACTGACAACACTTTGCGTGCAGGCACGCTGTCATGGTGCAGAGGAGCATGCAGGTGCAAAATGCTCAGTGTACTGTTGCTGATTAGGAGTCTATTCATGGAAAAATTCTTTATTAACAAGTTAATTAATGTCAAAAAATGTGATCATTATTGGTCTTGATGTTTGTTATGGCCTATGTGCATTTTTCAGCTGGTAGAAAAAAATTGTCAAAGTCGTGTACATGATTTTAAAGCAAATGTTAGAAATATGGACTCGATTAAATCAGCACAATAACATTTAGCTAACTGATTAATAAGACTGTGGGCAAGTGATACCTAGTGGCATACTTGATAACTAAAATCTACTCACATGCTGTTGACCAGTTCTGGGATTTTTTTCAGGTATTTGCTCCAGCCCAAAGTTGCCATCACATCTGATCTCCTTGTTTTCTTTGTACGCCTGGATTACTGCTTTTACGTTAATCTTGCAGTTATGCTGAGGAAGTTTACATGACACTCTGGATTGTACTGTGTGGCGATATGATGTGGCTGAACTAAATTTCAATTTAAAATCATGCCACACTTAAGCAGTTGTCCATTTCAGCAGCTTATCACAAATTTGGCCACCTCAAAGTAGTTTATTGAATCTGGTTCCCCTTCAACATTGAGAACAGTAGAGGCACTATATAAAGAAAATGAGAAACTGTAAACTTGTTATATGCAGAGCAGTTACGTGGTCCAAAATGAAGGGTGTGGAGAATTTTCCTGTCTTTGTGTAATCAGTTTTGCGTAGAGGCTTAAAATTATGAACTCTAATCTTATCAACTCTATGGGTGACCCTTAGCAGGTCACTTAACAGGCTCGTGTTTAATGAATGTCGGTGTATCAGTGTTGATGTGTGTGTGAGAGGGTGTTTCTTCTTTATACAATTTCACACCCTCTGTCCAATTTGCACATACTGTATATCCCACTTTGTCAGGAAGAGACATTACACTACTTTGGAACACAAAATTTTGACCCTGATGTTACCTTTGGTTTCCTTTTTACTACAGGGAGTATTAAGGACGGTGTCTTTTCCCAGATTTTGAGCCCTGGAAATAAAATTAAATAATGGTTTGTATAACTTATTTTCTCGCAACCCAGTCTTGCCCTCCTTAAACATGACGATCATCAGAATGGAGAATCCACGGTGACACACTTCAGAAACCATATGTGACCCATTCCATCCATCCATCCATTTTCTAACCCGCTGAATCCGAATACAGGGTCACGGGGGTCTGCTGGAGCCAATCCCAGCCAACACAGGGCACAAGGCAGGAACCAATCCTGGGCAGGGTGCCAACCCACCGCAGGACACACACAAACAAACACACACAAACACCAAGCACACAGTAGGGCCAATTTAGAATCGCCAATCCACCTAACCTGCATGTCTTTGGACTGTGGGAGGAAACCAGAGCGCCCGGAGGAAACCCACGCAGACATGGGGAGAACATGCAAACTCCACGCAGGGAGGACCCGGGAAGCGAACCCGGGTCTCCTAACTGCGAGGCGTGACCCATTCCTACAGTATATAATACAGTGGTGCCTTCAAACTTAATCGTTTCAGGAGGCTGTTTGAAGTCCAAATCAATTTTGCCCATTATAAATAATGGAAGGTGAATTAATATGTTCCCAGACAATACCCATTTTAATAAACATAAACAAGTAAACATAATATAAGATAAAAATAACACAATAACACAAGTGGTGATGTCCCAAGTGGATGCTGTGGTTAAAAGATAGGGGATATATATAAAACTAAACACACCAAAAATAAAGAGAACAAAGCACTGAAATCCATAAGCGTAATGCAAGAGATGCTTTCAAGGTGAAAGCAAGAGACAATTTGAGCGCACAACAGATGACGTTTATGCTCGCTGCGTAAGCCCCATCTGTTGCTGCATTTTTTCACTGTGTGCGCAGTTTGAACGTAGACGCATCGTTCAAACTCCAGATCAGATTTCTGTTGAATTCTCTTGGTTCTTTTGAATTCTGAAGTTAGAATCGTTTGAAGTACAAGGCATCATGGTGCTACAACAGTGACTCGTGACCTTTGGCAACCCCATTTTGGTTTGTGATCTTTAATTTTTCTAAAGAAACTCTGAATTAAATTAATTTCTCTCACTTTAAGAAATGCCAATTATAGATGTTAAATGGTTCTGCCCTAAAATTACATAGCCAGGTATTGCTGCTAGTCCTATGTAAAAAAGGCTGTTCACTCTTCTTGTAGAATCGCTAAAGTTTTCTAAGGTCTGTTGTGAATCTTATTTTTTAAACCCTCTGTTTTTAATGAGGTTAGTCAATTTTATCACTTTTTTCATGACATCTTCAGGACTGCGGCCTTCATGCCAGTGTGTGTGACGACATTAAAGGCGAGGTCACCTGGCCATCTTTTAAAGACCAAACTGTGTGTTCAGAAAGCATCCTCTGCTGTTTCTAATAAAGAAAAGTCTCTAATGCTACAAAATGTCTCATTTTAAGTGTTTTTTTTTGGTTTTGCCCTGAATTTGACCAATGTCTAGCTCTTTAGATTTGTGCATTAGACTGAGTTTGTTGTTGATGATCCTAACTTGGTCTGTCTTTGGCCTTAAGCCATTCACTCTGCCATACTCACTCTGATAATGTCCTTCTTGTACGGAAAAATCTACGTGGTTGCAATAGATAATCCGGCATTAAGAGCCTTAAGTCTGCAATACATCTGAATTTTGATGAACTTGTTCAAAATGTTTCTGCATTATTAGTTTACTGAGACTTGTCATTAACACATCATAATTTGTTTTTCTGTGTTGCTCGTTTTCATTTCCTTCCAAAGTGCATTGACGTTTTGAGAACTTGTTTTCCTATTTTCCATTTTGTGCGGTTGTTTGCATGAGCACCCCCATTTTGTGTGTCTTGTTGGTATGATACTGTGAGGTTGCTAGTCACCTAACATGTGACACTTGACATCGTGGTGGCCATTGTCCTGTTCCCAATGAGCAAGTATCCAGACTTAAATTGTAAAAGGAAAGACCTTACAAGAGACTATCATTTGAGCAATCAAAAAAGCAATATACGAGGGGCATTCAAATATAAACAGGAATTTATGAGCTACACTTTATTTATTGAATACAATGAAACAACTTACACATTATTTTTCTGTGTAGTCTCCGGCCACTGCAATACCCTTGTTCCAGTGCTCAGGGACAGAAGCCCAGAAGAGTAGAAGTCTTTTGACTGCATGTTGACCAGTTCTTGCACAATGTCAGTAACCTCATCATTCGACTTGAATTTCTTCCCTCCTAAAATTCCTTAAGTGGATGGAAGAGATGATAGTCCCTCTCTGAATGACTTGCACCAATCATACACTCTAGACTGAGAGAGACACTTATCCTCAAACTGATTTTTAAGTGTCTAATAAATCTGAGATGGATTGACTCCTTCATTTGTCAAAAATGTAATAATAATTTGCTGCACAACACTATTGTGTTCCTTCTGCTCCAACATGTTGATTACAACTGACAGGAAGGGGAGAAAGAGCAGCTAGCACTACTAATGGCAAGTTCATATACTGTATGTGTGTGTGTTTGTCCAATGAGTCACGTCTACCTTGCACTCTTTATAAGAACAGGGCATGAATATTCCTGTTTATAATTGAACACCCCTCGAATAATAAAGGGTTCTGGTGTTGGCTTTGATTTTGGTTTTCTCTTTAAAGATTTACATAATGTTTAATGATTTAGCTTTGGCCAACAAGAACTATTCTTTTGTTTTTCCCTAACAAAAGACTTTTTCTGTTTTCTGCCACTAGTTGTGTATTCAAATCTAGGATTTTTCCTTATCTATGTATAAGGTATTATATGCAGGTAAGTAAAAAGAAAGATTTAAAAATTAGATTTGAATACTCAAATGGGAGGTCTGAAACTTGAAAGTACAGTACACCTTATGAAAAGGACCAGGGAGTTGTAGTGGACTCATCATTATCAACTTCCAGACAGTGTACAGAAGCCATAAGGAAGGCTAACAGAATGTGAGGTCATATAGCGCCCTGATGTGTGGAGTACAAGTCAAAGTCAAATGAAGTGATGCTCATCCTTTATAACACACTGGGGAGGTCTCACCTGGAACATTGTGCAGTTTTGGTCTCCATATAACAAAAAAAAGACATAGCAGTGCTACAAAAAGTCCAGAGAAGAGCAACTCTGATGATTCCAGGACTGCAAGGGATGAGTTATGAGAAGGGATTAAAGCAGTAGCACCTTTTATGTTTAAGCAAATGCAGATTAAGAGGTGACATAGTGAAAGTGGTAAAAATCATGAAAGAATTTAAAGAGTTTAAAATGATTTCGACAAGAATGTGGGGACATAGTTGGAAACTTGTTAAGGGTAAATTTCACACACACATCGGGAATTTCTTCTTCCCACAGAGACCCTTACACACATAGAATATGTTACCAAGTAATGTGGTAGGCAGTTAGACTTTGGGGGCCTTTACGCTTCGACTTGATGTTATTTTGGAGGGAATAAGTGGATAGGATTGGTGAATTTTGTTGGTCTGTTCTTGTTAAATGTTTCTAATGTTCTAACGTACTCTTCAATATAATAGCAGTCTACCATCAGTCTAGTGCTTCAGTGCCCTCCTGCTGTGAATTTGTGAGCTGCTACAGTGAACATCCATCATATGCACCCAATAAGAACAGAGAAATGTTGACTGATTTTTGTAGGCAGGCAGTTTTAAAGGGCTTTAAATTCTTAGCTGTTAATGCAGCCAACATGAGAGCGATGCTTCCTCTTGCTGAAGCATATTGGTGTTGAAGGAGATACTCAGAAACAGTAACACAAGCAGAGTGTTCCTGATGGCTGTCAAGTTCAATCAATGATGGGAGGATAGGGCCAGAGGGGTAACGTTAGGGGAATTCCGAGTCAGATGAGAGGTGGAAGATGTGGTTGGCTCTGACTGAAACAAAAAAGCTTATTTTTCTGAAGGTATGGAGTCCACTAATTTAAGATTACTGAGAAGCAAGGAGACCATATTAAGATATAATAACTCTAGAATGACAATATATGTAAACACATTTTTAAAAAGAAGAAAGTGTGGAACGCATTTAAGAACTTTCATTACTTTATTATTTTTATAATATGTGCACTCTTTTTACATTAGCCATCTGTTCAAGGCAGTATAAAACTGAAATAAGTATGCTGGTCAGCTTTTGCCTTACAGCTTTATGTCCGTCAGTTTGATTCTTCATATGGTCACTGTTTTGTGGAGTTTGCCCCATCTCCTTATGTCCATATGAATTTTCTCTGCTGTGCTTTGATTTTCTTACACGTTTCAAATATACACATGGACTGGCGACCTGGTCAGGGCTGGCTCCAATTAAAAACACTACGATAAGTGGGTTTCAACTCTCCATGACTTTGGACTACAGTGAGAAGGTTACAAAAACAGATGGCTAGATCAGGCAGATAAAAATATGAACTTTAACTCAGGCTGCATATAATTATTATCCATCTTTTTTAAATGGGCTACCTAAAATGTTCTTGTTTCTCTTTATGCAAATGTGAAATTAAGCTTTGTTTTGCATGGAAGTTGCTGAGGAAGAGCTCACATAATAACATACAGAGTTGGAATGCAGTGCAGAGTGATATCTCACTCTTCAGAATCTCTCATGGTGCATAAATGGTGTGATATTCAAGAGAGTTTATTGAAATGTACACCCAGCACTAGCTTACTGTCAGCTTTGTCTAATTTTCCAAGAGTTAATTTATGTTTAGGAAGATATTTTGAAGTACAAATTCCCCTGAAAGACCCAGTGAAGTTGATACCCACTCAAAATGTCCCTGTAACAGTAATGATTTTTTTTTTTTCATTTTGTGCAGCTAGTAACTTCATTGCGAGTTGCTCCCACCTTAGTTAGTTATGAACATTGGTTCTGTTGTCCTTGTGGAGATCAACAATAATCTGTGTTGTCTGTTCAAGCCTAACTATAACTCCAACGTGTGTCTTATAACACGTTCTTTAAACTCTGAGCTCCTTTACCGGCCTCTTATTTTATTACCTTTTGTTGGTATGGTTTAGGATATTTTTCTGGGGCAATGTTTTTCCTGATTATAATTTAATTATTTTGGTTTTGTATGTTTATTCTAATAATCATGTTCCATGCTTACTGTATATTTGACCCAAGGGGGGTGGGCCCCCTATGCAATTTAGGGACCACACTTAGTTGTATTTAATTGTTTAGATTAGTTCACCCTTGGGCTGAAGCATTAGTTTTCTCACTTATGTCAATCAGCTCCCATCTATCAGGACTATTGCAGGTAAAACAGGGACCAAGAATGTGAAACAAACATCACAGTTGCAACCAATAAAAATATGAATTTGTACAAGCAAAACCAAATGATAAAGCAAGAATCAAAGTCGAAGTGCAAAAAGAGTTCAAAAGCCCAGACATAGGACCTGCTTATTTAAAAAGTAACTTTTGCTAAGAGCTGAGAAGAGCTGAATGAGAATCCACCAAGGGATAGCGAGAACTGTGACGATCACCATATTTATAGCATAACTACATCAGTGGTCGGGTGATGTGACTCAAAGTGTCATGTAAACAAACATTGTAATAAATATTGTCCAATGACAATGTTTAAAATCGTAATTCTGGGCTTGAAAAACATGTAGTCAAATTATACATATAAAACTCACTTCATATCAGTCTTTGCCTTTTTGAATCTCACTGCTAGATAAAATTTTCTTAAAAGGTTACTGCCATTATGAGTTAGGTGTTTTCACAGTTTCCTTCTCTTTTTGAGAAATATAAGATTGTCTTCATTTGGCATATGCACGTTGTGAAACTTTTTGCTTGAGATTAAGGGCCAGACTTATTTGGTGTCTTTTGGGGTCTACCATATATTTCTAGGACTCATTGGACCCTTGAGACCTAGTTTGGAGGTAAAGCTTGTTTTGCAATGTTGTGAACCCCTTCTTCATAGCGGTTAATATTTTCTGGGAATCAACACTACATTAGATAGCAACTCTTACCTGATCCAATGGGAGTGCCTGGGTCTGTGAGCATGCTCTGTGATGGACTTTTCTTTTTACTTTGCAATCGTAGCATGTGTCGCCTTCACAATTCTACACTGAAACAAGAGGATTCAAAAGATGGAAGAATGGATGGATATATTTAAGGCTGGGTGGCATCCCTGTCTTGGACATGATGATACTAGGCTATGCTGTCTTTCCTTGTGACCCTGTGATGAATAAAGTGCATACAGTATCTTGATGGATAAAAGATACAGTGGTTTAGGTGACTGGTATGGATGACAATACTCCTAGTCCTACATGTGCCATTCTGGCTGAATCTCATATTCGCTTGCCAAAAGCAAATAACATGACAAGCCTGCTAATAACAAAATCGACTCCAGTGATGCATTGATTCATGAAAAAGAGCAAGCAAACAGCAAGGACACTCATTGGCAAGCAATTGTCTCACAGGCTCAGGCCTCTTCTGAAGCTGTGATTAATTAATGGATGTGCGAAATTAGAGCCTGGGTTTTCAGCTCTCTCTTTGTTGGAATAATGAGAAAGCAAACAATAATCAAAAGTAAAGTGAACAGTGCTCTTTTCTAAGCATTTGTTGAGTTTCATGCACTGCTAATTAATCACTTTTTGATGCTCGACTTCTAGCACAATGTGAAGCTACCTGAAATTCTAGGCTAGGATTTAGCTATCTTATCATTAGTGGGACTCACAGAACCCTGCAGTCATGTATCACTGATGTGGGAGAACAAATAAAGTACTGGGAGAAATACAACAAGAACGTGCAAACACTAACTGGGAACCAGCTCTGGAATTCAAATTCAAGTTTTTCGATCTGGGAGGCAATAACACTAGCATGGTGGCGAACTGGTCAGACCTTCTAGTTATTGCTTCTGTCACTGGTTGATATAGAATATCCAGGAGTGATCTTTGTCAAAGGGGACAACAGTTCTCCATCTTTAACTGGCCAAATTTTGAGTAAGCAGTAGAGGGATAAATAGACCTTCTGTTAATTTTGCAGTTCTTAATGCAACAGCTTACATTAATTACTCAGTAATTACCTTCTGAACTACAATGTAACTTATTAGTGTGTACTTGCTATGTAACAGTATACGTAAATGTGCATTTGTGAGCTTCTTCCTACTTTCGTCATTACCCCAGTTGTACAGTTAATCGAAAGTAATAAGGCCTAGTTCCATAATTACAATGTACGTAGTACATACGTCGTACACTTTCATTAAACTCTGCAGAGATACCCAAGCTACTACTGCTGCTCTGACAGAAGGCATTTAATGCAAAGTGGTGGCTTCTTTCCCATCCTCTCATTTGCTTTGTTCTTTTATTCCATTTTCTCTTCCATTCCCTTGCCTTTTCTGATTTTTTTTCTATTTTATTTCTTTCTTTCCTGTCTTATATTTTAGGTTTTAACTTTTATTTTATTTTTTTTTCCATCATTTTTATAGTATTCTTTTTGTCTTTTTTTTAAACAGAGTTGATTTTATTTTTGTCTTTTTTATTTTATTTATTACTTGACTTTAATTTTATCTTATTCCCTTTATTCTCAGCTTCGTATTTTGCATTTCATCTCATTTATTTTCTTTTCAGTTTTTTGCTCACATGTGGCTTTTGTTTTGTCCGTGTTCCTCATCTTTTAATTTCCTTTCAATTCCTTTTGTTGTTGTTATCTTTATTTTCTTTTTAAAAGAAGACTTGTGTGCAAACCACCTCAGCATTTGTCTTCTTGAGCAACAACCTTTCAGACCCCTTCCTCTCAAATGACCAAATCTCAGTAAGCTTTTCATGCCGTGTGGGTGGTTTCATTTTGATTTTCTTCTGTATGTATGTGAGAACTCACACAAGCTAATAGAGAACATATCCTTACCATGAGACAAATAGTACCAGGAATATGCGCTAAAATATTTATTTCCAGATCTCTTTTGTTGTCACAAACATGTCTCAGAAACATGGAAGTTTTGCCTCTTCATTGGTAGGTATTTAGGCTTTACGCTTTCCTTTAGCCTCCATTGTTAAACACCAGTGAGGGCAAGATATTTTTAAAAATGTATATAAAATGCTTCATTTTAGAATATTTGTTTGTGAAGAAATTACTTTTACTTGAAAAATACCAAACTTATCTTTTAAGGTAAACAACATCCCCCTGTCAAATACACACTGACTAACTGAGTGACTAAAAAGAAAGGAAACTTCACAAATAGCTAAAAATAAAAAATATTTTGGGATATTTTAAGAAATGTGATAGTTTTGAATTGCTAATCTCTTACAAGATTTATTATGTAGAATTAATTTTGGATGTAGTTCTTTTTGAGTTGTGAAGGGTTTTTGCATCAGTTTTGGCCAAGTCGTATGACGAAACAAATTAATTTTTATAGATCTCAAAATGCATTTTAAGATTTCCTAAAACATATCATAAATGTGGGTGGCACAGTGGTAGCGCTGCTGCCTCTCAGTTAGGAGACCCGGGTTCTCTTCCCAGGTCCTCCCTGTGTGGAGTTTGCATGTTCTCCCTGTGTCTGTGTGGGTTTCCTCCGGGCGCTCCGGTTGTCTCCCACTGTCCAAAGACATGCAGGTTAGGTGGATTGGAGATTCTAAATTGGCCCTAGTGTGTGCTTGGTGTGTGGGTGTGTCCTGCGGTGGGTTGGCATCCTGTCTGGGATTGGTTCCTGTGTTGGCTGGGATTGGTTCCAGCAGACCCCCGTGACCCTGTGTTCAGATTCAGTGGGTTGGAAAATGGATGGAATATCATAAATTTATTTTCAGATATCACAAGTGCATTTTGATAAATATTGAAAATTGTATCCTAATTAAAGATATGAAATAAGTCCCAGTGTATTTTGAGATATCTCAAATACATTTCAAGATATCATAAAAAAACAATCTCTGGACATGCCCTAATTACCATTGACATCAAAACAGGATTATAAATGTTCCATGATTTTCATGTTAGAGCTCCATCTTGTGGAGGGAATGGTGGTACAATTTGGCATAATTTTTATCATGTTCTCCTCCATCCGTCCATGCATCCATTTTCTGAACTGAACCTTGGATTATGGTGCATTTTCTGAAAGACATAGTGGGATGTTGATTGCTAAGCCCTAAAGAAAAAATACCAAAAACTGGAAAATCCACGGGCAGCTGATTGTCTGGTTCCCCCTGTGCCTTCTTATACTGTACACTCAACAGTAAGATGGTGTCATGGCAAGGCCAGGATTGTGGATAGTCCATAGAGACCCTGTCAATGATGTTTGAATTTCTAAGACCTTGTTGTTGAAATTAATGTCTTAATACATCCAGCGTGTTTAAGGAGAAGAAGAGAGTTTACGGCCCTCTAGTTAAGAGGTGGACAATGAGATCTCTCACTATGTCTTTTGAGGGATAGATGTCACGTATCAGCCTCCTATCATTTCCGGCTCCAGCTGTCATCTGAACTTTAACAGACACACAAAGCTTGTTGTGAAATTCCTGAATGGATGTTAATAACAGTGCTGCATCAGTCCTCTAAATTAAAGCAACTGGGCAAAGTTTACAATAGTGGGCAACCACACGTCATCCTCTTAACATGAAAGAAGACCATGGCACTGGTCCAGCTGCAAACTGCACAAACAGGGAGAATTATGTCATTCTGACCCTTAGACAAATATTTGGACCATGAAAAGTAAATATGTGTCTTTTCTTTAAAGACTGTGCTCTTCATCAAGAGCTGACCTTTACTGGAAAAGAATATGCTGACTCTGGAGTTCCATGTAAATAACTGGTGACATGCAACTGGTAGTGTTTCCTTCAGCAGTTTCTAAGTCGATGTTACAGCTAACAGGGACCTTCAACTGAGTGAAAACTGAATTATGATTAGAAAGTTACCAAAAATGCAATCAGACGACTTGTCCAAGAGTGATTAGCCACTTTTAGCACTGCCTGCTCTAAAAAGAAGACTTTTACCACATATTATGGCCTAGTTGATGAGATGTCAGACTGTTACATTTCAGGTCCAGGGCTTCATCTTCTCTATGTGTGACCATGGGCAAATCATTTCACTTGTCGTACTCCCCGTGTAAAAAATATGAAGCTCTCTGTGACTTCAGGTAGCAGGTAGCAGGTAGCAGACTGTAAAACATGTGGTCATCCGTTTAGTCGGTAGCCCTGTTTCACTCTGTGACCCTGTTTTATTTGGTTCATCTATTAGTAGTCCAGAAATAATCGCAAAATATGGCCCAGATTTCTAAGTTGCTTTGGATGGCGCAGCAGTATGGCCCTCTAGTAGCAGAAGTAATAAGCTGTCATTTTTTTTCCAGTACCACTTTGTTCCAATTGATTGTACAGAAACGTGTGCCCCACTCTGTTCTAAGGTACGATGTGACCCTGAGACATTCATTTTACCTGTCAGTGTGTCCTCACTGATGAAATATGGAAACCGATGTGTTGCTCACTTGTTGCATTGGATAGCAGAGCAGTGTATCGCAGTCATGTATAACGCCCATGCGTAGAATTCGGACTATAACATGGCGTAAGCACAAAAGCCGAAATATGCTTACACACAGAAAAATCCAGATGCAGGAATCTATGTGTTCTCTAACTTCCACGTTCTACCGCTACATAAATCCCGATCATCATGAAAAGTAACGCTCGTGCACGTGCTTTATGTAACGCCCCAACTCCTCCCAGAATTACGCCTCTTTCAATATGCAAATCAATATAAATCGCCCTTAAGCTCAGTCTTCTGTGAAAAGACAATGGGAAAAGCACGTGGGAAAATATAAGAATTTCAGCGAATACCAAGTGGAGGCAAAGGAAAAACGTACTATTTGTTTAATTAAACCGTGGTATAATCAACAAAAGGAAGTTGATCGAGTGACATAGCGTGTTGGAGAAACTTGAAAACTCACGTTTACAAAATCGCACAGTTCCGGAAATAAAAAAGAAATCACATATCAAAGTCGCCGTGAAAAGGCGAGTTGTAGCCCACTGTCTGAGTGTCATATGAAAGATTATTAGGGTATAGAGGAAAAAAAGGCACACAGTGGGGAAAAAGCACGAAATGTCAACTTCAGTCTCGACATTTCCACTTTAATCATGTAGTTTATTTTGTCAGTAAAGTATAACATCATAAACTTCATCTTAAAATCGTTTAATTTAATAGTTTGTCAAATCCCATCGTAACTAAAGTAGCACGTTAAATGCTTTTTTTGTATGGGTTCTTCTATGTGCTCTATGTGTGTGAATCACTATGTGCTTCTTAAACGGGCTTTCTCTTCCTCTGACAGGACACAGAATCCATTACATTCGTGATATTACAGCTCTCTGAATAATTAAAATTCTGTGATGTATACTTAATATCATTTTCATGATGATAGGAGTTAAAACATGTTATTAAACATGAGAACACGGTGGCACAGTGATTGTTCATGTCTCACGCAAGATGCTTGCTGCGCCATGCGCAACCTTTGATGAAATAATTTATGGCAGCAGTACTGTCTCTTTCAAACGTACTAACCCCCAGTTCTTGTCCTTACTTTTCTTTTTCCAAATACCCAATCGCTACACAATTAGTTCTGTAATAGACATTAAGCCATCTGTAAGCTTGGAATGCCGATTCTTCAAAACTTTTAAGGAACATTGAAATATCTTCGTACTATGTTTTTAATTATTGTATCCATCTATCCTTCCAGTGTCATGTCAGCACCAGCAAGAATACAGCGCGAGGCAGGAACAATCCGTGAACGGAGCTCCAGCTCTTTGCTAGCGCTGCGACATCGTGTCCTCACATGTTTATTTATTAACAATACAGTATAGATTATTTAAATGAAGTTAAAGTTTTATCTGTATAATATAATAAACATATTTTGCTGCATTTCATCTTAAAAATGATATTGTCATCCTATATAAATATGTGCTTTATAAAGTGGCTCAGGTTGTGCAATATTATAACCGTATAGCAAATCTATAGTGAAGTGATTGTACTAATAAGTACAAATGTTCTACAAGCAGCACTTGATTGAGTGCATTTATAGTTTGCGGGATGAAACTGTTTCTGAACCGCGAGGTCCGTAGAGGAAAGTTTCAGAAGCGTTTGCCGTATGAGTGCAGTTCAATAGACAGCATGGCTGAGGCAACGTGTACTTGATGCTGTAAACCAATACCTCTTTCCGAATCAGCTGCTGTAGAGCTGTGATTCTCAGATACAGTGATATACAGTGCATCCAGAAAGTATTCACAGCGCATCACTTTTCCACATTTTGTTATGTTACAGCCTTTTTCCAAAATTGATTTAATTCATTTTTTCTTCAGAATTCTACACACAACACCCCATAATGACAACGAGAAAAAAGTTTACTTGAGGTTTTTGCAAATTTATTAAAAATGAAAAAATTGAGAAAGCACATGTACATAAGTATTCACAGCCTTTGCCATGAAGCTCAGAATTGAGCTCAGGTACATCCTGTTTCCCCTGATCATCCTTGAGATGTTTCTGCAGCTTAATTGGAGTCCACCTGTGGTAAATTCAGTTGATTGGACACGATTTGGAAAGGCATACACCTGTCTATATAAGGTCCCACAGTTGACAGTTCACGTCAGAGCACAAACCAAGCATGAAGTCAAAGGAATGATTGCCTCGAGGCACAAATCTGGGGAAGGTTACAGAAAAATTTCTGCTGCTTTGAAGGTCCCAATGAGCACAGTGGCCTCCATCATCCGTAAGTGGAAGAAGTTCAAAACCACCAGGACTCTTCCTAGAGCTGGCCAACCATCTAAACTGAGCGATCTGGGGAGAAGGGCCTTAGTCAGGGAGGTGACCAAGAACCCAATGATCACTCTGTCAGAGCTCCTGAGGTCCTCTGTGGAGAGAGGATAACCTTCCAGAAGGACAACCATCTCTGCAGCAATCCACCAATCAAGCCTGTATGGTAAAGTGGCCAGACGGAAGCCACTCCTTAGTAAAATGCACATGGCAGCCTGCCTGGAGTTTGCCAAAAGGCACCTGAAGGACTCTCAGACCATGAGAAATAAAATTCTCTGGTCTGATGAGACAAAGATTGAACTCTTTGGTGTGAATGCCAAGCATCACTTTTGGAGGAAACCAGGCACCGCTCATTACCAGGCCAATACCATCCCTACAGTGAAGCATGGTGGTGGCAGCATCATGCTGTGGGGATGTTTTTCAGTGGCAGGAACTGGGAGACTAGTCAGGATAAAGGGAAAGATGACTGCAGCAATGTACAGAGACATCCTGGATGAAAACCTGCTCCAGAGCACTCTTGACCTCAGACTGGGGCGACGGTTCATCTTTCAGCAGGACAACGACCCTAAGCACACAGCCAAGATATCAAAGGAGTGGCTTCAGGACAACTCTGTGAATGTCCTTGAGTGGCCTAACCAGAGCTCAGACTTGAATCCGATTGAACATCTCTGGAGAGATCTTAAAATGGCTGTGCACCGACACTTCCCATCCAACCTGATGGAGCTTGAGAGGTGCTGCAAAGAGGAATGGGCGAAACTGGCCAAGGATAGGTGTGCCAAACTTGTGGCATCATATTCAAAAAGACTTGAGGCTGTAATTGCTACCAAAGGTATTGAGCAAAGGCTTTGAATACTTATGTACATGTGATTTCTCCGTTTTTTTTATTTTTTAATAAAATAATAAAATAAATTTAAAAAAACCTCAAGTAAACTTTTTTCACATTGTCATTATGGGGTGTTGTGTGTAGAATTCTGAGGAAAAAAATGAATTTAATCCATTTTGGAATAAGGCTGTAAAATAACAAAATGTGGAAAAATTGATGCGCTGTGAATACTTTCCGGATGCACTGTAAATACGAGTGTTGCAGTGAGAGTAATATGGAAAAAAATGATCTGCTGTGACAACCCCTAACAGGAGCAGCTAAAAGAAGAAGAAGAAGGTACAGTGAGAGTAACAATGCTAAAGTAGCTATGATATTTAGAATAGTTTGACCATTCTGTGAACCATTATATTTTTATTGGTTAATTACAATCAGATGCATTAAACTAATAAACAATATGTGGTTAATTTCAGTGTATTTGTAAAGCCATGTCAGGGATGTGGATCTAAAAAAGAAAGGGAAACCACACTGGAACAGTAGCACTGCTTTGACGCTGGGTGCCACCAGTTTACAAAACTGAACAGAGAACTTGCGTACACCAGGGTTTTAGCTAGCGTGAAAATGTGTGTGGCTTTATGCCAAGTTTAGGTTTTATACATCGTGATTTGAGCGTGGAAACTGGCTTACGCAACATTTTTGTGCATACGCACCATTTATACATGAGGCCCCTGGAGAAGTAAACCTGCAGGGGGGCGAGGTGGGGGGTCTATGGTCAGCTATAAGAGAGACTGTCAGACACAGTCAGAGTCCTGGAGGTCTCAGCCAACTGGTGCCCCCTCCACCTTCTGGGCAGTTTACTTTAAATTCTGTGATTGGCTGCCTACTGTGATGATAGAATTTTCCCATCATTTGAATATTAGAACAGGCCATTCATCCTAACAAAGCCCACTAGTCCTATCCGCATAATTCTTTCAAAATAACACCAAGTCGCATTTTGAAAGTCCCTAAAGTCCTACTGTCTACCACACTACTTGGTAGCTTATTCTATATGACTATGGTTCTCTGTGTGAAGAAAAACATCCTAATGTTTGTGCAAAATTTACCCTTAACAAGTTTTCAACCTCATGTTCTTGATTAACTCAATTTAAAGTTCAATCCATTGCACTACAGTGGTACCTCGGTATATGTCTGCTTTGGAATAAGTCCAACTTGGTATACGTTCCCGTTTGGACACGAAAAATTTTGCTTGGTATATGAACTTTGTTTGGAATACGACTCGCGTGCTAACCTTGTTTACCTCTCTCGAGACAAAGCCACAACTGCCCATGAGCGTTAGTGCGCCAGTTGCTAGCATTCAGTGAACAACCCTCACTATAACTCTCTGTGAACTTTCACGTGTGTGATATAGCGGGTCCACAGCTCCTGTCAAAGTCCTGCTTTAAAATAAATAATCACCGCGCTCACAGCTTGGCGAGGGGGCGTGGTGGTTATGTGGCTGAAGGTTGTCAGGGCGATTAGCGATGTGGGCATTTCTCACCAAAGTGCATTTGTGAGGGACCATCCGCATTCATGATTGTTCCTGGGGCTGCTTATCTTGATAAACAGAAGTGTGAGTTGGCTTGAAGGGAAGTAAAAAGAAAGAACAGATGGGAGGTTGAGTGAGTGAGTGAGAGAGAGAGAGAGCGACAACTTCGTTGTTTTTAAGAAGACTTTTTTTCTATTGTTTTTAACCTCCACATTTCACTTCTGATTTTATGGATTATTTATTGGAACTTTGGAGACTGCACTTTAATTTGAAACACCTTGTTTTGTTAATTGTTTTAATAAAAGCACTTTGCACTTTTTCACCATCCCCTTGCTTTGTTGTTACCGATGAGGTTAGTCGTGAGGCACATTACCGACGGTGTAGGGTTCAAGGGCTCCCCGGCAGCAGATGGGAACATACAGCAAACCTGCATCGTCACAACGTGATTTTGTGTTTTTTTTCATGTAAATTTGAATTGATTGTTGAAAAGTATGAAGGTGGCATGCGTATCCGGGACATGGCTGTTGCATACCGTTTGCCGAGAACGACGGTATCTACGATTGTGAAAAACAAAGATGTTATTAAAAAGTAAAGTGAGGTAAAATTTTCATTCATTTCATCTAATTGCTTTTGTATTTATGTATTTTAGTATTAAGCAGTGTTTCAATTATTTTATACAACCCCATCAATGTATAATATGCCAATAGCAATAGGATTTTTTTTTTCATGGGAACGGAATAATCATTTTCCCGTTATTTCTTATGGGAAAAATGTGTTTGGTATTCGTCCTGTTTGGTATAAGTCAAAGGGTCTGGAACGAATTAAGGACGTATACCGAGGTTCCACTGTATTTTCCTTCTTAATTTTAATCATGTCACCTCTTAATCTTCTTTTGCTTAAACTGAAAAGGCTCAGCTCTTTTCATATTTCCCCATAAACTATCCCCTGTAGTCCTGGAATCAGCCTAGTCACTCTTTTCTGGACTTTTTCCAGCACTTCTATGTCCTTTTTGTAGCCTGGAGACCAAATCTGTAAGCAGAACTACAGGTGTACAAGTGCTCCAGTTAAGATCTTTCAATACAAGGGAGCAAGCTGATTTGGTTTAATATTGTGATTGACTGCTCAGAGGAAGAGCAGGTCAGTGGTCAGTAGTGGCAGACTTGAATGTCTGAGACAAACTCTTAGTTGCTAAATCTGGTAGATCTTCAAGACCTGAACATTTTTCTCGAGCAAACAACAATCCTAATTTATTTAGAGCAAAAAATCCACTCTTTAGTGAGATGGCCACCATGATGTCACAAGCCACAAAATATGCATCGAGAGATGGTGTGGTGTGATAGTAATGGACAAATAGACCTGAATAAGCCATCATCAGTGAGCAACACGTAACAAAATTGTAAAAAAAGGAAAATTATAATAATGAGTTTATTCATAACCTTATTAAACCATTCCCCCCTCCCCCCCCAAAACCCCAGCAAAATTACATTAGGTACTAGAAAGATCCCAACACTTTATAGAACTACAGAAACAATTATGCTGAACATGTGAGTGGCTAAGTGTCTGTGCCTCACTTGGGTCACCAATTTATGCACAATTGGGGTCCATGGCAGCATACTAGTTTTTAATTAAAAAGCCATGTGATTCAGGTTCTGTGTGTATGGCTGCTGAAGTTCAACCAGAGCAATAATACTGGCTGTACCATAGCAGTACAGTAGGGTAAACAAAGGGATGGATGGATAAACGATCTGAGTGACTTGTGAAAAACAGAGGCCATTTCATTTAAAATAGATCACAGAGGAAACAATACCAGAGAATAATGTGATATGGAAGAAAAATCCTAGCTATTGGGGTAAAGGAGATACTGCACACTGTTGTTATTTCAATAGCATCAGAGACACTGGGGCAACTTCTCTCATAGTTATCTTAAATGAGGCTGATGAGCTGAACAGTTTCCTCTCTTTCCTTTGCTTATTTTCAATACCATCTAATACCACCCAACTTTAAAATATTCAGTATTATGGAATCTAATCCTATATGAAGTCAAATGTCCTATGAAATGTCTGAAAAAAGCTACAGGAAAGGAAATGTGCATCTGACTCTGGGGAGCAGTCACAGGCAGTCGGTCATTTCGACAAATTTTAATCCATCGGCCATTCTGGTGTGTCATTACAGCTGGAGCTCTCAGACGGGCTTCTTATAAGTGGAATCTTCATCATTCCGGAACAGCCAGTGGCACTGGGGAAATGCAATTGAGGTGAAAAAATAGATTTGTGTAATGGCAGAAATTAGTAGCCCGTATGTGCCAGGAAGCCATTTCACTTGGACCCTTTCCAGTTTCTATTCTTTGTTTACTAACGACTTCAAGAGCCCAGCGGGCATCTCTGAATCTGAGTGTAGTGTGCGAATGTAGAATAAAAAAACAAAAATCTATGTGGCTAAATAAAAACTCAAACTGAAGTCTGCATATAGAGTGTAATGTGTGGTCTCCCATCTGAACACTTTATTGGCACTCATTGGAAATCCTTCCATCTTCTCACTGTGCAAACGTTTCCATTATAGAGACTTGTGAAGCTGTAAATTGCCAAATGAGAATGGGAAAAAACAAGGGTGGGCTGGTGATGGTGTGGGTCGGTTGCTCTAGGGAGACTCTTGAACCTGTGACCTCCAATAAGATGACCAAGGGATGAGCCAGACAATGAAGGACACATACAGTCAGACAAGTGGTGATGGTGTGGATCAGCTCCACACTCTCAGTTGCTTTAGGGAGACTCTTTAACCTGTGACCTCCGATAAGGTGACCAAGAGATGAGCCAGACAATGAAGGACACATACAGTCAATCAAGTGGTAGGTGTATAACGGTGCCAAAGTGCTTTTATTTTAAACAAAGGCAAACAAACAGTGTTCAGTAGTGCAGTGCTCAAAACTCTTCAATAAATACTGTAAATAATGTATAAAAACAGTGCGAAGGTGAAGGTTAAAATCAGCTCCAAAAAATAAACCAGTAAAAATAATGAGGTTAAAAGTAGAGACAGTCGATGAAAAAAATGAGCACCAATGCTTCCTTCTCAAATCTGGAAGTCAGCACCATCATAAACAAGAAGAAGGTGTTTAACTCTGGTCCAGGACAGGATAAAAGCCCACATAAGACTCCAGGGGAGCAACAATGGTACACTTGCAAAAAGAGTGGCACATGTCAATGTAGGGCTGCAGAGGGTGGCAAGAGACAGAGCAGTAACAGGCCAAGTATAGGAAAGAGAGCTATGCAGCTTAGGTGGAAACCATACCCAGAACCACCTGAAAGGCAAAAAAGAGGAACTGCTGTCTTAACCACACTGTCCTTCCCCGTCTTAGTTTTTGGACAAAAAGATTTTGAACACTTTCTTCTATTTTACTTGTGCCTTAAAAACAGTTCTTATTATCCAGCATGAAGTTTAGGGGAGTGCCTTCAGAGGCATGTGAAGGTGGGGAATCCAATTCATTAATGAAGGGAGGCTCTGTTGTCCATATGTTCTCCTCTTCTTTCCATAATGCAGAAGATGATTTGAGGGAAGAACAGTGGCATCATTTTTAGGACCGACTCGGAATACATGACCCTCCCCAAGGCTGGCTATATCAAACCTGAAAGTCGGTGTTTATTCAGGGACCTTATAAAGCCTAGATGGCAATGTACAGGGTGGTGGAGCCATACAGTGTTTTCTGTTTGATTCATTACAAATAGCCTATTTTGCAGAAGTAATTAAATGGGTTGCTCAGAGGTCTCACAGCCCTCATTCTCTTCTTTGCTTTTCCTCGCACAGTATGTTGTCAGTGAACTGTTAATTTACATTGTAATGGATGGCATACATGGACTGGCATCCTTACTGGGATTGGACAATAATACAATGGAAAGACTGGTGGAGATGAGCACGGATAAATATTTACAATCTCCCCCAATACTCTAGGCGGCATCCTCCTTGGTTTGGGATTCCCACACAGGCACCCGCACGGCATGCTGGAACTTGTAGTCCCATGAGGCAGACCTGTTGTGTTCCATGGGAGCCACCAGGGGGAGCTGAAGGGATTCAAAATCCCTACTTTTCAGGACTTCTTATTGACCTAGAAGTACTTCCATCGGGCTGTGCCCTAGCAGCAGATATACTCTCAGGTCTGGCATAAAAGAAACTGCTTAGCCTGTCCAGCCAAGTCTTTGGGTAGAGAAGGACAAAGTTTGAATGGAGGAGTGTAAGGACAGAACGAGAGGGACAAATCGGGTTATATTTGGTTTATGCCACTTTGTAAACCTTTATACATGGTATCTTGTATTAGTAAACCTTTTTATTACATTGGGACTTGTGTCTGTGAAGTGTCTTGGGTTTGGGGTGCTACAGCTCCCCCTGGTGCGAAAGTGACAGGTTGGCACTGTATAAGCATTCATCCATCAGTTCTTGCCTGTTTCATTCTGTATTGAAACACAATAAGTATGAATTAAAAAAGCAACACCCTTTGATAACTCTTACACATTCTTTGTGTTATAATACAAAAACTGTCTCAAATGTAGCTTCTGACATGGCAGTCTTTGAGCCTTCAACAACAGCATTCAAAGGAGAAGGAGGCACCCTCCATGTTCCAGTCAGCTGTCATTGTCTTATCTCTTTGCGCTGGTACCACTGTAGCAGTGTTACATGATTAACGTCATCATAAGTGTATTTTGTGCTGAGTCCCGTCTTTCGTAGCGTTGTTCTGTTTACAAGGTTTGTGTGTCTATGTAAATATGCTTCCCTGGAAACAAAGGGGGAAGGATAACACTGTGGAACCGTGATTCCTCATGATAATTTGTCCTGTCAATCCCATCTCCTGCATCCAGGACGTTCACTATTTAAACAGGAGGTCAAAAAGAAGAAAAAAGGAAAAGAGAACGAGAAATCCTTTCATTGCAGAGCCAGGAGAAAGCAGCGATCCAGATCAGTTACACCTTTTTTACCTGTCACTTTCAACGCCTGACAACTTTGAAGGTTTTGGACTACGCTGATGTACCAAGGATAAGTGCGGTGAGACAGTTTCTTGTTGTTTGTGGAAAGGAGCAAACCATCTTTCTCATCCTTATAACTGCAATAAGTATGAATTAAAAAAGCAACATCCTTTGTTGTTTTTTGCAGTAATTTTTCAGTATGTATCAGTTACGGAGTAGCGTGCATTTCTACCATTTTTAGTTTTGTTTTGAGTCTGTATTGTGTGTTTATAAGATGACTTGAATTTCCTGATTATATATGTGAATAAGCCACATGTTGTACTTTTTTCTTGCATCAACATTTGATAAATCCATTGCCCTAAGGATTGATGAATCTGTTATACAGGTGTATGCTGGAGGAAGTCTAAGATACAACCATATTGACGAAAGATCAATTAATGAAATAAAAATTTGACTTTTTTAGTGCCATATTCATTGTTACTTCACTGTTTAATGGGGCTGAAAGTGAAACTAAAGTTTCAGTTGGGTAGTTGTAATGGCTTCATTTCATCCTTGCAGATGTTTCCCTGGTGCTATCTCTGGTAGCTCAGAAGGCTAAAGATCTTCTAGTCAATGGGTGCCCACTCAGTGCCCAGCTAGTGGAAAAACGGGTCAGGTTACATTTACCAGTTTCCTGCTTTAATACAGTAAAAGCAAGTCTTAGGTGAATAGTAGCCACGGTGGGGAGCATGGATAGCAGAACATGTGGACAACAGGTCTGAGCACCATGATGGACAAACACTTTTAACACTATAGGCCCCCACCACCATGGGATCAATTTAACCGACTTGAATATTGTTGGATGGATAAATCTATAAAATAATAGCCAAGCCCAAAGCTGCAAATAGTAACCCCTGGGGAACTAGCAAGTAATTACAAGGTACTATGTTATGGGTGCCATGCAGGACCTTCATTCACTTACCAAGATTTTCAAACTCTGTGACAACGAGACAGGACTTCAGTCAGTGTCATGCAATATTAGAGGCACCCAGAATGTTTCTCATTCTAAACCTTAAAATATATATACATTATAACTATGTCAAAATGAGCTCCAAGCCTGCTGGGAGAAAAATGCTAATGAACCTTGAGTCAGCAGTTGTAACTCAAGCATTAGTCACTGCGGCCAGAGTCGTTTCACAGCGGTATTGTGCCCTAAAGCCGACTAAAATGATTCCAACAGAGACAAAAGTTAAATAATTACCTTGCTGAGATGCCATAAGTCACTTAGGGACTTTAGACAGAAAAGGGAAGTTAAGGATCAGTCTAAAATTCAAGAGAAAATCACAGTTAAGAAAGTCAAGTTTTAAAGATACAACTGCTTCTTCCAAATCATCTTTATTGTAACCTTGTTACAGAAGTTTGCCCAGAAAAAACCCAAGCAGACACGGGGAGAGCATGTCAACTCTGTTTCAACAGGGGCTTTCTTGGAAACAGAATTTAAAACCTTGGAGTTGAGAGGCAGCAGGGTTAACTACGATAACTCTTACACATTCTTTGTGTTATAATACAAAAACTGTCTCAAATGTAGCTTCTGACATGGCAGTCTTTGAGCCTTCAACAACAGCATTCAAAGGAGAAGGAGGCACCCTCCATGTTCCAGTCAGCTGTCATTGTCTTATCTCTTTGCGCTGGTACCACTGTAGCAGTGTTACATGATTAACGTCATCATAAGTGTATTTTGTGCTGAGTCCCGTCTTTCGTAGCGTTGTTCTGTTTACAAGGTTTGTGTGTCTATGTCAATATGCTTCCCTGGAAACAAAGGGGGAAGGATAACACTGTGGAACCGTGATTCCTCATGATAATTTGTCCTGTCAATCCCATCTCCTGCATCCAGGACGTTCACTATTTAAACAGGAGGTCAAAAAGAAGAAAAAAGGAAAAGAGAAAGAGAAATCCTTTCATTGCAGAGCCAGGAGAAAGCAGCGATCCAGATCAGTTACACCTTTTTTACCTGCGTGAGCGCTGAAGTCAAAAAACAACGGAAAAACTTAAACCCAATTAAAGTAAAAATAATTTCTTTATTCTTAATTCTTGGTGAGTAGAGAGAATGTGAGACTGCCTTTTTCCAACTCAGTCAACTGATTTGGATTTTGGCAGAATCTCTAAAGTAAACCCGTTCTCTCTTTTATATCCTAGAAAAGGAAAAAAAAACCCTAGCAGTTCATTCTGAGGTTGTACATAGCTTAAGGTTAAATCTTAATTTATGACATACTGGAATGTCCTAAAACATGAAACAAACAGCCATTTGCATTCCCAAGGAATACACCCCTTTAATTATACACACTTAGAATCTATTTAAATATTCTTATAGTCCATAAAGATCTTACATTCTTCACAGGGTCTTCTGATAGTATCAGAGGTCAGCTTTTCCTCATGAATGATAAAAGTTCATGATAAAAGTCCCTTAATGCTGTGCACACAGCCCAACTCCTTTTCTGCATAAATGAGGAACAAATCATATAGCTCTCTGCAGCATGATCAACTCAAAACATAGTCCTTGATATCTGTGAGTTAAATAATAATGTTTTCTCTTCCTCACCTGTCACTTTCAACGCCTGACAACTTCGAAGGTTTTGGACTACGCTGATGTACCAAGGATAAGTGCGGTGAGACAGTTTCTTGTTGTTTGTGGAAAGGAGCAAACCACCTCTCTCATCCTTATAACTGCCGTAGGACACTTTTTCCAGCTGCACAAGGTTCAGAAATTTTCAATTTTCTGGACTTTTATGTGCATTTCATGTTTTCTGTGTGTCTCATTGATTTCATGTTCAGTGTGGGGTCAAGGGATGGTTTGTGTTGCGTTGTATATTAACGTTTTGCTGCACCTTTTTATTATCACTTTCGGGGTTGAGTGTTATGTTGGGGCTGGTTGGGGTGTGATATATATATTTTGTTTGGAGTTTCTTCATTTCTTTTTTTATTAATATATACTCACTTTATTATTTTACATATTTTTAGTTTTTTGGCTTATATTTTGATCTTTGATTGGGGAGGTTTATTTAGAAGTGGTACGGCTTGTCGGATCTTAAGGTCCTCAGCTTGTTGGTGTAGGTTAGGGAGAGTGAGTCGGCCATTACACCACATATCTGTTTGTTTCCAGACTTTCTGTTATGTAGCAGTCTAGTGCCTCCAGCTCCATGTCTTTACAGAGCAGCACAAGACATGTCCAACATGTCCCCGAGTCTGGCACTACCTGGGGTCTTGGTCATTTTATAGAGAGGGTTTCAGAGGCATGATATGACTAAAGTTACAAGCTCCTTGAATAGGAAAGAAACCGTCAGTCATCCAGCTCATCTGCAAGGGAAAATGGTGACTTTTTATTTAGCCTTTAAATTAAATGTTTGGATTTAGCTCCATGCGTGATACTTAGAACAATTTTCTACTGGATTCCACTCATTAACATGCAGGGAATGCAGCATTGTGAACAGACATTTTGTTTTAAGTGAACAGTGACTGGCAGCCATGCTAATAACTAATTTACTGCACTGTTTGGTGGTCTTGTTAGCTGCAGGTGTCTACTCAGCATTCAGAGATGCGTTTAGTTCCATTAGACAAGAAATGAACTCACCATTTAGCCTGCTTCGCTTTACTTACCATTACTCTCAGCTTTGAAAATAGACAATGTGTCTGGAAAAGCTTAACCAATTCTGTTACTTCAGAAGAGAACTGATCTTCCTGAGAATCCCACCTACTGTGTTTTTCTTCATGCGTGATGAGAGTTGATTACACCAAGGGTTGAGATCAGAAAGAGAAACTGAATTTATGTTAGAATCAGAGACTGGCATGATTAGGGGTTTGGAAATCAAGGAGTAGCCATTATACAAAGCTCCCTCATTTTTTTTTTTCAGTAGGACATTAGCAATGCTTCTAGCAAGCCAAGGGGAAAGACAATGTAAGAGTGAGATGGAGATGTAATGGAGCACTTCTGTGTATCAACTTAACATGGAACAAGAAGTGCATCAAAAACATGGTGTCATTTCCTAATCTAAACCCAAAAAGTTGAAAACAAGACAGAAACACTCCGACCAAGACTGCATGTACAGGTTCTGTTCTTTAGCTATCAAAGGTGGGGTGGCTCACCCACGTAACCCCCTACAGGACATTACTTCTCAGGCACAAAAGCAGTCTCCCGTTTACACTCCTTCTCCTGGACTTCTTGCCATTTACGCGCACTCACCTGCCAACTTTGAGCTCTAGTGGCAGGGAGATGTTTTTAAAACTCATTGGGTGGTGTTGTATCTCCCTATAAAATTAATTGACTTTGCTCAGTTTATCACAACGCCAAAGGGTTTATCATGGGAAAGACTTTTGGGGATACCTCTCCTTAAAAAATAAATCCAGTTTTATCAAATGCACGATTCTTTTGCTGTAGATGTTATGCTTCTATCACTATTCCTGTTTATACTTTCTTAATCTTACCAATCTTTGGGAATATACAGTTCACAGTGGCAATACACTGACACCCAGAGCTATAATCCAGTACAAGCAGGCACGACTGCCACTGGCTTCTCTGTTGGCAGTGCTTTCTCTCCCTCACCGCCATTGATCTAGCTGATGAGAGAACTCCCAGCCCTGGCAATAAAATAGACCAAAACGTGCAAACAGACTTAATAAGTTTTATTCAAATAACTAGTGCCATAAACAAAAGCAAATAGGGATGTAGCATTTCATAGTATTCAATTTGGATCACCCTGTACTTCTGAAAGCACTTGAAGATCAGAAACACATTTAATTTGTGTGTCGATTTCAGGAAGAACATACAGTTAGGTCCATAAATATTTGGACAGAGACAACTTTTTTCTAATTTTGGTTCTGTACATTACCACAATGAATTTTAAATTAAACAACTCAGACTTTCAGCTTTAATTCAGTGGGTCGAACAAAAAGATTGCATAAAAATGTGAGGAAACTAAAGAATTTTTTTAACACAATCCCTTTATTTCAGGGGCTCAAAAGTAATTTGACAAATTAAATAACTGGAAATAAAATGTTCATTTCTAATACAGCTTAATTCATCTGTGGTGTTATCCCAGTCCCATTTTTCTGGACTCTTAAATCTAAAATCTGTTTCTTATCCTCCAAGCTTTCTTCCTGGATAGGTATAATTTCCTTGTCTCCCATATTCAGATCTCATAAGAAGTCAGAAGTAGAACATCTAGAGTACTTTTGTTGTTTCACATTCAGAAATGGCTTGTCATAAACGTATTTAGACACAGCTTTGCTCCTGGTGGGAGGGGAGAGGGCTGTGTTACTCTTATAAAACCATAAAATGTAAGATCTTATCAGTGAAAACATACATCCCTTAAAACTCTGGAGGAAGGGTTCTTGCAAAGCATATGCGCAGTTCTTATCAGCACTTCAAAGACATTGTACAGACAATGATCACAAAATATTAGATGTTACAAATACATAGAAGCAAAGAGAAACAAGAGCAAGAGAACATTAACAAGGTAAGTTCCAGAAATAAATGTGTATTGTTGTGCCCTTAACTCAGTTAGTTCCTGAACGCAATTTTACAGCTGGTGACCACACTGAGTTACTTTCAGAATTCATTACTGGGGCTGTTTTATCAGAAATGCAACTGGTGATGCTGGGCCTTGTTGCACCGATGAGTCATAATCTCTCGTTTAAAGGGTAGGAACACTTGGTCACTCCCAGGCTGTTTGCCCAAGCAAAGATACAACTGAATCCTAACCATCCCACTTTTAAAACCATTGCTGCCACCCACTGGTATGGTGGAAGTGCATCTTTTTCTCACTTTTAGATCCGTGGAGCAATTACTTCCAGCGCACAAACTACAACAGTCATGAGAATCATCATTTAGACATTCCCGACCATTGAAATACTTTAAGATTACAGCAATTCAAGCACATCTCAATGGGGTAGATGAAAAAGTGGTCAATCTTCCAATACATCCATCCCCGAACATTTCTTTTCTTTGCTGAAATGTGTGGAAGAGAGAAAAAAGTTGGGCTTCAAGTATGAAATACAACTTTAGCATTGGGATTCTAAACAGCATGGCCATTTTTAAAGATTGTGCCAGAATCAGGATGCTCAGTGAGCATTTTTCATAAGTTTTAGATTAATTTCTGAGGTGACAGATGCTTCAGATGAAAGTTAATGCTTATGCCTCCCTGAACAGCATTTAATATATCAAAAAAGGAGATAATCCAATCAGAGAAAATGTTCAGACTTGTTTTTGTTGCGTTTTTTGCTACTACTTTTGACTTCAATTCTGTTTTATTTGAAAAATTGGTGTTGTTTATTATGCTTTTTATAAAAACACCCATCGCCCTGCTGAAGGGATTATGGGTTCTGTTGTCAGTTGTAGAAAAAAGCTTTAAAGTAAACAGTTGCTTTTTATATTTGATGGCTTCATTTCCATCATTCTGGGTCTACATGACACACTGCATACCTGTGGGGTTTACTCATTTTATTGTATCTAAGCATAAAATGATGTGAGGATTTGCTGAACTCACACTAACATTATATAAAGAAAATAGATACAACAGTAAACAACGCAACACTCGTGTCATCTTCCATTTGTCATCAAGAGCGCAAGTTCTTAAAAGTCACTTAGGATTCAATTGTCTTCTCACCCACCTCTAATGTACTGCTGGTTATTCACAGATGAATGAAAACTGTTTCTAGTTCACTACACTGGGCACAGAAGCTAGAAAACCACAGCCTGATAAGTTTAATTGTATCATCTCTGAAGCTTATTGAGCCATCTTGTCTTTCATACCCATGCTGCAATTAATCAATGATAAAATGTCATTTGGGTGAGAGCATTTGCTAAGACTACTGGAGCAGCTGCTTGATTTTTGAATAGAAACTTAGGATTTGAAAAATTCCATCAGTTGCAGTTCTAATCAAAATTATCTCATGAAGATATGTGTGTTTTCAACTCAGTGTATTTTATGGCAAAATGTTTAGGCTCACAGGTTCAGATCTAGTCTTTGTGGAGTTTGCATATTTTCCCTGTTTCTTTGTGGGTTTTGTCTGTACTCCACTTTTCTTCCATACATCCCAAGGTGATGCAGAATGGCCTAAGTGTCGCCGCAAAACTGGCCCAGTTTGAGTGATTTTGGTTGTGTGCGTGAGTGTGCCCTGTGATAGACTGAATACTGGGATAAGCCAGGAGAAGTTCTGGGCTGACATGTCTTAATACCATGTGACAGTAAATGGCGCTATACCAATGCTTAACCCGACACAGACAGACGCAGGAGGCACACTAATAAAACACATGCTTTTTATCTTCTTTTCTTCCCTCGTCTAGAACGTCTTTCCCGTTCCCACAAGTACACAGCACAGTCCCAAAGCACATAACACTTCTAAACAATACTTTTCCTTTCTTTTTCTTTCTTTCTCCTTCACTCCTCCTCGGCAAGCTTTGTCTCCCTCCTCCCGACTCTGGCTCACCGAGTAGTGGCTGCTGGCACCCAGAAGTGCTCCAGGCGCTCATCAACCTAATTCTGGCAGCACTTCCGGGTGTGGCGGAAGAGCTGCTCTCCAAGGCTCGACAGCGGCTGCAGCACCACCTGGTGGCGCCCCAGGATCCTAACAGGGCTGTATTCAAGTCCATCTCCCATGAAGCCCTGCCAGAGTCCGAGGCACCACTGCAACCCATGGGGGCTGCCGGAGGCGTTACCAAGGGGGGGCTGGGGTGTCCACTGCCCCCCCAGAGACAAGCCGAGCCCACCCTGCGAAATGCTCTGTCTGTCCAATGAAAACTCTGGAGAAGAATAAAATTTGATTTTCACAGTTCACTTCGCCGCACATTTTGCAGCACGTTTTGAACCTGTTGACCATATTCTTTTAGTAAAACAGCATATACGTTCCATTCTTCTTTTATTTTCTGGTCAGTAACACCAAAGGCTATGCATAGGTGGCTTATTAAAAAGCAGACATCTTCAACCTCTGTCCCTCTGCGAGCTGCTGGCTCCATGGTTGAGCCCACCACCGCTTACTCCAAAAGATGTAGATAAGCCTACACAATCCTCCAGCTCTGCGCCCGTGTCGGGTACTCCAAACCTCTGCCTTCAACAAAATATACAGTCCGGTCTGCCTGACTTAAATATGGATAAGCCATCCCAGCCAATTTATATAATTATCCCAAGCGCACATTCGGAAATACACTCAGATGTTTTAGTGCAAGCTGGTATCAGTCTCGACCATGGCTTGAATATTCTGTTGTCCGTGATGCCAGCCTTTGCTTTGCCTGCCGCGAATCTAGTGTTTCCAATTCGGACTGCGGGGACATATTCACCAAACAAGGCTACACTAATTGGAAAAAAGCTCTAAAAAAAGATGGTGGCGGCTTCCACAAACACGCGTCTAAGTATCCCGCACGTCAGAGCCATGTCTGCATGGCAAGAGTATCGGCGCCGGGCAGAGACGGGTGAAAGCATAGTTCAACTACTGGGTCCAACCCAGATACAAAAGAATAGATATTATATGAAAAGCATTGGGGAGGCCGTTCAGTTCCTGGCAGTCAATGAACTGGCATTGCGTGGTCACAATCACGAAGGTGGGGAGGAGGGACTTTTCCTTAAGTTCTTTGATTACACAATCAAAAAAGATGCCAAACTTGCAGAAATTGTAAAATACATCCCAGACAACGCGAAATACACACACAAGTGATGGTACCAGGGATCACTGTAACATTGAGAATTTGTCTGTAGTGATTAGATTTGTCCAGAACTCCATCCCTGAAGAACACCTGATTGGTTTAATTGAACTGAATCAGCTTGATGCTGATTATATTTGTAACCAAATTCTGTCACATTTCTTTGAGTTAGGTTACAGCACAGACAATTTAGTGTGTCAGTGTTGTGATGGTACTTCTGTCATGTCTGGGGCAAGGGGTGGTGTCCAGGCTTTGTTACACAACAAAGTTGGGAAGTATATTCCATATGTACACTGCTACAACCACCATCTCCATTTACCAGTGATACATACAATGGAATCAGAACCTCTGGCTAAGAAGTTCTTTAACTGGTCAAATTCATTGAACACATTTTGTCACAGACATTATGTTTCACACACATGCAATATACCCACACTGGCAAGATTTCTAGAAATATGATGGACCAGTGATTATGATGTCACAAAGTCCATTGTCAACAACGAGGAAGCCATAAGGGGGCATCTCTCAGAGGTAGCAGAGGCTGGCACTGCCCTTTTTGACATTTGCATAGAGGCATTGGTCTTTTGACACAATTAAAAAAGCAGAATTTCTTCAATACAGGAAAATTCCTCCATCATGTGCTTGGTGTGCTGAAATCAGCCAATGCAATTCTACAGGCACATGCAGTGGATTTGTGCACTGCTGGGGAGGTGGTGACAGCTTCACTGGCCACACTGAAGAAGATGAGATACGTCTCATTCTGGGAGGAGCATTTCTCTCAGTGTGAAAATAGGCTTACCAATTCGCTCAAAAGGAAACGGAAAATTAATTCACAGCTTGATGATAGCATTGTCGTGTCTACGCTTGGGCATGGTGACTCTGATGAACAAATTGCTCCTAATCAGACTTTTAAAAGGGCTATGATCATGATTCTTGATAGAGCTATTGTGGAAATGGAGACAAGATTCTCTCAGAGAAATGTTGAATTATTGAGGGCCAAATCGCTTCTCCTGCCAAAATCAGAATTATTTCTTGATCATTCTCTCCTGAAACCACTTCAGGCACTTGCAGGCACAGAGCAAAACAGCATGAGCTTGCAAAATGAAATTGCTGTGGCAAAAGCAATGTTGATTAATAAACTGCCAGCTGATGCTAATCTCTCTGAAGCATGCAAATGCATTCAGCAGTACAAAGAGGCCTTTCCTATGTTGTAATTCGCTATATGTCACAGCACTCATCATTGGTGTGTCTTCAACTGCGTGCGAAAGCTCTTTCTCTACTTTGAACTGCATTCTCACTACACTCCGCCGAACAATGCTGCATTCATGGAAGAGAAATGTAGTCATTCTGGCACATGAGAAAAACATCACAGAAAATCTAGACATGAATGAATTGATTTCAGAATTTGCCAAGAGTAACTGCAGACAGGTCCTGTAGATAATATCCAGGTTAAACACTGGAAACTGATATCCTATAGCCTCCCTAATGACTACAATGAGCCACGTTTCTGTTCTTGCTCTCATATGTTGTATACATTTGACTTTATTGATATTTACCTTGTATATGTAGTTCTGTATTTGTTCACAAAAAATAATACAAGTTCCATTGCCTCTGTTAATTTTATTGAACAATAGATTATGATTTATGCCACAATGTTTGCTTTTATATGTTATATAAAACTATGTTGTTATTATTATTTGACCCCCCTACAAAAATGGGGATGGATGGATGGATGGATATTTTTTGCCACCCCAGACAAGCCAAATGCCCACACACACATGATGTTCTGGTCACATCTCTGGGGGCTGCCATCTAGCATCCAGGGGGAGGAACTGTTCGGGCCACACTTGCTCCCCCGGTCCTCTCAGTGAAGTGGCGTCCCGGCTGGACAAGGACCCCGGCTGTCAGTGACAACTGTTATTACCTTTTCTTATTATTTTACTGATGTCTTTATCCAACATGACCTACAATATTTGGGAAATACAATTGCTTACATTTCTTTTGTGTTTCCAATAGAAGCACAAGCAGATGAAGAGACTTGCTCATTGTCACACAGTGTCAGCAGCAAGGTTTGAAGTCCAAAGTCCACAGCATGAACCACTACGCCACACTGCCTAAGTGAATTCAGAAAATCAACGAGCAAATGCTTTGTGTCCGTTATGTGGGGGCTGTCGTCTCTGCTCCTGGGTGGTCCAACTTGAGTTGGATGGTTGATTTGGATTTGGCTGTAGTGGGAATCAGAATTCTTTCCCTCAGAAATGTGTGGCTTCCTCTTCTTTGTGTACTGAACAGACAGAACAGACAAACGTCTCATTTGAGACTCTGCTCTTTGTAGTGCTTCCCTGAATGTCTTACTAAAAGGACTGGGCAGATGGTCACATGTATGACAAAAATCATCTATATATATAATTCACTAAGGCAAGACAACCATGGAAAGAACGCCGGAAGGGGCGTGGATTCACTGAGCAGCCAGATACAATTGGACAAGTAAGACACCTATGGCGCACGCAGGAAGGAGCCACGCCCACCAACTCCTGGCACCTCCGAGCCACGTTGACTGTTCATAGAGGCATGTTTCTCGCGGAGGTGAATCGCCATATGCAGTGTGTAAAACGGTTTGCGAGGGGTATCCCATAGGATCCTTAAAACAATCCTTTACAACTGAGGTTAAAACACAATGAAGTAAGCAGTCTTTAAAAAACGAGTTTTCGGTTACGACGCACGACCACAGCAAACTGTTTTACAAGCTACATACAGCAATTTGCATCCGCTACAAACGGGTGTCTTCTTAGATGCTCCTGCAGGAACACGGAAAGTCCACGTGAGTCACAGGTGCATCTGGACTGTGCAAAGACGACAACGACTCAAGTGATGAGTTGGAGGTGGGCACATGAGCGATGGCGGTCCACCAGTTTTCAGTCACGGACGATTGTGTGTTGGTTCGTTCCGTGCATTGTTACAATGTTGCTTTTCTTGCTGATTTATTACATTACCGATTTTTCAAATGTTAATTTTCTCCCTGTGCTTAAAAATCATTAAAAAAACGGCTTGATTATGCGGCGGGTTGGCTAGTTGTCTATATTCACACAGCAGCTACAAAGGACTCGGTTCTAAGTTTTGGGTGATGTTCAACTTTTTTCTCTGACTGTTCAAATTATTTTTTTCATGTGATCCAAATCTGATATGAGTGTTTGCAGTCAAGTCTGCTGAATGTGGTATCCATGTTTAATATCAATTAAAACAAATATGGCAGAGAAGTCCTAATGGACCACCATGGAAGCCAACAAAACATGGTTGCTGTGCTAATTATTAATATTGTTTTCAGTGGAGGCCTTCTGCAAATTCACTCAGCTCATGATTACAAAGGAAATAAATTAAAAATGATAGACCGCAGCAACTGTTCTGAGATCAATTATCTCTGTTCTTAGAAACCTGTGGACACAAGAGAGCTGGGAAAGGTTTCGATACAAAACAGAAGTTTGACCATTTCAGGAGGTTACTGTTCAAGTACTTATGCCAAAGTCTGTCTGCAAGACTCCCTCAGAAAAATACGTTTCAAGTGAATCAGTTGAGCTTCAATGACTTTTGACAGACGTTGGCAGTGTTTGTAATCACCCACTCAAAATGTGAGGCTTTGCGCTATGATGTCTGAAGGAGATGGCCCCTGAGATGTCCTAGAGAAGCTTTTTTTAGCAGTGTGCTCCTGCCAGTTGAACTATACTGTATTCCCATCACAGCCCTGATTACCATGCCTAGTCATTTAATCAGAAGGGGAGACATTCAGTATTTCTACAAGGTGTTCTTGACTACCACTTCTGTTGTATCATATTTCAACTATATTACCAGAGTATTGTGATCCAGACGTTCAGAGTCAAGCCACATGCATGCTGCATATGTCTGCATCAGATTTAGCACCAAATTCAAAAATGGTCTTAATCCAGTTTGAAAATTCTATGTAGTTTTGCTGTTTACACTTCATAAATTAAAAAAGTGAATCCCATTAAACTGCTTTGTAAATGTTACATAAATTGCCTGCCCTGTAATTAGTTCCCAATTTACAGCAAGCACTTCACATTTAACAGCTACGTTGGGCTGCTCCCCTGGCAGCAATTTTAATCTTAGGTACATGAAGGGGTTTTTATCTCCTCCCATCTTCTCTCAGTCACATCTCAAAATCATCTGACTTTAGGAGCAACCAGTAATGTCATGGAGCAGAAGATTGCCATTGTCAGGAAAACATTAGCATTTGATTTTAGTTTTATTCTTTTTTTGCTCAGATGTTATTTTTATTTCTGTTTGGTTTGATTCTTTTTATCATTCTCTGTGTTTTCCAGTCGGCCCTGTTTTTTATTTTTTTATTTTGTGGCTGTGGATACGGCTTATTGCTGGGCATATACCAGAGAGCCTTCTGAGGTCAGTATAATTACACCTTAAAAGAAGGTGGCATGCCAAGCAAAACATTCAAACTCTGACCAACAAAAAGAAAAACCTCTCCAGACTATAAAACTATAAACCCAGATGGTGTTTAGAAAATGCTACTGTTTTGATATGGTTTTGTCCACAAATTTGATGTGCAAAATTTTTATTTTTAATTCTGAGCAACCTGAGAGTGACCTGTACCACAGGTAATAGTGACATAACCTGACCTATTCCTCACATAATGTCCAAGATACTTAGCCTTATTTACATTCAAAAATTAATTTTGGGTTTAATCTTCCATCCTTCCATTATCCAACCCGCTATATCCTAACTACAGGGTCATGGGGGACTGCTGGAGCCAATCCCAGCCAACACAGGGCGCAAGGCAGGAAAGAAACTTTGTTGTTCCAGATTACCTTTGTTGGGTTTAACGTGAACATTGGCGCTCTTCAGTTTGTCCACAATAACCAGTAGGTGGCGCAGAAGTTCTTCCCTTGCGGATGAAACAAAAATCAGTTCATGTGTAATTTTCATTCTTGGTGCCAAACAAAGCTGTAACAGGCTGGCCAGCAAACTTTGAAAAGTTGCTGGCGCCAACAACAGCCCAAAAGGAAAGACATGGTAATGTCTGTGTTCAAAGTAGGTGTTAAATGCCATTTGTTTCTTTTGCTGCCTCATTCAAAGGACTTCGCTGTAATTCCTTTGCATGTTTCCATAGTGCTCAAGAAAATAAACACTTAATTTGCTTATCAGCTCCTTATTAGAGAGAGATCAGGCTGTGCCTGTGCAAACTGCAGCAGTATTTCAAAGTGCCATCTGATGTATGTACAAATTAAATTATGGACTGTGGTTTTTTTCAGGTATGCCCATTTACTTGAGTTAATAGTCCACTTTCAACCTCTCTACCTCGGATACCTCAAGATGGTCATTCCTTGTTTGTAACCTCAGTTTACTACAAATACTAAATGAAGCTCATGAGTCCCGACCTGAACTGACTGTTGGGGCAGCGTTTTTAGGTTTTTACAGCATTACAAAAGATGAACATCTATCCTATGGGTAGGGGGTACACTTTTAGGAGGTACACTATTCCTCACATAATTTCCATACATGTCTCTTCTACATAATCTGCGACCTGGTTGAGCAAATTGATCTCTCAGAATCTGCTTGTGTCTTGCATCTGTTGTGCTAAATTTCAGGCATATTTAAGGGTCGTGTTTAGTGGTGAGCAAAACAGGGAAGTGTCGATTTGCATACAGTTTTAATTCATTTCAACTCATTCCAATTCGTTGGAAAAAAACAAGCCTCATTCACCCTTTTTCACCAGTTAAATTAATTCTGTGTATGCCTCTCATTCACAACACTGTAGAGGAGCGCATTGCGTTTTTTAAAAATATGACGCACTGCATATTTTACACACCAAAATGCACCATTGTGCACATTACTGTGTTTTCTCCACAGGAAAACTCACTACATGCAAAGCGCTTCCCCTCTCTGTTACCTAGCAACCGCCATTTCCTGTTTCTTGATTCCTGCAGATGAGGATTTGCGCGCTCCATACGCTGTCGAGCTTTGAGTTTCGGTGCCAAGACTACCATCGTGCTTAGTAAAGTGGGCCTCCTCTTATGAGTACAAACATAAGACACGTCTGATGGCTCAACAAAATATCTGCAACATAGGAAATGATTATTTATTCTCTAGAGATCTTTTTCACTGAATGAATGCTTGACAATGCTTTCAGGCAGAACATAAACACATCTCTCCTTGTGTCAATGGCATGCATTTTCCTGGAGTTCAAACACCATTTGTTTCATGAATTTCTTTGCAGAGTGAAAATCACTGAGTTTGACAGTGAATTCAAATTTCTGTGAATCGTTTTGCTCATCTTTACTGGGGTTGTTCTCCTTTTCTCTCATATGCAGCAGTGGTAACATAAAACTAAGGGAAAAGTACAAAAAGGGGTCTTTTACTTGTGTTGTTCAGTCTGAGCACAACCTCCCTCGGTTTACACTTACATTGCTTGTGTTTTAATCGTCTTTTTAATTACTTGTCTATGTTGCCAGAAGGGTAAGAGTGTAGCATACTTCTCCGGATGGCTTTGCTAATGTACAATTGTGTGGGAATTAAAAAATGATCCACAATATGATTTGTCTGTATGGCAGAGACAGTGAGAATGCTGTGGTGTAAAAAGGATGCATTTGTTATAGCTCTGCTTACTGTATCATCTTAACGAGAGTTTCAATCTAATATTGTGCTTTTAGTCAGTGGTTCCTCCTACTGTGTGATTAAAAGGTCATTTAAATGTTAATTTCTTTGATTTATTGCACAGTACACATTTATTGATCAGCCATGCCCCTTGAAGTGTAGAGGTAAGCTTTCTGGATGTTCTTTCAGTACATAAGTGTAGTGAAATAAATCAATGATAATGGCCCACATGATAGTGCAGTGGTCAGTGGGTTTAAATATCATTCCTGTTTGTTGTCCGTGCGGTGTTTTCACGTTCTCCTGTGTATTCTCCATTAGGTACCCTGGTTTTCCTCCCATATCCCGGTAAGGTAATTTGGCAACTGTAAACTGAATCCCTGTGCCCTGTGATGGACAGCCATCCTCTCTAAGGCTGCTTCCAGTCTAGCACCCACTTCTGTTGGAATAGGCTCTGCTCTAAGTAACCCTAAACTTGAGTAACAGTTTTCAGAATATTATAATAATAGTAACATAACATTCTCAAACCTTCTTAATTAGAGTAATGGTTGTGCATCCATTATAAAAATGTTTATAGTAAAGCTGTGACCATAGTGAATGCTATTCTTAGACTTCTGATTGACATTCAAAACAATTGTCCCTCAGCACCTCATGGGCAAATCTGTTTTTCTAGGCCTGGAAACCTCACTCCACAACTGGATATTAACACTTCCTGACAAATAGACAGAAAGTGTAAGTTGAAAACAATACATCAGTTACAATCCTTCTAAGTGCTGGTGTCCCCCAGGCTGTGTCTTGAGTCCCCAACTCTTCACCCTGCTAACTCATGACTCATTCCACCAGGTACAGCTTGAACCAGATCATTAAGTTTGAGGAAAGCACAACAGTGATAGGCCTCATCAATGGTGACGATGAGATGGCTTAAGAAGGTCAAACAACACGTGGACTGGTGCAAGAACAATAAGCTGAACTTTAAAGTTTAGATCAAACAAAGGAGATCACTGACGACTTCAGAAAGAACCCTGGCGCCCACCTTCCCCTCTCTATCTACAACTCCACTGTGGAGTCAGTCAGGAGCACAACGTTCCTAGGAGTGGAGATAACAAATGATCTCTCCTGGTCTCAACATACCTCCTTCCCAATCAAGAGAGGACAGGAGTGACTGCACCCCTCGCCCACCCTCATATCTTTTCACAGAGGTAGCATAGTCCATGTATTGACCACCTGCGTCTCTGTCTGGTGAGGGGAATGTACTACCTCAGACTTGAGTTTCGTGCACAGATCAGTGGCAATCACTGGGACATCTTTCCCTTCCAGAAAGGAACTTTACAGGAATTACTGCCAAAACAAAGCCACCAACTTCAGAGATCACACTCACACCAGCAATGGACTGTTTTCCCTTCTGTCTTTTAGGGAGCAGAACCAACATATACTGTACAATGTAGAAATTACAGATTTCATAAAAGTTTCATCCCACAAGCCATTAGATTCTAAAATGACAATCAAACAGATGATACAGTGCAATATATTGGAAATTCTCTGTTCTTTAATCTTGTTATTCTAGTTGTTATTTTTGTTCATTTTTGTTCACTATTCTTGCACATAATCAGGCCAGGAGATGCAATTTTGTCCTCTTGTGCACTGCTCTGTGCGTCTTTGAATCACAAATTATGTTAGCCTTGAAGTTTGATTATCCTAATCAGCTCTTTTTCGGAAACATGAAATGAAAACCACAGGATCTGGAGGAAAACCCATACAAAAACACAGAGAGCATGCAAATCACACATAGACAACTATCAGCCGCATGATTCAAGTCCTAAACTTACATCCATGAGGTGACAGTGCTACCCACCTCACCTCCATGTGGTAATGCCTGACCCGCACATTACCAAATTTAGGTTGAAGCAGCCTTGAAATTGAAGCAGCGGCATTTATATGGTTACTAGCCAACCAGCGGCGTACTATACGCCGCATAATCAGGCCAGTTTTTTAATGATTTTTAAGCACAGGGAGAAAATTAACATTTGAAAAATCGGAAATGTAATAAATCAGCAAGAAAAGCAACATTGTAACAATGCACAGAACGAACCAACACACAATCGTCTGTGCAGCGTTCAGGCGCGAAGGGTGGAACGGGAGGAGAGGAGAAGGACGTCCACTCCGCTGCCTCCGTCATGCTAGTCTGCTGATTTCTCGTTCAGAATGCACTGCCTGCTCATGTGCCCACCTCCAACTCGTCACTCGAGTCGTTGTCGTCTTTGCACATTCCAGATGCACCTGTGACTCACGTAGACTTTTCAATGCTCTGTGCGGTTTTGGCTGCCTTTCTATATATAATCAACCAAGACACCCAAACAACGTGGTAGCGAGGTGGGAGGGCGGTGTGTACAAAGTGCAGGAGCATCTAAGAAGACGCATGTTTGTCACGGATGCGAATTGCTGTATGTAGCGTGTAAAACAGTTTGCTATGGTGCACGCCGTCGTGCGTCGTAACCGAAAACTCGGTTTTGAAAGACTGCTTACTTCATTGTGTATTCGACTGTAGGTGAATGAAAAGATGAAATTCTGGAGGGGGCAACATACAAGACAGCGTTTTACACGCTGCATACAGCAATTCACATTCGTGACAAATTGTTTTACACGATGCATACAGCGATTTACATCCGCGACAAATATGAATCTTCTTAGATGGTGCTGTCGCGTCCACCCACGCTCTCCAATCACACACACTGCCTGGTCATGTGCCCGCTCGCAAGAGCAACTAACAGAGACTCGCCCACCAACTGTAAGACCATGGGATTCCCCTCGCAAACTGCTCTACACGCCGCATACAGCGATTCACATCTGCGACAAACAAACTGTTTTACACACTGCAAACAATGATTCACAGCCGCAACATGATTTTTCTTAGATGGTCCTGTTGCGTCCACCCTCGCACTCGAAGCATACACACTGCCTGGTCATGTGCCCGGTTGCAAGAGCAACTAACAGAGACCCGACTACCGAGTCTAAGACCATGGGAAACCCCTCAGAAACTGTTTTACACGCTGCATACAACGATTCACATCCGCAACAAACAAACTGTTTTACACGCCGCATACAGTGATTTACAGTGGGATGCAAAAGTTTGGGCAACCTTGTTAATAGTTGGGGACTAGAGGGACGCATGGATTCCACTCAGTATCAGCAGATTCTGGAGACCAATGTCCAGGAATCAGTGACAAAGCTGAAGCTGCGCCGGGGCTGGATCTTTCAACAAGACAACGACCTGAAACACTGCTCAAAATCCACTAAGGCGTTCATGCAGAGGAACAAGTACAACGTTCTGGAATGGCCATCTCAGTCCCCAGACCTGAATATAATTGAAAATCTGTGGTGTGAGTTAAAGAGAGCTGTCCATGCTTGGAAGCCATCAAACCTGAATGAACTAGAGATGTTTTGTAAAGAGGAATGGTCCAAAATACCTTCAACCACAATCCAGACTCTCATTGGAACCTACAGGAAGCGTTTAGAGGCTGTAATTTCTGCAAAAGGCGGATCTTCTAAATATTGATTTCATTTCTTTTTTGTGGTGCCCAAATTTATGCACCTGCCTGATTTTGTTTGAACAATTATTGCACACTTTCTGTAAATCCAATAAACTTCATTTCACTTCTCAAATATCACTGTGTGTGTCTCCTATATGATATATTTAACTGACATTTTTTATCATAACAACCAACGATTTATACAGGAAAATAATGATTATTAACAAGGTTGCCCAAACTTTTGCATTCCACTGTACATCCTGACAAACATGCCTCCTCTTAGATATTCTTGCCGCGTCGTGTGGTGCCTCTGTGTGAACCGGTCAGGCACAGAGAAGGTCAGCTGCTGAGAGAGCGTCTCGACTGTTGCAGGGCCTGCATTGGTGAAGCAGGTGAGACGGTAATGAAACAGAGGCACAGGGCTTATTGGTTTTTAAAGACTGCTTCCTTCATTGTGTTTTAACCTCAGTTTTAAAGGATTGTTTTAAAGATCCCATAGGATACCCCTCGCAAACTGTTTTACACGCTGCATATAGCGATTCACTTCCGCGAGAAACATGCCTCTATGAACAGTCAACGTGGCTCAGAGCTCCATGTGGACTCTACGACAGACGAACATAAATGACGCCGTTTTCCCTGTGTCGTCACGTCCTAATTGGTGGGCGTGGTTCTGTGAGTTGTCGTCGTATCCAATTGTCGTAGAGTTGATGGGCGTGGCACCTTCCTGCGTGCGCCATGGGCGTCTCACTTGTCGGCAGCCTAGTGAATCGTTTTCCATGGTTGTCTTGCCTTAGTGAATTATATATATAGGTATGGAAGTGCACTTAATGTTTGTGTGTTGAGGGCGCTCTCGCGGGAACGCGGGGCCGTCTAGCGGAAGAGCGCTGTGAGGCGTGATGTGTCTGGACACACGTGGAGCCGGTATAATGGCCAGTAGCCTACGGGCTCTACCGCACGTGTTCATTTTTACACGCCGGTGTCCTCGCAGCCTGCCCACCTAAGGCGGTTTGAGGTGTGGCACGCCTGAAAGAAAAAGCCGGCATTAGTCTATGTAAACTAGGTTGAGTCAGAGAAAGGGATCCCATATTGTGAAGAAATCATTTTACTTACTGGTGAGTCAGCAACGGGTGTGCTTGAGCTCAGCATATCCGTTGGCAGTCCCGGGGATTTATACACGCGCGACCTGCAGGGGTTTGATTTTAAATACATAGTTGCCCGGGGCGTGTCGCAGCGCGTGGCGTGAACGTGCTAGCGCATGGGTGTCAAACTCCGGTCCTGGAGGGCTGCAGGTTTTCATTCTAACCATCTTCTTATTTAGTGACCAGTTTTTGCTGCTAATTAACTTCTTTTGCCTTAACTTTCATTAACTTGACTCAGGCCCCTTTGCCAAACAATAATGAGACACAAAACAAGCCACCACATGACCAGCTCACCTGTGCCCACCACACAATATCTCAAAATAAAGTAAGGTTGATCTCTCAGCTCACCAAAACATTTTGATGGTGTTCTTTGAAAAAGAGAAAATCAACCGTTTTAGAAATGTCGGCTATGGCAGAATGAGAGCAGCAACAAGCCATGGAATTAAATAATGAGTTTAATTAACAGCAAGAATCGGCTTCTCATTATGAAAATGTTTGGAGTGAAATTGGTTGGAGTTTGAAGCCCCAATTTAGCTGGTCATCTGTTGGCTTGTTTGATGTCTCATTTCCGTTTGGCTGTCATTTAATAAAGAAATGAATTCAGAAGACTGAATCCTTAAAATCTGCAGCGGGCTGGCACCCTGCCCAGGGTTTGTTTCCTGCCTTGCACCCTGTGTTGGCTGGGATTGGCTCAAGCAGTTAGGATATAGCAGGTTGGATAATGGATGAAATCCTTAAAATAGGCCTTTTAAAATGAAGGGAAGGAGAATTTAATTAGCAGTGAAAACTGGTCACTGTTTAGGAAAAGGGTTAGAATGAAAACCTGCAACCACTGCGGCCCTCCAGGCCCGGAGTTCGACACCCCTGCGCTAGCATATACCTGGATAGGTGCGTGAGGTAGACGGGTTGGCAGGGGTCGTCAGTGGACCTAAAGGCAAAGTAGGAGTAAGCACTGCTGAGCTATTTGGAGGAGCAGTTGTGATTTGGTGGCTTTGTAAATATTCTTTTGTATATAGAGTGATATATCTTGTGATCATTTTTGGTGGAGATATATATATTTATTTGGTGCTGGGATAGTTTTTGATTTTGGGTTTGGTGCAATTGTTTTTGTATATAAACACTTGTTTTTGTGCATTTTTCTTTCCTGCTGGAGGAGCATCTTGAGCCAGGGATTAAAGAAGACATCCATCATTATTGGAGTGTGTGTGTAGTTTTTGTAGGAGTGTACTGTTTTTGTAAATACACCATATTTTTCCTTTTTTTTTTTGTTTTTATTTATTTCTGAATAAGTGTCAGTGCTGAAGGACTGTGTCTCAAAGCCCACCTGACACTACTGCATTTTGGTTGTACAGCACTCTTGTAAATAAACTTGCACCATTCACCCTTCAGTTTTTGTCTGTGTCTCATGTCTCCACTGATCCTGTTCGGTTCATAAACTATACTACACGGGATATCACACTCCAATGATATAAGGGTATGTTTCTTATATATAAACGTCTATGCATGCAAGTGTGTGTGTCTGTCTGTCCGGCCCGGAACTGAGAGATGGAGTCGGGGTAAGGGCTCCACCTTCGAGGAAACAGAAAAGTCGCTTAGCCGCTAATAACACAAGCGAGGCCAACATGTCAGCAAAACAAAACCTCACAAGAAAGACAAAGTCTCTTAGCCGCTAACATCAGGAAAATGATATTCCTTTTACTTTTCCTCCCACCGCTAATACAGAAGCAATGTGAGGACGTCGGCAAAACAAATCCTCCTAGGAGAGAGATGCCCAGAGTAGTTCGTTTCAATTACCTGACATCCCAACATTTTTGGGTTTTTTTTTTTTGACAATTTCAATAGTTTCTAGGTCTCCGTGCTTTTTACAGCACGGGCTTACACAGCTAGTATTAAATAAAGGGAAATACACCCTTTAAGAAAAATGAAAAAACAAACAGATATTTACTTAAACTTGCTTTTTGTTACTCACTTGTCCACTTCTGAGGACCATGGACAGGTACATAATAATACTAGCAACAACAATAATAATAATAACAATAGGCAGTATGTTGGTGCAGTGATTAGTGTTGAATGCTTCATGATGTTGACCATCTGCACCTTCTCCCCATGTCTGTATGCTTTTCCTTTTGTGTTACTCCTACATCCTCAAACATGTGCTGATTAAATTAACTGATGTGTGTGGTGGGGTCTAATTTGACTCTGTGGGCGCCTGTGTCTTGAGATTATTTGATACCCCATCCAGACTTGGCTCCCACCTTGCCTCTGCTGCTGCCAAGATAAATTCTTGCTACCCATGACCCTGAATTGAATGAAGTGGGTTTGATAATGTTATATAATAATAATATTTAAGAATATGAATATCTACTGCTCTGTGAAAGGCAGAGTCCCTCATAACTGACTAAAAAGTAAACACAGAGGTGTTTCAGAAAATGCCAAGTAAATCAACCCCAAGCACAGGCACTCAATAAAGATGTGTCACTTTGAGACTCCGTTGTCTGCTCCCTACAATATAACACTGAATAAGAGCATAATAGTTTAACTTCTTGTAACACTCTTCCTAGAACAGATTATGCATTTTAATGACATGCTGGGAGTTTATTAATAGCAAACAGTAATTATAATAAAATTTTGATTTACAAGACTTCTACTGGAATTGGAACATGCAGTCCGTTCCTGATTGCCTTCTGACACATTTTCAATCCTACTTTCTACTACATCAGCTTACATTTAATATTTTGTGTCTAATGACTTAAGAGTTGTGTGCTGTCGTGAAAGAAGTTGCATTTATGTCTAAAATTATTCCAAGCACCCTCATTTTCTGATACACACACTCCGGTGGGTAGGACACAAGTCTCACTGCACTGTAACACACCTGCATCTGCTCTCCAGAGAGCCAGCTGCCTTAATAGTGAACTGAAGACACTACATATGGTCAAGAAAACAATTTAAACTGGTGTTAATATTTTGCAGAAAAAAATAACTGTAAAAAATGTGGCAATCAGTAGCGGTCAGTGAAGGCAGTCTGACATGACTACAAATAAATCTACGGACAGAGATAAATGATACAAATTGAGACAATGCGACTTTCATACATCAGACTGCCACATTTTTTTAACCATTACTGTGTTAAGTAATTTTCACATAAATATTTCATGATTGCTGGGAGAGGAAAAACAAAATAGGGATGTTTTATCTTAATGACAGTATGAATGTTTCTGGTTCTGAACTGAAATTTAATAACCAACAAGACTGCATGTCAGGAAGAGCAAAAACTCTTCACATATCCGAGTTAGATGATGACAACTCTCAACTGGCCGAGTGACAGTGACTATGCCCTGTGATGTGCTTTGTGGTATGTTCCAGCTAAGGTGTGTTCCCTAGCTTATGCTTTTTTTCTGTTTTATTGTTTTTTATTATCATTATTAAATACATTTTGTTGTTGTGTAACTTTTGTTTCAATTTCTTTCCTTGCACAATATTTATTATTTATGCATTGTGTATTTAAGTTTGAATCGATTCCTTGTGTTTTGTGGGTGGAACTCCAAGGGGCAGGACTACCGTGACATTGCTGCTTTAGGACTGCCCATGGCCTTTATATTGAGGTCCCATTAGAGTCTCATTACAGTTCATGAAGTACAGATTTTTATAGCTTTTACCATTTGGCTTTTGTGATTTTCTTGCTACTGTCTTCAGATTTAGTCTCTGGACTGAACTTGCTTGCTTTGGATTGGCTTCTTGGGCAAATCCTTTTTGCCCTTATTTCCCCTTTGTTCTCTTTTCAGATTTTTGTGAATATAGTATTTATTAATACAGATTCTTAATTGGCCTTGTGCTTTAAGCCTAGAGGTTGTATGGTTTACCATCCCTTGAGTTTGGGGTCAGGCTGCCTAGGGTAAGGCATGTCTGTAGGCGGTGCGGTGAAGTTCCTGGTCTGGGCTTGCTCCTTTCTGGGTTTTACACCCAGTTTGCCATTTTGTAATGCTGTTTTACAATATTATAATCTGCTTTTGTCACATTCAGCATCAATTTTTCTTAAAGCTGTATTATTTTTTTCTATTATTTTGACATCATTAGTTTTATAGTTAGCCTAATGATATTAATCGGCAACATTTTGTATTTTTGCCCCCATTTTTTTAAATTACTGACATGGCCATATTGTTTATCATTGTTGCATTCATTGTTAATCATACATCTCTGTGTGACATAATTATGTGCACCTATAAAAGAAGGTAATCCAAGTTTATGGATCAAAATTTACAAAACAAAAATTACTGTAAGAACATAAGAAATGTGACAAATGAGAGGAGTCCAGAAACGCACACAATACTCCAGATACAATCTCTCTAATGCATTATTTAATCTGAGCATATTTCCCTCAGTTTATAGTCAACAATTATAAGAATATAACCGAACATTATGTTTGCCTTTTAAATCGCTGCTGTGCATTCTTTAGATGTTGAGAATTGATGTTACTTTTGCCCATGTGTAGCAGTTTTCTGCAATACAGTGACCCCTCGCTATATCGTGCTTCGACTTTCGCGGCTTCACTCCATCACGGAGTGACGGATACATGCTTCCTCAGTTGGTTTGCCCAGTTGATTTCATACAAGGGACGCTATTGGCGGATGGCTGAGAAGCTACCCAATCAGAGTACGTATTACATATTAAATAAAACTCCTCAATGATATACGATGTGGTTCTTGCACGGTGCTTCACATACTTAAAAGCCCATACAGCACCTGCTGATTTTTGATTGTTTGCTTTTCTCTCTCTCACTCTCTCTGACATTCTCTGCTCCTGACGGAGGAGGTGTGAGCAGAGGGGCTGTTCGCACACTGGCCTAGAGGATACGGACGCTCCTCGAAAAAATGCTGAAAGACTACCTTCACATTGTTCCGTTCCTTGCAGCTAATTTCTCCGGCGGTGCTTCGCATACTTAAAAGCCCAAACACCCCTATTGATTTTTGATTGTTTGCTTTTCTCTCACTGTCTCTCTCTCTCTCTTTTTGACATTCTCTGCTCCTGACATGCACTCCTTTGAAGATGAAGATATATTTTCATTCTTTTAATTGTGGGACGGAACTGTCATCCGTGTCTTGTCATGGAGCACAGTTTAAACTTTTGACTAAAGGGTGTTATTTCATGTCTAGAAGGCTCTAATAATGTTAAAAAAAACATATTTAGATGGTCATAAACAGGTTTTCTATGCTCTAACTGTGAAAATATTTGATTTATAAATAAAGAATCCTACTTAGCAGAAATGCATTTATCGCGGTAGAGTCTGGAACGGATTAACCGCGATAAACGAGGGTTTACTGTAAACTGCACTTTCCAAGTTACCACCCAGTTCTGAAGCTCATCTAAGTCTTTCTGTATCTGTCCTTGGCATATAATGAGAGAAAGGACTGGTGATTTTGTCTTCACACCTCATGTCTCACTTTCTGGTTTTGATCCTTAATCTAACCCTCAACTATTTTTTGGATCCTCTTAATACAATGGACTTGCACCCAATCTATGTCTGGTTCCCTCCTTGTGCCATATGCTGTTAGTTCAGGCTCCAGTCTCAGGCCAAACTGAATTGGAAAAAGCTAATTAAAGGTTATGGATAAAAAGAGAAGTGGAAAGTTAAACCACTGCAAGTCTAAGACCCTTCTATCATGTTGGATGCAAGCACTGATTGTGCTGTGAAACATGTTGGTATCCATTAAAATATTAAAGGTGTCTCTGTGGCAAACATTATATGATGATAGTCATGTAATACATTTGTTATCCATACAAGTAAAGGTTTTGCATGAAATGCTTCTATCTCACTGCAAAGAAAACTCCAGCTCACACTATAACACTACCGGTATTATAAGGTGGCACAAAAGAAAACAAAACTTTAGATCTCAAGAAACACCATCACATGTGACAAAAAGTTCACCATTTGTTATAGCAATATGGAGCTAAAGATACAGGTAGTCATTGACTTATGACCTATGCGTCTTACGACCATTCAACTAAGGATCACTGCCGCGTCTCACAGGCCACACCAGCTCTGTACACTGTGACTCACTCATCTCGATCTCAGTTTATTACCTGCGTTGGTTTCAGTTACATTTGACTTACAATAAGCGTTGTGACTCACGATGTGCTGCTTGGCAGTGGCGTAGCTAGAGTTCGTGCCGCTCGGGGCGGGGCTTCAATTTGCCGCCCTCCAACATATTTGAATATGTTAACCTATTTAATTAGAAAATTAAAATGACGTATAGAGAAGAATTAAGATACATTTTGTATAGATTTATTCATATATAGAGAGAAACAGCAATCATTTTTCACATATAATTATTTATAAGCATCAACTAGAAAATAATATAGTAGAGACACACTAATAAGCCATGAGCAGATTATTAGTTTAATATAATTACGTGGCGAAAACCAGAACCAGTGTATTGTACAAGTGATAGGTGGGGATGTTTTATGTGCAGAGCAGGAACGCATTCGGATTGATAAGGAAATGAAATTCTAAATTGTAAATTAGTTGTTAATCTTCCTAGAAATTATTATCGGTGTAATGTTTATGTTTGTTTTTGTTATTGCCTCATAAATTTCAACTGCTGTATCTGATGACGTCACAGAAGTACAGTCGGAAAATTATTTTTAAAGCATTTGTGGGTAAAAATCAGAGAATTTTACTTTTTTCATTCATGAGTGATATTTTTCCGAACCCTGCTGCTTACACAGGAATTGTACTGAGCCTTTGGGCCAATAATGGCACCCGCAAAATGTGCTGCTCGGGGCGGACCGCCCCCTCTGCCCACCCCTAGCTACGTCACTGCTGCTTGGTTCAAATAGCCACAAAGGGGTAATGAAACCACATTAAAAAAATTAACAAAAAAAAAAATGATAAAAAATCTACACAATGTGCTAAGAATGATGATAAAAAGCATATAAAACAAACTATATGACTTAAGGGACTTATTATACAGTACTACAGATTTCAAAATACTCCCTTTAACATATAAAAACCCGTAAATGGACAAGGTCCGGCTTACTTGTCTGTACTTATCATGACTTACAAACCTGAGCGCACATTAAGATCTCAAGATTCTGGTCTGCTTAGGATTCCAAGGATTAATAAAATAACAGAAGGAGTTCGAGCTTTTAGTTACAGGGCCCCTAAACTGCGGACTGGTCTGCCTGCTCCTGTAAGAGATGCCCCTTCGGTCTCAGCTTTCAAATCCTGGCTGAAGACTCTCTACTTCAGTTCAGCACACCCTGCCTAGAGCTGCTGATTAACTGTACAGACTGCATCTCTGTTGTTAGTCATTAGCTGTAAAACATAAGAAACATGATAGTTATCATTTTTTATTAACCCTCACCTATTCTGTTTCTCTTCTCAGTACTCAAATGTGGCACTTGGTGCCATTCCCCACCTGCCAAGTTGTTTTGCCTGCCTAAGGTAAAATCATCTCTAATGGAGGATCACAGGAATCGTCGGGTAGAGGGGTCTTTTCATCAGATTGGCTGGCCCAGCACTGTCTCAGCTGTGGAATGGCCAGTTAGGGGGAGGCAGCTTGATGGCTGAGGTCTCCAGGACTACAAACAAATCCAAATTATATTAAGTGATATCATCTACTGTTAAATTCTGCTCCATACTTGTAATAATTTTATTTTTATACTGTATTGAGGATTACTTGTGTTCTGTTTTGTGCATTGTATTGTATTGACCCCCCTTCTTTTTGACACCCACTGCACGCCCAACATACCTGGAAAGGGGTCTTTCTTTGAACTGCCTTTCCCAAGGTTTCTTCCATTTTTTCTCTACAAGGGTTTTTTTTAGTTTTTCCTTGTCTTTTTAGAGAGTCAAGGGTGGGGGGCTGTCAAGAGGCAGGGTCTGTTAAAGCCCATTGCAGCACTCCTTGTATGATTTTAGGATATATACAAAATAAATTGCATTGTATTGTACTACACATACAGTTAGGTTCAAATGCATGTATTGGTCCATCTTGCATTCAGCTTGACTTACAACCAGTCCTTTGGAACCAAAAATGGTTGTAAGTTGAGAACTACCTGTATAAAACAACTTAAAATGACACTCTGGCCAGTGCTTTAATTAACCTAAAAGAAAAAATTTAAACAAAGTTTCCACTGCAGAGCCTGCAAGGGCTTGCTACACCCACCTAACCTTATGAGGTCCATGTGACTGTCTGCATTACAGAGGTAGCCCCTGTGAGCATTACAAGACAACAGAATGCTAATAAATACAGGAACAAATAACAAATAATACACAAAGCAATTGAAAAACAAAGAAAGGGGAAAATCTGAAGGAAAAACAAAACATAAAATTATCTGTTCTTAACATAATTCTTTTTTTTTTTTTTGCAAAAACTTGCTATGTATGGATTGTAATAAAATTAATAAAATAAAAAAAAATATTAAAAAAAAAAACACCAAGGATAAGCATCTCAAAAATGAGCTATGTTACAAGAGCTGGCAGCTTTTCAGCGCTCCTCTTCCACTTCTGTGTGATCAAAGGCAGCTGTGGTGATGTCACAACCGTGCAAATATTTCTAGCTGGCAAAAAAATAAAAAATAAGAAAAAGAAAAAAATAATTTCCACAAATAAAAATGTTAAGGCAAAGGTCTGTTTGTAGTGTACGTATAACAGAATTATGTTTTTTTTTAACCTGTTGTATTTATGGCACATTTATATTAGCAGTCAGGGCCCCTCAGAAATGCATTGTAGGGCTTGCTGGGCCAACTGAAACTTGTCAATAAGCTGACCACATGTGTGGGTGCAAAGCAGAGTACTGTATGTGGATAAACATCTGCCCCTTCATAGGGCATGGAGCTGAACTTTAGTCTTTGGAACAGAGAGGCAGCAGCATTGACCACTGTGCCACCATGTGCCACTAAAACAGAATAATTCAGGCCATATTTCTCTTTCTTCTATCTTCATTCAATCAACAAAAAAGTCTCCGCATCACTGCTCAATTTTTTCTTTTCACATTGACATATGTGATGAATGGGAGGCCTAAACAATTATATTTGTTTTCCATATGGGTTGATGTAAATTCTGATGAAGGGCTTTAAAAGATTAAATCTTGCAAGCACAATTCATTGCATACAGGAGAAATTAAATTGACACAGCAATGGTTAAACCAAGGACGATATTGAGTTGCCCATACACGATACCGCATTTTGATAGCTTATGCAAATGTGTTAGCTAAAAAAGCATAATTCTGCTTCTGATGAACTTGAACTTTAACATATACTGCATGAATAATTCAGCTATGAAACAAAAAGAGTAGTGTTAAAAAACATAATGTGCAAGAGAAAAAAAAAATTATTATTTAGGCTAAAAATGAAACTAATTATTGTTAATTTAATAGTAGCTGCAATCTGGATGGTGTCTGCGTCCCGGCGGTGATGTGCTTCAGACACCTGCTCTTAGCATCTCCTCACTAAGCTTGCTTTCAGTCCTCCATGGGGTTTGGGTTGTTTTTTTGACATATCTTCAAATTAGGCATGTCATTCCATCCTTGCTATTAATTCTCCACTTTGGCTCTCATTTTATTAACACCACAGCCCAGCCAAACCCCACATTCATACTGTATATATAACACTTATTTTGTAAAATATACTATAGAAAATAAATTGCTTCCATTAGTCATCTGCAGCTTGGCATTGACTCCTGTAGAGCTGAAAACCCTAACTACAGTTGCATTTTTCAATAAAAGGTGGCTTCTAAAAATGGAGCACAGCAATGCCTCCGCCACCCCCAGCAGGCCTGTCTTGTCTTTTCTAGTAAAACAGTTTATCACTTCACACAGCTTGTGTCAAATGTAACCCACATTTACTATTACTGTTACGCTCAATTTACTTGAGTGATAAGCGAAGGAGTTGTCCAGAAATGTTACAGATAATAATTCTGTATCCCATTCCACTTGAACAGCGAGAACACAGTAGAAAGTGCAGGGTAGTTGAGGAGAGCCTAAGAACGGTGAAGGAGCTGAATACAGAGGGGCTCGTAAGGCTGTGCATTAGTGAAAGCTGACAGAAAACATGGAAACATCTATAAACATCTATAAACATAAAAGAGATAGATAGATAGATAGATAGACAGATAGATAGATAGATAGATAGATAGATAGATACTCCAGCAGCAGCATACATAAAGAACAATATTAAATTAAAGAGTGATAACAATGAAGGTATAACAGACAATAACTTTGTATAATGTTAACGTTTACCCCACCGGGTGGAACTGAAGAGTCACATAGTGTTGGGGAGGAATGATCTCCTCAGTCTGTCAGTGGAGCAGGACGGTGACAGCAGTCTGTTGGTGAAGCTGCTCCTCTGTCTGGAGATGATCCTGTTCAGTGGATGCAGTGGATTCTCCCTGATTGACAGGAGCCTGCTCAATGCCCGTTGCTCTGCCACAGATGTCAAACTGTCCAGCTCCGTGCCTACAATAGAGCCTGCCTTCCTCACCAGTTTGTCCATGATTTCAAACAGGATTTCTTAATCTAAGGGTCTCGGGTTACCATCATTAAGTCGTCACTATTGTATTTAATGTTAATGGGTCACAGAAGCTTTGTGAAGTGGATTGTGGTGGGTTGATGTGAGTTGATTAAGCAATCAGCATTGTTTTAACAGTCATCCTCAAATTCAATAATGAAAAGCCTCCGATGAAAAGCCACGATTCTCAAAAGACGACCCCCCTGCACATTGATGATCATCCGGGAACAAGGAATGGGTCTTGAAGACAGTAAAAAGGGTAAGATTGGGTCGTGACAAAAAGTAGTTTAAGAAGCCCTGATTGAGAAGAAAGATAAAAGCAGTTTAATGCAGCCAGGTGGCCTGCGTTGTGAGGAGATGGAACCCAAGCAAATGGCAGAAGGATGGTGTTAGAACTTTACTGGGGCTCTGCCGCTAGACACTCGTCTTATCTGCAGCTTGCTGTTCGCCACCCATATTAGGGTCTTTTGACTTTCATTTTTTTTAGATCAAACATTTACTGAGATAATGTAAAAAGAATACAGTGAAAGGAAACCACCAATAACTGATATTTTTGGCTAAGTAAGAACAAAAACAAAAACACCCTCCCATTGGTGATCATCCCACCTGGGACAGCCAACTAAACTGAAACACAATAAGAGAAAACAAAATAAAAATAAAAAGGGGCGGGGCCACATGTCAATCAATATTGAGGCACTGCCCCCAGCCCTATAAAGGCTCATGGGAATTGCAGTCCCTCCACGGGACATTGTATGCACTTGGTGGTTGGTGAGCTTGCCTTTTTGCCACGGCTATTGCTTGTATTTATAGGCTTTTTGTCTTTCTGATTTCTTGATAGTGTTTTGGGATTTGTTAGCTTAAGATTACCTTGTAGGCAGATCCATTTTGCCTCCTTTTTTGAATTTTAAGCATGTTGATTATATTTTGCAATTTTTATTTTTAATTCTTCAGTTTCATTAAACATTCTTGTGGACTTCTCTCTACTGCTGGCAGGAGTTTTTAAATTTCTCTCTCAGGAGGGACTCCTTGCTATTATTTTTAAATTTGAAAGCCTGATCTCCTTTTTAAGACTATCCTTAGGTGTTGATTTGTGATCTATCTTTATAGGGCTGACTTTTTACTACTGAAGGTCATTTTACCTGCCTGTGATGCAATTGGAAAAAAAAAAGAAATGTGACCAGTTTTAATTTGAAATGTTGCAAGTCACCTGGGATAAAGGTATCAGCCAAACAAGTAAATGGAAGTTAATAAATCTTTCATTGTTTTGCTTCTGATTGCTTCAAGCTTAGGTAGATGTTATTGAAACCAGGGGTTCCCAAACCATTCCTCAGGAACCACCAAACCCTTCAGGTTTTACTTGCCCCCCTAGCACACCTGTACCAGGCAATCAGTAACTGTGTGCTAACCCATTACTATCCTTGGTTGCACAGTTTGATGAGTCCCATATTTTAGTCCATACTGTCTTGCTACCTGGAGAGCAGGGGGTTCAGTACCCTGGAATCCAGAACTGAATTAGGTTTGAGTTGATGGTGCTCTATGGAACATTCTGGAATGATCCCGGGAACACAAAAGTGATCTCATCTTTACACAGTTGACACAGTGGCCTTCACAGTTAGCAGATCTCAATCCAAGTTAGTGGGAGTGAAGTATTCGGAGTTGAGAGCCACTACCATCTAATTTGCAACAACATCAGTCAGACATATTGGAGTTGATTTAGGTCCTGTGCCTCATTTTTGATATCTGGTTGATTCTGTAACCTGAAGAAATGACACTGTTCCAAATAAGTGTGGGACCAACTGCTAGCTTGGTAAGTGTAAATAATTTAGTGTCCTTTCAGTGTAGATTTGTTGTTTTCCTGCATTTATTGTTTCCTTATTTCCTTAAATGGAGCTGAAGCATCTTGTTCCCACTGGGAAGTTGATCCCCGTATCCTTCATTGCAGTGATATAACTCACACCATTTCCCGAGAGCCAACTCTTCTTTTGTTTCTAACCACCCACAAAGCCTGAGTTCCAAAAACTGATATGATCATTCAAAAGCAAAACGAGAGCGGCTGGGTGTCATCACCTCATGATTCATCCTCCTGAAATTCCTCCAAGTCTCAGGTGAGTCTCCGAGTAACTGACGCTGCCCCCGCACAAGACTCCAGACTCCTTTCTTTTGATTTAGGAAAGTGCTCCTAATGACACAGTCATAAGAGGAGAAATTCTGAGAAAAGATCAGACCATTTTTAAAAAATATTTTTAGTTCAGCACACTTAGTGGTGACACCAGAGAAACAGCCCAATTAAACAGAAAAATGAAGCCGGAAGAAGATTCAGTCACATATTCCACAGAGAGGAATAATGTTCCACTAGAACTTAGAAGACTTCATTAGGAGCCTCAGTCGATGCTGCTGCTTCTGTGGTCAAAAATCCCAGGAAAAAGAGCAAAAGGCATCTTTCTCATTGTTCTAATGTTCATGCTTTTTGTTTCTAAACAAAATATTGACAAACAGAAGAATATCATTCAGTCCATCAAGCTCGTCTGGTTAACTGATAGTTTTCTTTTTCTAATATCCCATTTAGGTACTTTTTAAAAACTTTTTAGAGTTTCTTCATCAACTACCCAATCCAATAATTTGCTTCAGATTCTGACAATCATTTGTGTGAAGAAGTACTTCATTCCTTAAGTCGTAAATGCACATCCCCTTAATTTCCTTTAGGTGTACAAAGTCAAATCCAGGTGTGTTTCTTATGAAAGGATGGCCTCTTTTACCCACAGTGCAATTGCTCTGAGCTGCAGGTTGCTGTGGTGCTTAAATCAGAAGACTATTAAGGAGTGTTGCCAAAGTCAGGCAGCCTTCTGTACTGTTTAAATTTACCTGAAACTGCAACTGTAAACTGTAAGTAGTCAGTCTCTATTGTGCCTTGTCCAAGTTGGGGGTCCTCCACACTGGGTAGCTAGCTGTTGTACAAAATGAAAAATGACTCAGTGGCCTGGGTAACAGGCCTTAAACAAGCAGTATTGGTGTAAGGCAGAAACTAAAGGGGCACCAGTCCATCTCAGGGCACCTTTACTCACACCAGGCCATTACAGAATTGTCTGTCATCCTAATTTGTGTGTCTGAGGGATGTGGGATTAAAACTCGCAGAGACAAAGTGAGAGATAATGTGCAAACCTCAGGCACTGCTCACAAAGATGGAGTTGTGAGGCAGTTCATTTATAGATATGCAACGTAACTGTAATATACAGCGGGAGCCACGTCAAACAGCCGCCTGGAGCATGAGAGGTCCATGACAGGACCATGACAGGACCATGCACGGAATGTGATCCCCCGCGATGACGCAGTTAACGATGCCCCGCCCCATAAACGCCCCCATGCGCTTTCTAAAAGATGGTTGCAATGCTGTATAATCCCGCCAGATGGAGCATTGACTGCTTCAGTTAACTGCAGTGTGAGAGTGAAGTGGAGTTTTAGAGTGGAAATAATAGATCGTTGTTTGGAACACACGCATTTCATGTCTGTTCCGTTTCTACAGTAATCTGTGTAAACACATTGTTAAAACAGAAACGTTTTTTATATTCTACTAGTAGATGACAAAATGTAGGCATAAACTATATAATGTATGAAGCCTGAAGTATCAAAGAAATAATTTCACAAAAGATACAAATCTAACACAATTGCGCTTTTATTCAAAAATATAACTGCAGAAACAAAAAGCCGCCTTAACATGCAACATTGACAGCAGTTTATTATGACTGCCTCCGTAGCGCAATAGAGTCAGCTGCTGACTGAGAATCAAAAGGTCGCGAGTTTGATCCTGCACCTCTCCGTTTTGAGAAGTAAACTGCTCCTAGTCTTACTATTTTAGAATAAAAACATACATTTGATTTCAGTCTGCAACAGCCGGTGTAATTTATGATACTTGTAAAGGAAAATTTATTTATTTTTAACCTTCGCCGTTCTGCCTGCCTGAACTCCCTGTTTATCTATATAGTAATAACAGTAATTTTATTATTATATAGGAGCTTCCCTGTCTGCCTATCATATAGTGCCTTTCCTTCCTACCTATCTATATATCTATCCCCTTAGCTGTTTTTATATATCTATTATACAGTGCCTTCCCTGTTTATTTATATATCTAGTGCCTTCTCTGCCTGTCTGTCTGTCTGATTGCATATAGCGCTGAACTTACTGCTCTGTACTATTCTGTCCTCTGCATGTCCTGGAGTACAAAAGAAACACCACCATACAGCAACATGTGCGAACTGGCAAGATCGGGGAAAAAACACGCGGTCACTGATTACAAATCGCAACATAAATGAAAGAGACAATATATGTAAAAACATCATCGCACTAATGCAATATTATTTGAAAACGAACACCGTCAGATCGGGTTTGAATATGCGCCCGATCTGACGCTGTTCATTTTCAAATAATATTGCATGTACTGTGCGTTGGAACTGCCGCACTGAATAAGCAGACTCCTTCTGTAACAGCGTCAGTGTGTATTCAAACCCGATCTGACACTGTTCACTTTCAAATATTATTGCATGTACTGAACTATTTTAGAATAAAAACATACATTTGATTTCAGTCAGTCTGTAAGAGCCAGTGTAAATGCATGATAATTGTAAATTATTGTAAAAATTGTAAAAGGGTTAATTCAGTTCCATTCTCTCAGTCGCGTTCACGATAACCCCCTTACCAATCTGACAATGCTGTTTTCAGCAGTTTCTTTAATTTGTCACTTAAGCTGGCACTTAAGTCTTCAATCTGCCTCAAGACTGATTTAAGATATGAAGAGGTAGGGGAAGTGACGGTGACGGTGGTAGGAATGAGAACGGAGCCCATATGCATGCGGCACACGGCCACTCTGCTGGCCACTGCTGAGAGTTGATTCTACAATAAAATAAAAATAAAAAGGAATAACCTTGGAGGTCAATCATCACCCCAAAAGCAGGCAGTAGACGTCACGTAGTATATGTGTACAAAATTTCAGGTCAAGAGTTCAGACGGTTTGCGAGCTACAGGTGATTTAATATCCTGGACAGACAAATGGACAGTCACGGCAGTGTATTTATATAAGAAGAAGCATTGCTTCAATTAATCAGTATTTAATATAAATGCTGACTTTCAAGGCAAGCATCATCACAGGTCATTTTTCACAACAATGAAATGCAAAGCAATAACAAAAACACAAAACAATTCAAATGCAAAATCATTTGGAGACGGCCCCCCTTTTCTTCAGTTGCTGTGCTGGATTACTGACAGGGAGACCCCAGATTAAGTGTGCACAATTCAGGGGTCAAATCGCCATGCAACACAGAGATGCACAAGCTTGCACTTGTAGAAGCTGATATACCCTCAGGGACACTCTCCTAAAAACACTTCAGTTGAATTTCTTAACGTCCCTGCTCATCTTGTGCACAACATATACTGTTTTGGCAATAGATTAAAAATAAAATAACACAAGGAATGAAGTGAGCCTTCACCGGGGACAGCAGTTTAATGGCAAAGAGTAGCTCGACACAGCAGTAATGCTGTTTCTGTTTAAGTGGGCATCTTCCTTTTTATTCTGTTGTTCGTTTTCTCTATTGCTTGGTTACATTTCAATCGTAACGGGCATGACTGAGTATCTAAATTCAGTAATAAAGCTCATCTTGACCAGTTATAATGTATGTTTGTTTCTTCACCCCCTGCTTTGTTTCTGTGTCTATGGTGTAATTTATTATGTACAGTAAGCACAGAGAAAGATCCGTCTTCCCCAGTATCTATCTTTAACTCGGACTGAACCTGCCGTAGCTGACTTGGACTACAATAGCACAGATGACTTCTCCCCTCCTGACCGATCTCACCTCTGCAACTTCTCCAAGAAACAACAGAGAATAACTGAGAAAACAGCAAAGGACAACCGTGCTGACTTACACCTTCTCTTACTGGCTTCTTGTGAATACTGTGCTTTGAAAAAAAGAGAAAAAGAAAACCACAGAGTGTGAAGAAGACAAAAATCCCCGTGGGTCTGTACTCCTTTGTCTGTTTCTCTGTTTGTTTTGTCATAACAGCTGCTGGCATATCAGCTGTTTCACTCACAGCACTCATCTTTACTTGGCTTGTAAGGTTAGTCGGCAGCCACTCATACTGACAACCTCATAAAGTATATAAATATATATGGAGGAGTGTTTCAGACCAAATGAAATTAACACACAAATTAATAAATGCAAATGTGGCAATAATTAAAGCAGAACAAAATGGTATATGAGCATAAATATTGTCATGAAATATGTTTCCTGTTGCTTAATTATTGTTATTTTTAAGCCTTAGGTTTAAATTCCTTTTTTTATCTTTTTTGTTCATGGTGAACTTGCAGAGGTGTCAGCTTAGTGTGTGAGGACAAGTCGTATCTCCACCAAGAGACGGACGTGTCGTCGAGTGCAGCTGTGGCACAAATTGAGCAGGACAGGCTGGAACCTCTCACAGGCAAACGTTATATTAGCTCATCATGTGAATGTGCAATGTGCTTTTACCACAGAGCTGAGTTTGTCTGCTTGGTTTGAATGAGAAGAAGTGAGGTGCATGCAAGCACTGAAAAAAATGTCAAAGTGCATGCATCCTCCATCTCACCAAGTGCAAGTCACACTTTTATAAGCACCTGCATCTTCTGTAGATTTCACACCAACTCCTGTGGCTGTGGCTGAGCAGGAGCAGAGTGGACTACTCCACAAACACACACACACACACTGGTCTTTCATTTATATACTGTATGTCTAATTGTAATTTATGTGTATATTTGTATAATTATCTACAGTATTTTATGTCAATTTTGATTACTATTGCGTTTATATATTTGTGAGTGTGTTCTGCCTGGTTTCTTGTGTTTTGTGGGTGGTTCCCCAAGAGGCAGGCCCTTCTGTCAGTCGCCATTGAGCGACTGCTCCCAGCCTTATAAAGGTGGAGGAGAACTGCAGTGCTTGGTGTTGATGAGTTTTCCTGTTTTTATTCACAGGCTTTTTGACTCATTTGTTCTGTTTTTGGAATACTACTTTCTAGATAGTGTTTTTGGGACTTGCTTGCTAAGGATTGCCTTGCTGGCAGCTCGTTTATCCCCTTTTTTGCTCTTTGGGCATTTGTTATATTTTCAGATATATAGGGTGGAAGGAAGTTCCTGATGATGATTGGCAGGTAGACCACTCACAAAACACATGGAACATAATACAGGCCCATAAAGAATACGGTTAATCATAGCAAAAGAAATAGTAACACATAAAAATACATCAAAAATGTACAGACACAGTGCAAGCATTTGAACATGAGCAAAGCGAGGAACTCTGGCTGGGATATGATAATTTTGTGACTATTACTTATATTTTTGAACTTTTGAAGCTAAGTGTATTTTGGCATGGTGTAGGCCAAAGCCAGCCACTAGTGTGTGAGCTCGGGCTGTCTTTGGGTGCACCCTTTCTGGGCAGGTATGTGGAATTTCTGGTTAGCGTTTCTGAGTATTCCTAGATGCCTCACATCATTTTGGGTGAGAGGATCAATGCACTTTGCACATTATGAATAAAATCAGCCTGTGACACACAAAAAGGTTTGGGGCAAACACCCATATATTATACCTGGCTGCAAAAGGTTTTTTTTTTTTTGTTGCACTGATGTACACAGTTCGAGTTCTTGGTATGAACTGATTTCTAAAGACAAAATGGCGTCTTTATAGACCATGTCCTGGATGTGATGTCTTCTTGGATGCCAGGACCACAAGTGATGTTGCAAGATGGCACCGGAACCGGAAGTGACAGAGAAATCAGGCAGATTTTTCCGTATTTGGTATACAGAGAAAACAGAGGAAGGTTTAGCGCACACCGCAACCCCTTGGCCTGGCGTGGAATTTCAGTCCACTCAGCTTCCCTCTATTCACACGTGTGACAACATTTTTAATTATTTCTTAATGTAATTTATTTATTTCAATCTAATTTATTTCATTTAGTGACATCACACAGAATGAAACACACCTTGAAATGAAAACATTCCTTTTCATCCAACAAATTTAAGAGGCTGAGCCGTAGCGAGCCGTGTTTTTAGACTGGTGAATCGTCAGTGAAGTGCCTGCTCTAAGTTATGACTGAAATGACTGCTGTGAGTGCAAGAAAAAGTTGCTCAGAATTGCTGTTAGAAGAGGCCAATTCAAAAAGCTGTGAATTCATCAGTGTGCGTATCAGGAGTCTTTGGATTCTGATGGCCAAAACTCTACATTCAGGTATTGGGAATTTGATTAATGTTATGGAGAGTTTTAAATCTTGGATCAGTCATTCATGCATGAAATACAACTGACATATTAGTGGGCATCAGACAGCATATTCACCAGGTGATATTAAGAATTTATAGGGCCACTGTTAACCTCAAAAATAACACCAGGATGGAAAAGTAAGTGAAATCTACTAAGAATTTCAATCATCGGACTGTGCCAAAGTCTACTGAGTCTACAACTGAAAGATAAGTCGGGGATAAGACTTTTTGGAAGGCAGGAAGTGTAGGTAGAAGTGTCTGAGAAAGAAGAGGGAGAGGAAATCTATTGTCTCTTTAATACACACTGACATTAAAAAGCATCTGTGTGGCCACTGTACATGTGACATTTGGGCTCACGTTTTTTATTTATCCCATCCTCATATTATTATTTTTTTTGGTTTAATTGTATTAATATTTAATATTATTCTTTGTATCAGTATACTGCTGCTGGAGGATGTGAATTTCCCCTTGGGATTAATAAAGTATCTATCTATCTATCTATCTATCTATCTATCTATCTATTACTTTGGATTTTGGAAGCATGTTTGTGGCTGCTTTCTATTATAATTAGAATATCTGTAGGAGACAGTCTTCTACGTGACTCCTACTGTCTCTGACTCACTGACTAGGCAGGACTGTTGAAATCAAGTTTGAGAAGAGTCAGTAACTTTTCATATCAAGAAAACTAAGGTGTCTGCATGTCACAGAAGAACACATTGGCAGGCCACAAGGTCAAGATGGATAAAAGGGCCAGGAGATGACAAAGCAGCCAAGAACAATAGCAGGGTCAAAACTGGAAAAACAAATGATCATGAGTTAAATTCAAAGTCTTTTGAAGAACCCAGCCAATAAAAGTCAGTAACTAAAATATTATTCAGAGAAACATTCATGAATTGTTTTACATTTCTGTCATGATCTTGCTTATGATTTTATTTTTTTCCAACTGTTCCTTGGCCTTTAAAAATTATTTGAGTATGGTTTTCTGAGGCCAGAGTATAAATTCACTTTTGTTTCATTTCCTTGTGTTTTTAACATTGTTAAATTTGATTTAAGTTCTCACACAGCATGGTAATGTTTTCCTAATGGATTCTGCCATGTTGGAGGTGTTATGCCCCGTTGCTGAAAAGTAGTTACCAGAGGTCAGGCATCATGATGCCATTAATATGATGTTTCAGAAGCTGGCACCACATGTTCCTGGTGTAATAAGCAAAAAGAATTTCCATAACGGAAAAAGAGTTGGGGGCTATCCCTGTTTAATCTCCACGGGACAAAAGAAAAACAAAAAGTCAAATGAATGATCAAAATAGTTTTACATCAGATGACAATGAACAGTTACAAATGGAGGCTTTTTATATAAGAGCAAAAATGGTGGACGGAAATGTGTTGGCAGGAAATTACACTGAAACTGGCAGAGTAATATGACGTCATCAAAAGGGACCGGAAGTGATTTAATGGTGGAAGTGACGTCATTTTTGGGTGAACGGAACTGTCGTCATTGGTCAGAGCCGGAAGCATCGTCATCAGAGGATGCCGGAGGTGACGTTTGGGTGGCCATCTTGGAACCCGGAAGTAAGTATGTGCGTTCATTTTCTTCTTTTTGTCTGAAGAAGAGAGAGAGAGGCGTTAGTACCGCAGATTAACCCTTCATCTTGCAATATTTCATTCACCTCCGGGCTTGTTGACTGCCTCCTAATCGCAAGTGTGTGACACTGGTCATCCAAGACAGAATTCACAAAAAAGAAAATAAATCCTTTTATTTATAGTCTTCCCCATTACAACCTCTGGGTGAATTCTGACATCTCCGTACCTATTTTCTGATCCCATTCTATGTCACAGTTGCTGCCATCTTGTGTAAGCAGTACAGTTTGTATCCACGAACACTTTAATAGCATTGCATTGATGATATCAGGCGATGCCACTTCTGGGAGACTTAATCATAGCAATCGACAAGTTGCACTTTACCAACAATGAATCAAAATGGTGCAGCCCATAATACAAACATGATGGCATAGTTTCTCCTTTCCATCTCAAAACATATTTGTCATCCCCATAAGTTACCATCTCATCTGATGGACAGCACAAATACCAAACATTGAAGAGCCACCTTGTGTCCCTTGACCCAGAGGACTACTGAGATGACCATAAACAGAACCTACCTTATTACTGCTTGAGCAATGACTCATAAGAGTTTCTTTGGCAGGTTCAGCTCCCTGGACTTCAACACTATATAGATGGATTCCATTGCTTCACTTGACACTTATTTCTCATTTTTCTTATATGTCCAAAGGCCAACACTCCAAAATATTCGGTTAGTCAGTTTTCTGATGAAGTTTAATAGTTTGGATGATTCTTAAAGCATCTAGAAGGATTAAAATCTTCAAGGATTTCCTTAAAAGTAAATTGATGAACTACTCTTAGAGTTGGAAAATCATGTGTAGAACAAAGTCATGCTTGCCAGGTTGAGGCAGATGCTGATGGAGCATCCATGAACCCGAGTTCAAGGTGGTTCTTGATAGTCACACATCTTCTTTACAGCCTTATTCTCCAGATGTCAATCTGCACTCAGACACACAATAATTATGGTTAACTCAGTCCAGCAATCCTCCCAGTCGATGTAGAGAATCTGATGGAATTTCCTGAGCATTTTGGGGTGACGGGCACGGTAATTAGCCACCACACAGGACAGAAACAACACAAGCTGCCTTCCTTGTAGATCCATAAGTTTGATTATACTGAGGCGATGATTGTCAACAGACTAAAGATATGGTTTCCTGAAGGAGATGCTGGCACAGCTAATCTGGTGCTGAAATTGCTCATCGATGGCTGAATTTGGGACATTTAGTTTCTATGAAATTTGGCCAGCAACTTGTAGTGTTTGTCTATAGTTAAAATTATAAGAATAAACTGTTTCTGTCTGTCGTCAAAATTATAAAAAATAAGTTGGTGAAGTTCACTGCTTCATCATGAGTGAAAATCTATTTAGTTGCATCCCAAATTTTCACAAACACTGGATCGCAATTTTTCCTCTAAGCTGAGCATGTGAGTGTTCACTCAGATATTTTAGGTGCGTCGCTTGCAGATTTGACATGGTCACTCACAAAAAAATCTGACTTTCAAACCAAACGTATCTGTAAAAATTAATTAAGTTAAATTCATTACCAACCCAATTTACATTTAATTGAGTTTCAAAAAAAACTTCACTATGTGAAACGGACTGTGCTGTTGTTTCTTTGACACATTGGCCACGTCTAAGCACAAAGCTGAAGAGAGTTCAAGTAGCACACTAAAGAAATGCTGTTTGGGCTTTAAGATGGAATAGTCGACTGAATGTTATTTTTATTACCACGCTTATTTTAAATTCACCTGTTTGTTGTCTGGTACAAATCTTGTAATCGATATTTAACCCACCTCCTATTGTCCAAATGACTTGAAATTTTGCACACTTACTCACTTCCAAAGACAATACATGAAACAATAAAAAATCATCTTCGCTAATTGATCAATTAATCCATGTTAATTAAGAATTTAAATTTTCATATGAAGAATAGTTCAAGATTTCACCAATAGATGGTGCTATTAACAGATAGAAATATTAATGGAAGTGTTAAAATATTGATTACAAAATGAAACTAAAACAAGCTCCAGACTAAAAAGTTGAAAATAATATATATATATATATAAATACTTTTTAAAAACCATGCTTATATTAAGTTAAAAAGTGTACTAAAAAGTAAAGAATAAGTCTCTCATACATCAATCGTAAAATAAAAACATGGCTGCTTTTCATCAATCAACATTCAAAAAGCACTTCTTAAAATCTTAGCATAAGTGTCCACCTTTTATTTTACGAGTGATGTATGAGAGACTTATTTTTTACTGTTTAGTACACTTTTTAACTTAATATAAGCATGGTTTTTAAAAAGTATTTTTTTTATTTTATTAAATGAACTTACCACATGGTGGATAAATTTTTAACTAGTTAGAGAAAGATGGCGTCATTTGCAAAATTTGCTTGAAAACAGCATCTTTCAACAAGTGGGCCTCAAGGAAAGCATAGAGCAAATGAACCATAAATATCATATCAATTCAGTGACAAAACTTAAAACTCAATTAAAAGGTGGGATGAAAAAAAATATTAACGGAATCTAAACAAGAACACTGCAGTAGGCTGGCGCCCTGCCCTGGGTTTCTTTCCTGCCTTGTGCCCTGTGCTGGCTGATATTGGCTCCAGCAGACCCGTGTGACCCTATAGTTAGGATATGGCAGGTTGGATAATGGATGGGAGGATGGATAAACAAGAACATGAAGGCAGAAAAGAACTTACACAGCAAATTAAAAGGTTGGTTTGTCTTTGATAGGGAATGTTTCTCGACATCTGAAAATCTGGAAGGCTTTTCATTTGGGTATGAGCAGATTAATAGGCTTGCCATTAAATACAGCATCCTGTTAAAGAAAGACAATAAGTCCTTTCAAAGGGCTCTTTGTAACCCGAGTTCAAGATACCGATTAAGAAAAATTAGAAACTGGAGCTGTAGACAATTTCAGATATGGCTACATTCACTAAACAACAGGATCAATTCAAGGAGTTATTTTAGCTTTTGGACATTTGTGGCACATTCCAGACCTTGAGCGTTCACTGTGAGAGAGGATTTAGTCTAATGAACAATGTAAAAGCAAAATCTAGAAATTGTGTGGATGCCAAGCATTAGTAACACCTGATGTCTATTAAACTCTTGAAATTCTGGGCAGACTGTGTGAAGCCCCTAGGGCGTGAACAGCCGCCCTAACCTGACACAGACAGGTAGACACGACTTTGCCACATAACACGCCTTTTATTTGTAACTGGGAAGCGTTTCACCCTGCTCCCCACAACAGAGTACATAAGCACCAGCACACAATACTCAGTCCCTTCTTCCTCTTTCTTTCTTTCTTGGCTGCCTCCACTCCTCTCCTAGCAAGCTCAGTCTTCCTTCCTCCTGACTCTGGCTGCTTGAGTTGTGGCAGCTGTCTCCTTTTATAGAGCACACGGAAGTGCTCCAGCTGTTCCATGATCGCCTTCCGGCTTCACTTCCGGGTGTGACAGCAGCCCTGCACAGGAGGGCTCAGCCGTTCTCCACACACCCCCTGGCAGTGGCCATGGGCCGCAGCAGGGTCAAGCTTCCCTGCTCTGTGGCACTGTATCAAGCCAGAGGGGCTGCCCTCTGTAGTATCCGGGGGATGAATTGTCCCATGCAAGCTCCTTTCCCCGATCCTTCCCTTACGGAGGTGTCCTGGCTGGGTAAGCATCCCAGCTGCCCATTACAACTGTTAATGCTGATAGAATTTATAACTTATGGAAGATAGAAAAGGTCAGAAAAGAAACTACTTGAATATTCAGTGATATTTTGAGTAGAATAAAGTAACAAATGTTATATCAGTTCAGTTAATTTTCAATACTAAGTATTAAATATACAATTCACTAACGAATCATCGGTTTGATGGTTTTTGTGCTACATACAGAAATACATTGCTAATACTGGGGCTCAGAAATTGTTCATTTTAGTAGTTGTTCCTAACATGAACAATTCAATTTGCAGAACACTCCTTAGAGGGAACGTTGGTTAAAGTTAATATCTTCATGAGGATGCTGCTAACTATCAATGACACACACAGGAATACAACTTCTGGTTACACAAGCCAGTCTGACAGCTAGAAGATGTCTCCTAGAACATTGTCTTAATTCTTTTGGGTGTTTTTGATAACATTCCAGATTAGAACTGTTGCCGGTTGTCATTACTCTTGTGATATTGCATGCACACCACATGAAATGAGAACTTTCCTATTATGCAAAAATTAATAAGGAGAAACATCGGGAGTTCTAGATTGGCTCACTCTTTATATTTTATTTACTTGAACATTGGAATGGTGACAGCTTGTTCTTCTCTCTGCCGTCACTCCATATCACACCCTGTTATAATATGTTTGTTATAATATGAAGGTTAATGTCAATGTCTCTGTGCACACTGTTATGGATTTATTCATACAGGCAGACCAAGTATGGTACACAGGGGCTCAGCATTTAGAATTGCCAGCCAAGCATAGGACTAGATAGCCAAAGACAACTGGAGGATTGTATAGTCAGCCTAAAAGACAGAATAGTATACTTCTGTCCTCTGTCAGTACAAAATCTTCTTTCCTTGTTGGGAGAATGAGAACTGCAAGTAGGCACTGTGCTATTACTGCATTTTTTGGAGGTGGAGTTGCGTCCTTTTCTGTCCTTGTTTGGAGACCAGAGAAAGAGCCTGCACGTGGTGCAACCAGTATATAAGGATGGGCCTACTGATAATACACTTTGAAGCTGTCGGGCAGAAGATTATGTCATCCATCAGGAAAATCCTTTCAGCATGGTGAGAAAAGATGGCAGACTGCGTAGATCAAGACCCACACCTTGATAGAGTCTGTCATAAGCTTCCCGTCTGTAACTGCGTAAAATCGTCAGTAAAGAAAGCTAAAGTATATCTTTTTCTCTCGTGATTTTTGTACTGCTGTAATTACTATGGGCGGGATATCGCCTTTTATATCATATTTCTATATTTCTCGGTTACTTAACATGCCGCAGCTTCAAAAGAACATATTTCCGGAGAGCTAATGCCTCCAAAGGAAACACACCCTAATGCCCAAGTACCTTCAAAGCAGCAGGCACATACCATTGTCTTTCCTGAATAAACAGATGGACTCCTGTACCCACAGAATGCCACTAAGTCTGGTCCCAGACCATACCAAGAATACAAGTAGCCACAGAAAGACTTCTAAGTGATGGACCTTGATTTCAAACCCAACACTAACAGTATGTAATGAGACTGTTATTTTCTGGTGGCTGTCCAAACTTGCTTTTATGCTCACCAGCATGAAATATTTATTCATGAAGATCTTATGAGGCCCAGCAAAGCCCACCCACTAAATGCTCTTCCTTTCCTGGGCACTTCCATCCTAGACTAAAAGGCAAATGCATCCGTTACATTGCTCACTGCCTATTTCTAAATCCCGTCACTTCTAGTTATTTGTATGCTAAGTGAACAAATCCCCACTGGAAAGAAAAGAACCCTGCATCCTTATGGGATTCACGCGACATCTTGGAAACACTTATCAAAACAGCAGCGAAGCACTGACTAATGCTGCTAGCGTGTTGTTCAAAAGATCAAAAGAACAAATTTATCAGTACATGAAACAGAAGGCAGAACATTTCGGAAGTGGCTAATTTGCCTACTTATCTATGTTTATTTGGTATAAATAGTATCAAATAATTAGAATTTTGCATTTCAACAAGATTATTAAATGTTGTCAATCAGTGAACGTTGTTTCTGACATTAAGGATTAACATAATGAATGGAAAAAGTAGACTTTCTATATAAAGACATTGCCAGCAAATCCCTGGTGACCAGAATTCAATGACACCACAAACTCATGTGTTCGCAGAAAATGAAGAATATTTTTACTAAGTGTTGGGCTCAGCGTCACTTGATTAGGCAACCCATGAGAATATCCTGGGCTTGCTTCTTCAGGACCTTTCTTGATTTATCACCAAGGGCTCCTGTTGTTGGAAAACAAGTTTAGGCTTATCAACATGTGTACATAGTACAGTGAGATTTATCCCACAGGATAGTAACAAGAGTACAATATAGCAGCAGACAATGAATACAATGCCATCCATTACACACAACGTCACACGATGTACACAAGTTGTTGTCGATACAAGTGGCTGTTCATTAACTTTGTGAAGTGTGCATGGAATGTGTTATTGAATATAGTCATGCGAGTGCTTATAGTCCTGAACTGTTTGTCAAAACAGAAGACAGCTTATTTGTTATATATGTCCAGAACAGATGGCATGACCCAACTTCTACAGCGCATTCTAGTCCTATACTAGGATGATGTATCCGGAGTGAGGAAGGACCCCACTGTGCACCTGTGTAAGACGGTGAGCACAGATGGAGACATCAAGGCTTTATTAGGACATCTGAAGATGTAAAGGCACTGGTAAACCTTCCTGACGATAGCTGGGATATGTTGCCCCCACTTTAGAACCTTTCCACAGAAGCTCTTTTGATGTACTGTAGGTGGAAGTCTGCACTGCCTTGTTTTTCATTTAATCTATGACCATATTGTTGGTTTTACCGACATTAAGGGAGATATTGTTGTCCCCACAACTTTACATCAGAAGAAAAGTCTCTTCTGTGTAAGCTGTCTTATTATTGGGGATGCTGGTATCCTCAGCAAGTTTAGGGTTAGAGTAGAAGCTGCATTAGGTCATGTGTAACATGGAGTACAGAATGAGGCTTAGCACAATACGCACTGTCGAGGGTGTGATGCTGCCAATCCACACATTCTGGGGTCTGCCATTTAGGACATCCAAAATTCATTTGCAGGTGATGGATGAGTCTTGATGGAAAAACTGATCGCAGCCTACAGACAGCATTGTGGTGTGGCAGGTTTATGGTGAAGTTCAAAGAATGGATGGTTGCGCCTCAGACCTGGGCCTCCCTTTTTAGCGTTTTTGTTTACTTCCCCATTCCATTTTTTAATTAACTGTTAGTTTAAATTTTATGTGGAGCCAAAATGAATGGGGGGATTTGTAGCACTAAGGTATTAGAGCTGTTAGGGTAAATAGAAAAACATGTGCAATTTGGTGTTTTATTAATCTTTATTCATTTTTCCTGGCCTGAATAAATTTTTTCTTGGACTTTTGCTTAACCTTTTCTGTGGTTTTGAATGTCAAGGAGCCTTCTGGGATTATTGTTTGCATGTTAAGTCAATTCAAGTTTACTGTCATGTTTACATAGTATGATGATATCCTTATTTGCATGTCTCCTTAGAACAGCTGACAAATACTTGATAAATAAATCAATCAATCAATCAATAAGTATACAAGTGTTATACTCACCACGCTGCCACCAAGCAAACGCTGCACAAGACGTGGCGTTTTCTTTCTGTTTGCATCAACTCGCCAATCAGAATGAACCTCACATCACTCGGGATAATATTTCTAAATGAGTCGGCACATTTATTACACATCATTCACAATCCGTACACAAAGACACAAATACAACGACATAAAAATCTAATTTCCTGTTTCCTTTTGCATGCACAGATGTGGACATTTTGTGATAGAACATGTTTTAAGTATAAATGTCTTCACAAGTTTTTTACTGATTTTTAGCATACTGGTAAAACTTTTCGAAATCTGTAAAATGAAGAAAGGTTCACCTAGTATACTGGGTCAGTTGGTTTATCGCCCACAGCATCCAACCCAACTCCAACCCAGGAAGGCTACAATGGCTACAAGTATTCATTCTAACCAATCTTTTCATTTCCATCCATCCATCCATTATCCAACCCGCTATATCCTAACTACAGGATCACGGGGGTCTTGCAACTACTAATTAACTGTGGACTATGTCCGGCAGTTTATCCCGGCCAAGTCCCCCAAGCCGCCAGATGGAGTCATGGACTATGTAGTTTTTATACACAACCCTGCTGGATACCACAGGGGCTGCAATAGGGAACTGCAGGGAGGACCAAAGACTTATTTGTGCCCTATAACCCGGAAGTTAAGCAAAGGAAGAGTGATGGGCTTCCGGGGTGAAGAAAAGAACTTTTTACCTGACCCGGAAGTGATACAGCATCACATGGAGTGGGGATTGGGAACACTTCCGGGTCAGGGAATATAAAAAGACTGTGGGAGCTCCCAGATGGCGAGCTGAGCTGGGAGTGGAGGATTGGTTATTGTTATTATTACTGTATTGTGTTTGGTTAATGAATAGTGTAGAGTGGAGAGTGCTTAGTGCACATTATTATAATAAAAATATTAATTGTAGCACTTTTACCTGGTGTTTGGCGTGGTAGATGAGGGTTTAAGGGAGCGATAGCGCCCCCTACTGCTACAAACTTTATTTAATTGATTTGCTCTTTAACAAGGTTCCCATGGTCATGGAAATTCTGGAAAATTTATGGAAAATCAAATTTATTTTTCCGGACCTTGAAAAGTTTTGAAAAATTATCAAATGACCATTATGTTTTGGAAAAGTCATGGATTTAATGTACACAAAATAACGTATTTTGCTATGTAATTTTGTAAATGAGCTAAATCTCGAAAAGAGGTTTGCATTCATTAATGTTATGAGATCTTGCAACAGTTGTGTAGAGATCTGTAACGCATATTCCAAAATGCTAGGTACCTAAATGGGTGTTTGGGAATCTCTGCTAAACAAATGAAAAATACGAGCAATGGCTCCATAAAGATGAAGACACAGGATGTGCGGGGAGAATGTCTTATGTACAGAATACGGGTGAAGCTGTGCTAGCAAGTCACTGGAAAGATAACAAAACATATTGACAATGAGAAGGCAGCAAGGAAAGTGATTGTAACTGACACCTGTTCAACTCTCCCCAACAGCTAAATAATCATGCAGTGAAACAAAATGTGCAGATTTTCCTATATTCAATATTATCCTTACTGTAAATCATTGCTTGTCAGAGAAGTGTCTCAACAAGCTGGGAATGCCCAAAATCAGAATGACTTTTATTCGCCAGTACTTAATGTACAGGAATTTGACTTAGTAGATTTGGAGCTGCTTATAACAGAACACAACATCACATGCTATCATAAATAGCATATATTAAAAAGAAAAACTTCAAACAAAGTTGCAGAATAGTACAAAGAAGAGGTGTGCAAATGATGATGTGCAATGAAAGTGTGAGTGTGTAGTGTGTATGCACGCGCACACACATACTGTACATGTACATACACCGTAAACACACACACCTTCATACAGTATATGACAGAATGCAGGAATATACAAAGAAGACAGGCCACATTACTGGTTTGAGAGGGCAATGGCTCTGGGAAAGAAACTACTGAGGTGTCTGTTAGTTTTAGTTTTTAATTGACCTGAAGCGTCTACTAGAGGAGTTTTTGGAATAAGTGATGAGCTGGGAGAGATGAGTCCGTGGTGATGAGACTATTAATCACTCAGATCAGCTCACACAAGTATTTGGGATGGTGGAGAAGTGAACACAGGCACGGAGTTTAGTAACTGGAAAGTGTTTGACTTGTTACAGTCGAAGCTTTTGTGTGATGTGAATAAGACTTTGATCAACACAGGATCATGTGGACTTCATGTCCGCCACAATGTATTTAATGATGAATGTGGATTGAACAGATGGGAATAAGGCCATACCGTTTCAAGCCTCTACTGGCTATTCAAAGACAGTCCTTCATGCAGAGGGGACTTTGTTAAAATCACAAATTATGACAATTTATGCTGAAATTTTGTTAACATTGCTGGCTAGATAATGCAGCTTTATGTGAAATAGCATTAATGCTTTGGCCTCCTATATCCTGAATAATATTGCTATTCTCTAAGCACCATAATAGCTGAATTTTAATTGTAATGTTGATTTTAAGCAGTATTCTTTTTAGCTACTGAACAGAAAATGTCAGTAAATACTATATTCATCATGTGTACATGGCGATATAATGTAGTCCACGAGGATCATATCATTCTTTATATAGCTGACGCACTTTAAAAAGAAAAATGGGCATATTTGATGGACATCAACAAGCAAATTGTGGAGAAATTGAATGACATAAAGCAGTGATCACTGAGACTGATCTGATTCACAAATAACACTTCTCAGTATTAATATTCCACTTACCACATTCAGGATGTTATTCATAAAGAAACTAGTCTGTATTTATGAAGCATTTCATGAATGAGATGTCTGTTTTGGCTAGCCATTGAGGAATGAACATATTGTTGAGATTAAAGAGTAATGTCATGAAAAAGTGAATTTCTAACAAAAGCTTTAACTCTGCAAAATCTTTGATAACTATATAACTTTTTTTATTGTTTTGGTTTTTATTGGTTTTTTTTTTCAAAGTTTAAAAAATCATACATTTGACCTAACACTGTTCATGTCTTTCTACAAGTTGTAGTTCATGGTTGTAGTCAGAACTAATAATCAAATCAGTAATCCCCAAGTGCAATGAAGTGTGCAAGAGCTGAGCCAGAAGAAGATTTGTAAAGTAGAACCCTAAAGATATTAGCAGCTGACAAATACTGTTATAAATCCCACAGACCTGTCACATCTGTATTGTTGTTGTAGCCATTGTAAGAGCAAATGTATTTGCAGAAGGGCAAAAATTGAGTCATAAAAATTTGGCGAGAACCTGTGGAATAGTCATGGAAACGTTTTGGAATATTGCTGGTAAAAAAAGGGTGGGATCCCTACTTTAAGTCAATGGTGGGCAACGTCAACCCTGGACTGCCACAGAGGCTGCAGGTTTTTGTCCAAAGCCAGTTGCTTCATGAGAAATCTTTTATTGCTGAGGAAGCTCTTATTGCCCAAGTGACCTTTTCTCATTTCATTTTAGTTGTCTCACTTCTTAAGATGTTGTACTCTTAATTGCCTATTTTAGTCTTAAACAGCTGCATTCACAATTTTTAAATACTCTTTAGTAGCAATTAGGTGCAACCGACCAAGGAATCAGCATCTCTCCATCTAGCTTGTTTCCATTTACGATTGTGTGTATCTGTTGTGCACTGTTTGATTTAATAAAGAGAAAGTGAAGAATTGAAAAATATTCATTGTTTTAGACTTCAAATCATTAGGAATGTATCGTTAGATAAGAAAAAATCTACCATTTAAGAATTACCTTGTAGCAGGGCCACATAGTTAGTGTTTAAATGTCAGTTCTGAGTGCGTCTCGTTTCATTGTCCCATTTGCTGTTTGTATGTGTATCAGTTAATGCCGTCCCCGTAAAGGAGGACGGATGATGGAAGGAGACCACAGCCGCAAACCTGGAAAACACCTTCCCTTAATTAATCAATCAAAGCCGTCACAGACTATTTAAGTAAGGAGGAAAGAGGGAGGAGAAGAAAAAAAAAAGACAGTTTTGTTTCAACCACTTCAACTTGCTTGCTGTTTCTTCACATCGCGCCTTTTCACCAGTTTGCTTTTCATTTTCCGGACTGTCTTTCAAACTGCATCTGCTGAGACCCCGGGGTCGATTCACCATCCACCATACGCCGAGGAATCACAGTGAGGTTGCTCCAATCGCCGGGAAAATCAAACACCACAATTGCCACTAGTTCAGTCATCCGTATTCAGGACATTTTTTATAGTCGGACTCAAGTTCACAATCATTTTGTTTATCAGTCATTTTGTTGTTCGTGTTGTGTGTTATATGTTACAGGGACAAGGGAGGGTTTTTGTATTTATATTTGGTGCTGTCTTGTTGTTGCTGGGGTGGAGGGATATTTATATCTGTTTTGTGGCATGTCTTGTTTCATTTAATACATTTAATCCGTTTAATTTTACATCCTGCTTTTGTGTACTTGCATTTATACCGTCGATTGTGGGGAAAAGTTTAATTGTGTAGAAGTACAGCTTGATAGTTAGATTTCTCAGTAAATTATCCAGGCCACAGGTCTTGGAGGTGTAGCTGCCGGCTGGGTAAAGGGGTCGGCCGTTACAACCTTACATTCTAGAGTTAAAACAGTAACAAGTCATGGTATTAAATAAGACCTGTTATTGTCAAGGATTATTTTCTAATTAAATAACTGGGTTGAAACAATAACCTGCAGCCACTGCGGCCTTCCAGGACTGACGTCGATCACCCCTTGGTCTGCATTAACCTCCTCACCTCTGGTTGCTGTTATGTCTGAGGTGAAATAGACACAGAGGAGAATAGTGACTAGAAGTTTAAAATTGAAAATGTGAGTCAAGCCTAAATTTTAATAACCAAAGGTACGTTCTATGTTTCAAACAAAGCCAAGAAAAATTAAAAACTGAAGTGGGAAGACAAATCAAGAATTCTCTGTAACAGAAAATCAAACACAACTGTACACCCCAACACTGAAGTCTTGTTTCAGTCCAAACTCAGGTACCTGGAAGTGAGTTGTGCTGACTTTTACACTGTTGAGCCAATGATATCACAGGTCGTGACCTCCAGTCATCCTATGGTAGCAATCACCTTGGTAACAGTAAATAAAGATCCTAGTAAAAGGGGTCTCCCTTGAAAAAACAAAATGGTTTCAGAAGAGACAATATTGCCAAATGTTAATCTCATGTGAAATTCAAGTGCAGAAATTTATTTTGTGGAGTTCAAAACCCCTAATGGAAAATGGAAAATTCAAAAAAGAGATGTAACAAAGACAGAAAAAAATAATTATACAACTCAGTTAGGACAGACACAAGCTCTGGTTAGCGACTGAAAAAATAGACCCCAAGTACTAGAGGCAAACCTGATATGTTTTCTTAATTAATTATTATTTGAAATCCATCTTTCTTTAATGTCAGGAAATGGGCATCGTTACATTATTGTATTGTATTATTGTATTATTGTATTATATTATATTGTGTTGTATTGTATTGTATTGTATTGTATTATGGTGTTCTTCACGTTTATAGTCCTACACCCCAGCCAGCTAAACCTAAACACCACTAGATAAACACAAAGAGACGACTGCTCACTTGCAGATCTTCACCACATCCAGTAAGTGACCCTAACATGACACCAGTCTCTCAACCACTGAGGGCCCATGTATCTCCTTATGGATGAGGTTGGTGTGTCTCACTTGTTAAAAATTCTGGAGGCGACTTACTTCCAAACAGCATTCCAGTTTTGGTTTGAAATTTGGAGGTGGGTGGGGTCACAAGAACATAAGAAATTTGACAAAGAAGATGAGACCATTGAGTTCATCAAACCCGTTTGTTTAGCTGATAGCTAAACTGTCCTAATATCTAACATCCAGATTCTCCTTAAAGGTTGTCAATGCTTTATACTTGATCATACTGCAAGGTTGGGCGCACAGCACTCCTTCTGAGTGCACAATTACCGTTTAATGTGTGAATCATCTTTGTAAACTACTGACAGAGCTTCATCACACTTGTGCCCATATTGGGAAGGAGTGGCAGTCAGAAATAAGCTTTGGGGTAAGTAAAGGTGAAAGCGGCATGATCCGATGCTTTTGGATGGTGAAAGGTCAAAGGGATGTGTCTTAGTGCTGCAGTCAGAGAAAGCTAATAAATTACCTGATAAATGTTGTCAAAGTTTCAGTGCTGAACTGAATACTTTGATGAATATTCACATCATGACGTTTCCAATATCCTTGCTCTGTAAGCTCCCCGGAGTAGAAAATAAGGCACAGTTGTCCTCTGTTTGCCCTACTTGGTGACTCCCAGCACGTGCAGACACTTTGTTTTGAGTACGACATATAACATTAGTGAAATCAATATTTCTTTAATGCCTTCTCCCATTGTAATGAATCACGAAGCATAATATGGGCAGTAAAGAGGATTGGTGCACTTCCCTGATCTCGGCTAATTAAGGTTTAGATTGAGAGGGCTTCATCATTCAGTAGATAAGGTCTCTCAGTCCAGTAGTGGACAAACTTGTTAATAGACTTCAGAATGGCCAAGTCCCCAACAAGGTGCATGCTGGTGAAATCTTCAACTTGGCCAATAATAGCCACTGTGAAATAAGTCACCCTCAGACGCACAAAAAGATGTGGGGCAGCCACCCATATATTGTACCTAGATGCAAAGGTTTATGGAAATTGCACAGATGTGTTCAGGACGAGTTCTCGACATGAACTGATGAGTAGTGGCAAAGATGCCAGCTTTAAAGGCCATCAAAGGAAGTGATGTCATCTATGTTGGAAGCGGAAGTGGCGTCTTTCTTGGAGCCAGAAGCGGAAGTGACGTCACTCTTGGCGCCGGAAGTGATGTCTTGTATGAGAAATCAGGCAGGTTTTCCTGTGCTTGGTCTGCAGAGAAAACAGAGAAAGGTTTAGTGCACCCGCTGCCCCCTGACCTGGCATGGAATTACCTTCTTTTGGTCCACTCAGCTTCCTCCTACTTGCACGTGTGTGACACCACTGTGCTACGGCTTTGAAGGTGTAGTTACTAAATTGGTTCTATTTATTTCTCTTTTCATCCATACATTTTCCAAATCCGCTTTATCCTGAGCAGGGAAAGCTAGAGCCTATCCCATGCAAGGCAGGAACAATCCCTGGGCAGGGTGCCAGTCCACCTCAGGGTGAACACACAGCCAATTTAGTATCACCAACCCACCTAAATGAGGGGACAAAACAAAGCGCCTGGAGGAAATCAGACATGGGGAGCACTTGCAGACTCCACAGAGGGAGGACCCGGGGCATGAACCCTGGTCTCCATACTGCAAGGCAGCAGCACTGCCACTGTGCCACCATGCTGCCCTTAAAGTGTATTGTAAAGAAAAATATTCAAATGAAAAGAAACAGTGATGGGACAGTAATATGGAGAGAATTCTAGTATATGGTTCTTACAGTGACTATGGAAAGATGTAACATGCAATGTTTATAAAAAGTGCTTTATGAATTATTTTAACTAGTACTCTGTTTGAAAATAATCTTGCAATATGGTCTTAAAAAAACATCTGGAATTCTGTGCAGCCCTTGTCCTGAATTATAATCAGAAGTTACAAGAGGCATTACACATAGAGGCCCCTCGTGACGGGCACAAAGCATTAGTATATGAGGTGTGGCAGAAAAGTAATGAGCCTGATTTTTTATTTACCAAAGTTTTTATTTTTTTCAAACATCAATGTTATCCCCTTCAAAGTAGTTCCCTTGGGCAGCTACACACCGATGGAGACGTTGTTCCCACTGTTGGTAGCAGCGCTTGAAGTCTTCAACCGGTATGGTCTTCAGCATGTCCGTTACACTCTTTTGGATGTTTTCTAAAGTCCCGAAATGGCGTCCTTTGAGGACATTTTTCAGTTTAGGAAAAACGAAAAAGTCACACGGACTGAGGTCAGGTGAATAAGGGGGCTGGGGAACCACAGGAATGCCTTTTGAGGTCAAAAATTCTGTTATGGAGAGGGCAGTGTTTCGGCACCATTTTGGCACAGACCTTTCGCATGTGCAAATGTTCAGTCAAAATTTGATGAACGGTAAATCTGTTCAAATTTAATTGTTCACTCAACATTCTTAATGTTAAACGACGGTCTGATCTCACAATAGTGTTCACACGTTCGATGTTTTCATTGGTTTTCGAAGTTGAAGTCCTCCCTGAACGGTGTTCATCTTCAACGTGTTTTCTGCCTTCCAAAAATGATTTGTGCCAGCGAAAAACTTGAGCTCGGGATAAAGAATGTTCCCCATAGGCCTGTTTTAACTTTTCAAACGTCACACTTGCCGTTTAATGGCACAACATTGCTCCAAATTCCGCTGTTCCATTTTGCGTGATGCACAACCAAAAACACAACTTCGCTAATAGCAGTCACAAAAATCACGTAGTTAACGGAAGGAGTTGAAACTCGCACTGAGCTATGGGAGGGTAGTGATACACGGGCTCTATCAAGGACAACAGCGCAGCGTTGCCAGATCGCTTGCAGTGTTGCCAGTCTCATTACTTTTCTGAAACACCTCGTATATTGAAATAATAGCAAAATACCCGCGCTTTGCAGTGGAGAAGTAGTGTGTTAAAGAAGTAATGAAAAAGAAAAGGAAACATTTTGAAAATAACGTAATATGATTGTCAATGTAATTGTTTTGTCACTGTTGTGAGTGATGAGTGTTGCTATCATATATATATATATATATATACACACACACATATAAACATATATATATATACATATCCATACATATATACATATACACATATATATATACACACACACATATATACATACATACAGGTATATATATATATATATTGTGGTCCCCGGCTCAGGAGGACCAGAGGAGGGCTTGTGCCTCCTCCAGACCGTGAGGGGGTGTCCGTCCTGGTTATGTTGGGGGCCAGGCGGTGCCCAGATGCCTGAGGAACCCTGGAGCCCAGCACTTCCGCCACACCAGGAAGTGCTGGGGGGAAGATGGCAGGGGACACCCAGACGGCTTCTGGGTGCGCCGCCGGCACTTCCACCACACAAGGGTATGTCTGCGGAGGAGTGCCGGGAAGCAGATGGAGCCCATCCGGGTTCCTATAAAAGGGGCCGCCTCCCTCCAGTCAGGGGCGGAAGTCGGGTGGAAGAGGACGGAGCTGGAGTGAGGACTGGAGGCGGCCAGGAAAGAGAAAGGCACAGGACTATGTGGTCTGGACTTGGGGGAATCGGTGCTGGAGGCACTGGGGTTTGTGTGTGCACGGTAAATTGTAAATATTATAATAGTTGTAAATAAACAGTGTGTGGTGGAACTATGTCGTCCGTCTGTCTGTGTCCGAGGCCCAGTCCACAATATACATATATACACATACATCCACATATATATACATATATACATATACACACATATGTATACATACACACACACATATATAAACATATACAGTATATACATATAAATACATATATACATATACACACATATTATACATATATATATATATACCCTTTGGGGTGCGAGCAACTGTTGCTGGGGGTGCCAGAATCCATCAAGGAAGAAAAATGAAAAACATTATTTGTACAAAATATTAATTTATTTATCCACTTGGCTGACCCGCCTTTTAAGGCGACCGACTTTTATGTTGACCACTTCTTAAGGCAATTCAATATGTAGATCAATTTGATATTTTATATAAACTCATTAATTTGGTTATATTGAATTTCAGCTGTATTACTTTAATACTCGTAGTTTCTGTTATTTTTGTGATGAAATTTAAACTTTTTTTATATATTGAGGTCGCCCTTTTGAACCTCCCTGATATTTACTACGCGGAGAGGCATTTGTACTCCATCAACATTAATTATTTCCAGAGACATAATTTTGTCTATTTTTCCAGCTCATCGCGCACAAAAGCAAGGGAACGATGGGTGCACCAGAACTCTGCTCACATCATGTCACTTTGTACCGCAAGCTGCAAGTATTAAGACTGTGATAAGCGGAATACCGCTACGCTTTCCACTCACGGGACGGAAGGACAATCCCGACCGCTTTTATATAGTAAGAAAGAAGAAGAAGATATCGCACAGTCAGCAGTAGAAAGTCATCTTTTACCTGGAAAAACGAAACTACAAATCCCATCGTGCATTGCAAAATGGACGGGCGTGTGAAACTCCGCGCCTGCGTAGCACTCACGGGACGGAAGGACACCCGACCGCTTTTATATAGAAAAATTCCTGAATAATTAAATGGGCAGGCTATTTTGTATCAGTGCAATACGCTGCATGTTAAAATGGATGACTCCTGCTCTTACGTGCAAGTCTGCGTGGATATTATGAACTATCGTATCTGTTCAAGTTCTATTTAAATTTTAAATAGAAGGAATTTTTATTTAGTCAACAGAAATATCTTTGGTAGGAATGGAAGTTAAATGTAGGCATTATTGCATAAATTTTTCTTCACCATAGAAATATAAAGAGTAAATTTGCCTTACATTCCAACCAAAGATATTTGTGTCGACTAAATTGAACTTGAAAAGATATATTTTTTCGAATGTGATCACGCAATTCAGATCAAGTTGACGCGCACTACATCGAGCCCACGTGCTATTGTGGTTTCGCCTGCGTGCCTCAATAAGTCACCCACCCCTTGCTCTTACTTTTTTACCGTTCATCTAATGATTACACTGAGTATGGCTTTACCAAAACAATCATTGATGGCGTAACTCCGCCTCCCACGGCCATCGAACAAAAGTCTCTTATAGTATATGGACGAAAAAATAGGTTCCAGTTATGACCATTACGCGTAGAATTTTGAAATGAAACCTGCCCAACTTTTGTAAGTAAGCTGTAAGGAATGAGCCTGCCAAATTTCAGCCTTCCACCTACACGGGAAGTTGGAGAATTAGTGATGAATGAGTCAGTGAGGGCTTTGCCTTTTATTAGTATAGATACGTCACGTTAAATTAACTAACGTAAATTCATGAACATTTATCACTATGTGCCAACAGCCTCAAGCACATTTAGCAGGTTGAACAAATCTCATTTTTTATTTCTTCTGCCAGTTACATTTTGCTTAACTCCTGTGCTCCCACGTCCATCCAACTCTGCTATTCAAACTCATTCCTTCATGTCGTGAGTGTATCCATTTTTATGCCTCTTTACTTTGTGAGAGTCATGCTGGTAACATGTCAAGCTGGACTGACCTCACTTCTGTATGCAGGTTTGTCACCATTCCTGATGAGTCCAGTGATATTTGTGTCATCTGCATATCTGAGGAGTTTGACAAAGGGGTCCTCAGAGGTGCTATAACCACATTCAACAGACTCTACTCAGTGGCAAGTATGTAACTACAACTCTTGTTCAACAAACACAGAGAGAGTGAGACGTACCTTGACCCATAGCAGGAGGGAGAGAATGGCCATGGAATTGCAAATAGCATGATAGTACAGAACACACCATCAAATGCCTTTTCTAGTTCCACCTTTGCCCCAGGGCTCTAACCAGCCTTGTGACTGAACATGATGTTTGTTATCTATATAAATAAAATAATATCTTTGTATGTCTGTTTCTTTAATTAACTATCAAGCAAAAATGGCTAAAGAGATTTTCACAAAATGTTACACTTGTGTTGTAGTCGATCCTTCTTACAATATAGCCAATATGGTATATTGAGAAGAGGGGATGTAACAGAAGGAGAAACCAAAAACCAACACAGGCATGAGGACAACAATTCCCATCAGGCAGCAGGAGAGCACTGTGGCTGATGGGAGGACACTGCTACCCAAAGTTTTCTAATGGCATACGAAGGATCTCATCTAACATCACAGGTACAGCATTATCTTCTCAACTAACTTGGATAACAATTTGATTGTCTTACTGGATTGCAGCTTTTGTCTAAGAGTATATCATTTTGCTTTATTGTGGGTCATGTTCAGCCATGTTGGCAGTTTTTCTCTTTTATTGTCATGTAGACCCTTTTCTGAAAAATGTATCATCCTAATGGGGAGTACAGTGTTACCAAACATTTAAGGAGCAATGTTCCTTTAACCCTCCTAAAAACCTTTAAAACTCCAGAGCACCTCTATTAGTGAGCTTCACCGCTATGGAATCGCACGTCGAATGAAGTTTATCATCAGTTTCATGAAAGGAAACTTGACTATTTTGCTCACCACTACTTGTCATTTTGTGTTATTATACATAACCGAGAGAGCGAGAGTTGGGCCACCAGACAGGGACAGTGGTGGCCTGCTCCATATTGCTCAAACCTGCAGATAGGAATTTCACTGCGCTGTGTACATGGGACAATAACTCTGAAATGAATGGATATCACAACAATGTTTATTAGAGCAAAATCTTAACATTTTAGAAAAAGCCAGCACTAATACATAACCTGCAAATCGTTACTAAGTGCGATAGAGATAAGCCGTGATGAAACAGAATGAAACACATTTTTTTATTATCTCATGCAAATTTACTGTTCAGGTTATGGAAGACATAGAATGACTGAGGACAGCATTAGTAACTTTTATTGATGGCAGACTTTAATTCAAGTCTATTTTATAAAGAGGTAGTTACAATTTTAGACTTTGATGCCAATAGTACGTCATGATTTGTAGTGCAGGTAGTGTGGATAGTGCAGTGACAAAAGTGCCAACATTTTGCTTTCTTACCTTAAAGCATTTTACAAAAACATCTACAGGAAGGCAAAGCCAGTTCTGCTAATAATATGGCCCTTGATGGCCAAATATTTATGCCACTTATACCCACAACTGATAAAACAGCACTGGGACAACAACAACAACAACATTTATTTCTATAGCACATTTTCATACAAAAAATGTAGCTCAAAGTGCTTTACATGAGGAAGAAAGAGAAAAAAGACAAAATAAATAATTAAAATTAGGGAACACTAATTCACATAGAATAAAAGTAAGTATAAATAAAAGTAAGGGACTGGGACTGATTCTGAAAGGATGACTAACCAAACAAAGTATTGCAAAGATCTACAGGTAGATATCTCCATTTTCTAATCCAATGTTTCCAAAAAAGGAGTGGAGAAGTCATAAAATATATCAGCATCAATGGGCATAAGAAGTAACACTGGGCACATTCATCCCCACACCCACAATCACTAACACAATGGCACTTTAGAGCCATAACTGAGTGTGTTTTGACAGATTGAAGAAAATGGAGAACTCAGAAGAAACCCAAACAGAAACTGAGGGTTCAAGGACTATCAGGTAGCAATGGCAACCGCTGTGCCGAAAAGTGCACCTGCAATTACTCTAAGCCAGAAATGGACCTGAAATTAGCAAGAGACAGTAGAATCAAAGTAGAAAAAAAAATGGCAGTTACACAAGATAGAGAGCACTGTGGCCCATGTGTTTCTCAGAGTAGGTCCCAGCAATTCCCTCTCCATTGACTATTTACAGAGAAGAGATGAAGAATGAGTTTTAAAGGTAATGGAGTTCCACGAAGCCAGCCTGGGGGCTATAGCTACCACACACCAAATATCTATGAACCAGACCCAAGACATGTTATGTATGCTCCCCAAGTTGACAGTCAGCTTAAAAATGACAGATCAGACAGAGCAAGAACAACCAAAGTGACAGTTGCAACCTAAATGTGTGTGGCAATAAATATCATAAAGTAATAATCACGGGGGGTTTCCTGATTACATTTGAAAAGACACGACTGACATGATGAGCAATTAAATATTAAGAAGGCTTTCAGCAAGTAAGAACGTATAATGTAGAACATAATGGCCAACTTCAAAACTTACGATATGACTCCACATCTGGTGACTGCATAAAACTCATTCAACTGGATGGCGTAAAAGTGTAAAATGTGAAGTATCTGATAAATATTTGATGTTGGGGTTCAAAAGTAGTGTATTAATGCAGCACATCATGATGTGTTATTAAACTGGGTGTAAAAAGGGTCCTATAAATAAACAAGGTCACAGTTAAGGTCAAAGTCAATTTAATTATCCCACAAACAAAATTTTAATTCACCATGTCTACTAAAAGTAAATTGATTAAACATCCGAAGATAAGAAAAAAGAATATTACAGGAGCAGACTAGAAAGACTCGCCTAATGGATGAAAGAAACATCAAGCAGCCTCTCAAGACGCAGCACGCATAACATGGAAGAGCTCCATTCACCTTTGAATCCATCAGACTCACTGGCCCTGGACAGCATCATCCACAGAGGGGAAACAAAATGGACAGAACCAATAAAAGAGCATTTTAAAGCAAAATGGCTCCAAGTCAAGATTGAAGGAGTCAGAAGAGGTGGAGAAAATGTATGATACATGAGTAAAAATTGTTCCTCGTGTGGGCGGATTTGGGTTAAAGCTTTTGACTTTATCATCCTGATCCATTCATCTATTCAACTGTCCATTTATATTATCAGTGCCAGCCATTCATTTTCTGTCTGCTGATCCATTTATCAGCTGGTCCATCCATTCACTTTATTCTTATATTCATTCTTCCTATTCTCCTTCATCCAGCCATTCATCCATCCTTTCATCCATCAGACTTTAGCTCATGTTGGTAAGCATGCACTGGTACACCATGTTGTTTCATCAACCACATAATGAAACAGCTCGGGATCCTGGTTGGCAACCTCCTAGGCAGACACGCGGTGCTGTCCCACCCTCCGGAAATGAGCATCTATCTGCCGCAGCCAGGTGTCACATGGGTGTCCCCTTGGCCTAGTCCAGCCACTCAGGTCCTCAATGTGGGGAATTGCGCCACATGACCATAGTACCATAACTGATGCTGTAATGTGCCTCATTTGACACAACAGACTTCACCTTCATGAATCTATCCATCCACACATTCTCTGTATCTGACCATCTATCAATCTATCTGTGTACATTTTCATCTGTTTATTCAGATCTTCATCTGGCTGTCCATCCATCAATAGTAACTATGTTTGTGTCCATCCATGAATGCATTTATTTGTGTATGTATCTCTCTATTCATCCATTGATATGTCTTTCTATCCAAACAGCTATCTATCCATCCATTTATTCATCTGTTAATCAGTCATCTATTCATTTATTCTTCCATCCTTTATCTGTCTAGCTGAAATGAAATAACCAGCGTTGCCCAGGAGGAAAATAAAATGTTTTTTTTTAATTGTTTCAGAAAATATAATTAAAAAAAACAACTTTGAAAATAAAAATAAATTAACAAACAATGAAGACTCACTAATTTGCTTGTCTTGCAGTCTTGTATGTATGTTATTATCCAGTTGACGCTTGGAACTGGCCATCCATCAATCCATCCATCCTCTTCTTCTTATCCGAGATCGGGTTGCAGGGGCAGCAGCTTGAGCAGAGATGCCCAGACCCTCTCCCCAGCCACTTCTTCCAGCTCTTCTGGGGGAATCCCGAGGCGTTCCCATGCCAGCCGGGAAACATAGTCCCTCCAGCATGTCCTGGGTCTTCCCAGGGAGGGAGGTGTCCAGGAGGCATCCTGATCAGATGCCCGAGCCACCTCATCTAACTCCTCTCGATGCACAGCAGTGGCTCTACTCTGAGCTCCTCACTTTATCTTTAAGGGAAAGCCCAGACACCCTGTGGAGGAAACTCATTTCAGCCGCTTGTATTCGCGATCACGTTCTTTTGGTCACTACCCACAGCTCATGACCATAGGTGAGGGTAGGAACGTAGATTGACCGGTAAACTGAGAGCTTTGCCTTTCGGCTCAGCTCCTTTTTCACCACGAAAGACCAATGCAGAGCCTGCATCGCCAATCTGCCTGATTAACTCCCGATCCATTCCTCCCTCACTCGTGAACAGACCCCGAAATACTTGAACTCCTCCACTTGGGGCAGGATCTCGCTCCCAACCCTGAGAGGGCACTCCATCCTTTTCCGGCTGAGGACCATGGTCTTGGCTTTGGAGGTGCTGATTCCCATCCCAGCCGCTTCACACTTGGCTGCGAACCAATCCAGTGAGAGCTGAAGATCACAGCCTGATGAAGCAAACAGGACAACATCATCTGCAAAAAGCAGTGACCCAATCCTGAGCCCACCAAACCGGACCCCCTCAATGCCCTGGCTGCGCCTAGAAATTCTGTCCATAAAAATTATGAACAGAATCGGTGACAAACGGCAACCCTGGCAGAGTCCATCTCTCACTAGAAACGGGTTCGACTTACTGCTGGCAATGCAGTTGTACAGGGACCGAACAACCCTTATCTGGGGGTCTGGTACCCCATACTCCTGGAGCACCCCCCCACTGGATTCCCAGAGGGACACGGTCGAACACCTTTTCTAAGTCCACAAAACACATGTAGACTGGTTGGGCAAACTCCCATGCACTCTCCAGGACCCTGTCAAGGGTGTAGAGCGGTCCACTATTCCGCGACCAGGACAAAAACCACACTGTTCCTCCTGAATCTGAGGTTCAACTATCTGACGGACCCTCCTCTCCAGGACCCCCGAATAGACTTTTCCAGGAAGGCCAAGGAGTGTGATCCCTCTGTAGTTGGAACACACTCTCCGGTCCCCTTTCTTAAAAAGGGGGACCACCACCCCGGTCTGTCCAGAGACACTGTCCCCGATGTCCATGCGATGTTGCAGAAGTGTGTCAACCAAGACAGTCCTACAACATCCAGAGCCTTGAGGAACTCTGGGCGGATCTCATCTACCCCTGGGGCCCTGCTACCAAGGAGTTTTTTGACCAGCTCTGTGACCTCAGTCCCAGAGGTGAAAAAGCCCACCTCCGAGTCCCCAGGCCTTGCTTCCTCATACACTGTGTTGACACTGCACCGCTTCCCCCTCCTGAGACACCAGATTGTGGACCAGAATCTCCTTGAAGCCGTCCAGAAGTTGTTCTCCATGGCCTCCCCAAACTCCTCCCACAGTCGAGTTTTTGCCTCAGCAACCAACAAAGCCACATTCCGCTTGGCCTGCTGGTACCTATTAGCTGCCTCCGGAGTCCCACAGGACAAAAGGGTCTTGTAGGACTCCTTCTTCAGCTTGACAGCATCCCTCACCGCCGGTGTCCACCAGCGGATTCAGGGATTGCTGCCACGACAGGCACCAACCACCTTACAGCCAAAGCTCCGGTCAGCCGCCTCAACAATAGAGGCATGGAACATGGCCCATTTGGACTCAATGTCCCCCACTTCCCTTGGGACGTGGTCAAAGTTGTCCCGGAGGTGGGAGTTGAAGCTACTTTTGACAGGAGACTCTGCCAGACATTCCCAGCAGACCCTCACAATACATTTGGGCCTACCAGACCTGACCGGCATCCTCTCCCACCATCGAAGCCAACTCACCACCAGGTGGTGATGAGTTGACAGCTTCGCCCCTCTCTTCACCCGAGAGTCCAAGACATGTGGCCGCAAGTCCAACAACATGATTACGAAGTTGAAGTCGGAACTGGACAACTCTATTTAATTTCAAAAGCAATAGGGGTGCGGTGCTGCTCAAACATAAAGAATGCTGGCAGTTGCCTTCAGTTCGCCCTCTGGTGGTCATTCCGAGTGTCAACTGGATGATAATATGCATACAAAACCGCAGGATCACCCCCCACCCTACCCAGAAGGGTGTGGGTTAGGGTTGATTTCACCCTACAGTATTTTTAGTTGACCAATGAGAAACGTGTGTACCGAGTTTCATGAAAATCGCACCAGCCATTCGGATGTGATGCTAGAACTATCTACTATCTATCTACAGTATATGTCAGCTTTTCAAAGTTAGGACTTGCAAATATGAAGACTCCGCAGTACATGGGAAAGCTCTCAGTGTTAGAAAGTTGAATCAATTCCAAAGCCTCCATAACAGATCAGAGTCCTCTGGTCCTACTGACTTAAATCATTCATTCTTTTCTTCAGTCTCCTTATTCCAACTCAAGGTTATATAGTGGGGTGAAAGTATCCTTCCTGCTTTGGGGACAACAAACCACCTCTGGACAGGATAGGAGTCCATCACAGAACACAGTCAAGAACATAGCTGTGCTCCTTCAAGATGGGGCAGTTTAGAATTAGAAATCAATCTAAGGTGCTCGTATTTGTCATGTGGATTAATCGGGAGTAGCCAGAGGAAAAACACAAAGACAAAGAGAGGGAAAGTGGAAATTACAAGGACTGAGCTGGAATTTGAATTCAAGAGTCTTGAGCTGTGAGGTAGCTGCTCTGCACACTTTGTCTTGGTGCCACACCACTACAGTGGTTTATTTAACTGAGTTCATCTGTGTGGTTTGTTTTGTTAATTTTTTCTTTTTTATAATATGATTCTACTAGTTCATATACATCAAAAAGTAACACTAAAGTAAAGAAAAACAAAAATGGACAACTGAATGGACTATTCGACACCCTATAGGTTGTTTTATCTCATCTGATTTGCTCTCGATCCTCTCGATCCTCTCCTAACTGAACTGTGCTTACTGGTTCCAGTAGTGAAATGAGGTCCACATGCTATAAATTGTGATTGTGTTGGTAGAGTCTGAGTGGAAGGTGCTGATGGTGTTTCTCTCATAATACAGAATGCCTCCTGAGGATACCATACAGTGAGAATTTCAGAACGCTGTACTAGAGTGTAAGTCTGCGTGAAGTTTAATGGAAGCCTTCAGTACACAGAAAGTCTTTATTCGCTTCACATTCGAGTCTCTTTTTTTCTGTTCTTTCTCCTTAAAGCTCTTAGACTTTTCATTCTACCATGGATTAAAGGGAGCCTCACAATACAAACAGACGTGTGCTTTCTGAACATAATGTGTGAGACGTTCTCCAAAGAAAGGGATTAAATAAACGGGAGACTTGGGATCGCCTCCTCCATATTGTCATTTCTGATTTCATGACCATTCTAAGACTTTTGGTGTTTCTGTGAAATTTTTATGCTTTATTTCATCCTTTACTTTCATCACTTTTTGAAAATTAATAACTTGGCAATTTCAGCCAAAAAGTACAAAAGTATCTGTCTGCCATTTTTCTGAAGCTAATGTTCCACTATGAAGTTGTGGGGAGCTGGAGCCTTTCCCAACAAGTATGCCAGCTTTTTCCTCAAGGAACATTCACTGCCAGTTTAGAGTCACCAGTTAATCTAACAAGCATGAAAAATGTGTGAGGATACTGCAGTACCAAATAAACCCACACAGACGTGGGAAGGGTGTGCATAGATCCCCAGGGATGTGAGGCGGTACTGCTAACCACTAATCTGCTGTGCCTTCCTAGCAAGTGTCCATCCCTTAATTAATTTTCCATTATTGCAGGAGGTGTTATGGTCCTCATTGCCAATTCAGAGTTACATCCAAACATATGAATCTTTGTAATGTGGGAGAAGATTGGAATACATGGAGGGAAAACTCACACAGACCGGAGAAGAATGTGCAAAGTCCCCACAAGAGTGGCTGGGCTGGGACTTAAACCCAGGATACAGGGATGACCACTGTACCACCTAGTCACCCAGGTTAGAATTCTTTTGTACATCGGTTTTCAAGTCTCACCTCTAAAACATTGGCAAAAATTGCACACTTGTCTAAATTTGGATCTTCTGTTGTCATGGCATCTGGTACCAGAGCAATTTTAATGTTATCAAAATGGTACGCTGGGAGGAAACTGCATGGTTTCTGTACCTTCTCCTTACCCTAACCCTAACCTTGCTAGGACTAAACCCCATTGGGGATCCAGGATGACGAGGGCCGGTTCCTCAAGGCCCACACCCATACCGCAGCTCAAAGCCCACAACGCCAAATGGGAGACTGGAGAGCCAACAAGCTGGTAACTCTAAGGACCCTAGCCACTATCTCTACCCAGATAAGCCCCACATAACTATAGCAGACAAGGCCAAGGAAGGAGCCCCCGGAGCTTAGAGGCAAAGAAGCTACTTCACAGAACCTACCCTTAACTCAAAGCCTACAGGGCAAGGGGAGCCTGGATGATGAGGATCAAGTATCACATCCCCAGGACCTAACCAAACTTCAAAGTACATAAGGCCAAAGGGGAGGCCGGAGAACGACTCAAACAAGTCGATAACTCTAAGGACCCTCTCTACTATCTGTAATGAGATATGGCTTACCAAAGACACCTGCTGGGATAAGGAGCGACGGCTCCAAGTTTGGGTGGACAGTGCTTTCTCCCTTTCAAAAGGCAATCTCCTGTGCATTCCGGAGTGACTCTGGGAATTGAGTTTATGTCACAGATAAACACATATTAAGGTTGTAGAAATCCTTTCTTTTTCAGATACTCATGTTTCTCTGTGTCCTTTTGATGGTCTCACTTTGTGACTCTTGTTGATTATCAACTTTGATGGTCTCAGTTAGTAGATGACTTGATGGACATGCTATTTTTTGGATACAGCTTTAAAGCACCTGTCATGGATGGCCAGGGCCCTTGCATGGCCGGGACACCTCTGCCTTGGAAGAACGGGGGGAGCAAGTGTGGACAGAGCATCACCTCCCCCGGAATGCTAGATGGCAGCCCCCTTGGAGGGCAGCAGTTCCTTGGACTCCCGCAGGGCTTCATGGGAATTGGAGTTCATTATAGCCCTGTTGGGATTATTTCTGAGCCTGTGTGGGCAGTTCTTCCGCCACACCCCCGGAAGTGCTGCTGCAAGTAGGTCAACGAGCACCGGGTGACCTGTATTGGGGACCAGCAGACACTATTCCAAGCGGTGGTGGACGAAGCTGGCCAGAGACTAGTGGTGGAGATAGAGAGGAGTAAGAATTGTGGTGTACTTTGGGGACCGTGTTGTGTGCTCGTGGGAATGGAGAAGACATTCCACACAAGTGAAGAATAAATAAAAACATTTGTGTTTTTATAAGTGTGTCTTCTGCATCTGTCTGTGTCGGGTTAAGCACTGGTATAGCGCCATCTGCTGTCACACACCTTAACAAGTAGAATCAAGGGAGCATTTTGACTTTGCTTGTGTTCATTTACTGTATGACTTACCCATTTTGAAGAAATAATCATCCACCAACCCACCCATCCATCCATCCAGTTTACAGGTTCGAGGGCAGAGCCCATTATGGCAGCACTGGATACAAAACAGGAACTAAGCCTCAATGGAGCACCAGCCTGTTACAGTCACATTTGTGCACACACAACAGCCTAACCTCATCATATTTGGGTTGTGAAAGATAACTGAGGAAAAACTTACTGAGACAGAAAAAAAGCTAAAAGTCAGCCACGATCTGACTGGCATTTGAACCCCGGAGTTATGAGGCTCTTCCACACCCCATTGTTTGGTACAGAGGTGTCATACTTGCTATTGATTACATTGGTGATGAAATCCCATGACATTGTAACATTAAGAAATGCCTGATTTGGCTAACTAAAAAGATTACAATATGCAAGCTTTCGAGGCAACTCAGGCCCCTTCTTCAGGCAAGGTCTTGCCTGAAGAAGGGGCCTGAGTTGTCTTGAAAGCTTGCATATTGTAATCTTTTTAGTTAGTCAATAAAAGGTGTCATTTTGCTTGGCTTTTCTCTACATTCATAATGGCTAACTCGGTACAACACCTGAGTACTACTGACTTGGCTAGAAACTGAAATCTTACAAGACATGTAATAGAGTAGTAAACTGAAGTGTGATCTGAGTCTCTCTTCAGGCGCTCCATTGCTTGACAGGGCCATGCTCCTACCGTCAGGCTCGCTCTTCCTAACGACCAACAATTCTGTCACTTTCAGTAATCCATTGGCCCCCGGCTTGTTCTGAATATTACATTTTAATCATAGGAGAGCGTTTGGACAGTTTTTTAATTATTTCAAATTCACAAGGACAGATTTTAATTATGATATTAGAAACTTCACATTTTTGTACTGTGATACTTGTGCTTTATATTCAGAATTGCAGAGAATGATCTCGGGGCATGCAGGGGAGATTAACTGGTGACTCTCAGGTGGCCCTGTGTGACTAAGTGGAAATGTGTGCATTAGTGCGTCTAGTGTGCCAAATAAACCGTGGTAATAGGGGGTCCCATTAGGTGTTTCGTCAGTTTTAGCAGATATCTGCGTGAGTCAGAGTTGAATGTCAGATCAAACTCCCCCATGGGCTTGTGCATGTGTCGTACATGAACGGCAAAGCAAAACGTACCCCCAACGACACCATTCGGTCCCACTAGTGCTGGTAAAGCACTGAAATACTCTGGCAGTATGGGATAAACAACAAATGAACTGGGCAGAATGGACATACCATACATATCTTAAGGAGACAAACCCACCATGCACTGGCATGCAATCTGTAATCATAAACACTGCCATCCTGTACTTGAATACTGTCCTGTCACATGGAATGACCACTCGTCACGAGACAAACTCACTTAGACACAGTGTGCATAACATTATAATGGCTGCTTCACCTTGAGGATTAAGGTACTTGCATGCCATGAACCAACTCAGCCCCCTGCCACAGACCAGTACTGCAGCTCTAGTTAGTGAAGGGCAGTGTCAACATCGCAACAGCAGCACTCAATGCCATTTGGTGCTGTCCACCATCACACTCTTCAGCATCATTGAGACAAAGGAAGGGATTAACACGGCATGTAGCTCTATTTATCCCATTTCTCAAAGTCTTTCTCCTGTATCTCAGATCCTCTCAGCTTTGTTCAATGATGTGCTCCCCTTCTTTGCAGAACAGTCTTGTGCCCCTCCTCAGTCTAAAATTGTAGTAGCAAGTGTAGCACAAAATACAAGTAGCAGAAAGAGTGAACAGGCCTCGTCAAAATAAAGAAAAGCTGACAAGGCCACTATGTGTCAGTATCAGAAACAGGCCTCAAATTGCATTGGCTTTAAAAGTGCAAAAAATGCTTTTAAATGTCCCAAAATATACAAAAAGTGCTTCAAGGGAAAGGATAACCGTAACCCTCCGGTTTGAAATATCTAAGAACAATATAATAATCACAAGGCAGCTTAATCCAGTTTAGGCTGGTTGTGACTGGGCACTAACCCTTCATTGGGCCCACTATCACACACGCCATTGTGCCAGTGTGGCATTACCACTTAGGTTAACATGCACATTTCTGAGGAAACTGGAGGACCCGGGGATAACGTGTGGGGAGAAACTGTAAACTCCAATCTAGAATTTAGAATTGTGTTAAGTTATTGTGCATGTCAGGAACTGAACAACAGAAAGCTGGGCGGTTAGTAGACTGTTTTCACATCCAGACACACATTACAGCTTAAAGAACACCTGATGATCCTTTGTGCCCCACTGGGATTTCCAAAGGACTGAACTCTTCAGCAGCGCCATTTGTTTTTGGCATTGGAACGGTTGTCCTTTTGCTTATATCTTCAAATGAGTGTCTGCTTAGAATTCCAAGAGCTAAACTTAAAAGAAATGGTGAGGCGGCCTTCTGCTGTTATGCACCTAAAATCTGGAATAGCCTGCCAATAGGAATTCACCAGGCTGATACGGTAGAGCACTTTAAAAAACTGCTGAAAACACATTACTTTAACATGGCTTTCTCATAGCTTTATCTTAGTTTAATCCTGATTCTCTGTATGTTCAATTAATTATCATTACTATTCATGGTGGCTCCAAACGCTGTACTAACCCCTACTCTCTCTTCTGTTCTTTTTCCGGTGTTCTGGGGTGGCGATCTGCGCCACCACCACCTAATCAAAACACTGTGATGTTCCTACATTGATGGATTAAAGGCCAGAAGTCCACGTGACCGTCATCATCAAGTCCTTCCATGAGAACCCTGAATACAATGAGGTCTGATCATTTATGTTAAGTAGAATGCCTAGAGGGGGCTGGGTGGTCTCGTGGCCTGGAACCCCTGCAGATTTTATTTTTTCTCCAGCCGTCTGGAGATTTTTTTGTTTTTTCTGTCCTCCCTGGTCATCAGACCTTACTTTTATTCCATGTTAATTAGTGTTCTCTTATTTTAATACTTACTTTGTCTTTTTTTCTCTTTCTTCATCATGTGAAGCACGTTGAGCTACGCTATTTGTATGAAAATGTGCTATAGAAATAAATGTTGTTGTTTTTTTGCTCACAATTAGAGTTTTCCATTCTATCAACACATCAGTTCTAATCTATACTAATAAAAGGCAAAGCCCTCACTGACTGACTGACTCACTGACTCACTGACTGACTGACTCATCACTAATTCTCCAACTTTCCGTGTAGGTAGAAGGCTGACATTTGGCAGGCTCATTCCTTACAGCTTACTTACAAAAGTTAGGCAGGTTTCATTTCGAAATTCTACACGTAACGGTCATAACTGGAACCTACTTTGACCATATATACTGCCATAGCCTGCAGCTCGGTCGTAATTGAGTGCCTGCCCATATCAGGTAAATATTCGCGGGTGAAGGACTGTGCTTATGCAAACGAAGATGAGATGGTCTAGTGTTTGGCACAAACTCAGCAAAAGTGTGAGAGAAACTTTTAAGTGCCAGGTCTTAGCTAACATTAAATAAAGCCGTGGACATCGCAAAATCACACAAGAGAGCGGCTCACGTGAACTGACTGTGAACGCAGTACATAGAGAACAAGCAAGAGCTCCAAAGAGCGCTGAACAAAAAACGCATTACACAATTGAGAAGGCAGCAAAAGAATATGAAGCGCGTGGCGCAAACAAGCATATTCATAAGTGCAGTTACTGTGGAATCAAAGCACGGTGTAAACCGTAAGTTTAAATTAAGTTTATAGACACGCTGCTGCTGGCGTTTGTCATGCCTACGACGAATACAATATTTGCGAGATACAAGTTTAATGAGAAGACACAAAGTATAAACGAGACTGTTATTTTTAAAATGTTTCCTTTTCTTTATCATAACTTCTTTAACACACTTCTTCTCCGCTGTAAGCGTGGTGTGACGGACAGCCGGATCCCATGCCTGGTCGGGACGCCCCTGCTGCATATGTTCCGGGGGAGCCACCATGGACAGCTCAATACCTCCCCCGGGACACTAGGCGGCAGTCTCCCTGGCCAATGTTCATTTTCCACTCTCCCACGTGGCTCCATGGGACATGGAGTCCTCTACAGCCTGGTTGGGAGATGGGGTGGTCGCTGGGGGGCGCTGCCAAGACTCAAGAGCCTGGCTGGCCGTCCTCAGCAAGGGCAGGGGGAACCCGTGAAGTCAGCGGGGAGGAAAGGACGGTAGGCAGTCCCGTCTGTTACATCGACAGGAGGGACACGGAACCCATGGAGGGAGTGCCGAACAGGCAAGTGCCGGGGTGCCGGTCAGAGGGGGGGAGCGCTGCCTGTGCGTGGCACAAGGAGATGCCAGGGAAGGGTGTCCAGGCAGCGGCTCTGCCCCCTTGTTTCTGTTTGTTGCAGGACCGGACCCTGGACGTGCAGTAGGACCCGCTTTGTTGGGAACCTGCCCTCATGCGACGGGCCGTCTGATGGGAGGACTCTCCGCTGGCGAGGGGGTGCCGCCACGGCTAGCAGAGGCTACGAAGGAGCGAGTGGCGGCAACCAAAGAGGCGCGGAAACCTCGGAGGTGGTGCTGAACGGCTGGACCTCGGTGGCCCAGGAGTAGGACCCGCTTCGGGGGTAAGCTGCCCTCGTGGGACGTGTTGCTCCTCCCGAGTGGTCTTTGCTGGCTGTGAAGGAGGAGGGTCTACATGCGCCCTGGATCACGTGGGGGCCGTCATCCTGGTTGCTTTGGGGGCCACGGGCACAGAGCTTTGAAGCTTCACCCTGTAGGGGCCTGTGGTCACTGCCAGGGGGCGTTCCCGTGCCTTGGGAACCCTGGACCTCAGCACTTCCTCCACACCAGGAAGTGCTGGGGTGGAAGAAGGGCAGGGACACCCGGAGTGATCCGGGGATGCAGCTGGCACTTCCGCCACACAGGAGCGTGTTGGCCGGTGATTGCCGGAACCCACCTGGAGCACATCCAGGGGATAATAAAAGGGGCCGCCCCTTCATTCAGGGTGAGAGTCGGGAGCGGAAAGGACTGAGCTTGCTGGAGGGGGCAAGGAGGCGGCCTGAAGATGAAGAATGCGGCCTGAAGGTGAAGAAGGCATTGTTGTGGCCAGGACTTTTGGGGACTTTTGGGGATTTGTGGTGCACTTTTGTATATATGATTGTAAATAAACGTGTTGTGGGTGACATGAACGTGTCTGCCTGTCTGTGTCCGGGCCAGTCTCCACTGTGGGTATTTTGCTAGTGATCAATATAGCAGACCATAGCATTGGATTTTAAACCACAAACGTAATTGTTCAATGTCCACATTCAACTCCATCATACATGGTTCCCCAAATGAGACTTTTGGGCCCAGGCCCCTTCATGAACATTAAGTCAACTGAGTCTCATGAGCTGAGCCCATATGCATTGGTAAGGAAGTTAGGCCCTCTGGAAGGTCAGTTTTTGGGTAAGACAGAAGGCTCTGAAAGGTAAAACAACTCAACTATTCATCAGTATTTGTTATTTCTCCTCTAGATGTTGTTCCTACTGTATTTAGGTGATATGTGTTGGCCTACAGGGGTTGGTTGAGCTAGGCCGAGGTGAGCAACGTCGGTCCTGGAGAGCCGCAGTGGCTACTGGTTTTCATTACAACCCAGCTGCTTAATTATAAACCAATCCTTTCCAGTCTCAGACCTTATTTAATTTTATGGCTTGTTAGTCTGAAACGTAAGGTTCTTATATTGTAGATTTTTTTGTTTCCAACGATATCATCAAAATGATTTGAAGCCTGTCACATTTTTTATTAAGTGTTTTAATAAATCAAAAAGTGCATGATGAACACACAGAGATGTCAATCGAGACAAGTTAGATGGTGAACTGCTGGCTGCTTTGTCATTTACATCTAATTGCTACTACAGATCCATTAAAACACAGAATGCATCTGTTTAAAATTGAAATATGTAATTAAGGGTGGGGAACCTTAACAAGCGAGACCACTAAAATGAAGCATCAAAATGTCAACTTAAGCAATAAGTGCTTCATCAGCAGTAATTGACTTCTCATTAAGAAACTGGGTTGGAACAAAAACCTGCAGCCACTGCGGATCTCCAGGACCGACGCTGCCCACCCCTGAGCTAGGCTATCAAACTAAGGGCTGTAGCGTCCACGTTGGTTTCTCTACAGAATGGCTCAGGTTCACCTCACTGCTGGCTGTTCAGAGGGCAGCTTGTGCACGTCAGCAAAATGCAGCACCACACCATTCATTCAGCCTTCACGAGGACAGTCTCAGTTCAAACAAAATGGTGACTGTGATTTTATAATGGCTTGTGGGAAAGGAAGACGGACAAATGATGATCACGTTATTTCCTGATTCATATTATTACTGGCCGAGTTATATTCAGGTTTTACTGTACTTGTCTTTTATGGTTGATTGCACTTGTGCTGGTTTATCCCATTTGACAACGCTTCATCTAACACCTTCTAATTATTGAACTGGCAAATGAAGCTACGCATGTTTAGGCCTGGCCAATTCTTGGATGGGTGACCATCTAGGAAAAGCTTGGGTTGCTGCTGAAAGAGGTCTTGGTGAGGCCAGTAGAGGGCACTTACTTGTGGTCTGTGTGTGGATCCTAATGCCCCAGTGCAGTGATGGGGAGAGTGTGCTGTAGAAATGGGGCTGTCCTTCAAGAAAAAACAACGTCCTGACTGTCTGTGGTCATTAGAGATCTCTGGGCTTCTTTTGAAAGATAGGGTGTTTCCCAATGTCCTGGTTAAACTGCCCACCACGGCCTGCTCATTCTGGGCCCCTAATAATCCGTTGTCCTTTATTGGCTAACTATCTTACCCCTTCATCACCTAATAACTAACGTGTGGTTAGCAAACTGGTTGGCATCACATCATTCAGGTAGATGCTACACATTGGTACTGGTTGATGTGGTTCTCCACTCTCTATGTAAAGCACTTTGAGTAGTTTAGAAAATCGTTACATAAATGTAATTATTATTAATGATCTGCCGAGCTAGTATGGTGACATTATTAGATCACTTTTGATGGCTTATAAACATTGGTTTTTGGTTGGATAAAACACTTTTATTCAGTGTGCCTGTAGGGTGGGTCTGGGTGGCAGCAGGAGTTGGGGATTCAGATAGAGGTGATATCTTGTCAGGCCCAGGTGTCCTTGAACTTAGGATCTATCTCTGGGCACCACAGGTGGCCAATAATGAGTTTGCTCGATCTGCCTCTTGTTCAATTTTCAGAATATCAAGATGGATAATTGTACTGCACTTCAGACATCATTCACTACAGAACCCTCCATATACAGTCAAGTTTACAATGACACGTGGAAAATGGCCCAAGGTGCTCACTGCTGTTCCTCCAGAGTGATCTCCATTCAGGCAGTGTCCAGGCTGAGATTCAAATGCAAGATCTGAGAAGCAGCGCCACAAACCGTTACAACACCATCCCTCCCTGTCCGGCAGCGCCATGATAGAAATGGCAGAATGGGAATCAAATAGTTACTTGGCACCTTTCCCCTCACGTCTTCCAGCATGAAACTCCTCTTTCTGGTGACTTGTCTCAGAGGCGAGAAAAAGCAGATTTTCTGTTAAACACAAACAGTCGCTGCCCTCCTCCTCCTCTTCCTTCTTCACCTGGCACTGGCATTAAAGAAACAAATAGAAAATAGCAATAAACGTCATTAAAATACCCCAAATGATTGCACACTGAAACATGAGCAATTTATTCCTCCATTTCTCGGCCTTCGCTCAATATATGAGAAATGTGGCAGGATGAGATAGCATGGAAGTGCATTGTGATGCAGCAATCAAGGAAAAGTGCTGACATTTTGGGGCACTATGGAAGCTCCTTGACGGCGGCCCATTGAAATGCCATGGATGTGTGTCTTTATGAGATTTCATTAAACTGCTGAGAGCACTTTTAATGCAAAAAGAGCAGCTTGCCACAGGTTTATAAAAAAGATAACAAAAATAAATTTCAAGTTGACGCTGCTGGGAAATTACGAGAAAAGGGCACAGCCTCAGAAAAGTTAAAGTGGCTCTTCTGAGCTTCAGGGGTTCAGGGCCAAGCAGAGGTTGATGGTCATCAGTCTACAGGATGAGAGAGCAACTACAGAGCAGACGCCCACCTGTTCTTCAAGATGGTTGGTCTAAAAAACGATGAGAATTGAGATGAAGCATCATGAGTGAACTGGGAGGTGGGCATGTTTGGATTACTAGGTGGCAGATGACATATGGTGCTCAGTTAAGGACCTTGGCATAGATTAGCAGTTTTAAGACACCAAGTTCAGTGGTGTGTGAACTTTCATGTCATTGCTCCAGGCTCAAGTGGCGAACCTTGTAGTGGTTGGCACTCTTTGTCTTGGCCATGTAGTTCTTTGTGTCCATGGCACTTGGTGCTGTCTTCTCAATCTCAATCTCAATGTTAGATTCCTTGCCATATCATTTATAGGGAAAAGCATGAGACTCTAGGTGTTACAATTCAGTACTTTAAGTATTGTGGCTTCTCAGTTTTCCCACACTGGGATTAATTGCTGGTATATACAACAGGCTTGGAAAAGTGGATCTTAGACATTTCCATTTTTATGGATTGGCTTAGCAGACACTTTTATTCAAAGCAACCTACAAAGGAGGTCAACATAATCCTCTGGGGACTGTTTGGGAACAAGTATTACAGGACAAGGGTACGAGACTGATTTCCACAAGTGAAAAGCTCAAAACAAAATACAAGCGAGTTAGAATTGCCAGATTTACAAAACCTAACAGCTAATATCACTTAGACAGAAAATCATCAAACAAGAGAGTCTTCAGATGGTTCTTGAACACATTGAGGGAGTCAGAGTTACGAATGATGGTGGGCAGCTCCTTCCACTAGCCAGGCGTTACGCATGAAAAGGGTCTGGGCTGAGATCTGATACCACATAGAGGTGGGATCACCAGATGGCATTCATCAGTAGATGTAAGTGGCCAAGAAGGAGCGGAGGACTTCACAAGTGTCTCCATATATGTAGGTGCAGATCCGCTGACCACTCTGTAGACAAGCATCAAAGATTTGAACTTAATAGGTGCTGCTACAGGGAGCCAATATAGTGATCTGAACACCAGATGTTCTGCTTCATTTTGAATCATTCACAGCAGCTTGGTGACACATGCTGGTGCTCCTGCGAGCAGTGAGTTGCAGTTGTCCAGACGTGAGAAGACCAGACCCTGGCCCAGGTGTTGAGCTGCAAACTCTGCCCGATCTTACAAATATTGGACAGAGTGAATCTACAAGACCAAGAGACTGTAGCAACATGGTCCTAGAAGGACAACTGGTCCAATCACCAACCCAAGGTTGCATACCTTAGACCTAGATCAGCGAGTCTAACTTCAAGGTACCACAGAGAGTAGCTTCCTGACCCACAGAGAATGCTTTCTTGCTTTCAAATAAGTGGATCAGCTTCCTGATCTAAAGAGAAGAGATATGGACACCTAGTTTTAAAGGACGATGTAGCCTATGAGATTGCATCAAGGTACCTGCTACTAACAGATCCAGTGCCTGTTTATGGGTGCTTAAGTTCACGGCTTGCACTTACAAGCTTACAAAATGAGTGTCTTTGATTATCATGTTACGTTATCAGGTCAAACTCAGACAGTAAATTGACCAAGTGTTGGCAGAGCTGCAGTTTAGTGTCCATTCTGGGATGAAGGTAGTATGTGGTGTAGCTGGCTTTCTATAAACCTGTTATGTCTGCAGTCTTAACAGGCCTTGTGTTCTAATGAAAGGAAAACTAATCAAATAAAATGGGACAAAGCCCATGTTGACATGCAAGGCGGTGTTCTGGCTTTTAGTCCTAGAGTGATCCTCCTTAGCAAAAGAACGTAATTCATTTTCAGTATTATTTTATACAGTAGATACTCCTTTTGTTCAATTTCCAAGCCCATTCTGAATCTGATCAATCTAATCAACAGTCATGGAGCACTTGTACCTAACTTAACAATGCCAGGCACAAGAAGCTATCCCCAGAAAAAGAACCAATCCTTTTCATTCAGGCCAAACAACCTGACCTTTGTCTTTGGAATGAAGAAGAAAGCAGGAGTGCCCTGGGTTCAAGGCAGTGCCAGTTCATAGCAGAGCACAAATTTGGGATGAGGAAGGAAACCACAGCACCTGCAGAAGTCCATGTGACTATGGGGCCTTATTTGGATTTGAACCCTACACTCCAGAATAAGGATCAACTGCACCACCAGCAAACATTAAACCAAAGTATTGAATGAACTAAACAGTTCCTTGCACAAACCTAACAGGAAACAAGGATAGTTAAATCATTTGGAAAGGACTACTGACAGGAGAATTGGAGACAGTAAAGTGTTTCATATTGAACAGGGAATGGACATGTGGTGGCTTTTCAGGCTGGCTTTAAAAAACACGACATCCTCCATGCTTCCTTCTGGAGGGCACCACCAGAGCTGAGTGGCCAAAGCCATGACACCATTATCAGGCATCTCACATGGGCACAAACGTAAGACTGGGATGTTCTTTTCAAGCAATTTCAAATGAGCAGCAAGGTGTGGTCTTTGGACTGTGGGCATACAATAAATAAATCAGGTGGTCCACAAGTGAACTGTCATCAAGCCTAAGCACAGTGACATTGAAACTGTTAACATTTCAAAGGCACAGACATTTCTCTCCTTTCATTCCTACGTGCTGCATGATATTTATGACATTACTCTGCTCATTTTGTCAAAAATATTTTCTGGTAAAAATGTACGAGCGACTGGTGGTCATTGCTTGCACTAAGCGGTTTTATAGGAATCTGCCTTGTCGGAATAAAAGTGACATTAGTGGCAACAATTCCAGAGCACTGGTTTCAAATCCTGCCCCCAATCCCAGTCACTTGCCCTTCATTTGATTGGCATGTTTTCTTCTTATTGGTTTCCTGCGGGTATTCTCCGGAGAGATATCCAAATTGGCCTGTGGGAGTGGGAGTGGGCATGAGTGGACCCTGCAGTGGGCTGTCAGTGGATGCTTTGTGCTTTGCACCCAGTGATGCTGGGGTGAACTCTGGCCCGCCACTAAATTAAGTGAGTCCGTAATTCCAGCCTTAACTCAGATTTTATAGCACCACACTGTGGTCCATATTTTAATCTTTACAATTTGTACGCTGAATTTGCCGATGTTACTCTGAAGCATCAACTGTCCACTATGTGCGGGGTAATAATGCTGCAGTCACACTGGGAATTGCTGAATACTTACGGTGTTAGTACATTGTAATAAGAGACAATGTCAGGTGTTCACCTTTATATTTGAAATGCTTTTGTCATTTCAGGCTTTTTTAAAAATGTAAACTGTGGACTACATGAACATGCTGTGCTCTCAGGGTATTAGCAGTGCCTACCACAGACATTTTAATACAACTGCTGTGACTGCAGTCACAAGTCAACTGACATCAGTGCACAAATTCTCTACTAGTTAGTGTAGAAAATCAGCCCTGACACAGACGGCCACAGTGACACACAAGTCCCAAGCACACACGTTTTATTTTTCTTCCTTTCCTTGCCCAAATCAGCCACAATTAATGCTCAGTCCCTTTCTTTCTCTTCTCTTTCTCTCGTCCTTTCTTCTGCCGCCACCACTCCTCTCCCGTAAGCTCTGTCCTCCACCTCCAAGACTCCGGCTCTCTGATTGGCGTGAGGTGCCCTCTTTTGTATTGCTCCAGGTGCTAATCTGTCCTGTTCTGGCAGCACTCCCGGGTGTGGAGAAAGTGCTGCATGGGCACCCGGAAGTATTCCACTTGCGCCCATATTCTCTTCTGGTAGCGCTTCCTGGTGTGGCAGAAGGGCTGCAGTCCAGGACTCCAGAATCGTCCAAGTGCCCGTAGGTGATGACCACGGGTCCCAATAGGGTTGAGCTTCTAAGCTCGTGGTCCCGATGCAATCCAGGGGGGTCGCCCTCTCGTGTTCCGAAGGAGGTATTGTTCCCAATATGTCCTCTCCCCTGGACCTTTCTTCACAAGGACGTCCTGGTAAGGCAAAGTCCCCGGTCATCTGCTACATAGTAAATCAAAAAATATTTCTACATACGCACTACCAAATAAAAATTCCATTCATTTTCTAAACTATTTACCCAGTTTCTAGGTGACGGGAGCTGGAGCCCATGGAAGCAGCATTGACCTCAAGAAAGAAAACTACCTCAGACAGGGTATGAGAGGGCACACTTATACCCAAACCCAGACTCGCTCAAATGCAGCCAACTGACAACTGCCAGGGAACCTTCGGGTTTGGGAGTAAAAAAGTGAGAATGTTCCACATAGACAAGGCCTGGAATCTGCATCCATTGGGGCAGCCGTGCTAACCGCAGCGAAACTGAAGTGGTAAGAGTATAAATGGCTACACTTAATGGCTGTCACAACTGGAGAGATTCGTGAGCAGATACAAAACCACGGCAAAAAAATGCAAAGCAGCAGAAGGGGATAATAGGCAACATAAGTAGAGAGATAGTCTTTAAATCAGAATACACTAGGGAAATTTAATGGCCAGTATGAATGTTTGTAGTTGCAAGTACAAGGCGAAGCCGGCTGTAAGCTCCAAATCAATTGTAAACCCTTGTTACAGGATTCTTACTAGCAGTTATGGCGCGTGGAGGCCAATTAGTCACACTGAGGTAGCTAAAAATACAAGGAAACAAATACAGCAATCTACTGTACGAGTCGGCATTGTGTGTGCCCACGTCACCCTGCAGGATTGATTTCCTGTTTTTAAAGATTTTAAGAAACTGTAGAGAGGATAGTGAGGTTAAGATGGAGGGGGGCGCAAACAACAGAAGTGGGAGCCGCAGCCATCTGTGAAATGGAGCGGGTGGGCTTCAGAATGTCAATAAACTACATGGTAGATAGATAGATAGATAGATAGATAGATAGATAGATAGATAGATAGATAGATAGATAGATAGATAGATAGCAAAAGGCACTATATAATAGATAGATATTTTTTTTTTAAAAAAGACCTTTATTGTGAACATAAAAATTGAAAATAATAATACACAGTCAAAAACAAAACAAGCCCAATTTTCAGAAATATAACAAAAAGAGCCAAAAATATCAGACAACCACTACTACCCCTTTACACTCCTCCTACTCCGTACATTAATAAGAAAATCAAAAAGTTAATATTTCATTATAACACAAAGACCACCACTACTCCCCCTTTACACTCCTCCTACTCTGCACATTAATAAGAAAATCAAAAAGTTAATATTTCATTATAACACAAAGACCACCACTACTCCCCTTTACACTCCTCCTACTCCACACACTAATAAAAGCATATTGTTGATGCCCACCACTTTTTCATTCCCAGTTGAGCACCAGTTCTCCCCCCTCCACAGCACACAATACCTGATTAGATAATAACATCATCCTAAGAAAACAAAATACAAATACAGTAAACTTAACTAATGTCTCATACATTCATTTTTAGTTCTCCATCCTCAATTGAGCAAAGCACCCCTTTAATTCCCCACACATTTTTAAATAACTCTAATGTATTCATCAATCTATGATATATATTCCATTATTATTCTAGATCGTACATTTATCTTTAAAATCAAGACAGCATCAGTGGCCCCTGTCCCAGATTGTTTATTATTTCGACTCTTTAAAATTGCTAGTTTGGCTTCACCCAATAGATAATTTAATAACTGAGCTTTTTGCCGATATTTTTTGTTGTATTTTGTACCATAAATGAACATGATATTATTAAATTTCCCCATTAACTTTTTACATAATTCACTAAAAAAACTGAAAAAAAACCTGAGTCTCATACATTGCAAGAATAAATGGAATATAGTTTCTTTTTGTCCACAAAATATACAATTATCATCCCCTTTCTGCTCAATTACTTTTAAAAAAGAATTTGTAGCGACAATCCCATGCAGAATTCTCCATTGCAGGTCAGCCGTTCTTTTCTTACTTGGGGCTTATATAGCTCCCTCCAAGCGGTGCACTCCCACCATCCACCCCAGATTGTCTCTCCATGGTGTGTCACATACTGTTTTAGTTCTGTAAAGTGTATAATTTTAATACAATATTTATAAAGGTCCCCCTTTGACAAAGACTTAAAACTCACGACTTCCCCTTTATGGAATGTCACGATCGTATTGTCGGTGAGTGAGGACAGATCAACAGCAGGGCAGACCTCCATCTCCGTGTTTGTTGCTCTGATCGAGTTGTTCAGCCGATGATAATCTTTGGCCATGAATGATAAAAAACTCTGAACTATTCTGACCGACTTGACCCCCAGTATTGAAGATAGCTCTGTTGGGTCAATAAAAGACTTCTTGCTCTCATCGTAAATTTGGGACAGTGTAAGTATTTGATTTGTGATGAGTATTTTAACAAAACTATCGCTGAACAACAGAGGACATGAGAAAACAGAGTTGTAAACTAAAGGCTCATCAGCCAACCAACCAGATGTATCAAAGTTTCTTTTAAAAACAAAGTGCCATGTTAATAGGACTCCCTTGTAAAAATGGGGTAGGCTGGACAGGTCCATTTTGTGAATGTTCATCACTAGAAGTTGTCTATCAAAACGTAAACCTCCCACTCGTCTGAAGAAACCCAATGCCAGCTCTCTCCAACTCAGAGGGTGAGAAACAAAAAAAACTTTCTGCAGAGCCTGAAGTCTAAATTGTGCAACTTTAGAGACAACGTCAATGAGCCCCTGACCCCCCTCTTCCAAAGGTAAAAGATTACACTTTGTTTTATCCAGTGCAGGCCAACCCAAAAAAAATCAACCAGAAGTTTCTGGATTCTGTGTAAAAGTCCAGGAGGAGGGTCCCCACTCACAAGTTTGTGCCAAAGCATAGAAGCTATCAAATTGTTACAAACAATCACTCGTCCCCTGTAAGACAGCTTGGTCACAATCCACCTCCATTTGTTCAGTCGCATTGTTACTTTATCTAAAAATCCTTCCCAATTACTTTTGTCCACCCCTCAGCACCCATCACTACCCGAGATACCTAAAACACTTTCTGTCCCACTTAATTTCTAAGGGCAGATCTGGTGGTGAACTTGCAGTCCAGGATCCAAGTAAAAAAGCAGTACTTTTGGCCCAGTTGATTTTTGCTGAAGATATTCTCTCAAATATCTGTTGACATGAGATTAACATTTTAATGTCATCGTTTGACGTGACAAAAATGACGACATCATCAGCGTAAGCCAAATATTTAAAAGTAACATTTGGGCACATAGGAAAACTCACGCCCTGCAGTTTGTGACTTATCTGACGTAAAAACGGTTCGATTGACAAAGCGTAGAGCATTCCAGATAAGGCACAGCCCTGTCGTATTCCTCTCTTTACTGAGAACGGGGCACTCAAAGAACCATTGACTTTTAGGACACCAAATATATTAGTATATAAGAGCCTGATCATATTTATAAAATATTCCCCAAATCCAAAGCTTTTCAGCGTATAAAACAAGTATCGATGATCTACTCGATCAAAAGCCTTTTCCTGGTCTAGAGACAGAATCCCCAAATCAACCCCGCACAGATTACAGGCTGAGATAACATCCCTCAATACAAATATATTATCATGGATTGAGCGGTCAGGCACACAGTACGATTGAAAAGGGTGAATTATGGAGTCCATCACATTCCTCAGGCGGTTGGCCAAGGCACTCGAAAAGATTTTGTAATCCGTGCACAAAAGGCTCACAGGGCGCCAGTTTTTGATTTGGCACAAGTCCCCTTTTTTTGGTAGCAGAACAATGACTGCCCTCCTGCAGCTCAGTGGTAATTCACCAACCTTTACACTCTCCATAAAAACTGTAAGCATGTCCGGTCCCAGCAAATGCCAGAACTGCTTATAAAATTCTGTTGGAATCCCATCAATCCCCGGAGTCTTTCCAACATTCAGATTAGAAAGTGAGTCAGAGAGTTCTTGAAGACTGATCTCGGTATCCAGATGTAATCGGAACTTTTCTGAAATTGTTGGCAAACCTTCCAAAAACACGGACATGGCAGCTTCATCAATGCTTTCATCCTTAAACAAATTCTTGTAAAAAGAGACAGCAAAGTCCTTATCTCCCCTGTAGTGCACAGTTCTTGGCCGTCGGTGTCCCGGAGCATATGAATTGTCTTACTCTGTGCTTCCTTCTTTTCTAGACTAAAAAAAAACCTTGTGGGTGCGTCCAGGTGATTGAGATTCTGGAAGCGAGACCTCACTAAAGCTCCCTTAGCCTGCAACTCCAGAAGCTGAGACAGTGAATGTTTCTTAGCTGTTAAAATCTCAAAATTGTCTTTATCAAAACTGTTCTGAAGAGTGGCGTGTAGTTCAGTGATGTCCTCCTCCAGGCTTTTCATATGATCCACACTCCTCTTCGTCACTTGCTGGGTGTATTGTTGGCAGAAAGCTTTAATCTGAACTTTTGAGACATCCCACCATTGTCTGAGGGAAGTGAATTTGGATTTAGTGAGGGTCCATTGCTGCCAGAAAACTCAAAGCACTGAAGGAAGTTTGAATCATCCAACAGGGAAACATTGAATTGCCAGAAAGACTTAAAGAAAGGTTTTTTTGAAAAGGTGAGCTTTAAAGCCACCAGAGAGTGATCAGAAAGACCGAAAGGACAGATATAAGTAGTAGTGACTGAATTTAAAAGATGCCTTGAACAGTAAAACCGGTCTAACCGTGCCATAGAAATGCGGCCACCCCCCCCTTTGACCCAGGTGTATTGTCTATCTGTAGGAATTTAATCCGCCATACATCCACCAGATCTGACTGCTGTAACAAAGTATTTAATACTCTGACAGAAGCTGGATGTGGCTCAGTACCATTTCGATCAAGCTGAGCGTTATCAGTACAATTAAAATCCCCTCCCAGTAGAAGAATTTCCCCATTAATAAAAGATTCCACCACTCTTCTCAAAGAATCAAAGAAACAGATCCTCTCTCGACCATTTGTTGGTGCATATGAATTAATTAACACGAGGTCTTGTTCCCCATCTTTAAACTGCACCACCAGCAGGCCCAGCCACCACCTCACTAATATTAGTGATTTTTAAATTCACAGTTTTAGAAATCATCACAGCTACCCCAGCACTGACATGAGATCCGTGACTAAGCACAGCCTGACCCCCCCATTCACGTAACCAGTCCTGTTCATTCTTAATATCAGTGTGTGTTTCCTGAAGTAGTGCAATGTGAAGGCCTTTTTGCTCTAAATACTCAAAAACTGCAGCCCTTTTGCGTCTCCCCTACACCCGTTCACATTCAGACTCCCAATATGAAAAGATTCCATTAATTCAAGACATAAGGGAGTAACCAATAAAATACATAACACAAATAAATAAAAGAAACGTAGGACTAAATCCATCATGATTAAAGCAGTGATTTCCTAACCCTACTGATCAAATTCTTTAGTCTCACTGACTCTTTCTGGTCCATGCCAAGCTGCACGGCATTGCGCATCACCCTCTGTGCTGACACCAGGAAGAGCTGAACGTCTGGGAAGTGTTCCTCCACTTTAACCCCTCTCTTACCCTCAATAAATTCTAAAAAATACCGTATACTTGCGGTGCTGTATCCGCCTCCCAGTGTATATCTTGAAGAGGACTCGCTTCTCACGGAGGTGTCAGTGTCACTACCCTCATCCTCTCTGTCGCCCACGTCACAGTCACTGTAACTCTTGAACAAGTTGCTGCGTTCACTGGATGGCTCGCTGGACACAAGGCTTTTCTTTGCCGACTTAGTATTCTCTGATTTAATCTTTCGTTTGTGACGGGGCACTTTGAAAATCTCATCCCTCTCGCTCACACTTGCACTCCCACTCTCCACTTCACACACCTCATCCATCGGCCTCTCATTCATCTGCCTTTCCACGGCTTGCTCTGGGATAGGCTTTATCAGCACCGCGTCTTCAGCAGCCTGCACTTGTGCAGCTTCATCGGATGCCTGAGACTCGTTCACAGCGGAGGCAACTGGCGCAACTCCCTCGGAAAGAGTGTTCAATGTCGTCCCCTCACTGCTACTAGTCTCAGGCTCTGTGCTCACTTTACTCGCTGCACTTTCAGTTTCAGCCGCCATATCCTCGGCAACAAGAAGCGCGCTCTTCTCTGGAGCGTCTTTAGACAGAATATTTTCGGGCCGATCACACACAACACCCGCTCCATCCAACCGCTCATTACACTCAGACCCATCCTTCTCCATATTCTCCACCTCACTTTCATACTCAGACTCGCTGTTTTCATCGTTAACCCTGTCAGTGTTCTCCTTAATCGGAGCGGAGCCGCCCGGCAACACTACGGGCTCATGTTTGCACTGTGCCGCTTTGTGTCCAGCTCTGCCACAGTTAAAACAACGCATTGAATCAGAAGTTACGAACACAACATAATCATCACCTTCCACCTTAAACCTGAGGGCCACGTTTAGATCTTCATTCATATTATTTAAAATCATATAAACTTGTCTCCGAAAGGAGACCACATGTTTTAACTCCTGCATTTTGCAGCCAAGGGGGATTAGCACTATATCAGACATAATCTGCCCATAACGTCTCAATTCCCTTAGTAAAATATCGTTTTTAAGAAGGTGGAACATTAGAGACAATAACTTTCTTCGCAGGCGCCGATAACGGCAGGACAGGAACTAATGCGCCATTTATAACAACCCCTTCTTCAACAAGTTTATTTACGAGGGACTCGTCGTTTAAAAGACGACTACAGCCTTATTCATTCTGCTTGCTGATAGAACATTTTTATAACCAACTATTTTCCCTACTCCCACCACACAAGCTTCAGCAGAAACCTGAGGGTCCACCAGGACCTTAGCGCCATGGCGGCGTGAAAGACTTTCAAACGCCTTTGAAACAAACCAGGAGCCGCCTTTGGACACGGCCATGGCGATAACCGCCAAGGCGCGTCTTAACAGTAAAAAACTTATAAAAAACAATAACAACTCCAAAACAAATCTCAAAGAAAAAAAAAAATAAGAGAAAGAAAAAAAATGAGGCTTACACAGAGACGTCGACGCCCGTCGGCTTCCACCGACTCAAACACGCCCACCCCAGACAGCACTAATCGAGCAACACACAGACAGCAAGAGAGAGAGATAGATAGATAGATAGATAGATAGATAGATAGACGATATGATAGATAGATAGATAGATATGTAAGGCACTATATGATAGATAGATAGATAGATAGATAGATATGTAAGCACTATATGATAGATAGATAGATAGATATAGATAGATAGATAGATAGATAGATAGATATGTAAGGCACTATATGATAGATAGATAGATAGATATGTAAGGCAGATAGATAGATAGATAGATAGATAGATAGATAGATAGATAGATAGATAGATAGATATGTAAGGCACTATATGATAGATAGATAGATAGATAGATAGATAGATAGATATGTAAGGCACTATATGATAGATAGATAGATAGATAGATAGATAGATAGATAGATAGATAGAATATGCACACAAGCAGTAACAGTCTGGGAACATAGTTAACTGATTTTAAAGTTGCAGCAGGTTTATTAAATATTTTTGTAACTGAGTTTTATACAAAAACAAAGTGATGATAGAACGCAGTTACACTTGCTTGTTGATAAAATTAATAAATTTATGATTTTTAATAGCACTTTACAACATCATGTAGTCAAATTGTGGTGGCTCATCAGAGTCCAATTCAAGACATTCAGAATGGCATCAATTGATATCCTGTTGTTAGTTATTTGTTGTGGACGGTCTATGATTTATTTTATTTCTAATTTCTTAAACATAACATTTTTGAAATAAATACCTGATTTGAGATTTAACATTTCTTGATTTTAAGACTCAACATACTGTAAAATTGTTGGCTGCTTTAGATCACGATGGCAGCAGATCTGGTAAATGGTATTGTCACTGAATTCTTCCATCCTTAGAATGTGTAGATAATACAACTGTAAAGTCGTGTTTAGCGTAATGTAAGTACTGAGTACGTATTTGTCCACTCCATACTTCCTTGCGTTCATTTCTAGATAAGTGAATGATTTTTTTTTTTATTTATTACTTTTACAGTTTATTATCTCAAGCAGCAGGAGAACTGAGCTGGTGTACCAGCAGTGCAGCACCGCCATTTGTCTGACTTGTACTGGGATTCTGTTTTGATCAGAAGTGGCTTTTGGATGATCAGCAAGAAAATTAAGCAAATTATACATTATATGATAAGTGGAAGAACAAGCCAATAAATGCATTAAATAACTCAAATCAGCTACAGTTCTGTGACAACCTGCATTGCTCTCCCGGTCAACATCTCTTAGCTAGAAGCCTACACGCCATTGTCACAGACCGTGATCACCTTAGTGTTGAACGCTACACCACTACTAACACATTTCTCCTCCTGCTGTTTGAATTACATGGGGGTTTATTACAATGTGTGTTTTCATGTGAGTCATGTACTGTACTGTCATCTTAAATATTTAGAAAGACTAGAAACACATTGCCATGCTATTAAACAGCCGGTGTCTCCTGCTGGCAGCAAATTCAAAGAGTGAATTCTAGAAGATGCTTTCATGCTTTCCATTTGTGACAAAGAAGGGCCAAGCTACCTTAAACATTGCCTTGGAAAAATAAGAAATTTTTGTCCCATAAAAAGTGAGGAGTCACACTGAATCATTTCAAAAGTGAGAGAAGAAGTGCACGGTTATTATGGAGCTCATATGATGCTGAGGAGAGCAGTCCAACTTCAACATTTCACAACTTTAAAGGCCTGCAGGTATTAAAGAAAAAGAATAAAATCAAGAAACGCCTGAAAAGGATTTAGTTTCCCTTTTAAAGATTTGAAAAGTTTTAGTGACATTGCTGTTGTGGGGTACAACACAAAGCACAGGGGAGATGGTCTTAATTTAAAGTGTTCTTGTACATTTTAAAAGGTTTCCTTCCATTTTGCTCACTTTGCTGGGTCCCACAATATGGGGATGAAGCTGACCACCTCTGCCTTATTTAAAGTGTCATATCAGACCTGACTGATGCAGTCCTTTGAGGGAAATTCATGAGATTCGCAGCCATGAGACTTAAGCAGACCCACAGAAATAGCATTAATGACAGTAGCAAGAGGACAGGACGCTCTCTGAATTTTAAGTGATTTTTTGATAGCTTAAAAAAAGCCCTGTGATGTTAAGAATAAGTTTACATAGAAACTGTCCAGAAAGAAAATTAATTTTTGCAACTCATTCTTTTTTACATTTTAAAAAAATTATATGACAGGATGTTATACCATTTCTGTGTGTTATCACATCGGGAAAAGAACAAGGCGATCATTTTATAAAACTGAAGCAGGCCTCATACAGGACATGCACACACTTCTGGTATATCAATGGGAAGGCAAAAGATTTTTAAAAGGATATCTGACATTCTTTTCCATTATACCTCCAAGTTGGAAAAGTTCAAAATCTTCAAATTGCAATTTTCAGAATCCCTAAATGACATTTTCAAATCTCCTGTCAAACTTTCCTGCCAGTCTGGAGATAGGCCCTAATCATTTCCAGTGAAAGTACCCTGCCATTGAATGGGCCCTCCTGCCTGTGTGAAAGGGTCTTGTCAGCGGCAGGAGTCGTTTTCAATACATGAAGTACTTTCAAAGGAAAATGTGGTGGACGTATCTTGAAAGCTCAGGAAGTTTTTCTGTGATAGCATGAAGTGAACTACCTATTTCTTAAAATAGACAAGAATTACTTCAAATAAATGTCAGCTTCCGGAAAATGTGAAATTTATTCTAAAGTTCACTGTAGACCCAAGTAAGTAAACAGGACACAAAAATTATGGCAACTGTTTGCTTCAAACATTTCCAGGTATCCATCCATCCATTGTCTAACCCGCTGAATCCGAAAAGGGTCACGGGGGTCTGCTGGAGCCAATCCCAGCCAACACAGGGCACAAGGCAGGAACCAATCCTGGGCAGGGTGCCAACCCACCGCAGGACACACACAAACACACCCACACACCAAGCACACACTAGGGCCAATTTAGAATCGCCAATCCACCTAACCTGCATGTCGGTTGTTTAAAAACTGACTGTTTGTAGTATTCTCTTTTTTATGACAATTTCACATAAATGCTTTGAGCCGATATAAATGTTAATAAATAAAGAATTGTATATCAACCAATGGGTGGCACAGTGGGTAACGCTGCCACCTCACTGTTAGGAGACCGGGGTTCGCTTCCCAGGTCCTCCCTGCGTGGAGTTTGCATGTTCTCCCCGTTTCTGCGTGGGTTTCCTCCCACAGTCCAAAGACATGCAGGTTAGGTGCATTGGCGATTCTAAATTGTCCTTGGTGTGTGTGTGTGTGTGTGTGTGCCCTGCGGTGGGCTGGTGCCCTGCCCAAGGTTTGTTTCCTGCCTTGCGCCCTGTGTTGGCTGGGATTGGCTCCTGTGACCCTGTACTTGGGATGTGGTGGGTTGGATAGTGGTGGTGGTGGATATCAACACATTATGTTCCTCTTTCACAAACAAAGTCATTAAGGGACCACCACTAAGCTATCACTCTGTTTTGATGTCAATGATCCCTGATGAATACTTTGTCAAATACATGCACTTGGGGAACTTCTTCAAGGCTTCAGAGGGTACGCAGTAACACCCTGGGTAGAGAGGGGGCGCTCTCACAACCTCCATCTTCTGTTCCACCCACAGTTCCTAAACTTGCCAGCGAGACAACACATGACTCAGGTCCCGCTTCTGCCAAGAATCCCCTTCTCTTCTGGGATAGCAATATAAAATCAGCAGAGCCACCAGAAGTCAGCACTGACTTGAGGACCATAAACAAAGGTCTAAGGATCGATCCCTCACATTATGTTTTGTTGGGCAAATGTGCAATCTTTCTGCACTCTCATGTGCCATTTCTTTTGAACCTTTCATTTTGACATTAAACGGGGATTAGCAGATGGTACCTCAGCCTTTTGTTTTTATTCCTTGTGTTTCGTTACAAATCCCAACTTATATCTTTCTATTATATAAAATAATCTTGCGACAAGATGAGACTTTTTTTGGAAGAGATTTTTTTCAAGTCCTGTGAGACTTTGGCCATGAGATGTTTTCAAGTCACGCCCTCCTCTCATTCACATTCAACCACCAACACGGTACTCTCACCTCTCATTCGTGTGAATGCTTTTGACTGACACATTTCCTGCTCTCTCAGCTCTTATAAATTTTTATGTTTTCCTCAGTTTAAGTTTCCAGTCAAAGAAGACGTACAGTGGTGTGAAAAACTATTTGCCCCCTTCCTGATTTCTTATTCTTTTGCATGTTGTCACACAAAATGTTTCTGATCATCAAACACATTTAACCATTAGTCAAATATAACACAAGTAAACACAAAATGCAGCTTGTAAATGATGGTTTTTATTATTTAGGGAGAAAAAAAAATCCAAACCTACATGGCCCTGTGTGAAAAAGTGATTGCCCCTTGTTAAAAAATAACCTAACTGTGGTGTATCACACCTGAGTTCAATTTCCGTAGCCACCCCCAGGACTGATTACTGCCACACAAGTTTCAATCAAGAAATCACTTAAATAGGAGCTGCCTGACACAGAGAAGTAGACCAAAAGCACCTCAAAAGCTAGACATCATGCCAAGATCCAAAGAAATTCAGGAACAAATGAGAACAGAAGTAATTGAGATCTATCAGTCTGATAAAAGTTATAAAGCCATTTCTAAAGCTTTGGGACTCCAGCGAACCACAGTGAGAGCCATTATCCACAAATGGCAAAAACATGGAACAGTGGTGAACCTTCCCAGGAGTGGCCGGCCGACCAAAATTACCCCAAGAGTGCAGAGACGACTCATCCGAGAGGTCACAAAAGAGCCCAGGACAATGTCTAAAGAACTGCAGGCCTCACTTGCCTCAATTAAGGTCAGTGTTCACGACTCCACCATAAGAAAGAGACTGGGCAAAAACGGCCTGCATGGCAGATTTCCAAGACGCAAACCACTGTTAAGCAAAAAGAACATTAGGGCTCGTCTCAATTTTGCTAAGAAACATCTCAATGATTGCCAAGACTTTTGGGGAAATACCTTGTGGACTGATGAGACAAAAGTTGAACTTTTAGAAGGCAAATGTCCGTTACATCTGGCGTAAAAGGAACACAGCATTTCAGAAAAAGAACATCATACCAACAGTAAAATATGGTGGTGGTAGTGTGATGGTCTGGGGTTGTTTTGCTGCTTCAGGACCTGGAAGGCTTGCTGTGATAGAGGGAACCATGAATTCTACTGTCTACCAAAAAACCTGAAGGAGAATGTCCGCCATCTGTTCGTCAACTCAAGCTGAAGCGATCTTGGGTGCTGCAACAGGACAATGACCCAAAACACACCAGCAAATCCACCTCTGAATGGCTGAAGAAAAACAAAATGAAGACTTTGGAGTGGCCTAGTCAAAGTCCTGACCTGAATCCAATTGAGATGCTATGGCATGACCTTAAAAAGGCGGTTCATGCTAGAAAACCCTCAAATAAAGCTGAATTACAACAATTCTGCAAAGATGAGTGGGCCAAAATTCCTCCAGAGCGCTGTAAAAGACTCATTGCAAGTTATCGCAAACGCTTGATTGCAGTTATTGCTGCTAAGGGTGGCCCAACCAGTTATTAGGTTCAGGGGCAATTACTTTTTCACACAGGTCCACGTAGGTTTGGATTTTTTTTTCTCCCTAAATAATAAAACTATCATTTAAAACTGCATTTTGTGTTTACTTGTGTTATATTTGACTAATGGTTAAATGTGTTTGATGATCAGAAACATTTTGTGTGACAAACATGCAAAAGAATAAGAAATCAGGAAGGGGGCAAATAGTTTTTCACACCACTATATTATGTTCAAAGCTTATTGAAGAATTTCATCACAAAGGGTTATCAACAGAAAAAATGAGTACGTGGGTAGTCCTAGCACCGAGAAATGATGAAGTCAACCGAATTAACGGCAATAATGACAATTGGTTACACGGCAAATTGGCGAAATGCGTATCAATGGACTATGCTGAAACAGTTGGTGGTGATCGTGCAGAAGATGAAAACAACAACTTACAATATCCTGAAGAATATCTACAACCATTAACACTGTCTAGTCTTCCACCGCACGAATTACTGTTGAAGAAAGGATGTATCCAAGAAAGGTAATGTAGCACATCTTCCGCGGATAACATTAGACACCAAAGGAGATCTTAATATGATATCCGTATTAAAACATTAACAGTTTCCCGTTAGAATAGCTTTTGCAAAGATAATTAAATCTCAGAGCCAAACATTCAAAAAAGTTGTTTTGTTTAATAGAGAGAAAGAAGCGAAATTCAATCACTGGCAGTTTATACGTTGAGTTGTCACGATGAAAGTTCAAATACAGAATCAAAATTCAATGCGATATTGACAAACATTTCATTTAAAAAATTGTTTTAACTGAAGTTTTCCAGTAAAAGTGTAAGTTTAAAAAGTATTTGTGTGTTAATTTCAAAGCCAAACAAAACAAAATCATATTACTCAATGAATACCACTAACGCAACATGAAACATAATTTACTTTTAACTTATTATGTTTTACTGTTTTTAATATAGTTAATTACTCTCTGTAATGTAAAACAGAGAGGGAAAGTAAGTGTTGAAACCCCAGCAAGTAATAAGGAAGGCCACAAATACTACGTTCACATTACCAAGCTAAAGTGACTGAAATCAAATTTTTTACTTTAATGTGACACAAATCTGATGCTTTCAGGGTTGTGTGGATACAGGAAGCCCATCTTTTCAAAACAGATTTGGGTCACTTCATATGTGGTCCTAGTTCAGATACATATCCAATATGTGGCCATGCGACAAGACTGAGAACAGTCAAATGAGAATCCATGTGGCTTTTTGCCAATACCCATGGCCTGAGCACTGGCAGCATAGCAAAACAAAAATGGAGTAGAGCTACAGTTGTGACAAAAGTCATGATCCCACCATGATCGGCCCCCACATCTCTTGGTGTAGCAATGCCAGCAATAGCTGTGGAAACAGTAAAAGCTGGCCATCTGGCTTTTGTTCCCCTTCTCAACCTAATCATGCACAGATGATGAATTGTTTGCCGTCCTTCAGAGCACAATGCGATGCATACATTAGTTACTAGTGAGTCCATTTTGTCGGTTATAATGCCATGAAGTTATCTTACCAATATCATGTTTTTTCTTGTTGGTGACACAGATGACTCACGTATCAAAGTGTGCACGAGTGCTGTTTCGGAGGACAGACAGAGGTCACTTGTACTTATGAATGTGAACCGTCAAGACAGGCAAATCTGATTGGAGCAAAAAATCAGAATTGAACAATGAGACTTGTAATGTGAGCACAGCGAAAGAATCTTTATAAATAAAAAGAGTTATTCTTCAGAAAATGCTCTGAACAAAAGCAGGTTCCTTGGAGTACAAAAGCCAAAAAGCCAAAGCCAATCCAAAGCAAACATGTCCAAGAGCACAGGTTCAGAACTACAGACAAATCACAAAGGCACAAGGATTAATCACATGAGAACTCACCAAATCATGAGTGCATTTAACTCAGGGGTCTCCAGCTCCAGTCCTGGAGAGCTGCTGTGGCTGCAGGTTTCCATTCTCACCCTTTTCTTAATTAGTGACCAGATTGCCTTAATTTTAATTGATGCACAACTTAAGACTCAGGCCCCTTAATTATTTATTTTTTCCTTAATTAGCAACCAAACAATATTAAGACACAAAATGTAGCAACACATAAACAACAACCTGCGTCCATCACACAATAACTGAAAATAAAGAAAGGTGAAGGCCTCAGTAATGGTGATCTGCTCAGGTCCACAAAACATTTTGACAGCGCTCTTAAAAGAGATAATCAACAGTTTTGGAAATGTCTGCCACAGCAGAATGAGCGCCATGGAATTAAATAACGGGTTTAATTAGTAACGAGAATTGGGTTCAAATTAAGAAACTGATGAAGGTTGGAGTTTGAGACCCCGACTTGGTTGCTCATCTGATGGCTCACTTCACATCAAATTTATGCTTAGGTGCTGTTTAAGGTAAAAGGAATCAATTCAGTGGTCAGAGTCTCAAGAAAAGTCGATTAAAGTAAAAGGAAATAGTTAATTAGCAGCGAAAACTGGTCACTAATTAAGAAAAGAGTTAGAATGAAAACCTGCAGCCACAGCAGCTCTCCAGGACTGGAGTTGGAGACCCCTGATGTAGATGAACTGCAAGGGATTGTGGGTGACCGCCACCTTTAGAGGGCTGAGGGCAGTCCCTTGTGGTGATGGACACCTGGCAACACCTCTAAAGGAAACATCCACAAATCACATAATACAAGATTCATTAACACACAGAAATGAAACAGTCAACAATATTTTCATAATTTGAACCCCAGCCAGGGGAGGAACCCAACAGGAGTAAAATAAAATATGAGAAAGCCATTCATTTGGAGTTACCAGAATGTTCATCCCATTGCAATCGTAACAAAATAAAAATCATAAAAAAGTCACTTAGTAAGTCTCTCTGCCCAGTATCAGTTATCAGTAAGTATGTCTATTTGTATGAAAGTAATGCTTTTAGTATTAGCCAGTATAGGTGTAGACATTGAAGATTTTACAAATTAATATTATTCAACCTTTTAAAAATCAACTGACGAATTAGACATAAGAAGGCATGCTGAATACTTTACTTAAAATTATAGAAGGCACTTCAAGCAGCGGCACAGTGAACATTAAGCCTTTGATATCGTGTGTGTTTAGTGGGCTGTCATTTCAGTTTTATTGTCCTAAGAGGGAAAGGTGGCTTTACAGAGAGAGACTCTGACATAGGGCGGCATGGTGGCACAGTGGGTAGAGCTGCTGCCTCGTAGTTAAGAGACCTAGGTTTGCTTCCTGGGTCCTCCCTGCGTGGAGTTTGCATGTTCTCCCCGTGTCTGCGTGGGTTTCCTCCCACAGTCCAAAGACATGCAGGTTAGGTACATTGGTGATCCTAAATTGTCCCTAGTGTGTGCTTGGTGTGTGTGTGTGCCCTGTGGTGGGCTAGCGCCCTGCCTAGGATTTGTTTCCTGCTTGCACCCTGTGTTGGCAGGGATTGGCTCCAGCAGACCCCCATGACCCTGTGTTAGGATATAGCGGGTTGGATAATGGATGGATGGATGGAGTGTGACGTAACATCAAAAACACATCACAAAGAACATAGCCAACGAACAAGTAAATATAATAGAGCAGTGAGCACAATACTTAGGGTGAAACATGAGATCAAACATCTTACAAATAAAAAAGGAAACCAACATGTAGTCTTCACTGGTGAATGATGCAGATGCTAGCTGTTCATCCCATGATTTAAGCCTGTGGGTGTTTATTAAAAAGGAACTTACTTAGAAGATTAACTGCAGTTGGGATGAAGGAAATTTTGAACCAGTTGCTTTTTATTGTTGGAATGTTGATCCTGTGACCAGTCCTTCTGACAGAAGACTCTCTGCTTTCCATAATACTTGACTATTATTCAGGTCTGGGATTTTGGACTGTTGACACCTTGATATTTTTTGCTCCATTTTACAATTTGATTTATGCTTCTTTCTTTTTTTGGTGTTGTTGATATTAAGATTTCTGAAACAGGCCAGAAGAAACTGACTCTTCTTCTTCTTCTTCTTCTTCTTTCGGCTGCTCCCGTTAGGGGTCGCCACAGCAGATCATCTTCTTCCATATCTTCCTGTCCTCTGCATCTTGTTCTGTTACACCCATCACCTGCATGTCCTCTCTCACCACATCCATAAACCTTCTCTTAGGTCTTCCTCTTTTCCTCTTCCCTGGCAGGTCTATCCTTAACATCCTTCTCCCAATATACCCAGCATCTCTCCTCTGCACATGTCCAAACCAATGCAATCTCATCTCTCTGACTTTGTCTCCCAACCGTCCAACTGGAACTGACCTTCTAATGTCCTCATTTCTAATCCTGTCCATCTTCATCACCCCCAATGCAAATCTTAGCATCTTGAATTCTGCCACCTCCAGCTCTGTCTCCTGCTTTCTAGTCAGTGCCACCTTCTCCATGCCATAAAAGAAGCTGACTCAATACAAGTTTATAAAAGACTGACATAATAGAAGGACTCCCATTAAGGTTCCTGATTAGAACGACCTAAAAGAAATAAGGTTCAGGTCAGTAAAGATACAGACTTTAATGTCAATCTATAGCAGATGTGTAAAAATATACAGTTATTTTTTTTATCATAGGATTAAAAGAGTCCAGGGTTTAAAAGTTTAAGGAGACTCCGGAATTTAAGTACAGTCAGAAGGTTTGAGTTTTCTAATTACTGTTCACTCAGGTGTCCTTATTGCTGGCAGGTTAATCGGTGTTAGTTCACACTGCTCACATTTTGACTTCTTTTTTCAGTCCATTTTCTTAAAAGGATGGATCAGTATTGGGAGTTTTAAATGTTAAAATCTTCATATGGCTTACTTTTAACCCAATACATTTGGCAAAATCAAACTGCTCAGATCACAAATAGCTTTCATTAATCCTGTTAACTAAATCAGAGTTGAAACCCAAAACCCAAACATGGTTGTTATGTTGTTGACTGATGATGGCCAGCCTGACCTCACCAAACTCAAATTTTGCGTGGATACTTCCTGTTCAGTTTTATGCTTATAAACTGTGGAAAAAATAGATATTAAAGAAAGAAATGTGTTCTCAACTAGGACCTCTTTGAGTCAGAAACCAGGCAGGAGGAAACTTGTTCAATGCGTCTTTAATTTCTCTGCATGAAGAGTTAGCAGTCTGTTACAGCGGCCTACTAAGGACAGTGTCCTGAGCACAGATTGAGGACACAGACAGAGAGTCGTACTTCTAGATAACTGATTTGAATTAGTGCTTACATATTCATCTGACATTTACTCTGATTGGTTCAAAAGACTTGAGGTGTTTTTAGCAAAGAGCATAACCAGCAACAACAACAACAACAACATTTATTTATTTATATAGCACATTTTCATACAAATAATGAAGCTCAAAGTGCTTTACATGATGAAGAAAAGAGAAATAAAAAACAAATTAAGAATTAGAATAAGACAACACTAATTAACATAGAAGAAGAGTAAAGTCAGATGATCAGGGAGGACAGAAAAAACAAAAAAAAAAAACTCCAGACGACTGGAGAGAAAAAATAAAATCTGCAGGGGTTCCAGCTTACATGCCCTCAAATAAAAGTCGTATTCTACTCCAGTCTTTTCCTACAATATCTTTTAAACTCAGCTCTTATTCTTTAAAGGAAAACTGTGTACGTGGCAACTGGCAAGTCTAACTTGGTACATGAAAGAACGTGACATCAGCCAACCTCATGAACCATTCTCTAGAACAGGGGTGCCCAACTCCAGTCCTGGAGGGCCGCAGTGGCAGCAAGTTTTCATTCTAACCATTTTCTTAATTAGTGACCTATTTTTTTTCTGCTAATTAACTTCTTTTGAATTCATTTTATTTGACTTGATCTTGAAGACTCAGACTCCTCAATTGTTTCCTTTTCCTTAATTAGCAGCCAAACAATAATGAGATACAAAATGAGCCAAAACAGGACCATCAAACTATGACCATCATACAATATGTAAAAATAAAGAAAGGTGAAGGTCTCAGGAATACTGATCTGCTCTTAGAAAAGAGAAAATCCACAATTTTGGAAATGTCTGCTATTGCACAGTGAGAGAGGGAACAAGCCATGGAATTAAAGAACGGGTTTAATAAATGACAAGAATTAGCACCTCATTAAGCAACTGGTTGGAGTGAAATTGGTTGGAGTTTGAGGCCCTGACTTAGTTGGTCCTCTGTTGGCTCACTCACTTCACGTTTCACTTCTGTTTGGGTGCCATTTAAGGAAAGAAATGAAGCAATTCAGAGGAACGATGAAATTCAGGGAAACATTTCTTAAAAACCAAGTCAATTAAAATTAATTCAAAAGAAGTTAATTAGCAGCAAAAACAGATCACTAATTAAGAAAAGGGTTAGAATGAAAACCTGCAGCCACTGCGGCCCTCCAGGACACCCCTGCTCTAGAACATTCTGTTGGTTTACTTTACTTTTTCAGGGGTCTCTTCGTGCTGTTCCTCTCAGAGACATGCTATGCACTTCTTTAGACAGACTGAGGAGATCGTTCCTCCCCCACACTATACGACTCTTCAATTCCACCCGGGGGAGTAAATGCAAACATTAATTTTATTTTAATTCTTTTCATTTTTATTACTATTTAATTTAATATTGTTTCTTTGTATCAGTATACTGCTGCTGGATTATGTGAATTTCCCCTTGGGATTAATAAAGTATCTATCTATCTATCTATCTATCTATCTATCTATCTTTAATATACACTGCACACCAAAACCCTTTATGCACTGTGGAGTTTCAGCCCCAAACACAGACAGACAGACACCAGATGTCCCAAAACACATACGTTTATTGCTGCGTCCCGTACTCCGCTCCAAACACTGCACAAATCAGCAGCCAGTCCTCTCCTATCTCTTTCTTCTTCTCTGCCGCCCTCACTCCTCCTCTCACAAGCTCTGTCGTCTTCCTCCTGACTCTGGCTCTCCTAATGGAGTTGAGGCGGCCCCTTTTACAACACCCCGGATGGGCTCCAGGTGCTCTTCCGATGGCATTTCTTGGTGTGGCAGAAGTGCCACAAGAGCACCCAGAAACACCAGGTGTGCCTGGAATTTCGTCTGGCAGCACTTCTGGTTGTGGCGGAAGTGCTGCAGTCCAGGGCTCCATTGGCCTCGGGCCCCAACAGGGTTGAGCTTGTAAGCTCTGATCCCGTGGCCCCCATGCAGACCAAAGGGTCTCATCTTTCAAATATTTTCCAGTATTTTAAACAAAAATGAATGGCTGACGTTTTCAGTAAATTGAAGAGTTCATAAGTTATGGGTGCAACAGAGCAAGATGCAGAGGACAGGAAGATATGGAAAAAGATGATCTGATGGTCCAGGAGAGGTATTGTCCGTCTCCCAGTCCTTCTTGGCATCCCGACTGGGCAGGATCTGCAGCTGTCCGCCACAGCACAAAAACTACCGGTATGTTTCCCTTAAATAAATAAATGAATTACCCTTTCACAAATCAAGTTACGCTTCTTTAATACCAAGTTGTAAAGCCCCTCTGTGCCCCACTAATATTACCTTGTCCAAAAGCACTTTTCCTTTTGTGTAATAATGATGTTTTAGATTTGTTGATCTTGGGTTTGAGACAAAGAGCACACATAATGGGAGACGTAGGGCAGAAACTGCGTAGACAAGACAGCGTCCTGTTAAGAGCATTGATACAATTCACTCACATTACCGTGGGCTCCTGGGACATGTGACGGGCCATCGGAGGACACAGGTGACGTGAAAATGTGCACTTCACAGCCCCAATTTGAAACGTGCAGCACTAGCCTACTGTGTTACTGGTCCTTGTCAGCGTTGATGTGTAGCTGCATCAGACGATGTGCCTCAATGGAATATTAGATAGGAAAAAAATCAATAAGAAAAGCAGCAAACCTCATTGCCTACAATATGGCCTGTTAGGAAGCATGAAAGAAGATATTTCACAGCAGAATTGAGAGAGGAGTTGTGCAGTCAGGGTGAAAAAAAGTTCTTCATGAATTTATTTTAGTTGGGGCTCTGATGCTCTTACCTCAAATAACCTTAAAGTCACGATGGTTCCACGTGGAGTAGTGACAGGTTAAGTGGCTTGTGTGTGATCAGAGGTGACGTAAGACACCTGTATGGACATTTGTAACGCCTAAGGGTAGAAGCAAGTTAAGTGATGTGCTTAGGATCAGGCACTGAACTGGAAGGGGGAACTCAACTGGCGTCCTTGTGGCTTACCATCCAGCACTGAGAGACGCTGAGACAGCCAGATGTCGAAAACACACGCGTTTATTCTTCTTTTCTTTTTATTCAGCACACACAGTACCCAAAATACCTCAATAATGCTCACAGTCCTTTCTTCCCTCTCCATTGCTGCCTCTGCTCCACTCCACTCCTCGCAAGCTCTGTCCTCTGCCACCCGACTCCGGCTCCTCGAGTGGAGTGAGGCGGCCCCTTTTATGTTGCCAGGTGCACCTCGACGAACCTGGTCGGAAGTGCTGCATGGGCACCATAGGTGCATTTGGTTCCTCTTCCGGCACCACTTCCTGGTGTGGCAGAAGTGCTGCCATCCAGGGCTCCAGGATCGTCCAGGCGCCCCCTAACGGTGGCCACGGACCCCAACAGGGTTGAGCTTCCAAGCTCTCCATCCGTGACCCTGATATAATCCAGGGGGCTGCCCTCTGGCACCCCGGGGAAGATATTGCCCCTCTCTCGATACTTCCCTTCTCCTGGCGTCCTGGTAGGGCAAGGTCCCCGGCTGTCTGCCATTACACCACACTGCCTGCATGGTGGGCCCTCATTTTACCCTTTTTAATTAAAGTCTCATTGTGCTCTCTTAAGAATTATAAGAAGTGCACTTGCACTGGGACACATAGCAGCATGGTGGTGTGATGTTAGCCTCATGGATCAAGAGTCCTGGGTTTAAATAAAATGCCCAGACCTTAAATGTGCGGAGTTTGAAGGTGTGCCTCAGTGTCTGTCGGGGGGTTTTCTTCTGAGTGCCACTTCCCTAAACACTGCATCAGACAGAGTGTCAGAGAGTACTCCCTGCGATGGCTGGTATCCAGTTTAGTGCTGACAACGGCAGGCTTGCGAATGTCGTGATAAACTGACCCTGTGGGAGTCTGACTGACCCCTTGCTGGACGGGTGCCCTACACCCAGCCTAAATCCTTGAATTGAATTAAGTTTAAGTCATGTAAGATTACAAGCAGGCCCAAGTGGGCTGATGTCCAGCACCGCAGTGCGTTTGTCACATCTGAGAGAGGTTTGTTGGCTCATGAGAGCCACTCAATTCTTAGTGAGATTAATGAGCAGACTACTTATCCCTCTATTGATAAGCTTGGATAACAAGACCTCCATTACAGAAGTGAGACTCACAAGAAAAATGACCAATAGGCTGCCAAATTGTTTGTCTTCTGCCGTCCAATCTGCTGTTAAATACCATTGGCTTTAGTCATTATGTGTGAAAAATAAACATTTTTGCTGCGATTTCATTTTGTTCTCTGGCTACACTGCGTGAGTGCTGTGGTTGTGGGCATTTTAGCAATGGGCCGCTGAAGGTTGCAGCAGTTTACAAGTCAGTGTTATTTCTGGAAACTGAATTTACGGTAAGTGAGGACACATTTGTCAAAATACCTTACATGGTACAAAACTTTAGTGGGCATCATTTCCTTGATGGAAAACGTAATAAAGTATAACAAGCAAAGGGCAAGTTAGCACTGCGGCAAATGTGAGGAAGTTTTCCAGCACTTTATTTTTGCAGAGATGACAGCTTACTTAAATCAAAGGTGAAAATAGCCTAATAATGAGGAAAAGCAATTTGAGAAAAGTTAAGTGTGTCTGGGCATAGAGAGCAGAAATAAAGCCCAGACTGGTGCTTTCATGGTGGCTGAGAGGCAGCAGAAGTGGGCACTGGAGCCAGGGATGAAGTGGAGAAGTCTCAGATACTTTTGTAGGCCAGGCCACCAGTCAAACTGTTTTCCTTTATCGCTGTATGATTTATTTCACGTCATAAATAAAAGTCTGCTACAGGGCACCGTCTGCATGTCCCACCCAAATGGGAATGAATGAATAATCTAAGAAATTTGAATTGTCAGGCACTTGTTCACTGGCTAGTCTACTCTATTAATGAGCAGGATATAATAATAACAAGATGTTCAAACATTTACTTAAAAGTATTTCACATAACTGGTGGCACAGTGGTGGCGCTGCTGCCTCGCAGTAAGGAGTCCTGGGTTTGCTTCCCAGGTCCTCCCTGCGTGGAGTTTGCATGTTCTCCCCGTGTCTGCGTGGGTTTCCTCCCACAGTCCAAAGACGTGCTTTGGCGATCCTAAAAATTGTCCCGAGTGTGCATGTGCCCTGCGGTGGGCTGGTGTCCTGCCTTGGGTCTGTTTCTGCCTTGCGCCCTGTGCTGGCTGGGATTGGCTCTAGCAGACCCCTTTGTTAGGATATAGTGGGTTGGAAAATGACTGACTGACTATTGAACATAACATTCTCATATCATTTTTAATCGAACTAGGAAACACACGGACCCCTGGTTCTCATATAAAGGTGGTTTATACAGAGCAAGCTGAACATTTCCATTGTCGCCACAAATTCTGTTGTTTTCAGCATGAAAAAATTGACTGCCCACAGTGAACAAATCATTGATGTACCTTAGTAAGTAGTGATCTTCAACCAAACATCAATGTAAGGACACAAAAGAGTAGAAGTTGTGAATATTTGAAGTTCTCCTCGTATGTCAGCACACATTTCTCATTTGTTGTTGTTCTAGCATACTGTATCATGGAGTATGTCTGGCATGTTGATGAGCCACGGTATAAGCCAGCCCCTCAATCTTGTGTTTGGCTTGACGTTCAGGAAGTCTTTGTCACACCATCACCATGTGTAGCAATGAATTTTGCGATCAAAATTTGGTGTGAGGACAGGAGCACAGATCCGTTGGCCTTATTTCTGCGTTTATTACACATGTATTCTGTATCCAGTACTTGATGCTCAGCAGATGGCGCTGTTGTTCTTCTTCTTGCTGTAAGCAGCCTCAGCAATGCACTTCACACTCAGCAGATGTCACTGCTGATCTTTTCCTTTCTGCCACGTCATCCTCTCGAGCAGTTTGCAGAGGTGGCCACTACAATTTTTTGCTTCACCAGCAAGATCACGGTTCTAACATTAGTGGTTCACAAGTGATCAACTGACAGATGGACACAACCTTTCCTTAGCATTTTCAATTTATATAGATTTAGGATTGTAAGAGGCCTGGACAGTTCCCAGCAATGTTGAGGACATAACAGAGACCATCCCTGGACAGGACGCCACTCTATCATAGAACTTACTTTACATCTCACACCTACACAGGGCCAAAGTAACATAACATATAATTCTGAAGCCTGCTTAACCATATTAAGCTGGACCTCATCTCGGTGGGATATGTGCAAGGTAGGCACCAACCCTGGATGTGGCACTGGCCTATTGTGTAACCACCCACTGACACAGAGACAATTTCAAAAGACCAATTAAGAGGGACATCTTAGGGATGTAGATGGAAAGCTGGTGAACCTGGAGAAAAAAATCATGCAGACAGGAAGAGAAATGAAAACTCTACACTAAGAGCGGCCATATTGACCTTTGAAGAGAAGGCAACACCACTAACCACTGTGTGAAAATAATGCAACTAAGAATTATAATGATCATTTTTGAAAATAGCAGCAATAGTAGTTGTAGTAAGAAAAGGAGTTGCTCCATGGCGCACTAGATAGTACCACCAATCCAGGGGCCTGGTTATCTTTGTGGATTTTAAACGTTCATCCTATGCTTTTATGGATTCTTTTAGTTCCTAGCACTTCCCAAACACACACATGATAGTTTAGGGAGACGGATCCATATAGTATATTTTTTTCATTTAACTATTGTATGTTTCAACATGGCTACAGCTCTGCTATTGTCTAGTTTTTTGAATCCAACAGTAATATACATACATTTATGCACAGTCAGAGTCATTTCATACTCGGCTCTCATGTCCCACAACCTGCTTTGTATTAATGGACAATCAAATCCCCTATCACAGGTGCTGGAGAATGCTACAGCGTATCAAAAGTATGAGAGATTTAAAAAATAAATCCAAGGAATGTTGTTGTTAAACTTTCAACCAGGTGCTAAGAGGCAGACATGTCTTACCTGATTCACGCCTGGTGGGAGACAGAGACCTGCCTTCTTTGGATCCCCCTGCCATTTCTGTTCCACTGATTGTCAGAGGGCCTCCTCTTACTGAGTGTTGTCATTCTGAGGTCTAACTGCCTGCTTTTGCTGCTGCTGAGATTGACACGTTTCCAGTGTTCTAGACCACATTCCAAAGTTATTTCTGCTTTTTTCCGTTGTCTCCAGAGGCTCAAGCATACACTCTAGTGCTTCCCGTTGGTTCACAGTCACCCGACCCCACTGATGCTTGATGCGGATGGCGAGACTCAAAGTGATAGCCGCAGCTCAGATCAGCTGACCAGCTTGGACATGCTAGCCAATTGTTAACCGTAAACTTCACAAAAATTTTGCTGAGATGTTCCAACTAAATCCGGATGAGTGGGAGTATTAAATGAGACCCTCGGATTGTTCTGCCCGGTAAGTGAAAAGCAGACAGCCCCTCTACTCCAGAGTGTAGTGAAGGCGATGCCACAATGATGGCAGTGTGTTAAAAAGATTAGCACCAAAGCAAATCATTAAATGTCTTGACTGATTTGCATTGTGCTGGCATTTCCTGTTGCTGTGACTCCCCTGTTATTTTCACATTAATGTTGGCTATCACAACATGCTAAACATGAGGCTGCTAATGACATAATAGCTCCAGCAATGGCACCCAGCAATCTATGGCTTCTTACAATAACACAGGCTGATTTGCATAGTTCTTGGTTTTCTTGTCTCATAGAAGTCATAGAATAAAAGGCAGAGAGAAAACAGATTTTCTGTATCCGGTCTCCTGGTGAGTCATTGAACAAATGTAATCAACATATCATGGCTACTGCTGCCATTGTGTCTCAGGCTCCAAGCCAAGAAAAAGGCAAATGCTGTTATTTTGACTTGTCCCGGACACAGCGTGAATCTATCAGTTTATTTCTCTTTGTCTTAGCACATCGATATAATCAAGAAATGGCTAACCTCAAGCAAATTCAAGAGCAGGAATATTGGATTTATCCTGTGGGGCCTAAAGGATTCTGGCTGGTGCTAAAGTGTATGTCAATCAGAAATTAAAAATTGAGAAGATGGAACGACACAAGAGACTTGAACTAGCAGGGCTCACTAGTTCAGTTCTGGCATGCAGTCACGGTGTCACGGCTCCTGTACTTACAGCATCATGAAGACAACATATCTGATGGTACTGTAGATTTTTTGACTTGTTCTCAACATGCTTCTAATTTTACTGTACATGACCTTTTACATTGTGTCTCAAAATTGAAGAAATTCTTGAAAATAATATTGGGTGATGTTACTGCAGATTACACGAGTTTGTCACTTGAGTGCCATCATGTTCTCCTGATACAGTTGTAGTGGAGCCACATAGTTAGTGTTTAAATGTCAGTTCTGAGTGCGTCTCGTTTCATTGTCCCATTTGCTGTTTGTATGTGTATCAGTTAATGCCGTCCCCGTAAAGGAGGACGGATGATGGAAGGAGACCACAGCCGCAAACCTGGAAAACACCTGTTCTTAATTAATCAATTACAGCCGTCACAGACTATTTAAGAGGAAAGAGGGAGGAGAAGAAAAAAAAGACCGTTTTGTTTCAACCACTTCAACTTGCTTGCTGTTTCTTCACATCGCGCCTTTTCACCAGTTTGCTTTTCATTTTCCGGACTGTCTTTCAACCTGCATCTGCTGAGACCCCGGGGTCGATTCACCATCCACCATACGCCGAGGAATCACGGTGAGGTTGCTCCAATCGCCGGGAAAATCAAACACCACAATTGACGCTAGTTCAGTCATCCGTATTCAGGACATTTTTTATATTCGGACTCAAGTTCACAATCATTTTGTTTATCAGTCATTTTGTTGTTCGTGTTGTGTGTTATATGTTACAGGGACAAGGGAGGGTTTTTGTATTTATATTTGGTGCTGTCTTGTTGTTGCTGGGGTGGAGGGATATTTATATTTATATCTGTTTTGTGGCATGTCTTGTTTCATTTAATACATTTAATCCGTTTAATTTTACATCCTGCTTTTGTGTACTTGCATTTATACCGTCGATTGTGGGGAAAAGTTTAATTGTGTAGAAGTACGGCTTGATAGTTAGATTTCTCAGAAATTATCCAGGCCACAGGTCTTGGAGGTGTAGCTGCCGGCTGGGTAAAGGGGTCAGCCGTTACACAGTCACATGCGTCTCATTCCCATTAACCACCTGATTCTCACTCATGTACTAATCTAGTTTCTAACCTGCTTATCCAGGTTGTGATTCCTGGTAGCTATTGACTGTCCAGCAGCATTTTCCCCAAGATGGCAATCAACCAGGATGAGGACTTCATCTATCATAAGACACACTCAAGCTTGTACCTTATCCTATAATTTTTCTTTAATAACAAACCGTTTCACTTTTCAGTTATTTATGCTAGACACATGAATCTAATATAGCATTTGTTTTTAATGTACACATCCTACTAAAATCTTACCAAATGTACATTATGACCTGATGGTTGCAACAATATTTATTTATATAGCACATTTTCATACAAATGATGAAGCTCAAAGCGCATTACAAGATGAAGAAAAACAAAAAGAAAAAATATAAAAAAACAAAATCTGCAGGGGTTCCCCTGTAGGCATTCTACCTAACATAAATGATCTCAGTCAGTCCTCATGGTCTTCATGCTTCACGTGGTAAGAATTAGATGATGATGGTCATGTGGACCTCTGGTATTCAATCCATCAATGTAGGGACAGCACAGTGCTCTGATCAGGTGGTGATGGCGCAGATCACCAAAACAAATAGTAGAGAAAATAAGGGTTAGTATAGATCTCTTAGCCATGAAAAAAATGATAATCAAATTCATATACAGAATATCAGGGTTACACTAAAATGAAGCTGTGAGAAAGCCATGTTAAAGTAATGTGTTTTTAGCAATTTCTTAAAGTGCTCCACCGTATTAGCCTGGCGAATTTCTATCGGTAAGCTATTCCAGATTTTAGGTGCATAGCAGCAGAAGGCCACCTCACCACTTCTTTTAAGTTTAGCTCTTAGAATTCTAAGCAGACACTCATTTGAAGATCTAAGGTTACGATTTGAAGTGAAAGGTGTAAGACATTCTGAGATACAGGATGGAGCGAGATTATTTAAGACTTTTTAAACCATAAGCAGTATTTTAAAATCAATTCTAAATGGCACAGGTAACCAAATGTAGTGACATCAGCACTGGAGAGATGTGCTCCGATTTCCGAAGATTCTAGCAGCTCCATTCTGCACGAGTTGCAATCGATTGATGTCTTTTTTAGGTGGTCCTGAGAGGAGTGCGTTACAGTAATCTAGCCAACTGAAAACAAAAGCGTGAACTAATTTTTCAGCATCTTATAAAGTTATAAGCGATCTAACTTTTGCTATATTTCTCAAGTGAAAAAATGCTGTCCTAGTAATCTGATTAATATGCGATTTAAAATTCAGGTGACAGTCAACAGTTGCCCCTAAATTCTTTACCGCTGTCTTGACTTTTAAGCCTAGTGCGTCAAGTTTATTTCTAATACCCTCATTATGTCCATTTCTGCCAATCACTTAATCAGGCAATATCAGGTGCAAAATAGGCTGCTAAGTCCTTTGTGGGCTCACAAACAAACCAACACTCAGAGATACCGGGGACAAAAATAACAAATTTAGCTACAGAGAAATAAATAAAATATTAAAGTTTACAACAACAGCTTTGCACATGGCAATCTGATACAGTCCCAGAAACCAGTTCTGTAGTTGACACTCCCAAGTTCAAGTTAAACTGTGAAATGAAAAAGCATCCAAAGCCCTAAATGGGACACCCAGTCAAAGAGGATGAAGGAAATTGTTAAGAAGAGCGGTATGTTTTTAAAAAATGACTTACTATGTGTCCTGCCGTCCATCATTATAAGGACTGTGCTGGGGGACCGTCATTGGAAAAAACTTTTGACTTAGTGCAATCTTTTGTCTCTTTCCAGCCAGGAGTGCATCTAAGACAGCATTCATCAATCCCAGCTCTCTTGTTGAAGAGTTGAAATGAATTCTCATTATTCTTCAATCCAATTTTTCTTCAATTCCTGTTCAACAATAAAAAAAAAAAGTAACTTATGAGGGAAACAATCTTTTTAGTTGGAGTTTCTACCAGATCTTAGCAAAACATTGCCTTATAATGTAAAGCCCTTACTAATTTACATTAAGCAAAGATACCATATGTGAAAGTGAATCATGGAAAATAAAAGGAAATAAGTAATGCTGATTATATAAAATTGTAAGCTTTTTGGTCACAAGAAGGTGTAAGAATAAGAGCTAAAACTTGTGATAGAGAGAGAGAGTTTGGGAGCATACGCTGATTACAGCGCGCTGCTGCACCCACCACACGATGAACCACCTGGATTGAGATCCGAGAGCAGCCGGTGACACCTCAGCACCACACTGAAGAGTGTGAGGTTGTTTACAGTGACTGAAGTGCCAATCCTGCCACCAACCCCCAAGTTTTCTCTGTAAGTTGGAGGACTCGATTGCAGGGCTGGATGCAGATTAATGTCATACACGTGACAAAGGAATTGCAGGTTAAGGGCCTTGCTCAGGGGCCCAACAGAGTAGAGTCACTTGTGGCATTTTATGGGATTCGAACTGGCACCCTTCCGATTGCCAGTGCAACTCCCTAGCCTCAGAGCCACCACTCCACCCAAACATACTATAGCAATAGAGAAATTTCAAATGTACGTCACACCAACATACTGTAGTGGGCAGTGCTTTTTAATTGGGGGTGGAGCTTAGTTGAATGGAGGTCCGCCTCCACTCCACATCCATATTGACTTTCACACATGTGCCAGAGCTGGAGGACTCATTGCGTTATGTGACTTACTCAGGGAGAGTGTGTGCAGAATTGCCTGGCTGGTAAGTGATTGCTTAGGGGAACAGGGGCAGAATCAAGACACTGGATAGAGAAGGAGGGGAAGACAGGGAGAACCCACAAAGTCATGTCAGATGAAATGTCCCTTAACATACAAGTGGAGCTGCTCTTTAACTACTGTACAGTGAATGAGAGGACATCACAGACCGACATCTCTTCAGTGCCAGCAGTTATCAGCAGAGAGATCCCACTAATCAAGCAATGAACTTTATAAGGCAATAAAGATAGAGAACACCATTACTTGGCATTTTACAAAGCAAAAAAAGTGTAATATAAGTGATAGTTGGAAGACTTCTCACTAGAGCATTATCCATAAGCCAACCAGGAAACTACCTCCTTAAAAGGCTGCTGGGTACTTAGGAGCGAATGAACATGAGGTGGCCCATCTCTTGAGGCCGAACATATTTTATATATTCTTATCAATGTCTACCAAAGACTAAGCCACCTGGGCCCACCCAAACAGAAGTCTGCCCACCAAGTATATGCGTATTATACTATTGTCAAGGGAATGTCCATAGCTGAACAGTTTTGAAAATTTCAATTTAAAAAAATCCAATTGGCTTTATTCTTATGCCCAATTAACACTGCTCATGGACTGCATGGTGGTTGTAAGCTTTGCAGTAACCTCAATCCTCATATTAGCTGTTCATGAAGCCACGGAGGAGCCAACCGCAGTTGCAACATTACAGCAAAAGTGGCAATTTGAGCAAGAAAGCCTTAAAGTCTTATCATGTACAGAAGGCGGTAGATAAAAATGAGTCCTGCTGACAGAAACTGCATGCTCAGACATAATCCATCGAAGTGGCAGGTGAGAAAGAATTTTCCCTGCCATCAGCTCTATTCATGGTGAACGAGCAAAGCACTCAAGTTGATAAAATTATAATATTCAGAGAAGCTCATGCCATTCTCACTGACATTAGAATATACAAAGTATGGCTATTTTGACTATGGCACAGCAGGAGAGCAGACACTTCCACAAAATACACAGTGCAAGCAAACCGTGCTAATAAATGTGAAACTTGAGGCTTGCTTGATTAGGATGCCCAGGTCATCAAATTTTTCAACAACAAGTCCTGTCATCTCTGATTCATTATATTTACAGGTAGGCCTGAACATTATCCTGTCTTCGGTTGTTGTTGCCAGGGCAATTTAAAAAAATACCCCAGATATAATAACTGAACTAGTCGTTGCCATGTTTTGTAACTGTGTTTAATTAAAACATTTTCACCTATTTTTTTGCAATTACACATTTATGTTTTTCCTTTTCCAATTCCACAAGATTTTACATTGGAAATTATCTAAATGGTTTGTTTTATTAATTGTTCCTTTATACAAAGAAAACATAAAAAATGTTTCTGATATCAATTCAAGACCAGCTTAATAGCACCATTAGACTCCAGTCAGAGAATGTGGTAGGGTACAAAATCTATAAATTTTGTTCTGTATTTTCGTTATATTTTGCTCAAAACAACAACAGATGAACTACATTCAGGACAAATCAAAGCATATCCTCTTCCTAGTTGTACCTCACTTTTAAAACGGTTGTTCCAACAAAGAAAGGAAGACATGCTGGTGCCTAAGGCTATTGATTATTTTATAACCTGGGCATCTGGGATAAAAGTAGCTAAATTATTTTACAGTCTAGGAAAGGAAGACATGCCAATACCTCAGGCAACATCAAAAAAGTTGAAAAACAGGCAGTGAATTCATTCATCATATTGACAGCCAGCCAATCAGAATATCTAAAAATCACATCTTGCAAAATCCCCTGGTAGAAGTTTATAATAAATATGCCTCATCTGAAGAGCGACATAAGAGGGAAGAAGAAGAAGGGATGAAGATATCAGGAGAAGAGAACAGAGGGATGTCAGAAGAGGACACCGGCAACGTGTGGCTGTTTCTATCTGATCTTCAGAAAAGCCACCCAAAAGTAGGAAACAGTACGTAAAGTAAGGCATTCTTGGCTGATAAATGGCCTATAGTCAAGGATGCTGAGCCTTTGTATGTTTAAATGTATTCTTGGAGACCAAAAGTAATTGTTAGGACTGAGATATCTTTAAAACATCATATGTTGTAAGTGCCGATAATAAGTAAGTCTCTTGAAGTGCTGAGAGAGTGACAAGCTGTGTTATTCCTAAGGCAGCTGTGTGTTTGTCATTCATAGGATACTGTTGAGTTTCTGTGTTTATGCGTGTAGCTACGTATGCGTGTGTTAATCTTAAGGTGCAACAGTAGATCAACTTGGTAACGAATCTGATAAGTACACTTACCCCTAGGTAAAGGGTAAGTAGAGGGAAATACCACGATAATACAGTGAAGAAGGAATGAAACAATTCACATTAAGACAACTGAAGAAATCATCAATAGTCCCAGAGTCACTGAGGCATTTCACCTGACAGGACATCTACCAGTACTCTGTGGCTCATCCTCCCACTCCTGTACACCCAGTCTCAGTTCCTGCCTTTATGACTTACAGGTTACAGGAGCCCAAAATCGCCTCCACATCTGACCTACTTCAGTTATTATACAGTCTGATCGTCTTAATAGACTTCCTATAATATGTTTCCATCACAACCATCTCAATATTGATGAACTGATCCTTTTAAATGTAGACTTTATACCTCTTCAGATTTTGGTTCTTAATAAACAATTATTATGAGATAATGGAAATGTGAAACGTGGTTCAGCTCAGATGGTGGTGTATTAATTGAAGCATCGCCTCTGAATTACAGCTTTGATCATTTGATTCACCAAGAACAAAAAGGCAGCAATTTAGTGAGTATTTACTTGAACCCATTAAATGTTAAAAATAGTGCTTTCATGTCTTTCAAGTATATTGCCATTGTTACTCAAGGAATCTTCCAGTCTCTCATACTGACTGTTTATAGATCTCCTAAATATAACGCTTCTTTTACTGAAGAATTATCTATAATAATAACTAACTATGATAGGTTTCTAATTGTAGGTAATTTTATTTTGTATATAGACAACTAGTGTGACCCGAAAGCAAGAGAATTTATGAAAGTACAGCAGTCCTTTGATCGTAGCCAGCACATTAGCAAGCCCACACATAACGGAGGACACACACTAGATTTTGTGATTTCAAAAGGATTAAAAGTTGATGTGAGGCAGGTCATGGATACTGGTATATCAGACCATTTTTGCATATTATTTAATGTAGAAATACTGATAACAACTAATGAGAAGCATATTGTTAAAAACATAATTTTGGTACATCTGCAGCTTCAAGGTTTGCTAATATTCTAGACAATCAGTCCAACTGTAATGCTTACCTTAATGATGATAATGATGTAAACAGGAAGGAGGAACATTTTGACGTTAAGGTAAAAGCTGCGGCTGACATAATTGCCCCTGAAATGTCTTTTATGAAATCCTCTAGCACTATTATGCCTTGGAAGACACAAAGAGTGTTTAATTTAAAGAGAACATGCCAGAGAGCTAAGCATAAATGGAGAAAAACTAAGCTGATAGTTCATTATGAAATATTGAAGGCAAAAATAACTGAATACAGGCAGTCCCCGGGTTACGTACGAGATAGGAACTGTAGGTTTGTACTTAAGTTGAATTTGTATGTAAGTCGATACAGGTACATTATTTTAATAAATGCTATTGTTGACCGACTGTAACCAAGTACTCTGCCAATGAATGATGGAGTTTCACCTCTCTCTGACCTTTTTATTATTTCTACTTTATTTTCAATGGTGATGGTTTTTCTCTTCTACTGTATCACAAGCACTTGCATCAGATTTGTGTTTCAGAGACATTCTTGAAGGGTGAAGACAAAACGTTAAGATGAGCTCTTCTTCACAGCACTGTACACGCTATCACAGCAGGAAGGCAGCCATCGTCAACACGTCTGATGTACTCACAGACAACTTCCTGCTATGTGTAACAGTACAAGCAGGCTTGTTATTGAGAATGAATGGGGGTGGCGAGGGGCGATTCATCACCAGCCCACCTCACAGTCACCTCCACCACAGTATACCACCTGCAGCGTCCGCCCACCGAGAACAAACATGGTGCAGCCAAAGGCGGGTAGTGAATCGCCCACCACCGCCCCGTTCAACAGGCAGCCATCCGATGCACACTACAATGCTACAACCCAAGCGCCACCCCGTTCACCCTCAGCAGCATTACCAGCCGCCCACTGAGAACGAACGGGGCAGGCGTGTGTGGTGGGCGGGCAGTGAAACCACCTGCTGCCAGGAGCCGCCCGAGGGACACTACACTGTGCAAGCAGCGAAATCACCCTCCCTCTAGCCTCCGTCCAGCCACTGCTTGCAGCGTCCCCAGGCCGAAGATGATGGAGCAGGTTACTGAGGCGCGTGCATCGCAGCTGTGGCCCCGTTTATAAGTCATAGGTCAGATGTCCGTAACCTGGGGTCTACCTGTATAACAACGCAGCTCGTCCTGAGAGGCAGTACTATTTTTCTAAAATTATAAATGGTAATGCTGGAAATCCAAGAGTTTCATTTTCAGCCATTGATCATCTTTTAAACCCAGCTCACTCAATGGAATCCCTCCTAAAAACTAGCAGTGAAACTTGTCAGGCTTTTGCTATATTTTTTAAACACAAAATAAATGATATTAGATATAATATAGTACGCCCCAAAGTTAATCCAATTAAATCCCAGCATGTCCTTTTAAGCAAGTTAAATTCTTTGAGTAGATTAGTTCGACCTGAACTACACAGAATAATTTCTCAGCTGAAATCTTCCACCTACGTCCTTGACACAGTACTGACAGCCATTTTTAAAGAAGTCTCTGATGTCGTTACTGATAGTGTACTTGACATAGTGAACTCATCAGTAGATACTGGGGGTCTTCCATGACTGTCTAAAGACTGCAGATGTTAAACCCCTGCTCAAGAAAAATAATTTTGACTACTCTGTCTTGGATAATTTTAGACCAATATCTAACCTGCCTTTCGTAAGTTAAATTCTACAAAATGCACTTTTTAAGAAGATTTATGATTACTTGATTCAGCATTCTATTCCTGACAAGTTTCAGTCAGGTTTGAGAACAAACAATAGTACAGAAAGTGCACTGGTTAAAGTAGTAAATGATTTGCAAATGAATGTGGGCAGAGGCCGCGTATCTGTTCTTGTTCTCTTAGACTTGAGCGTAGCATTTGACACAACAGACCACAGTATTCTTACGAGGGGTGTTCAGTAAGTAGCAAGTTTGTTAAAACAAGTCTGGGTATGTTGTGACATGTGACACAGTTGTGGCTCGATGCGAGTCTAACATTCCAAGAGACAGGATGTCAGGAGAGTCCTCATGCGAATCAAGTTTGCTTCCTCACGACAATGCACCGGTTCACATGTCACATCAATCACAGGCTACGATCTGAGAATGTGGGTTCCAGCAGCTGAACCATCCACCCTACAGTCCTAATCTGGCTCCCTCAGATTATTTCCCATTCTGAGTTTAGAAGAAATCTCTCTGTGGACAGCAGTTTTCAAGTAATGAAGACATCAAGGCAGCTGTGACATCCTGGTTTGAAGGTCAAACAGAAGATTTCTTTTTCAAAAGGGTTAAAGTCATTGCAGGAAAAGTGGATGAAGTGTATGGAGCTATCAGGGGACTTTATTGAAAAATAAAACCAACATTTTTGGAAAACTCTTTTCTTTCCTACTGAGGTAGATAACTTATTGAACACCCCTCGTATAAATCATCTTAGACAATGGGTGGGCATCTCCTGCAGCACCTTAAATTGGTTTCAGCCTTACTTACCAGTTAGAACCTTCTTTGTTAGTTGTGGTGATTGTATTTCGGAGACACATTATATTATATATGGTGTACCACAAGGATCTGAGTCCACTGCTTTTTTCAATCTGAATGATTCCATAATGTCAGATTATCTCATTAAAGGAAAATAAAGATGTAAGAAGGGGCCTGAGTTGCTTCAAAAGCTTACATATTGTAATCTTTGTAGTTAGCCAATAAAAGGTGTCATTTTGTTTGACTTCTCATTGCAACCATAATGGCTAACACGGTACAACACCCTACCACTACAGACATACAACCTGATAATGCTATAGGTGTAATGTCAGGCGGCACACAGACCTGTAGTTACTCAAATGGCTCTGGTCAAGTCATCATTTCTAGTCAGCTTTCTTCAGGACAGGCCACATGCTTGTCTGACTATGGCTGCTGAGTTGTGCACCTCATTGTGTTCTCCTCATGACCATGGTGTGAGAGAGCGAGAGGGAGGGTAAAGCGATCAACTTTATACATTCTCTGTTCAAGTCCTTAGACCTATGGGGTGTCGTAGTACAGAATGGCTTCTTGATTCAAAACCAATCCCAAACAGACAGGCCCCCGATCAATGGGTGCACACACTGCCTATTTAGAGTTGCCCTTACAGTAAGTAGTGGATAGGCTGATAGAATACCCGCCATTTGTTAATCTGAGTTTTATGGCCTTCTTGATGGTGTTGGCTTATAGAATGTCTTGCACAGAATCCCCTTTGCCAAACCACTTCAGGGCACCCCACCACCTAACCCTGCAATAAATGTCACATCCTGAGTAAGTCCTACAGACTCAGGGCTTGGATATGAAAGTACAGCAAGCCTAATAAAACACTAAAATTACAATTGGTTTGTCTAGCTTACTAATAAAGACATACAAACTACTTCTCAACTTATATACAAAATGTCACTCCACAACAGTATTTTATGGTCTGGATGCTTAGAATATTATTTTTTAATTTAGGTATGTTTAGAAATTGATGGATAAATAGATGGATGGGGCAGAAATAAAAGAAAAACACAAAAACAAATTAAATTTTACAATTTACGATTGGCTACAGGACTCGTGAACACCTGGTCAATAAACCTTAAATGTTTGTGTTTGGGAGGAAAGTAGACCACTTGGTGGAAAATCTACAGCAACGTGGGGAGAACATACAACCTCCACACAGATGGTGAGCAGGGACAGAGCAGGGGCAGTGCCACCCTGGCAACACTTGGTAACGGCGCATTGACCTCGATGAGAGGGTGGGAGTGTGTGTGTGATTGTACTGCAATTGATGGACAACCATCCCTGGGTTGATTCTACATTGCAGAGGTCACGAGTGCATGATAGGCCCTGGCTACTTGTGGTCATGTTTTGAGAAAATCAGTTTAACAGAATAGATCATAAAAATGAGAGGAAACCCATAAACCTCTTGCCATTTCAGAGATCTACTGAGAAAACTCACACCTGACCTGAGGGCTACAAAGGCAGAAGAGTTCACCAAAAAGCGTGTCTGCTTATTGCGAGTCCCTTCCCTCAGAGATCTGGGTGTCAAAAGGGTCACAAAGTTATGTTAATTCCAGCATTATGTAAGGACTTCATCAAATATTATTTAAGTGCCTTTCACACCACAGCAGAAATAAATACAGTAATTAAAACAGTGAGAAACTCATTTAACAGCTGTGAGACACTCTGGAAGGTAAAACGGCAGGAGAAGAAATGTGAGGCGACAGAATATGAATGCTGGAACGCTTGGCATCGGGTAGAATAGGTAACTGGGATTGATAACTTCATATAGAAATCAAATACTCTGGAAGGTACTGCATGCATACTCTTGGAAATGAAGTACAAACATTATTTAATAAAAAATATTTTCTATTTAAGCATATACATTTGAAGTTTTCTTTGAAAAGCTGCCACGTATCAGGGAGGCAAAACTAACACGTCAACTGGAGACAAATGGCATTCATTTTGGAAAGTTGTGTTCATGGCATCAGTTTGACTTCTTAGAAAATCTTTTTTTAGCTACTTGGCCTATTCTAAAGACGACGTGCTCCGTGCACTCCCACACATAGGCGCTAGTGATTTATTCATATCAATTCTTGCTAAAAAAAAAAAATTGGATACATGAGCAGCCCAAGTCAATGCCATCTTTTCCAACCGAGCTTTTAATCAGAAGCTAATTATGCTTTCTAATTGAAATTGCCTCTTAATTAGGCTTCTTGTTTCTGAACTGAGTAGGTGGGTTTAAAAATACCTATGAGACGCAACAACACATTTCATCTTAGCATGTAGATTTATGTTGCATCTCTCTAGGGATCTTTGTTACTCTGTTATTCCTGTTTAATCACTTCTGCCCCCTACAATGCTGCCAATTTCCAATATACAGTTGAGCATAACAAGAGACCATGTGACATCCTTAAAAACTGCAATATTGCAAAGAATCCCAACGTTATTAAAAAATAGTAGTTTGTTTTTACAAAAATCCATGCTGTCCCCCAGATGAAATTCCCTTCTTTCTTAACAATATACCGGTTCCCAGAATTCTGGCTGTTAGACGTGACATGCCAGACACTCAATAATGTGGCAGAATCTCTGACTTCATGGTCATCCATGCCTCTTTGTTTCAGATCGTGATGAGCTACTCTTAAAATGAATTATCAATTACCCCATTAGCGAGGCAGAGGTGAACGATGCTCTGGACTCAATGAGAACTGGCCAAGGTCCTGGCCCAGATGGGCTGTTCCCCCAGGTGCGTTTTGGAGTCATTTCGAGCTGGCTTATGTCAAATACTGCTATTGTCCAAAATAACCTGAACCCCTCAAGTAAATTCAGACTTGATTACTCTTCCATATAAACAAGGTAAAGACCTTATGGAGTATATACATTACTGCCCAATTTCTTTGATGAATGCAGATTACAAATTGTTAGCTAAGCTTTTGGCAAGGCAATTACAATCTGTTAGCGATACTCTAATCTGCACTGATCTGGCTGACCTACCAGGCAGGCTGGTATTAGAGTCTGCCTGGCAGCTAACAATGTAGCGTATCTTCTACATATATTAGCTGTGGCCCAACCTCGATCTCATCCAACCACACTTTTGGCTCTGGATGCAGAAAAGGCCTTCCATTGCTGTTGATCTCACAGTCTAATGCTAATTCTGGCCAGTTGCACCCTGACGTCATGGATGTATATTACTTTCCAAATGCAAAAACACTCAGAGGTGTTAACTGTACAGAGGTGACTGTAATCTCTGGCTTTGTTTTGAATAAAGGAGACGTCAATATGTCTAGGTGGTAAAAAGGCAAACATTCCGAGGATGGTTTATAGGAAGAGGATTTTAAAAGAATTACAGCGTTAGACATCAAACCACTAAGCTATCCATTCAATAACTAACGCAAGCAACCCTTATCACATCACATGAACTGCCTGTGTTCTTACTGTATAGGGTGGTCCAGATCTTATTATGCAATTTTCATTGCGCTATAATAAGCTATAGCTTATTAAGTTTATTACATAGAAAATCACCCGAGAAATCCCGGACCATCGAGAAGTGTGTGAACTGACGACATGAAGAATCGTCTTCACACCAAACTGAAATCATCCCTGCATAAATCAAAGTCATCCAGATAATCTGGATCTCCCTGTATATAGGAATATATATGGAGGCAATTGCATGTTCACTGTGTACTTTCAAAGCCCCCATAGTTAAGGTTCTATAAAATGAAGGGTATTATCCTAAAACTGACCCAGTGACTATCCATCCATTTTCCAACCCACTGAATCCGAACACTGCTGGAGCTTATCTCAGCCAACACAGGGCAGGGTGCCAACCCACTGCAGGACACACAAACACACACTAGGGCCAATTTAGGATCGCCAGTCCACCTAACCGGCATGTCTTTGGACTGTGGGAGGAAACTGGAGCACCCGGAGGAAACCCACGCAGACATGGGGAGAACATGCAAACTCCACACAGGGAGGACCCGGTCTCCTAACTGCGAGGCAGCATCGCTACCATTGCGCCACTGTGCCGCCCTCCCAGTGACTAAGCATCCTTTATTTTATTAAACTGTGACTTTGCTGTTGCACTTTTGTCATCCTTTCATTTCAAGATTGGATGTCAGTCTCCCCAGACCAAAACATCAGAGAGTGAACAAGCACAGGGAAAGAACCTTATGGGACCCATATTTAAAAAGAGTGGGAAACGTTTAGCGAAACATGCATTGGCAACAAGAAACCACTCATTTGTGCTTCTGTAAGTACAAGAATCAATCAATTCATTTTCTTAACTGACTCATTCCATTATCACGCGTGGGCAGCAACAGACTCTCTGAGACGCATCAAGTACAAGGCAGGAATAAATGCCAGAAGCGATGCAAGTCCACTGGAGCACACGCTCACCCACATGAGGACAATCTAGTGCCACCAGGTAAAGAAATATGCAAGCTTCAGAGAGACCTCCTTCTACAGAGATGGCAACATTGCTGGGATTTAAGCCAAGAACTGTAGACCTGGGCTGCAGCTTTTCAAATGAACTTTAAGTAATATTCTGAAAACTGTGTAACTTAATACAAACTTAAAGGGAGGCAGCAACAGGTCTAAAGAAAGAACCAGCCCCAGGTTTGGAGGTCCATCATGAGGCCAGGGGCCAATGTTTATTCCAGAAATATGAGGACTAATGTAAAGTTTACTGGAGGCCTTAGTTCTGCTCCTAGGAGGCTGGCAAGAAGGACATCCAAGAAATGGAGTCTGCTGAGTGCAGCAGAGGAAGCGGGTCGCTCTGTTCCTGCTCTTTGAAATGAAACAGGGGCTCTTGGTGGATTAGGGTAGTGGTTCTCAGCCATTGGGGGTACATAAAGAATTACTGAGGGGTATGTGAGAAAACACAAAAAAAAAAAATAACGAATTGTGAGACTCCTCTCAGGTGAAGACTTGAAGGAATTAAAGAGTGACACATGCTGGTGCAGTCAGTGAGCCAAAAAAAATGTTTGCTAAAGTACATTTACAAGCAAATAATTGTTAGAATTAGAACGTTTGAAGGTTTACATTTAGTGTGACTAGTTTGTCAAATGTGTAAAGAGACATACAAGTATTAGTTTAATTTTATGTTTACAAGTTTTTTTTAAAACAATTCCAATAACTGTACAAAGAGAATAATTGACACAGAGGGAGAGGTCATAGGTCAGGAGCACGCGCTGATACAGCACTTTGCCACACCCACCACATGCCAAACCAACTCAGGATCCCAGATTAGGACCCGAGTGCAGCCAAACAACGGGTGACACCTCAGCACCACACTACTGTAGTTCAGATGGAGTGGAACAGTGTGAGGTTTTTTACAGTGGATGGAGTGCCAATTCTGCCACCAGCCCCAAGTTTTTCCCTGCAGGTTGGAGGGCCTACATGCAGGGATGGATGCAGATTAACGTCATACCCAGGACGGAGGAATTGCAGGGACCCAACAGAGCAGAGTCCCTTTTGGCATTTCGAACCGACTGCCGGTGCAGATCGTCAGCCTCAGAGCCACCACTCCGCCCCACAACTGACCCATTCTAACCTAAATGTGTTGTTGGTGTATTGTACCCGCATGATGACCCAGACAATCATCAGTGGGAGTTCTCATTTGCTGGTAAATATTCAGTTTAACCTTAAAATAATCGTAAGTGAAACGAACGAACGAGAATCATGACATGAATCAGACGGCAGGTACTTGCACATATGTTTTAAGCAACGAAACATGTTGACAACATGACGTATGTGCTGCCGCACTCCTTTTTGAGCTCTGCTGAATGAATTATAGTGGGATGCAAAAGTTTGGGCAACCTTCTTAATAGTCATTATTTTCCAGTATAAATCGTTGGTTGTTACGATAAAAAATGTCAGTTAAATATATCATATAGGAGACACACACAGTGATATTTGAGAAGTGAAATGAAGTTTATTGGATTTACAGAAAGTGTGCAAGAATTGTTCAAACAAAATCAGGCAGGTGCATAAATTTGGGCACCACAAAAAAGAAATGAAATCAATATTTAGAAGATCCGCCTTTTGCATAAATTACAGCCTCTAAACGCTTCCTGTAGGTTCCAATGAGAGTCTGGATTGTGGTTGAAGGTATTTTGGACCATTCCTCTTTACAAAACATCTCTAGTTCATTCAGGTTTGATGGCTTCCGAGCATGGACAGCTCTCTTTAACTCACACCACAGATTTTCAATTATATTCAGGTCTGGGGACTGAGATGGCCATTCCAGAACGTTGTACTTGTTCCTCTGCATGAATGCCTTAGTGGATTTTGAGCAGTGTTTCGGTCGTTGTCTTGTTGAAAGATCCAGCCCCGGCGCAGCTTCAGCTTTGTCACTGATTCCTGGACATTGGTCTCCAGAATCTGCTGATAATGAGTGGAATCCATGCGTCCCTCAACTTTGACAAGATTCCCAGTCCCTGCACTGGCCACACAGCCCCACAGCATGATGGAACCACCACCATATTTTACTGTAGGTAGCAGGTGTTTTTCTTGGAATGCTGTGTTCTTTTTCCTCCATGCATAACGCCCTTGTTATGCCCAAATAACTCCATTTTAGTTTCATCAGTCCACAGCACCTTATTCCAAAATGAAGCTGGCTTGTCCAAATGTGCTTGAGCAGACCTCAAGTGGCTCTGTTTGTGCTGTGGGCGGAGAAAAGGCTTCCTCTGCATCACTCTCGTATACAGCATCTCCTTGTGTAAAGTGCGCCGAATGGTTGAACGATGCACAGTGACTCAATCTGCTGCAAGATGATGTTGTAGGTCTTTGGTGCTGGTCTGTGGGTTGACTCTGACTGTTCTCACCATTCGCCGCTTCTGTCTATCCGAAATCTTTCTTGGTCTGCCACTTCGAGCCTTAACTTGAACTGAGCCTGTGGTCGTCCATTTCCTCAATATGTTCCTAACTGTGGAAACAGACAGCTTAAATCTCTGGGACAGCTTTCTGTATCCTACCCCTAAACCATGATGGTGAACAATCTTTGTCTTCAGGTCATTTGAGAGTTGTTTTGTGACCCCCATGTTGCTACTCTTCAGAGAAACTTAAAGGAGGAGGGAAACTTACAATTGACCCCCTTAAATACTCTTTCTTATTATAGGATTCACCTGTGTATGTAGGTCAGGGGTCACTGAGCTTACCAAGCCAATTTGAGTTCCAATAATTAGTTCTAAAAGTTTTAGAATTAATAAAATGACAACAGTGCCCAAATTTATGCACCTGCCTGATTTTGTTTGAACAATTATTGCACACTTTCTGTAAATCCAATAAACTTCATTTCACTTCTCAAATATCACTGTGTGTGTCTCCTATATGATATATTTAACTGACATTTTTTATCGTAACAACCAACGATTTATACAGGAAAATAATGACTATTAACAAGGTTGCCCAAACTTTTGCATCCCACTGTAGTTTGTGCCTGCAAATCGATTCGTGTGACTCACTGAAAAGTGTTGCTCAAAAAGAATGAATCGTTCACGTACGTCACATCATAACTCGGTTGCATTTAAGCTTTGCTTATACTTGGCGTGTTCAGCTTGCATAGACCCCTATGGAAAGAATGCGTTCTGTCAGTAACTTAAATACGTTTGGGCCATTCTATTATTTTAAGTCATACAGAATTAGAAATAAAAATATGGAATTCACGTATGCTTTTGAGAGTGAGATGCAATGACCAACCAACCATCAGTTCAGTGAGTTTAGAGACATACAGTACATACACAGCCTCGATAAAAGAATGGAAGCTTCACAAGACCAAAATCAACCTTAGCCTGGGCATCACCAACCTCACACGCACCCAACTACACAGTGTTACAAAAAACAAAGCGGATTTAGTTAGAATTTCTCGTATTTTGGACAGAAATGTGTTAATGTCTTGAAGCACAGGATGTTATAGGATGTGCAATATGTTACCGGAAGGGCATAACCTCAGAGACGCGTAATTCTGAAACAGTACACTTAACTCATGAAAAGACTCGGCAAACGCTACATATGCATTGTTCATTGCTTTTTTAACCAATGAATTTTTTAAATTAACATATGAGTGTAAAAAATTCACATTTGATTAAAAGCACATATAACACATGTCTGAATTATATAGGAGTGAAAGCAATTTTCAGCAGAATGAGTCTTATCGGGTGCATAGTGGCAGTATTCAGTTGCTAACAAGTGCTGATGAAAATAGCAGATACGCCTGTGCGCCACACGCATCCTAAAGATCAAATACAAAGGCCGAGTATTCAAGTCTAAACAGCTCCAATGACGCTGCTGCGTAACTGCATTCTCCTGAGCGCATGTTGAGTTATGTGGAGTCAGGTGGCTGCCGCCATTATCGTCACTGATCACATACAGCGCTTTGTTCAGGCTCACTGCATGGGGTTACAGCCCACCCCAAGGAGGCTGATGGTAAGATGAGCCGCCATCTGACCGCCATTTATCAATGGCCTTCAACTTTTTTTTATTCTCCCTGGAAAACAGGCGAGTCTGGAAACACTCAATTTCATCTTGGCTTGCTTCTGGTGGAAGATGGCCCAGTACTTTGTCATGAGAAGATCTCTCTGCGATTGTGCGTGAGTCGCATGTAGAATACATAAAAAGGTTAAAGAGACGGCATCTTTTCATGTTACAAATCACTGCCATCAATGTGAAATGAAGATATGTGCCCTCCGTGCCAACCTCATGAACGGCATCACCTGCAATGCAAGGATACTGCAGTAAGCAGCTTTGGTCTTCAAACGGCACTAACGCCTCTGTGAAAGGCTGTAATGAGCTTTGATTTGTGGGGAGACTTTAGGATGCTCTGAATTTAGACAAATGTACCTGCAAAGATTAATAAAAGGACCGCGACATGTTACTGTTTTTCTTTTCTTTTTTAATTACTGCGCAGCCAGCTGTGGCAAATGATCGGCACTGAGATGCAGAGCGTTGCTGTCTGACCTTCTTCAGCTACCCAAGCTGGAGTGATTTGTATTCCCTCGGTTCTTTTCTCTTCAACACCATCAAAGTTTAAGGCCTTCCACTTGAGATGTAAACATGTCACTGGGAACTTCTCATTAAACTTTCATGTATACTTAAATTCTCCTCCATCCGCAGCAAGTCACAAAGTCTGTAGAACGTGTCTTTGCACTTAAGCCCTGCAAGGCTAATATGAGATCGCAGATTCGTAAACAGCAAAGTCGGTCAAGGGCAGCACTGTAAAACAAGAGGAAAGAGCCAAAAGCAGACTTATGAAGTAAGTAATGGAAGAGAAGGTTAGGGCAGATGGATACGGACGTTAGGGGTACAGCCTGGAGATGGAGACGGACTGACATGGACAAACGCAGGCACCAGATACACACAGATTAGAAACGTGTGGAAAGAGCACAAGAGAAAGGTGGCACAAGAGTATGGACAGCGGCTGACAATTCCGTCTTATTTAGTGATTACCCTGCTTTAACATTAGGTAGGTAGGGACACAACAATGAAAAGGACTCAAAAAGACACAAGATGGCAACAGCCAGTAGTCTGTTGCAACAAAAGGGAATGGCAAATCCAAATCATAGAATAAAGTCAGCCAGTCAGTCATTGCCCAACCTGCCATATCCCAACACAGGGTCACGGGGGTCTGCTGGAGCCAATCCCAGCCAGCACAGGGTGCAAGGCAGGAACAAACCCCGGGCAGGGCGCCAGCCCACCGCAGATATCAGAGAATAAATCACCTTCAGTTTCTGGACACTTCTTAAAAAGGGGGATGACAAGACTGACAACACCTTCTGACCAATAAAGGGCTGACAACAAGGGTGTCCAATGCCGGCATTAAAAAAAAAAAGACGAGAAAATGCAACCTGACCACTTAGGGGCTCATGGCTCAGGGTACAGACAGGAGCAGTTGGACTGACCCTTATGTGAATTTGGCATTACCCGCATCTTACCCGCATGACCCCTTGGGACACCTGGGGATCTTTGGTTGGATATCCCTGTTACCACTGTGGAGCTCACTGCAGGGTGAACTGGGAGAATTCTTTTAAAGCCAGCCATTACTAGAGTGAAGCTGGTTGGCCAGCACTTGATTAGGTGCAGGAAGTGATGACAAACTGGTGAGCGGTACAGCGATTGGCCAGCCACGTCATCCTCAGGAAATGAGAAGGTTCCTCTTTAAGAAGGCCAAGGCAGGCAGCAGGAATGTTATCATCCTCCTTGTACTCTTTCCTACTTTTAAACTTTGCTTTCTGTAATAAAGACTGTTTTCATTCAGGGTGTTAGCGTGGCTATGAACATGGTTTGAGGTAGCCCCCATTGTTCACAGATTGCTGCATCCCAGGGTCAACAGAAAAATGACCTTACGTCCACCAGTTCAGAAAACTACGGCTGTGTCATACTGGCAGACTGAGATGTGTTCACGATCCATCCATCCATCCATTATCCAACCCGCTATATCCTAACTACAGGGTCATGTGGGTCTGCTGGAGCCAATCCCAGCCAGCAGAGGGCACAAGGCAGGAACAAACCCTGGGCAGGGCGCCAGCCCACCACAGGGCACACACTAGGCAGGCTCCAAATGGGGCATGGGGACGGAGCCAATAGTGCTTGGGAAAACTTAGGAAATGGAAACAGTTCATCAGTTTAGTATCTTCATCGCTTTTGTGCTGTGCAGTGCACTAAACATACAGAGGACAGAAACTATGACTGGCAACCTGTGTCGCTGTATCTCCTGACTTTTAATGAAAAAAGTTGCAATGCCATCTTATAAAATGAATGATTAACAGACCTTGGACTGTGCTCTAAACATCCTTTAAAATGTTCAACTTGAGAATCTTGTGACTATGATTTGTTAGCTACGGAGCGGTTTTCATAAATAATGCCCAGAATGTACTGAAGTATGTGACAAAAACAGCAAAAAACAAGGACCTCATTTTGCACTCCTTCTCCTTCCCTCGGGTCTGCTGTCGGTGTAAACATGGAAGAACGTTATCTGAGCCGCTGAAATGATTACTTATCACGAGGGCTTACCTTAAAACCATTTCACTTTACTTCAGTTTTGCTTCACAAAAACAGATGAAAGTGGGATAAGTTAAAATAAATTACTAAGCTGAATTAATCTTCTTATATGATACGCTACTGTGGCTGTCCGTTTGTCTGTCCAGGATTATAAATCACCTGTAGCTCACAGACCATCTGAATTACAGATCTGAGATTTGGTACACATAAACTACGTGACGTCCGCTTTCGGGGTGATGATTGACCTACAAGGTTATTCCTCTTTTTATTTTATTTTATTGTAGAATCAACTCTCAGCAGCGGCCAGCAGGGTGGCCGTGCGGCTCATGCATATGGCGTCGTTCTCATCCCTACTACCTTCGTCATCACTTCCCCTACCACTTCATATCTTAAATCATTCTTGAGGCAAATTGAAGACTTAACTGCCAGCTTAAGTGAAAAATTAAGGAAAACGTACTAAGTAATTGCAACACAAACACTGACTTAATCAGTTTTAAGGCGAAAAGATGCCAACGAAAAAAAGAGAAGCAGTGGGCCGCTAGGGTGGAGAAAAGAAGAGCTGCTCAGGAAGCAGCAAGCGCATCAACCTCTGAGCAAACGAATGGTAAACGTACAGAGAAAGAGGATGAAGACTAGGAATGCTCAAGTCAAGTGTACTCACGGCACGTTATCGTGCAGCGTGTTGCTACTGGTATTTTAATAATTGTAAGGGTGTATCTGCTCTTCTGTAATAATCTGCAACTACTCCTTTAGTTCAGCTAAACTGACTTTTGTTTAGGAGGCTTGCAGCAGTACGACAGGACGTTCATAGCCATCTGACAATGTGGTGTCTACTTCAGGATTACAAACCACATCACGTCATATCGGGCACCGGTGAGAGCGCAAAGCAGGCTTGCCAGACACATTACAGCTCAATCACAGTCACCATCCCAGCCAGTTCTCCAAATTGTAACCCAATATTGATTCATCCATTTTAAGTAAGCACATTGCAAATACACATTCCTACCCCCAAGATACAACCATGAATGTCACTCCTCTGATTGGCCGATTGTTCCTTAATTTGCATGAGTGGGAGGAGCCAGATAGTTAACATTCTGAGAGTATTTTTCCTGAAATGTGAAGTTTTGACTGTAGAAATCCCAGAGTGAAGCCTTTAAATGGATTTCTGCAAATGCATATAACGAATGGTAGAACAACAATTATGACAAGATCTCGTTTGGCTTTGTGTCTTTATGGTTTTTTTTTATTTACAGGTGAAAACCATTACAGAGAGTGAAAGGCTGTGTCAGCGTTCATCTGCAAAGGTAAAACGATAAACCTTTTTTTCTATGCTGAACAAGCAAAGAGACTCAACATTTCACGTGTATGAGCTTCATCAGGTGTGCCTCGTAGCTTCACTCTTGTTCAGCGTTACTGTAACTCTTAGCTTTTTTTTTTCCTTATCCAAAAGACAGAACATCGCTAAACCCAAGCAAATCAATTACAAACATCCTGGTGAATGCAACACACAGGACCCATCATTTAAAACAATAAATGCTACCAAATGTAATAATTTAATGGTTTATTATAAATGCTGCAGTCAAATAAGAAATACCAGTTATGCTACAAGCATTGACCTTAGTATTGTGTCAAAGCACAGACGTGATTATTTGTTTTAAATTGGAAGAATATTTCCATATCTTCTAAAATATTGTTTGTCTATTATTAAAAACATTATTTTAAATTGGTATTTTTCCTACTCATTTAGAATCTGTGATCACTTGCTCACCTACCAGCGACCACAGCAGGCTGGTTTTATGCCTAATAAGTTTACCATCCTGGCACTGGGATTCTCCTCAAACACAAACACATCGGCACAGTTCCGTTGCAGCCTTTGTCAATTTTCATAAAGAGTTCAACTCAACTGATTGCGCTGTCTTGTGGAATATCCGGATCGCCCTGAAGTGGCTGGGTGTCATGGCCGGCCTGTAGATTGGTACTGTGAGTGCTGTGCATTGTGGAGGCAGAACCTCTGAGGTTTTCCCAGTTGATTGTGGGGTTCATCAGGGGTCTGTTTCTGCTCCTATTCTGTTCAATGCTTGTATCACTGGGTGTTGGGCAAAGTCGTGGGGTCCAGCGGCTGTGGGGCATCTGTTGGTGAAGAAAGATTCACGGATCTTGACTTTGCTGACGATGCTGTGATCTTCGTGGAGTTAATGGAGGCTCTGATCGGGGCGCTTGAGACACTGAGTGAGGAGTGTCTGGGCTTGTGAGTATCCTGGATAAAAACCAAGATCCAGGCCTGTAATGACCTCTTGGGCACAGCCATCAGCAGAGTGTCTGTTTGTGGAGAGAGTGTTGACCTTGTTGAGAGGTTTACTTACCAAAGCAGCGACGTTCATGAAATCAGTAGACGGATTGGGAGAGTATGGGCAGTCATGAGGTCGCTGGAGAGAGGTATGTGGAGCTCCTGATATCTATCCAAAAGGACGAAGGTCCAAGTCTTTAGAGTCCTGGTGCTCCCTGTTTCGCTATAAGGTTGTGAGACATGGACACTCTCCTTGGGTACCGCTGGTTTGACTTTGTGTTGCATGAGCAGTTTCTCAAGGAGTCCTGAATGAGGGGCATTACCTGCACTGGGGGGTCGGTTATGGCACTGCGGCCAAGTGGCGCGTTTCCCCGAGGGTGGTCCGGCTCACAGACTCCTCATTGTTGAAGAGCCGAGCGGCTGGACCAGACCAAGGGGACGCCCACTTAACACCTGGCTGCGGCAGATTGAGGGTCATTTCTGCAGGGTGGCACTGGACCTGAGGGGTTGCCAACCAGGATCCCAAGCTGTTTCCTCTGGTGGTGACCAAGTGGCAATGCGCTGTACTACATGGCAAATTATTATGAAGCCTAAACCTGACTATGTGTCTGCATGTAAACGCAAAGGTGTAAAGATTCCCATTCACTTGTGATTCTGTAATGAGACGTTTTACTTTGAATTATTAATTGAATTCATTAGTAGGAAATTAATTATTTTAAGTATGTGCAATTATACTGTACGTAAGGAAATGTGACAATAAGAATGATCATGTTAAAAGTATGTCATTATATTTTTATATAGAATTAATAGATTCAAAAATAATATTATTTGAACACACACATACATGTAATATGAACAATGTAAGAATTATCAAATGCGATCAGAGGACGCCCAGGGACCTCCTATGTACTTCCAACTCGTCGCTTTTACTGAACGCCAGTCACCAGACCACTTCACCCTGCTGTGGCTAGAAATTGAAAACATCAGATATTACAGGGGAGTCAGCACGTTTAATATTTACGAGAACATTTAAATAGATATATGTGCTTATTCAGGTAAAAGCTGCATGGTGATTTGCGGCCGTGTTGCAGGTGTAAATCTGTTCAAGTGTTGTGCACTTTTGTTTAGTGAAGAGCTAACTACAGTACTGTAAATATAAACTGAATTGTTTAATCAATATGTTGACCTTGTCTCAGGTTTAAATCAGGAAAGAGTCGCACTGTCCATCATGCAGGAGCAGCATGTGTGAACTAATCGGATGAATCCGAGGATGGCTAGTATTTTTAATTAGATTTTGCTCAGCGTGACCTTAGATCAGTTGGCTCGAAGGACACCAGAGGGAAACACCTCGGCGACCCTCTGGTTGCTTACGCACGCACGTTGTCAGTTAATAAAAGTCCACTGGTTTAACAGTATAGAGTGGTCCAGATCTAGTTATGCAATTTTCATTACGCTATAACTTATTCAGTTTATTACATACAGAATTCACAATTCATTTTGTAGCCGATAGATGGCAGCACCTGCCCTGCATTCCAAAATGGCGGGGAGGCGGTTGTCAGTCGAACAGCGGGTATGATGTGTTCGCCTTTTCATAATTGCATAATTAGATGTGGACCACCCTGTACTTCTACTCCTCCACCGCACGAGACGCCACTGCGGTATAACAGACGTCGTGGCAGAACAGCTTCACTTGATCGCCAAAACCTCCCTGTCCTCAATAAGAGGCGCACGAGTGCTCACCAGCCCCCATAACCAGGCTTGCCAGTTGCTTCAGACAACCCCTTAGTCAGTTTCCCGTCATTTTGAGAATTTGCCTCCATTCTCAAAAACACAAAACATGAGATCTCCCGAGTGTTGCACAGTAATTTACACTTTTAATGAACGCTAAAAAAAAAACCAAAAGAAAACTGTGCTATTATGAAGAAAGGTCTCGTCTCTCATACAAGTAAAACATGTTGCCAAAGCTATAGTGAACTAGCTCTGCTTACAGCTGCAGTGAAATATTTGAAATTATTCTGCTGAAAGATCCCTCCCGACTTTTAATATGCATTCGCGTGTAACATCTTCTTATATAACACGCTACCGTGGCTGTCCATTTGTCCGACCAGGATTTTAAATCACCTGTAGCTTGCAAACCGTCTGAACTATTGACCTGAAATTTGGTACACGTATGCTATGTGACGTCTACTGTCCGTTTTAAGGCTGATGGTTTTAAGGTTATTCCTCTTTTTATTTTATTTTATTGTAGATTCAACTCTCAGCAGGGGCCATAGGACGCATGTTTACGTGCGCCATTCTCATTCCCTACCACCTTCACCGTCACTTCCCCTACCTCTTCATATCTTAAATTAAAGACTTAAGTGCCAGCTTAATTGAGAAATTAAAGAAAACGTATGAAGTAACGCAAACACTGACTTAATCAGTTTTAACACAAAAAGACGCCAATGAAAGAAGAGAAGAAACGGGCCGCTAGGATGGAGAAAAGAAGAGCTGCTAAGGAAGCAACAAGCGCATCAACCTCTGAGCAAACGAATGATAAACGTACAGAGAAAGAGGATGAAAACTAGGAATACTCACGTCAAGTGTATTCACTGCATGGTATCGGGCAGTGCGCCATTACTGGTCTGCAATAAAGTGCCATGCTTCTGCACTCATGATTTTAAGAAATGTTTAAGAAACAGTTTGTTACCTAAAACAAGTTAAAATATTTGACTTGATAAACAAACGTGCCAATGGGCGGGGGAAAAAAACTCGGGGAATGTATTCTTTAACAATATTAAAGTTTAGCGAACTGAATGCATATAAATTTCTCAAAACATGTAAAGGAAGTATTCTATGCTCTAATATGAACAGTTTACTGTAATTTTAAAATAGAATAACTCAAAATAGTATGCCAAAATATATTATGTAATCAGAGTCTCATTTACAAGCCAAAAAAATGTAGAAAAGCAAAGGTAATCATTTAAATAATAAACTCACTACCTATGGTTTTGTACTCCATTTACCGCCAAATTTCTGCCTGTAGCTTGGTGCTTTAGGAGTTACAAAAGGTAATTGTGATATTGAAATATATTCAAAAGATTCATTTCTAGTCTTGCCAAAATGAGCTGACAATTTCATAGAATTCTGCAAACTAATAGCAGTCCTGGATTTATGTTTGTACTTAGCTGGAACTCTGACTCTTAGTAAAAAAATAAAATAAAATGACCATGGTGGGGACATGCTGGGTTGGAGAGCCCATTAATCCTAATCCACTCTGACCTCTAACAATTATACATGAGCTTTGAGTGGGCGACATGTCGCTGTTTAGTATGTTAGTTATTGTTGGATGATGGTTTTACATAACTCTCATAAAAGTACAGTACTCCTTATTTTTAAGATATCCCCCATGTTATATTTTTGTTCCCCATATTTCCTCCCAAGAAATTCTTCCCCTTATTTTCTCCCTGATTTAACCCTAAGGTCCTGGTGGTCAAGGGGCATGTGTACGATGCTTTTATACCATTTTTAAAGGCCCTGGCTCCATACATCTTCCTTGCACAGTCCTCTCTACTCTGTGGGCCAGGGTTGCCAGATTTGAGAAGCCCTCAGCCCAATGACAGTCAAAGACCCACCTAATCCTACAAAATGTAGCCCAATACTGATTCAGTTCATTTCAAGCAAACAAATTGCCAACCAAGTAAGTACACCTTAAAACCCATCCATTCATCCATTTTCCAACCCGCTGAATCCAAACACAGGGTCACGGGGGTCTGCTGGAGCCAATCCCAGCCAACACAGGGCACAAGGCAGGAACCAATCCCAGGCAGGGTGCCGACCCACCGCAGGACACACACAAACACATCCACACACCAAGGCCAATTTAGAATCGCCAATCCACCTAACCTGCATGTCTTAGGACTGTGGGAGGAAACCGGAGCGTCCAGAGGAGACCCATGCAGACACGGGGAGAACATGCAAACTCCACGCAGGGAGGACCTGGGAAGCGAACCCGGGTCTCCTAACTGCGAGGCAGCAGCGCTACCACTGCACCACCCCACCTTAAAACCTCCAAGCTGCAAACATCTCTAAACACTACTCCTCTGATTGGCCAATTGGTCCGTCATTTGCATTAGTAGGTGCGGCCAGAAAGGATTTTTGACTGGCAAAGGTCTGAGTATACAACTCACAGAGCGTAGCCTTTATAAAGACTTCCTTACTTAAAAAACGTATATAAGAACCCCTTTGGCTATGTGTGTTACTTTTTTTTCAGGTAAGGCACAATAACAGTGTAGTGCTGTGTCTGTGTGCATCTGCAAAGGAAACAAGTCAAAAGGTTATTTCCACACTGAAAAGGAATGAAGGTAAGAGAACCAACGTTTTTCCTGATTTAATTTTTCCCATGCTTACAAAACGTGGTCCGACAGTAGTAGACTTTCTGTACTGCAGCTTTCCTAACTCTTCGGACAGCCATTTGTGCTTTTCTTTGTTAAGACCGACTGTAATCAGCACTGCCCAATTCTGTTGATAATTGTGTAGGATTGATTAGCTGTGACTGTGAGGTCATTGGCTGAATGATCTGAAACTAGCAGTGAGACTCTCAGTGATTTTTAACATGAAATGAAGAGGGTTGTGTCACATTTCACTGTCATGGGTTGGAAAGAAAAGGAGGAGGTTTTACAGGCTGAACGGGTGTGGAAATGCAACTCGACATTTTCAGTCTTTACAAAATTGCAGTAATTACTTAACTGGGCGTGAAATCAGTCCTACCAGGTCCACTCACTGGCACAACAGCGCCCCAACATTACAATATCAAAAGTTGAGTGATTAATAAATATATAAAAACGTAACTTGGAACAATGATAAGCACATTCATTGTGAATGATCCTTTTCAGTGAGTGCTACCTCACAACCCTAAGAGCTCAAGTTCAAATCCCAGCCAGGTCAATTGGCTTGTTTGCAGTTTGCCCATTCCTCTCATGCCAGTGAGGGTTTTTTTCTCATTTTTCTGTGGTTTTCCTCCCACATGACAAAGACGTGCAGATTAGATTATTATCCGGTGCTTCTAAATTGGTCGAGTATGTCTAAGTGTGGGTATACATGTGTGCTAGATGTGGTGAGGATAGGCATCACCTCCCTGCAAGCCTAAAATCAACTTGAAGAAACTGTTAAACGATCCTTTCCCCACGGTTATCAACAAGAGTACTTACTTTTTTACATTGTTGCAACAGACGTCCGTTGGAAAGATGGCAAATTCTGTAGCCTGCAGGTAAAGGCACTGTAGTATAAAGCACAAGACCACTGTTTCATTCCCCTCTAAGGACTGATTGTGGGACTTGAGCAAGCAATGTAGAAAAGTGGCAATGACTGTGCTCTTCTTAACCCTAATCCTAACCCTAACCCTAACCCTATGCAATATGGTCTCCTTTCAGATCAACATTATATCAAAGGGATATTCAATAGACATTAAAACAATATCATTCCTGGTAACACTGATGCCATGCTATTAAACACTTCTATAATGAAAGTGCTTGCTTTGTTTTTTCCCCTAATTTCTGGACCTGTTCATTGTGTTACAAACTCCTGCGCAGCTTCAGCCAATCCTGACAGCACATCAACAATCCTTGACACAGAATGTTGATCCATCAGATAGTGTAAAGAAACTAAGAAGACAACAAGCTTCTTTTTTATCATCGGTGAGGATAAATTCTATTACACTTAATAAACTTTTGTCACGTTCTTAGAGAAGGAATCACTAACACAAATTTAAATGTATTTGTTTAAAAGGAAACTGTTCTTTTGTATGTAAACATTGAATTGTTTTGTACGTTTCTGTTAAATATTTCATATTCTTCAGCCTGTGTACATGCTGTGAAGTAGGCATCAGTGCGGAGTGCTGCTGAGCAAGAATAAATTGAATACAATACAATAATTTGCTAAATGGGATGGAGAAGTCTGATGGGCACAGGAATGAAGTTTAATTTCAGGAGCGACAGATGAAAAGCAGATGTGTATTTTGAGTTTTCTATTTTTATTATTTTTTTCAAACTATACTTTTACTCAAATCGTCATTAAACGTCTGTACTTTGTACACATCACAATACTACAACTACTATTACTACCACTTCATCACTTTAAGCCACTATTGCACTGGAGTTCTGTGAATTAACTTCTGAAGTTAGTTCTGATGGATTAGAAGTCAGTTATAATCGTCTAAAACAGGGGCTCTCAATGTCGGTCCGGGGGGCCCACTGTGGCTGCAGGTTTTTGTTCCAACCAGATTCCTAATCAGTGACAACTCCTCATAACACTGATCTCATTTAATTACCTGGTATTTCTTTTTCCTCCTCTCTTATTCTACATTAAGAAAGCACCACAGCATATACCAAGCAGATACATGAGAATAATATTTTTTTTAACAATATTTTTATCTTGATTTACATTCTACTATTTGCCGGGTGTTCTAATTGTTTAATTAATTCATTACTTCTAATTAGTGGGTCTAACGCTAAAGTAGTTGCAGCCTTTGATTATTCAGTGTTGTTTGCCTGGCTGTCTGCTCTGCTGGTTGTCGTTATTAAGATACAATGAAGGGAGCAAACTTCCCAGAGAAAAGGCAAAATATAATGAAATCAACAAAAGGTAGTTAAGCATTTAAATGGAAATATTCCTAAATGTCTTATAAATGTAAAAATTATGCTGCGATGCTTTCTTAATGTAGAATAAGAGAAGAGGAAAAAGAAACACCAGGTAATTAATTGAGTTCAGTGTTATGAGGAGTTGTCACTGATTATGAATCTGGTTGGAACAAAAACCTGAAGCCATGGTGGGTCCCCAGGACCGACATTGAGAACCCTTGGTCTAAAAGTAAGAATGCAATGGAAAGCAGAAGTGCTCATTCTCGTTAGTTTCCTTTTCCTTACGCAACGAAAACATTTGTCAAAATTTGCTCAAAACATGAGTTTTGTTTGTAAACATTAGGAAGGACCATCCATCCATCCATCCATCCATTTTCCAACCCGCTGAATCCGAACACAGGGTCACGGGGGTCCGCTGGAGCCAATCCCAGCCAACACAGGGCACAAGGCAGGAACCAATCCTGGGCAGGGTGCCAACCCACCACAGGACACACACAAACACACCCACACACCAGGGCCAATTTAAAATCGCCAATCCACCTAACCGGCATGTCTTTGGACTGCGGGAGGAAACTGGAGCGCCTGGAGGAAACCCACACAGACACGGGGAGAACATGCAAACTCCACGCAGGGAAGACCCGGGAAGTGAACCCAGGTCCCCTAACTGCGAGGCAGCAGCGCTACCACTGCGGCCCATGCCGCCCTAGGAAGGACCATCATTGTGTTATTCCTGCAGAAGAATACCAAGATCCAACTCTGAATACTGGTGCTCTGACCAATCATACTTATACTGTCAGAAACTTTACCTGCTTTACCTTGGAAGTTTTATTTGCCTTTGATTTGCATAAAAACTTCTATATCTAGGTGAAAAAAATGGAAAAGCAAACTGAATTAAATAATATATAAATAATTCCAAGAATTATTCCAAGAATTCCAGGGACTTATGATGAAATTCTTCTTTCCCCAGGATAATGACCAAAGTATACAGCCAACACCGCCCTGATGTTACATTTTAACTACAACAAGCAATGCTCCAGAATGGCCATCAAAACCCAGAGCAACGGTCCAATCAAGAAAGCATATTAGGATCTGAGAACAAATGCTCACCGGTGGCCCTCATGCAAGCTGTGGAAGTTACAGCAACTTCTGAAAAGAAGAATGAACCAGAATTCTAATGTCCAAAGCTATTACAGACGTACCCCCTTTTCTTTTCTAGATGTGTCTAGTAGTAGTAGTACTACTATGTTGTCACTTGTACAGAGTGCAATTAAATTATTACTTGTATGTCCAACCACCATGTAACACTCTCTGGCACCATGATAAACAAGAATATGTTTAAATACTGTACTTTACTTCATTTTAATTAATAGAAAACACAAATCAGCTTACCTCATGTACTACAATGGTGAGTAATAGCTGGATTCTTACAAAGAAACAATATGTTATCAGTTGATACACAATAACTTCTGAAGGCCTCAAGAAGCACCATTTGTGGAAGAGAGTAACTGAATTGTGAACATATGAATGGAATAAAATAATGTTGACTATCGAAGAAATGGAACAGCTCATCTTTAAACTGCAGCAACATTATTATGAACATGGAGAGAAAGCCAATAAGATTTTAGCTCAACAAATCCACAAGCAGGACGTCTGCAATGAAATAACAGCAATTACCAACACAGGTGATGATAAAATCATAGACCATAAAAAGATAACCCACACATTTAGAGAGCATTAGAAGTCCTTATATCCCACTCAGTCTAAAGAAAATAGGACAAAATCTAACGAGTTCTTTGACTCATTACAGATACCACAGCTAGATACTCTTAGTGCTATGGAATCAGATAAACACTCTCAGAGTTACTAGATGCTATAAACTCACTTCAAAGTGGGAAAGCAGCCAGCCCTGATGGCTTCCCAGTGCAATTTTATAAAAAAAATTCAAATACATTGGATCCACTATTATTAGCAATGTTTACAGGAGCTAAAGACAACAAAATTCTACCTCAAACTTTTCACCAAGCATTAGTTTCTATCTTTACAAAGAAAAATAAGGACTTACAGTGCATCTGGAAAGTATTCACAGCGCATCACTTTTTCCACATTTTGTTATGTTACAGCCTTATTCTAAAATGGATTGAATTAATTTTTTCCTCAGAATTCTACACACAACACCCCATAATGACAATGTGAAAAAAGTTTACTTGAGGTTTTTGCAAATTTATTAAAAATAAAAAACTGAGAAATCACATGTACATAAGTATTCACAGCCTTTGCTCAATACTTTGTCGATGCACCTTTGGCAGCAATTACAGCCTCAAGTCTTTTTGAATATGATGAAAACAAGCTTGGCACACCTATCCTTGGCCAGTTTTGCCCATTCCTCTTTTCAGCATCTCTCAAGTTCATTCAGGTTGGATGGGAAGCGTCGGTGCACAGCCATTTTAAGATCTCTCCAGAGATGTTCAATCGGATTCAAGTCTGGGCCACTCAAGGACATTCACAGAGTTGTCCTGAAGCCACTCCTTTGATATCTTGGCTGTGTGCTTGGGGTTGTTGTCCTGCTGAAAGATGAACCGTCGCCCCAGTCTGAGGTCAAGAGCGCTCTGGAGCAGGTTTTCATCCAGGATGTCTCTGTACATTGCTGCAGTCATCTTTCCCTTTATCCTGACTAGTCTCCCAGTTCCTGCCGCTGAAAAACATCCCCACAGCATGATGCTGCCACCACCATGCTTCACTGTAGGGATGGTATTGGCCTGGTGATGAGCGGTGCCTGGTTTCCTCCAAACATGACGCCTGACATTCACATCAAAGAGTTCAATCTTTGTCTCATCAGACCAGAGAATTTTGTTTCTCATGGTCTGAGAGTCCTTCAGGTGCCTTTTGGCAAACTCCAGGTGGGCTGCCATGTGCCTTTTACTAAGGAGTGGCTTCCGTCTGGCCATTGTACCATACAGGCCTGATTGGTGGATAGCTGCAGAGATGGTTGTCCTTCTGGAAGGTCCTGCTCTCTCCACAGAGGACCTCTGGAGCTCTGACAGAGTGGCCATCGGGTTCTTGGTCACCTCCCTGACTAAGGCCCTTCTCCCCCGATTGCTCAGTTTAGATGGCCGGTCAGCTCTAGGAAGAGTCCTGGTGGTTTCGAACTTCTTCCACTTACGGATGATGGAGGCCACTGTGCTCATTGGGACCTTCAAAGCAGCAGAAATATTTATGTAACCTTCCCCAGATTTGTGCCTTGAGACAAACCTGTCTTAGAGGTCTACAGACAATTCCTTTGACTTCATGCTTGGTTTGTGCTCTGACATGAACTGTCAACTGTGGGACCTTCTATAGACAGGTGTGTGCCTTTCCAAATCATGTCCAATCAACTGAATTTACCACAGGTGGACTCCAATGAAGCTGCAGAAACATCTCAAGGATGATCAGGGGAAACAGGATGTACCTGAGCTCAATTTTGAGCTTCATGGCAAAGGCTGTGAATACTTATGTACGTGTGATTTCTCAATTTTTTTATTTTTAATAAATTTGCAAAAATCTCAAGAAAACTTTTTTCACCTTGTTATTATGGGGTGTCATTATGTGTAGAATTCTGAGGAAAAAAAATAATTTAATCCATTTTGGAATAAGGCTGTAACATAACAAAATGTGGAAAAAGGGATGCGCTGTGAATACTTTCTGGATGCACTGTAACTACAATGTGCTTCATACAGACCCATCTCACTTCTGAATAATGATGTTAAGATACTCTTCAAAGTTCTAAAGGGATTAAGAACGTGCTTCCTTCTGGACAATGGGTCTTTTTACTTCCTGTATAAGCTTCCTCAGTTGTTTTGCCCAGTTGATTTCCTACAATGGTTCATATTAACAACATTATTTCTGCTATTGGCGGATGGCTGAGAAGCTAACCAATCAGAGCGCGCAGTTTTAAGATCCTGTGTGCTGAATGGCTCAGCGACGGAGCCTGTGCGCTGAATTCAGCGCAGCGGAGCGTTGATTCCGGCATTAACCAGGAAGTCTCGTCTCGCTCATTCAGCATCAACGTGTTTCGCTGTGTAAAGAGCTTTTGTGCTCTTTTGTGTTTATCTTTGTGCATAGTCAAGCCTTTCATTATGGCTCCAAAACGATATGCTCCTGCTACTGCTTCAGGGGCCGTGCCCAAGCGCCAACGGAAGACGTTAATGATTGCCAAAAAGGTAAACATTTTGGATATGTTGAAGGAATGGAAAAGCTACACTGCTGTAGGATGCCATTACGGCATCAATGAGGCTACGATTCTTATTTAAAAAGTAGAAAGGAATATAAGATCTACAGCCGCAGTGTCCTTTTAACCAGGGTGCAAAACGAGTTGTAAGTGGATGTAATAAGGCAGTAGTCTGGATGGAATCTGCTTTAGGGATTTGGATTGAAGAACAACGGCGGTGCTACACAGTTGCCTGAAGAGGCTCCTTTTGAAGGGCTGTAACGCTCTCCTTTGTTGTGCAGTAAAATTAAACTCATCGTTATCAGACAACTCATCGTGTCATTGTTGGTGAGTAACCATAATTAATTTTCTACTTACAGTACGTGCGTTTAGTGTCACTGTGCACACATTTACTGTATACAATTTTTCTTGCATTGTACGTATTTATTGCTGGTGGCCTGTCTATCGTAATGGCTGTAACATATGTGATACTGGAGATGCTCGATATCTTTAAAATAATATTTAGGTTTTACTGTATATAAACAGTGCGTTTACATACATAATTTCAATGAATCTTACCTAATAACTAAGAGAATACAAAGGGTTTATGCCGTAAAACTATACAGGGAATATTTATAAACAGTGTGGGAGAGTTTATTAGGGCTTAAAATATATAAAAATAACCATACAAACATATGGTTTATACTTCGCGGATTTTCACCTATTGCGGGGGGAGGTCTGTAATGCAACCCCCGCGATCGAGGAGGGATTACTCTACCCACAAACTGAATATGGACAAGATTTACTACAGTAGCTGAATAATCCACTGGAAAAGGCACAAATGAGATGATAGGTGTTACCTCCTGTTCGCTCTTTCCCTCCGTGCTCTGTTTGTGCGCAACTTACACAGCACTCGGCAGAGATCCCCCACACACCCTCCCCCCAGCTAAACATCCAATCACTGTTAGTATGCAAATGACCCGGTGTCAGGTTTCTCAGTAGGCAGGGCAGAGCAAATTAAGCTGCGCAACAGCGGGAGCAAATCTCTGCCGTCAAAATCATAGCGACTCATGAGATAATTAACAACAACTAAAAAATACATTTGTAATTGTACAGTCAATGGGGGACTAGTCCAGTGTTCTTCTCACAGTTTCAGTCTGGGTAGAGAAGTGTTTCTTTCTCAATCCCACAAGCACCACTGTGAGCCTGTCTGCTACACAGAGCCAACTGGAGGACCTGTGTCTGTCTGTCAGACCCCGACACAAAGCCCTGCCCCAGCTTTCACCTCTGCACTCAACAGTTTTCTCGTTTCATATACTGATGTAATCACAGCGATTTTAGTAAAGCTTATCCACTTTCCAGCCCAGCTTCCAGCAGCTCACAAAGGGAAATATAATGCTGTGAGATGCATCCTTTCTTCCAATTATTATAAAAAGTGTGGCGCTGCTTCTGCCTGTACCAATAGCAGTAGCAATGATGCTGCTGCTGGTACATCAGAGACAGCAGCTAGCACGTCTACTCCTGTGGCATCAACAGGCAGTGCTTCTCCTGTACCTCTGCCAACAATTGCTGCCCCAAAGCAACCCGCTCAGCTACCCAGTGACCATCCTGGCCAATATTGGGTAGTTACCCTAAACAGGTATTTGGTGGTACAACATTAAGATCTTTCAATCTTGCCTGGTACCGCACAGGACCATGGTTGGAGTACTCTGTTGTGCGGGACGCATGCTTCTGTTACCCCTGTTGGAAATATGGCAGCACTGTTAATAAGAGGGATGTGGTTTTTACCTTAACTGGTTTTAACAACTGGAAAGCGGCACTTGACCGAGACAAGGGGCTACAGAGGCATGTGTCCAGCCACAACCATGTGCATGCTTCAACCATCTGGACTGAGAGGCCACAGGGGGACTGTGGATTCAATGTTGGTTGGTAAAACACAACTTGAAAAAAGACATTACTATGTCAAGAGTATTGGTAGTGCTATAAGGTTTCTCTGTGTAAATGAGTTGGGTCTCCGTGGGACTGCAGAAACCTTGAGACATGATGCAGCAGGTAATGATGATGATGACATTGCTTCAGGTATTTTTCTTAAAATGATGGAATATACCTTAGAGAAGGATGAGAAGCTAGCAAGCATTGCTAAGGGTATCCCAAAAATGCAAAATACACATCTAAGGATATCCAAATGAAATTATCCAAACACTGGCTGACATGGTGCTTGGAGAGGTCAGGAAAAAATATGAAAGTGCTGATTCTGCAGGGTTTTGCCTCAAAAGTGATGGGACCAGGGATAGGTGCAATGTGGAAAATGTGTCTGTGATAATACGGTTTGTCAGAAATTCCATGCCAGAGGAGCATCTTATTGGGTTGCTTGACTTGCAACAACTTGATGCAGAGTACATCACCTCTGAGATCCTGTTACACCTTTCTGATGCTGGCTACAGTGCTGACAGTATACTTAGCCAGTGTTATGATGGGGCTTCTGTGATGAGTGGGGTTAGAGGTGGTGTACAAGCTCTGCTCCAAAAGAGGCTTGACAGATATGTCCCATACATCCACTGCTACAACCACCAACTGCACTTAGTGGTTGTGCATGCCATGCAGAGTGAGCCGTGTGCAAAAGATTTTTTAGCCTATCTAGTTCACTAGTTTCACCAGCACTATGTGCTCAATAAACATGATGCACCTTGTCTAAAAAGGCTGCTTGAGATCAGATGGACAAGCCACTATGAGGTGACAAGGTGCACTGTGGACAATCCTTAGTATCCTATCTGAGATGACAGAGGATGATGATGCTGCAGTTGACCTGTGCACCGAGGCATCAGGCCTGCTATACCAAATTAAGAGGCACCACTTCTTTGAGATTGGAAAGTTCCCAGTGCGGTGCTTGGTGTCTTGAAACCAGCAAATGCTATTCTACAGTCTCAGTCAGTTGATCTGTGCAGTGCTTCTGAGGTTGTTAGTGCAGCACTGGACTCCTTAAAAAACATCCATGAGGATGACTGTTGGGGAGTGTCATCTCCTGCTGAGGATGAGTCACATCCAACAAAGAGAAGGAGAACAATGAGCAAACACCTGGGTCAAAGTGTTGTGCTCTCAACTTTGGGCCATACAGACTCTGGTGACCCTACCATTCCCCCCATCAGTCTCTGAAAAGATCCCTGCTCAACATCCTTGACAGGGCCATTTCAGAAATGGAAACTAGATTTTCACACAAGAATATTGACCTGATGAGAGCCATATCTAGTCTTGCACCCAAATCTAGCGCATTTCTAGATCCCATCCTGTTGCACCCTCTGGCTGTGATGGCTGGCACTGTAGCAGATGTTGTAAGTCTGAAAAATGAAGTTCTTGTGGCAAAACAGATGCTGCTCAAAAAATGTTCAAAGGAAACAGACCTGTCCACTGTGTGTAAACTCCTGCAGGAGTACAAGGAAGCCTTTCCTGAGTTGCATAAATTGTATGTAACAGCCCTGGTAATTGGTGTGTCTTCAGCATCGTGTGAGAGTTCCTTCTCCACTTTGGCACGGGTCCTAACCCCCTATCGTCACACCACGTTACATAAAAGAAAGAGGAACTTGGTGATCTTGGCCCATGAGAAGTCCATAACAAATAACTTGGATGTGGATGAATTTGGAAGTGTTTTTTGCAAAGGGAAACAGGAGGCTGTTGTTGTAGAGTGGATTGAGGGGAGCGGAGAGCGGAGCTGTTCAGTTACAAACGGAGAGTTCAGTGGCTTACAAAACAAACAAGCTTAAAACAAGACAAAAAAGAAGAAAAAAGTTCAAATGTTCTGTTCTAAATCTGTTGTGTTCTACAAATTAGTTTGAGAATTGTAGGAAAAGACATGGCGAATTGTTTTTTTTTTAAATTGCTATGCCAACCCTTTTTAGTTTTGTAAATTTTGGCTATATTGAGAGGTCTTACTTTATTTTGCACATTTATTTGAGAATTAGGCCATCCAATTAAGATACATTTTATGTCGTTGATTGCAAAGATCTGGATGGATATTTTATTTTATTCTTTATTTTATTTTTTTTATTCTGTTTTTCAGTTTTATTTTTCAAGACTTTTAGTTTTGTTAATATTGGCAATAGTGAAAAGTGTTATTGTTGGGTTCGAATATATTTCATTTAGGCCATCCAATTAAGGTAAATGTCATGTTCTTAGTTGTTTTTTTTATTTTTCAGTTTTCCTCCTGAGGGATTGCCACCTTATCGTGGTCAGGGGGTTTGCGTGCCTCAGTGACTCTAAGAGCTACACCAGCAGAAGCTTAGCCTTCAGGTGGGACTCCCAAGTTGGACAGGTCTTAGGGTAGAGGCCTGACAAAGTGCAATCTAATGACATGACAAAAACAGATATCCAGAGCACCCCCACCACCACCATCACCACCACCCCTTTCCTGCCTCCGTCGCCACCATGTGCCCCCTTCACATTTCTGTCTGCGCCCTCATATATGCCTGTCTAGAACCCGGCCCAGACTACATCAGACTAGAATGCAGTATTCAATAAGGATGTCCCCTATCACCATTGCTTTTTGCAATCGCTGTTAGCTGTTTAGTTTCAAAATGCATCAGAGATGAAGGGGATTTTTACAGAAGGATTTGAACAGAAAATATCATTATATGCAGATGATATAGTACTGTATATATCTGACCCAAAATATTCTGTGCCAGCAGTCTTAACAGCACTAGCAGATTTTCAAAAGATATCTGGATTCAAAATTCATTGAACTCTCTAGCACACAATACTAGACTGGACACCTTCCCATTTATCTTAGCAAATCCATTTAAAAATATAGGGGTAAATATCACAAGTAAATATAAAGCTTTTTTTGACAAAATTTTGCTGTCTTCATGGAAAAAATGAAACAAGATGTGAATAGATGGTCCACCCTCCATCTCACATTAGCAGGTAGAATCAGTACTTTTAAGATGAAAATACTTCCCAAGCTTCTTCTCCTATTTCAAAAACCCCAATATACTTTAATAAATCTTTTTATAAGAAATTAGATGCAATCATAACCTAACTTGTTTGGAATTCTAAACACCCCCGCATCCAAAGGGTGACTCTACAATGACCTAAAGCAGAAGGGGGCATGGGCATGAAGTCTTACTGTGCGTCAAATATACAGGCCATAGAGACCTGGACTTCGGCACGAATCAATGAATATACACAAGCCTGGTCTGCAACAGAATTAAAATCTTGCAGTGCTTCTTTATATTTCCTGCTCTGTGCCCCAGTAAACACAAATTATTGTTAATACACTAAGAATTCAATTGCTCTTCATTCACTCAAAATATGGAACCAATTTAGGAAGCTCTTTCAGACATAGAATATTTTATCCATTGCACCTCTTCATGACAACCACTCTTTTCTGCCCTCTCAAAAATACATAGTATTTAATGCTTGGAAAATTTTGATGACTTGTACATCAATAATGTTTTTGCATCCTACAAGCAATTAAGCTTCAAATTTAACTTCTGATCAACATAATTTGAATTGCTTTCACGATTGAAACTTTGCTAAACTGAACCTCCCAATTTTACTCACCTTCCACCTATATATTTTCCAAAAGAAATATTGATCCGTTTTGAAGACTCAGATAGCATCTCCACAATTTATAAGAACATTTTAAAGTCCCTTCTTTACAAAGATCCAAAGGCACAATGGGGAAATGATCTTTCATTTAACATTTCAGAAAATGAGAGGAAGGCAGCCATGCACAGAATACACTATAGCCCCATACAGTGGAACCTCGGTTTGCGAGCATAATTCGTTCTGGAAACGTGCTTGCAGTCCAAAGCACTCGTATATCAAAGTGAATTTCCCCATAAGAAATAATGGAAATTCAGATGATTTGTTCCACAACCCAAAATTATTCATATAAAAATGATTAATACAAAATATAAAGTAAAAATACATAAAGCAAATTAACCTGCACTTTACATTTGAAAAGAATCATGGCTGGTGTGAGTGAGTTTCTAAACTCTTGTTTGATTCCACCCAACAAGACGACGCGCGAAAGAGTGTCCCAAAGCAATCGCAGTCTCCCAGCGCTGTAGCAGTTCGCCGTATAAGCGCATCCAAAAAGATTGCAGACATGCTGTAAGCGCCTGCCATCGATGGGTGATACAAGGAATATTATAAAGATCCGGCTACAATAAATAACCACGCTGTTGCTGTTTCAAGCTGAATAAAGCTGGTGTTGTTAAAGTACTGAGATTTAGGTTTGTGTTTTGGGGCGCAAGACGGGGACTCGCACTTCACAGCACACACACCAGGCCCGGCCTTAGGCATAGGCGAAGTAAGCGACCGCCTAGGGCCCCCGGATCGACGGCGGCCAGGCCCCCGGCCCGCCCCTCCCCTCGCATGTTTAAATCACGTGGGCCAGCGGGGGCGTGTCTGCGTGGGCGGCTGTCTATAAAAGCGGAGCGGTTTGAGTCAAGATCTCTATGGGTCGAACGTTCAGTGAATCAGCCCTCATCATCATTCGTCGAAGAAGAAAGAAGTCAAGATCTCATAAATCCTTCCACCTCGTCAGTGGCAGCAGGTGGCACGGGAGCGGGAAGGCGGAACCGCAATCTGGGTTGCGAGAACGAACGAAACCCCTGTCTGTCAGTATGTCCTCGAAGCGTAAATACGAATCTGGAGCAGCTAAGCGAAAGAAAAAAGCCGATACTGATGCTTTCATTGCGTCTCAGAGAGGAGCTTTGCTCAATTTTGTGAGAGTTGGTGCTGGTTACAGCGGTAGTCGCAGTATGGAGAGCAATGAAGGCCCAGGCCGAGGCCCCCACAGAAAGAGTGTAATTTTCACACATTTCGCAGAGCTTCCAGGGGGGCCCCTGGACCCCCCTTTCGCCTAGGGCCCCATAATACCTAAGACCTAAGGCCTGCACACACATAGGAGAGAGAGACACACAGTCACAATGCTGTAGTAAACAGTATACTACTTGTATGGATGTTGACTATAGCTTGAGTGCAAAAAAGGCACGAGCTTCCAGACTAATTATTCGGAGAATAGGAACGATTGACCTCTATGAAGAGCAGAGAGAGAGAGTGACCAAATTAACATCGGGAAGAGAGAGCCAGTCGTGGTGTCACAATCACTCGTAACCCTTTAACAGCTGTGCTTGGTGGAGTCTCAATAGGCTTAAAGTGGAGAAGGACAAACAGACTGTAATTGTCTTTACCTCACTACCAGCACGTAGATTATCTTGCTGGAAGAATCCCAACCCACCACCTTGAAGTCATTGGGTACCTGATGTCATATATTATCTGAAATTGGAAACAATCAAATTCTCACTCAGAGGATCTGTTCAAAACATTTCTTTAAAATATGGCAGGATCAAATCAGTAACATGTTAGAATAATCTTCTACATCAGGGAAAAGGATGCTCTTCCTTCCTTGTTGCTTCAAAGATTTGCTTTGTTGGTTTGCTCAGTTCTCTTTGATTGTAGGGATTGTTATTTGCTTTTAATTACAACTAATAAAAAAAATTATTAAAAAATAAAAAATAAAGTAATGTCAAGAGCAAGAGAATGACACAAAGAGGGTGAAAAGCTACAGAGTTAATTATTTTACCTTAATGTTTATAATTAATTAGGAAAGCTATGTCGAATTTGTTGTTCATAATCACATTTGAGAACTGTCTACAGTATGTGGTAGAGATCCATGGCAACTGATGCAGGATACAGCATATAAGATTCTCTATTGTTATGCAACAGAATGTGAGAAGCTTTTCAAGTTGGCAGGCGACTGGGTGAATACTTTTTAATGCCACTTTTCATAATGCTTGAGTGACTGCCTGGCTAGGCACATTAGCCCCTTGTTTAGAATTGAAAAACATCCAGCCATAAAAGAGTGTTATTGATATTAATTGTATAAAAAAAAATGAGTTCAAAGTATAGGCTTTTACTTTATTTAAAACAAAATCCTTTTTGAAAGCATCTTCTTTAATAATAAAAAAAAATGCCATTAAAAGTGCGAGGAGGAACTTATCAGGTACCAGCTGGATTTGTGCTTGCAGATGTGGGTTAAGGATCATTAATCACAGAAGCGCTGAGACACGTACCCCATGTGCTCTAATATTATCAAAACAATCTTTTTCATATGCTTATACTTTATTATAAATTAATCTTTATGCATCGTTTTTTTTTTTTTTTCTGTTCTGGCCAGCAAACTGAACATGAAAATCACAAAGCTGAAACGATGCCAGTAAAATGTCTCTTTTTGATTTTTCAAAATAAAACCAAAAAGAGATTATCAACAATTTAAAAAACAAGAACTCTTAAATGAATATAATCATGAGACATGGAATATTGGTATCCAGTACCGTTCACATCATGGAAATATTTCCAAAAAATAAAGATACAATCATTAGAATTTTTCACATACTTTAAAAATACTGCAGATGAAGAAAGTTCTGTGTACATTTTTTAGCGGCTTTGTATAAATTATAAAACTTCAATTCTATATTACAGAGTTTCTTCCCCTTTGGAAGCTTAAAGCACTTTTGTGGTACTTTCAACAGTTTACTGTTATTATTATTATTGTAATCACCATTTATGAATATAATCACACTGGTATTGGCATCGTCCAAAAAACTCCATAAGCACTAAACTGGAATGCCTACACAGAACCAGATCACAGCACACATTCACTGGAAGTGGCAGCTGCTTTGTGGAGGAGCTGCTCCTGAGAACTGTTCAGATGCTCTGCTTATTGCAAAAAATACAAAGCAGAAACAAAATGAAGTCACATCTGCAGAGATTTCGCATTACAGCGAGATTAGATGATACATGAAGATCAGTCACTTCTGACACGTCCTTTGGAAGACACTGTAGAATAGCTAAGGGACACAGAAACCTGGCAGTTACACACGTACAGTACTCTCTCTCCCTCTGACACACACACACACACACACACACACACACACACACACACAAGCACACACAAGCACACACAATTGCATTCAAAACTGAGGTAAGCTCCCCTTGAAGGCAAAGGAATGGTGGACTGGAATGTCAAGATGAAGTTCTGTTGTACCCTACGCCTAAGTGTTTCTCAAGCCACATTTCGGCCAGTTGCATCGTAGATGCATAAGTACTTGATTTTGACCCTAAACACATCTTGTATTGCTTGGGGTCTAAATTTGGGTCACAGTGAACAGAATGATAAATGTGCACAATGCCAACATCTTGACTTCGAAAAACCTTCAACCCTGAATTAATCACTTTTGTGAAGAGGTCTACATCTTCCAGACCCCAGCCTTGAATTGAAGTGTCAAAGCCGCCAACTTTTGTGAGATCACTTTTGTACATGCACGAAATTCCAAATCCATAGTCCCTCCAAAAGCCACTCCTCTTAGTAAATACAAAGTCACTGTCGTCTGGAGGACCACCCCTGTAAACTATTTTTGGATCATACTGGCTGAAGATGATTGGGTAATACACCTGTTCTCCTTGAATGGTGTTGTCTCTGCATCTCTGTAGAAAGTCAGCCTTAAATATGAGATCAACATCGCAAAATAGTAAAAGGGTGTTGTTTTCCAACTGTGAAGAACCCATTTCGAGTGCCATGCCTCGAGAGAAATCTCCCGTCATTGGAACAACAGACATTTCCGCTTTGGGATATCTATTCTGAAAGTCCTTCATCAGTGCCATGTGTTTGTCTCCATCAGGGTCAGAGTTGCCGTTGACCAAAATTATGGCTAAGTGTACATTCTGATTTGGAATAAGGCAAGTCTTTTCAAAATTCTCCATAAAACGCACAAAAATGTCATATCGTCCTGTCAGAGGAACAAGTATATGGATTTTCTTTTCACCTCTTTCCCTCATCTCTTTGGTTGACTCAGTAAACTGAAAGGGTGAGAAGATTTTCAAAGAACTGGAAAGGAATGAAAAGGATTGGGAATCTGAATTGATGGCTTCCACAAGCTCCTTAACGTCAGTGTCACCTTGTTCAAGGAAAAATGGCCTGCTGAATGACTGCTGAAGGTATGCATGGCGCCGTACTGGAACAGTGACTTTTCTACCTTTATGTTTTTTGTAAAGAAGCAACAGGTCCAAAATGTACTCTGCACCATGCAAAGGGTCAACTCTTCTGTAGCCATACTGGATTTCTTTAAATTCTATTACACGCCCTCGTGACTTGGAGTTTTCATTGATCATCTCCATGACTTGAAGCACTACGTCATCCAGTGCTGTCCTCAGTACACTGTTGATCCCCTGTCGAGGTATCTGGCTTTCAGCCATAGAGTACAGATGCCTGCCAGTTAGAAACTCCCATTCTATGACCTCCGTCCTCTCCATCGGCTGAAACCTTGTGTAAGAAGGCATTTGCCCAAGCTGTTGATCTGCTTTCTGCACTTCTGTATTGCTTAATTTACTCATAGCAGCGCTCTCTCGGTGAAGCTCAATAGTACGATAGCGCAGCTCTGAAATCTTCCGACTCAGCATATAGATGTGTAAGCGATACTGGTAGTCAGGCCTCTTGTTCGGATGAAGAGTAATGGCGTTGTGTATTTTACTGCTGTGCAGTTCCTGAATGTACCCTTTCTTATTCTGCTCATAGTTCTCATAAAACAGCTGCTGCATCTGTGAAGAAAAAAAAAAATACAACAAATGAATACAATAAATAAACTATTTACAAAAACAAATACAGACAAGCAGCTTGTGACTTGTTAATACACTTCACTTGAGGCCTGTGAAAAGAACTATGACCCAGTTATCTGTCATTTTACTTTCCCACATATTTTGTTCATTACAGTAAAATGCAGTCCATACGTGCATACAAACATTCACAAATCTGTTAGTCTACTTCAGGGTGCAGGGGGTGAAGCCTTTTTGAGGAGTATTGGGTGCAAGGCAGGAGGCAGCCCTGAGCAGGATGATATTTCATCTCAGGGTTCACTCACACATGGGCCAGTTTGGAATCACAAATTAACCTAACCTGCAGATCTTTTAGGATGTAGGAGAAACATCGACAGAGACACAGGACGAGCTCTCCAAAGACAATATTCAGTGGCAGGGTTCAACTCCAGGATGCTGCATTCGTGAAGAAGCAACATTAACCACTGATGTACCCAAAATGCAGTGCAGCCTTTCAGAAATCCAAACCTCATTTCGACAAACTACAAAATCACAAATGTTCCTGTAAATTTTAAGATACATGAGATAACATTTAAATAAATAAACCCAGTGCATTTCAAGATGCAGTGTGGTATCTCACATTGACCTCATGTGCATTTTAAGTTTTCTGAAACTGATTCGGAAATATTCCAAAATCACTTTCTTTAAATGTCCTAGTTTTCAGTTGGAGTTGTTTGTTTGTTTTAAAGCATCTTTGTATATATTTGACATATCTGTAAAGAAGATGCAGCTTATTTTCAAGTATCGGAAAATTGATACAGTAGAAACATTTTTTGAAATATCAGGAAAGTCATTTGAGATTTTGTATTTTATCTTGAGAAAACTTGCTCTTTCCGCGATATCTTGAAATGCATAAGACTTGAGGTTCAGGAAATGAATTTGAAATATACAGTATATACAGTGGTGTGAAAAACTATTTGCCCCCTTCCTGATTTCTTATTCTTTTGCATGTTTGTCACACAAAATGTTTCTGATCATCAAACACATTTAACCATTAGTCAAATATAACACAAGTAAACAGAAAATGCAGTTTTTAAATGATGGTTTTTATTACTTAGGGAGAAAAAAATCCAAACCTACATGGCCCTGTGTGGAAAAGTAATTGCCCCCTTGTTAAAAATAACCTAACTGTGGTGTATCACACCTGAGTTCAATTTCCTGATTACTGCCACACCTGTTTCAATCAAGAAATCACTTAAATAGGAGCTGCCTGACACAGAGAAGTAGACCAAAAGCACCTCAAAAGCTAGACATCATGCCAAGATCCAAAGAAATTCAGGAACAAATGAGAACAGAAGTAATTGAGATCTATCAGTCTGGTAAAGGTTATAAAGCCATTTCTAAAGCTTTGGGACTCCAGCGAACCTGACAGTGAGAGCCATTATCCACAAATGGCAAAAACATGGAACAGTGGTGAATCTTCCCAGGAGTGGCCGGCCGACCAAAACTACCCCAAGAGCGCAGAGGCGACTCATCCGAGAGGTCACAAAGACCCCAGGACAACGTCTAAAGAACTGCAGGCCTCACTTGCCTCAATTAAGGTCAGTGTTCACGACTCCACCATAAGAAAGAGACTGGGAAAAAACGGCCTGCATGGCAGATTTCCAAGACGCAAACCACTGTTAAGCAAAAGAACATTAGGGCTCGTCTCAATTTTGCTAAGAAACATCTCAATGATTGCCAAGACTTTTGGAAAAATGCCTTGTGGACTGATGAGACAAAAGTTGAACTTTTTGGAAGGCAAATGTCCCGTTACATCTGGCGTAAAAGGAACACAGCATTTCAGAAAAAGAACATCATACCAACAGTAAATATGGTGGTGGTAGTGTGATGGTCTGGGGTTGTTTTGCTGCTTCAGGACCTGGAAGGCTTGCTGTGATAGATGGAACCATGAATTCTACTGTCTACCAAAAAATCCTGAAGGAGAATGTCCGGCCATCTGTTCGTCAACTCAAGCTGAAGCGATCTTGGGTGCTGCAACAGGACAATGACCCAAAACACACCAGCAAATCCACCTCTGAATGGCTGAAGAAAAACAAAATGAAGACATTGGAGTGGCCTAGTCAAAGTCCTGACCTGAATCCAATTGAGATGCTATGGCATGACCTTAAAAAGGCGGTTCATGCTAGAAAACCCTTAAATAAAGCTGAATTACAACAATTCTGCAAAGATGAGTGGGCCAAAATTCCTCCAGAGCGCTGTAAAAGACTCATTGCAAGTTATCGCAAACACTTGATTGCAGTTATTGCTGCTAAGGGTGGCCCGACCAGTTATTAGGTTCAGGGGGCAATTACTTTTTCACACAGGGCCATGTAGGTTTGGATTTTTTTCTCCCTAAATAATTAAAACCATCATTTAAAACTGCATTTTGTGTTTACTTGTGTTATATTTGACTAATGGTTAAATGTGTTTGATGATCAGAAACATTTTGTGTGACAAACATGCAAAAAAATAAGAAATCAGGAAGGGGGCAAATAGTTTTTCACACCACTGTAGTATCTCAAACCCGAGTCAAAGTAGATATATCTGAAATGTATCCTAAGATATCTTGACCAGTTATGTAGTGTGACAGATAGGGGGCGTTGTCGTCCCCTTGAACTCTCAGACCAGACGCCAGACACCAGATAAAAGTCCAAATGTTGACTTTATTATAATAACAAATGTGCACAAGCACCTCCACCTCCACTATACTCAATAAACAATACACTAATCACAATCACAATCAATAATCAAATTCTCCACTACCAGACGTGTTGTCACCCTTCCTCCCAACTCAGCTCAACCCGCTGGGGTTTCCCATCGTCCTTTTAAAGTCCTTGACCCGGAAGTGCTTCTGATCCCCCAGTCCACGTGATTACCCAGCACTTCCGGGTCAAGTGAAAACTCCTCTTTTTCTTCAGCCCGGAAGTACTTTATTTCTTCCGTCCTCGTGACTGGGAAGTACTTCTAGGCTATACAGAGAATACAAATCCTTGAGCCTCCCTGCAGCGTCCTCTGGTGGCCCCCATGGTATCCAGCAGGGCTATGAAGGAAAACTCCAAGGTCCATGATGCTCTGCTGGAATTCGGGGCATCTCCACGTTGCAGGGAGGGCTCCACCTGGCAGCTTGGGGGTACTGGCCAGGATAAGCTGCCGGCCATAGTCCACAGTAGATACTTTGAAATAATAACCAGACAATTTTGAGATATCTTAAATGCATTTTATAATATCTTAAAATGAAAGTCTTACTGTAAACAATACATTTCACAAAAGGACTTTTAAGAGATCTTGAAATGTATTTGAGATGCCTCCAAATGAATGGCAGGTTATTTCATGATATGTTGAAATGCATTGTAGGCATCGTACATCGCATTAGGATGTGTTCTTAAGACATCTTGAAATGCATTTAACATACATGGATAAGTGAGGCTGTCCGCAGATAGTGCTGTCCGCTATTCCATTGTGCCACCCAAAAACCATCTTTTAAGATTAACGAAAATATCAGATATTCTTTATATAATACATTTTAAGATTCATTTAAAGAATCTCTAAATGTCAACTTTGGCTTGCTGTTGACATAACAACAAAAGAAGCTAATTAATCCAAAAACTTTCAGATATGTGTTGTTCCACCAATCGAGTTTGATTGCTCGTCAGTGTTAATTTTCATGCTGTGTTTGATTATTAGTCTCTGTGATGCCTGATTTCCTTGATCAAATTTGAAGACTGTGTAAAAAATTATTCCCATACAGGTGCAAATAAAACATGATCATGTACCTTATGAACAGTTAAAGAATAACCACATAAAGCAAAGGAACAAATGATATTTTGGCACAGCAAAAACAGGTAGAAAAACTGATGACAGTCAAAGCCTCAAATTATTGCAAGTTCACTTCCTTGTACACTAAATTTAAACAGACAGTACCCTGACAGATGTTGTCAGTCAGCCTGACCTGCATGTCTTTGAGATGTGATTGAAATCCATAGAACCTGAGGAAAACCCACGTGAGTGTATGAAGAATATGGACATGTCATGCAGACAATGACCTGGCTGAAAGTTGAACCAGTGAGTCCTAAGCTATAAGGCATCAGCACTAATCATATCACCACAGAGGCCTGCCCTGTCTCGAAAGCTAGCATATTGTAATTTTTTTAGTTAGCCAATAAAAGGACTTGTTTTTCTTAACTTCTCATTGCATCCATAATGGCTAACACGGTACAACACCCTACTACTGCTCCACTCCAGAAACAGATAATTCACATGACTACCGTTTCCTGTCTCAGTTCATATCTATCAGCCATCTTAATGGCAAACATATTGTCAGTAATTGTAAAGTATTACACATAGGAAGTAGAAATGTTAGGTTTGAATGCAATTGGAGGTCTGAAAATCGAAAGTTCATCTTATGAGAAGGATTTACGAGTCGCAGTGGACTCTACACTATCAACTGCCAGACAGTGTTCAGAAGCCATTAAGGCAAACAGAATGTCAGGCAATATAACGGAGTAAAAGTCCAAGGAGGTGATGCTCAGCCTTTATAACACACTGGTGAGGCCTTGTCTGGAGTACTGTTTGCAGTTTTGGTCTTCAGGTTACAAAAAGGACATAGCAGTGCTAGAAAGGTCCAGAGAAGAGCAACTAGGCTGATTCTAGGGCTGCTGGGGATGAGCTATGAGTGAAGATTAATAGAGCTGAGGATTTCAGTTTAAGATAAAGAAGATTAAGAGGAGACATGATTGAAGTGTTTAAAATTATGAAGGGAATTAGTCCAGTGGATTGAGACACATTTAAATGAGTTCATCAAGAACACAGGGGCACAGCTGGAAAGATGTTTCACACTAACATTAGGACGTTTTTCTTTACACAAAGAGCCACAGACACTTGAATAAGCTACCAAGTAGTGTGGTAGACAGTAGGACTTTAGGGACTTTCAAAATTCGAATTGTTATTTTAAGTGTATTAAGTGAATATAAAGCATCGCTGTGCTGAATGGCCTGGTTTATACATTATTTTCTTTTAGGTAGGTCACTGTCAGTTTCACAACTAGGCCCATTAGCATAAGGTCATGGGTATAAATGGAAATGAGTGGTTACTCAGTGCCCTTGAAAGTTAGTTTGCTAGTTGTTAAAGTGCAAATTCACAAATTCTGCTGAAATGTCACTAAATATCATCAATATAATTAAAAATAATGCATCCATTAGTAACAGAAAAGAGGAAAGAAGAAGAAAAAAAGGTTTTATGATTTTTTTAGTATTAATGATTAATTACTATCTATCACTATATGATAGTGTAGATATGAAAGGCACTATATGATAGATAGATAGATATGAAAGGCACTATATGATAGATAGATAGATAGATAGATATATAGATAGATAGATAGATAGATAGATAGATAGATAGATAGATAGATAGAATTAGGAGAACAAAGTAAAATGCGAAGTGCTGTCCTGGAGCTGCTTTGAATTTGAAATGCTTGTCTGGAAATACAGTTGTCTGTAAAATTATAATGTAATTTGAATCTCTAGAAGGCATTAACAGCATTCAGTTATAAATATTACTTGTCAAATTATAGAACACATTAGCCAGCTACTGATTTATGCAATTTACAGAAATGCTACTTACATAGTATGTGTTTCTCGAGGTTAGCTTCTAATTGTAAAATACTAATGCTGTTGTATATCTATAATAACAATAATATTATATAATATTATGGTGCCATTTAGCAAGCTCAGTCAGAGGGATGTTGGTGAGCTGAAGGAAAAGAATACCAAGATTTTTCAACAATTAGCGTCCCCAAGCATGGCGTGGCTAGGTGACTGATTCCCTATTATTACTGACAGTTCCTTTCTGATAATGTGATTAGTATGTTGAATCTGTAGCTATTTTAATGAGTCTTCCCGGGGCAGCTTGGAAATATTTTGGTTCAGGGGCACAGGCGATGACGAAGCCGTTCATGAGCTCCACTGACAGAACCCTGCATTATTACACACATTTGAGTCAAATATGTGATTTGTGTATACTTCCTACATTTATAATACTTAATAAGAAAAAGAAATTTGAGAGAACTCAACAAACAGCCAATCTGTGCTTCTACTTCTTCTTTCGGCTGCTCCCGTTAGGTGTTGCCACAGCGGATCATCTCCTTCATTAATTTTTCTGTCCTCTGTATCTTGCTCTGTTACACCCATCACCTGCAAGTCCTCTCTCACCACATCCATAAACCTTCTCTTAGGCCTTCCTCTTCCCTGACAGCTCTATCCTTAGCATCTTTCTCCCAGCATCTCTTCTCTGCACATGTCCAAACCAACACAATCTCGCCTCTCTGACTTTGTCTCCCAACCGTCCAACCTGAGCTGACCCTCTAATGACTTAATTTCTAATCCTAGCCATCCTCATCACACCCAATGCAAATCTTAACATCTTTAACTCTGCCACCTCCAGCTCTGTCTCCTACTTTCTGGTCAGTCTGCCACCGTCTCCAACCCATATAACATAGCTGGTCTCACTACCGTGCTGTAGACCTTCCCTTTCACTCTTGCTGATACCCATCTGTCACAAATCACTCCGGACACTCTTCTCCACCCACTCCACCCTGTCTGCACTCTCTTCTTCACCTCTCTTCCACAATCCCCATTGCTCTGTACTGTTGATCCAAAGTATTTAAACTCATCCACCTTCGCCAACTCTACTGCTTGCATCCTCACCATTCCTCTGACCTCCCTCTCATTTACACACATGTATTTTGTCTTGTTCCTACTGACCTTCATACCTGTCCTCTCTAGAGCATATCTCCACCTCTCCAGGGTCTCCTGAACCTGCTCCCTACTCTCACTACAGATCACAATGTCATCAGCAAACATCATAGCCCACAGGGACTCCTGTCTAATCTTGTCTGTCAACCTGTCCATCGCCATTGCAAATAAGAAAGGGCTCCGAGCCGATCCCTGATGTAATCCCACCTCCACTTTGAATGCATCTGTCACTCCTACCGCAGACCTCACCACTGTCACACTTCCCTCGTACATATCCTGTACAACTCTAAGATACTTCTCTGCCACTCCCGACTTCTTCATACAATCTGTGCTAAATAAAAAAAACTATTGGTCTCATCCAATAGGCATAGCAGAAGATAGCCTATATCTGATATGCAGGATGGATTCATGCACAGCACCTGTTAAAATGAGAGCATTTCCAAATCAGCAAATAGATCAAAATAATAAGAATTAAAAATTTTAAATAATGTTCTTAATTGTGCAGAAATCACAGACAGCTATCTGTTCTTCCACAACTTCTGTTATGTTTTAAATTCTTTATTCTTTAATGATTCATGTGGTTAACATTTTTGTATTACAGTATTGCTATTGCTAGTTACATGTATTTATTTTTTATTATTCAACTGTTAAGTGATACCTTTTTGTGTTCTCTTTGTTATATTACATTTTGGTGTCATTAAAATACTTGTTTAATTAGCCACATTAAGCTGCACTGTATTAATTTTAGTAGTGCCTGACATCCAAATCATCTCATGCAGGTGGACATATAGTAAACCCTCGTTTATCGCGGTTAATCCGTTCCAAACTATACCGCGAGAAATTAATTTCCGCGAAGTAGGAATATTTATTTATAAATCGAATATTTTTTCGCAGTTAAAGCATAGAAAACCTGTTTATGACCTTCTAAATACGTTTTTTAACATTATTAGAGCCCTCTAGATATGAAATAACACCCTTTAGTCAAAAGTTTAAACTGTGCTGCATGACAAGACAGAGATGACAGTTCCGTCTCACAATTTAAAGAATGCAAACATATCTTCCTCTTTAAAGGAGTGCGCGTCAGGAGCAGAGAATGTCAGACAGAGAGAGAGAGAGACAGAGAGAGACAAAAGCAAACAATCAAAAATCAATAGGGCTGTTCGGGCTTTTAAGTATGCAAAGCACCGCCGGACAAAGCAGCTGCAAGGAAGGGAGCAATGTAAAGGTAGTCTTTGAGGATTTTTTTAGAGGAGCGTCCATATCCTCTAGGCCAGTGTGCGAACAGCCCCTCTGCTCACACCCCCTCTGTCAGGAGCAGAGAATGTCAGAGAGAGTGAGAGAGACAGAGAAAAGCAAACAATCAAAAATCAATACGGGCTGCTAGAGCTTTGAAGTGTGCGAAGCACCGAGCGGGAAGCATATCGTATATCATTGAGGAGTTTTATTTAATACGTAATACATGATCTGATTGGGTAGCTTCTCAGCCATCCACCAATAGCGTCCCTTGTATGAAATCAACTGGGCAAACCAACTGAGGAAGCATGTACCATAAATTAAAAGACCCATTGTGCACAGAACCAATGAAAAATCTGTGATATATATTTAGATATGCTTACATTTAAAATCCGCGATAGAGTGAAGCCGCGAAAGTCGAAGCGCGATATAGCGAGGGATCACTGTATATTTAAACAATAGTGACATTGCTGCATCCACCAAGCGTCAACTGCTCAAACTGGAGATGTTTAAGGTATCTCAGTACTAATTACACTAACTAGCTGGTGCTGCGACCCTCCAGCGGGTAGGACCTGCCCTGGTTGTTGGCACAACCTTATTTCAAGATATAGTATGATTCGAGAATTTATGTGAAATTAGCTAATGTATTTTTTATGCTGAAGTTAATAACTGAACTGACATATCCATAGTATTCATTTTTCCCAAAGGTGTGTTTGTTACAACACTGAACACTGAAAACACTCATTGACTGGTAGTCAAAATTTTGAGAAAGCAGTAAAATGCAGAGATCAATCTTTCATATATAACAGACAATTACAAAGCCTGTCTCTGAACATTTGCACTAGGCTGTGACTGCTTATCTATAAAAATTAAGAATTGACTATGTGACTGAAGTGTAAAACAGAGGCATTAGAAAGGGGCATCTTGGCCTTGCAGAAGCATCATTAGTAATTCCCTACAGAGTTTTATAAAGTTATATTTACTTGGTGTGGTGTCAGCTTGTTTCCTAAAGGTAGAGGGAAACTTTTGGGTTTGTCTGACCAGTCTTAACTGCCAAAGTAGGCCAACTAAATATTACTGCATTTCGGAAAATGGCAGACTGTCAGGCAGTAGCCCACAGAGAATACAACAAAATACATTTTGCAAAGTAGTGCCACATACTGGGACCCAGCCAGAGTGGATGGTTTGGGCTGGCTGCTGCTGCTGCTGCCATTAGTAGCTTTTATGGTTTTTGGATTTAATCTGTCATCTGCTGGCTCATTTTATGATATTTTATTAGGTGACCATTTGAGTTTTGAGTTTGCACAAGAAAGAACTGTTTGAGCTAACAAAGCTTCTCATGTAAATGTGCACATGAAAAGGACACGGTGCTGGTGAGTGCACGGTTTATACAGAACTAGCAAAATACCCGTGATTCGCAGCAGAGAAGTAGTGTGTTAAAGAAGTAATGAAAAAGAAAAGGAAACATTTTAAAAATAACGTAACATGATTGTCAATGTAATTGTTTTGTCACTGTTATGAGTGTTGCTGTGATATATATATATATTTATATATATATACACACACACATATAAACATATATATATACATATACATACATATCTACATATACACATATATATACACATACATTTATACATATATATATATATATACACATACATCCACATATATATATATACATATACATATATATGCGTGTGTGTATATATATATATATATATATATATATATATATATACAGTATATATGTATGTGTATATATATATATGTGTGTATGTGTGCGTGTGTATATATATACTGAAATAGTTTTACTGTCAAATAATGCAAATTCTGGGCTCATCAGGCGTACACACTCACTGCAACCCCTCTCGGGAATCGAACCTCTAGGGTGTTAAAGAAGTTGTGAAAAAGAAAAGGAAACATTTTAAAAATAACGTAACATGATTGTCAATGTAATTGTGTTGCTGTAATCAAGGAGTTGATTTTCATTATTTCTTTCAATCAGGTTCGTATTTGGAGGACGTGTTGTGTTCAAGTTACATTCCGTGTTTGTCAACCGTTGTAAAGATAACAGGTTTCATTCATCGATTCCTTTCTTACTGCATCAATAAACAGCTCGTCCTCCTCTTTATCTGAGACCTGACACACTGCACGCACAGGTTTTTTTTACACTGTCTTCCTTTAGCTGGACATTGACTTTTTCCACCGTGTGCTTTGTTTCCGCAGTAGCTGCACTTATGAATATGCTTGTATGCGTCACTTGTTTCATATTCTTTTGCTGCCATCTCAATTGTGTAATGCGTTTTTTGTTCAGCGCTCTTTGAAGCTCTTGCTTTTTGTCTGCGTACTGCGTTCACAGTCAGTTCACGTGAGCCACTCGGAGTACATGCATCGAAGGTTCTCAGCTGTGCTTGTGCTATCTTGTGCGATGTCCACTGCTTTATTTAATGTTAGCTAAGACCCGGCATTTAAAAGTTTCTTCGTTGAGTTTGTGCCAAACACCACCCTGACCATCTCATCTTCGTGTGCATAAGCACAGCCCTAAACCCGCGAATATTTAACGGCAGAGTGTTTCTATTGGATTGCCGCTGACGGACGGCCTTATATAGGCAGGCACTCAATTACACGGGAGGCTTGACGATGAGAGACGCAACTCCGCCTCACACGGAAACTGAGCTGCAGGCTATGGCCGGTATATATGTACGTAAGTAGGTTCCAGTTATGACTGTTACGCGTAGAATTTTGAAATGAAACCTGCCTAACTTTTGTAAGTAAGCTGTAAGGAATGAGCCTGCCAAATGTCAGCCTTCTACCTACACGGGAAGTTGGAGAATTAGTGATGAGTGAGTGAGTGAGTCAGTGAGGGCTTTGTCTTTTATTAGTATAAATTTCTTGAGGTATGTTACACAAGTGGAAATCAAAAGGTAGGAATGATACGCATCTCACACAGGAGAGGCACTGGGACGTACTTAGATTCACAAGTGTTCGTCAGTTAAAGTTGGAGTATACAGCAAGCTGAAAGTGCCTTTCATTTCTTTGTTTCATTAGAGTTGAGACTAAAGTTGAGAGGAATTTAAAGGGGCACCAAAATGACGTGTAACCTATTTCCAGGATTGTTTGCAATTACTCCCATCAAGATCAGCATTTTATTGGCAGACAGAGAGG